>NC_087457.1:30283802-30899189 GCF_036321535.1 Camelus dromedarius
GAAGAATATTTATTCCTTTTCTGGAGTGCTTTTAGCAAACCCCTATTTTTATAACACTTATTTTACTCTCCTAAAATATCCATCCTGTAATCTTTAAATATTTAACTTTATCTATTTCTGAAAGCATGACCATAACAGAATCTGGCATTCTATTAGCGTATTAAACATAAACCAAATAAGATATAAAGTTAAAACCATTATTATTCATTATAATAATTTGCGTATAGTTTAGGGCAAAATGTAAATGGAAATTCCATAAGGAAATAATCAACTAATGGCAGCTTAAGTGCTTTCATTTAAAATGGTTCTGATTAATTAATTTACATATTAAAATGACAAAAATTATTGAAATCATTTATTTCTTTAAATAAGCACCAGAAATAATGTAGTAACATCCCGGAGGTCATCAAGACATGAGAACTTCAAAACAAATATAACCACCAAGCCTAAGTGATGATTTATTGGCATGACTATATGCCAATTAGCACTTTATATAACCTAATTATATTTGGAATCAAAATGCTCTATTGATATTGCCATAAAACACAGTTCACCATTTAAAAAACATTAGTATACAAAAAATAAAATATTATTTTCAGGGAGAGGGTCAGAGATGTTGATTTAACAAGTCTCAATATGCTGTGTATGGTAATGTAAAGACAGTTTTAATGTATCTGCCTCTTAAAATAATGTTTAAGCAAACTGAAATGCTATAGATTTGTCCTAACAGAGTAAATAAAGCATGTGGATCCAATGTCTAGTTTTCCAGTAAATACTTCTATGCTGTCAGACTTGCTTGTCAAGATGCCACACTTGTAAGTAAAAAGCCGTATCTTTCAAATAAATAGTTGGTATCTATAATGAATACTCAGGGGCAGCAATAGTTACTGTCTACTAAAATTATAACCCAACTGTTATTTTACAATTTCAGGAAGCACCATAGCTCATAATAGCAGTAATTTACATGCAAACAGACACAACTGTGTTATTTTACTACCAATTATAGTCTTATATGTATTTCCATGTCACTGTCTACATCTGAAAGCGCAATTAATTTGGAGGCTTAAAGAATACAAACTAGTTCACTGCAAGAAAACTTGCTAACAAATGCTGGATTTCTAAAATAAGAAATTAATGAATATTTATTAAACTCATACTAGTTCTGAATAAAACTACAATCAGGTGTGGAGAGGAAACAGCTTTGCCTTTCCAGTATCTGCCATCGTTGACAGAAGAGTATGTCTTAAGATAAATGAAAGGAAACTCTCAATTTCATATAAGGTATAATGTATTCTAGCTCTTTGGCTTTTGAAAATCTCAGTTTCGTGTTTTCTAGCTTTTATAGGTAAAACATTGATTCAGTGAACTGTAAGATGGTTAGGATGATACCTAAATGAATCATTCACTACTCTTCTCACCGAGCTTGCCGTCAACTGCGGAGAAAAGGCCAGCATGAACATACACACATCAAAAGAAAAAAATAATATAAACACCGAATATGACCGACCATCTTGGGAGAAATCTGACTGCAATAAAGTGAATCCCTTGAAGTTGATTTTGCGATCATGTGCCCATTGCTTTTCACCAGCTAAGCAACATAATCAAAAAACACCTTAATAATAAACATAAAAACTGTTTTCTTTGATAATTTATGGGCTAACACAAAGACAGTTTTCCATGAAGTATGTATAACATTAGAGCAAAAAATGTTCTCACTAAAGTTTTAAAATCTTATTATTAAAAATCTTCATTAAGAAAATCAAATTGAAAGACATACAGATTGGAAAAGAAGAGATTTTTAAAACTCTATTCTCAGACATAGTGATCAACATATAAAACCCCACACAATCTGCTAAGAAGCTACTACAAAAAATTAAATGAGTTTAACAAGGCCTCCAGAAAACACGTTAAATAGACACAAAAAAATACTATTTCTGTATCCTACAACTGAAAATTTGGAAGTTGAATTTTAATAGTACCATTCACAACTACACCACAAAAACTAAATACATAGTATGTATAAATCCTACCCAATACATGCAAGATCTGTCTGCTGCAAAGTACAAGGATACTCACATATACATGGTCAATTGATTTTCTGCAAAAGTCTGCAGGGAAAAAACCTAGAAAGGAAATGTACTTGGAATAGATTCTGTTGGAAACATAATTCTTAAATTCTTCCAAATAAATTACAGTATTTAGTCAATTAAGTTAGAAGTCAGTTTTCAAAATGCATAAATACATACATACATACATACAGTTTACTGTAACTAATTCTAGTGAGGAAATGCTATTGAAGACAAGGATACTTGAGCATGTATTTTACTCTGTCCTATTACCAACTGAAATTTTAAAATGTAATAATTTATAAATTTAAGTATCTTATGAATGTTTTAATTTTTATTTTAATGAGTTCTCTAATTTTGTCTTTTTTGCTCATAACTTTTATAAATTCTTTCAATTAATTAGTTAATAACTACCTCCAAATTTTTCAGTTTTTAAGATTGTATTGAAATAAAAGAATTGGAGTAGAAAAACATTAAAATATATCACTTTACTGGCAAGGACACAATAAAAATATTAAATGATAGATTTTAAATTTTGTACGAGAATCAATTCTTAAATGTTATAATTGAGGAAATTTTTTTCAAAGAGACTCCTACATGTAACTGAATAAAATTGTATTTCATAGCATAATGGAATTACATTGAGTCCCAAACTTTTTATAGCATCTAAATTTGGCAAAGCATCAGAAGAGTCATCTAATTTAGCAAGTTTTATCCATTTAAATACTATTTGTAAAGAAACTGTAATCTGATGAAGGCAAAAACAGACTCTACTTGTGAAAATATTTAGGGTAATGTTTACACGTTTAAAAAATATATAAGTAAAAATTCCTTCTGACTTTACCAGGTAAGCTGTAGAAAAAGTGTTTTCTTAATTTAAAAAATTATGGTCTACAACAAAGAATAAATAAAGGTTAAAGCTCTTCAAATTTGTTAATCATGAAATACAACTTTGAAGACTACTGCTGGCAATTTTATAAGAAATAAATAAGACAGAATTTAAAAACAACACTTTCAGAAAATGCTTGTTACAGAGACCAAATATCAAATACAGAGGTCAGAGAAGATTACTAATTTTAAGATATAAAAATATAATACAGAATTATAGTCCATGTATCCTATTTTTAAAGCTCATAAAAATCAATAAAATGTTCATGTAATTTCAACTTAATAAATACAAATAGATGTTAATTTATAGACGGAATTTTTTTCAGTGATATTTTGAATATAACTATTTTTATAATAATGGTATAATAAACCAAGTATTTTTGTTCAATAAATATGTCACAGAAGTATATAAAATAGAGATATTTAATTTTTGAACTCCCATCCACACTTAGAAGTGTCCAGTTTGAGATTGCACTTTCTTTTTTTAACACTCCCTTCTCAACTATAATTCTGAACTTGAGTCCAGCACAGATTGTCAGGATAAATGTTTTCACTATTTTTTTCACTCTTGGTTTACTGCTAATAAATATATTATCTTTCCATTTGAATGAAACTTTACTTGATGAATATAGCTAAGGGACTTTTATCATCCATTAAAAAAACTGTTTGAGAACTCTATTATATAGCTGAAAATACTCTAGGAAGTGGCAGTGAATTAGTAAACCAACAAATATTTAAGTCCTGTTTCTTAGTGTTCATAAAGAAGACACACTTTAAATATCTCCCGTCCTGTCTCTGTCTCTCTTTCTCTCTGTCTGTCACACACACACACACACAAACACACAAGAACTACCACCATGACAGCATGATAGGGATTCTGAATTAAGGCTAGTGCTCTCTTGAAAACTCGTAATAAAGAGATTTGATATATTTGAGATTCATTCATTAGAAGAGTCTTGAGTTGAAGGGATAAATATTCCCAATTTGTTGAAAGTTTTTATAATGAAAGGATATTTTCTTGTGTCAAATATCAGCTTATGCATCTTTTGAGATGATCATGTGATTATACCTTTTATTCTATTAATGTGATGTATCACATATACTGATTTGCAGGTGTTGAATCATCCTTGCATCTCAGGTACAAATCCCACTTGATCATGGTGTATAATCTTTTTATTGTTCTGTTGAATTGTGTTTGCTAGTATTTTGTTGAGAATTCTTGCACCTGTATTTATTGGGGATATTGGCCTTAGTTTTCTGTCCTTTGGTGTCCTCATCTAGCACTGGTATCAGGGTAATGCTGGCCTCATAAAGTACATGTGGCAATGTTCTCTCCTCTTCAATTTTTGGAAGAGTTAGAGATGAGATGGCATTAGTTTTTCTGTACTGGAATTCACTCCTGAAACTCTTTGGTCCTGAGCTTTCATTTGTTGGGAGATTTTTGGTTACTGACTCAATCTTACTTGTTATTGATATGTTCAATTTTGTTTTCTTTATGATACAATCTTAGTAGGTTGTATGTTTTCAGAAATTTATCCATTTTTTCAGTTGTTCAATTTGTTGGTGTATAATTGTTCCTAGTAGTCTCTTATGATCCTTTGAATTCCTGTGGCATCTGTAGTAACATCTGTTCTTTCATTTATAATTTCATTTATTTCAGACATCTTTTTTTCTTTCTTGGTTACCCCAGCTAAATGGTTTTCAATTGTTTATCTTTTCAAAGAAGCTTAAATTGTTAATCTTTTTATTATGTTCTCTATTTCATTTATTTCTGGTCTAATCTTTATTATTTCCATCCTTATGCTGTATTTGTCTTTAGTTTGTTCTTTTTCTGGTTCTTTGAGGTGTAATGTCTATTTGAGATCTCTATTTTCTTTTGATGTTTGTGTTTATAACTATATGCTTCCTTCTTACAACTGCTTTTGCTGCATACCATAAATTTCAGTATGCTGTATTTCCATTCATTTGTCTCAAGATATTTTTTGACTAAAATTCACACACACAAATAAGTGTGGGTAAAACTAGTGAAAGTTCAATAAGACTAGTGAAATGTATTAATATCAGTTTTCTGGCTTTGATAGTATATTCTAATTTTGTTCAGTGTTACCATTGAAGAAAACTGGGGAATTGGGTATGCAGGAAATATTTGTATTGTGTCTCAGAACTGCATGTGACCCTACTATTATCTCAAAACAAAAACATAAAAAAAAATACAGCATTCAGAAAATTAAAAGACAAATCTCAGATAGGAGAAGATACTTGTGATGCGTATGTAACAGTGGTCTGCATATGTAACCTATCTGTCTAGACCTAGACATAGGTATATAAATAGGTGCACACACATATACATATGCACATATATATGTACATAGATATATTCAAATTTCTACAATTGAATAAGAAAAAGAAAAAGACAAATAAGTGATGGCAAAGACCATGAACTTGCACTATAAACAAGATGTCTCCCGATGGCTAAAAGGTATCTGACAAGGTGCTAAATGATGATCCTTCTTCATCAAGCAAGTACAGTTAAAACAAAGTAAGGTACCATGACACACCTACCAAAGTGGCTAAAAGTAAAACAAACTAAAAATTAAAAACACAAAATTTATCCAGTGATGGCAAGGACATGAGGTGACACTGTTGATGGGAATACACTGTGACACGCACTCTGTGACCCAGCAGTGCCCCTCGGTCATGTACATCGAACACAAATGAGTCCATATTTGCGCCACAGGCACACGCCAAGATCTAGAGCAGCTGCTGTGCTGGATTGTCTGCTGTCAGCGGAGCATCGCGCTCTCATCACCTCTGAAGTGCAGAAAGGAAGCTTCGAAAGGCATCACTGAGAGTTACATTTTGCCAGTGAGAGTAACTCCCCATGGGAGGAGGACGGGGAGCCGAGGCCCCGATTCTCACCGGAATCGCACTGGAACTGGTTGCAGCTTGACGTGCACTTGGGTGTGTGACGCACAGCATCTTCCCGGCGAGCGCTTAGAAAGCCACCTGCTGCGGCAGCCGGAGCCCGGACGGGCGCATACTCACACACAGACTCTTGAGAAGCGGGCAGCCCTCCTGGGGGCCGTTAACAGCTCCCTGCCTTGCCGCTTCTGGTGGAGTCTCCAGGATCTGCTTCCTGAACCTTCCTCTTCACCTGCGCTTATTTTCAGTGGCAGTTTCTTTATATTTATCCTCCCCTCCCTCCTCTGCCACCACCACCGCCAAGCTCTCACAAAGTCTGTAAATTTCAAATTTCTGTATAAAACCACGTTATTCTCAGGATAATTAGGGTGGCCTTATTTTCTTGGATAAATCCAGATTGTTACCAACAGCCCAATCAACCAAATTTCTCTTAGAGAAGAGTGGATAAATAATATGAGATACATTCCAACCATGGAAGACTGGATAGCTGTGGCTCCCAACTGGGGGTAACTGTTCCTCGCTGTACATCGAGGAATGTCTGGAGGTATCTTTCGTTGTCATAACTCGGGGCACTACTATCGGCATTTAGTGAATAGAGGCCAACAATCCTGCTAAACATCTTACCGGGCACAGAACCGTCTCTGATAGCAAATAAATATTCTATCCAAAATGTGAATAGTTTCTAGGTTGTGCAGCTGCTTTATACCAAGAGAGACAGGCAATCTGCCTCTGCTTCAATGCTCAACATCCAGAGAGATTCTCACAGTCATAATGAGGAGTAAAATAGAAACAAAATCAGTATATAATGTATGATTCCACTCAGATGAAAAATTTTAATTGCCAAAAATAAATCTATGATTGCCTTTGGAAGACAGAGAAAGGACTGGGAGAAAATAAGACTGGTTTGGAAGGCTGTTCTATGTCTTGATCATGGTGGTGGGTGGTGTCTCCTGCAGAGTTTAGGCAGATCATAGCTTCTTGAAAGACAAGAGGTGAGAAATGCAAAGCCTGGGCATGTGGACGTTGGTGCAGTGGGTGTGCCACAGAGGGTGGCAATTGGAGTGAGAACAGCAATGAATGCAGAGGGTGAGGTGCGAGGAACTTGGAAGTGAACACAGCAATTGCCCTCAATGGTGTTAAAAACCAATTCAAGAAAGTCTAAATTATTATCATTTGGGGGGGGCAAGGCGGTGTTAGAGAGAGCTCATGATTTATTCCCTACATGCAATGCATATATTATATATATTTATATATGTGGTTTATTTGATTATTTTCCTTGAGAAATCTTTGTGGTAAGAATGCTTTTCCTGTATTTCTGATATTACCAGGAATGCTTACAAGAAAGGGAGCTATGTCATTTGGTGAGATTATATAAAAAGAATCACCTGGGGAAATTTACGAAAAACATTATTATAAAGTACTATATTCATAAAGCAAATAATTCTTTTTAAAAAGATTTCTTTAGATAGCTTTGGTTACACAGTGCAAGCTTTCAAAATATTATTTTTGCTTGCTTAAATGTTTTTTTCTGACATCAGCGATGGCTTGCATACATAAAGTTGAAGCAATTCAACTGTTATTGTGGTCTTTTGCATTAGACAGTGACAGATTCTCCAGGTAACTACACTGTTTTCTGGTCACTCAGTTCTGTATACCTGCACACTTTTGATAGAATCTTGGTCCTATAAAATTTGCTTTCCATCTATTTAAGGAAATGGTACAAAAGTATATATTTAAAATTATACAATCACACACAGATAAAACACTAGCTGAAGTTGTAATGAATTAAAGCAATACTATTCAATTTACTGAATTACTGCTTTTTTGCAGATGAAAATTTAAGGGAATATATACTAAATGGTCTTATTTCAGGAGGCCTATTACCATATTACAGCAACAAAACAATACAAAAAATGTATTGGCTTTCTACGTTTATCTGTAACATATGGAATAAAGTACTCCTTAATAACTATGGCCTGCATCATTACATTAAGAATGAATATAAGGAGGGGATTTGCTTGAAGATTTGACTACCGCTGTCTAAGATAATTGTGGCTCATACAATTGAGTGCTTGGTAGTTAATGAAAACACTCATGCCTCTAAGGGTTGAAACACAATTAAAAAGATTTGTGATTGAGTCTCAGATCACTCATAGTCTCGAAACCACATGGAGTTGATTTTATACATCTTTTTACGGAAATAATAAAGATTTTTTGTCTCTTTGTGCTAGTGATATTTTAACCATACATAAATTACAGTGCTTCCTACCATGTTGAATGGATCCAAGATTATTTACATATACTGTTATACAATAGCTTACATAACGCATATTTTATTATCCATTATTCTGAGATAACCAAAGCAAAATCTCCTTTATAACTTTGAATAATTATAAATTAGTATATCATATATGATAGACAATCTGTGGAATTATATCCACTATTTTAAGAATAATCAATTTTCAGAATATGTTATATGTTTTTTGTAAAAGTAAAATGTGTTACATTTCTTGCTTTCAATTAAATTCTATTTCTTTATATTATTTCATGTGGACAACTAATATTTACCAGAATAAATAACCTATAGAGTAAAAACCAATTAAATGGTAATGCTTATTATATGTTAAAATACTCTACTTTTTCTAAAAGAGAAGTACAAATTAGAATGGATTTGCTAATAATCACTTTAGTGTTTTATTTATTTAAAATATATATGACATGATATTTTTAAAATTGCTTTTGAGATTGAATATGTCATTTTTGACCTAGAGTTAGTTTTTCCCACTTACTGAAACGTACATGCATAGTTGAAAGCTTTGGTAGCATATACCAATTATATTTGGAAACTGAATAATTGCAGTTATAGTTCCTTACATTATTATTATAAGTATTTTATTTCAGTAAATATTCTCACCAAAATACCTAACTGCATTTTACCATGTATAGCAAACAAGGAGCTAGAAAGAGTTAATGGTCAAGCTTTATTTTAAAATAGAAGTTTGGGAAGGCATAGGTGAAGAGGTATATGAACAAAATGTTCAACAAAAAGACTAATTTTTCTTCATTTCTTTAGACTTCATCTGATAGAACACAATTTGTTTACTTATATAAATAATCATGTTATCTCCTTCATTTACCCCAAATAAATACACTTGAGTTGAAAAGTGTGAAAACAACCTATTTGCAATGGAATCCTTATTTCTATTTTGAGGTCATTAAAAAAATTAAATCAAACAATACAAATTTCAGTAAGCATTGCCCCTTAGTATATGTGCCATAATATACAACAGTCAAAACTCGGTGAGTTTTACCCCTATTCTTAAACTACTCCACCTGTTAGATTAATTTTTGGTGAATCTTTGTGCGTGGTTTACATGGTAATGGGGGAAAGTGCCCTCTGTTTTAAGAGTTCATTGTGTTACCTTCAGTTTCCCAAACTGCTTTCTTTCTTGGAGTGAAACTAAAGAGGAGTACCATTTAAAATATGGCGCTCTCTGGATTCTTCTGTTATTTGAAGATCAGGTCACAACAGGATTCCTCTACTGTACCATAATAATGTTGTGAATGTCTGTATAATTCAGGCAGCTAATTGTGTATTCCTGTCCATTTATAGTATTTATTATGGTTCAGATTCTCATTTTCTGTAATACTGGGTGATTCCAACAGTTGAGGTTCAACTTTGAATTATGTGATTTGTTGAAATTATTAATTTTGGGGTGTTATATACGATGTGTAGCACAAACAGAAAATAGCTTATTAAATAAACATTCACTAACTGGGATTGCACAGTCCACACTGAGATAAAAATTCCTTTCCTTAAGTAATTTTTTTTGATAATACATATTAATTGTAGGAAACTTTGGAAAACTTTTTAGGGGGAAAAACAACCATGATTCCATGATCCCCTGGAATTAATGATTGTTAACACATCAAGAGTAGCCATCACATACATTTTTACAATCTAAATTAGAATCAGAAAGACAATGTACACTGCAACGGTATGTTACAATTTGTAACAGCAAATTGCTTTTCCATATTCCTAAGTATTCTTACATATGTTACAATGCTAATTTAACCCATAATGATTAGAAAAAAATGCAGGTAAAATTCTTAAATAGAAATGCCCCGTTGTTATACAGAGTTGACCAGGAGGACATCTGAAGTTCGGCTGTTGAGCCAATTCTTTACCTTTGTCCTCGGGTCCTTTTTTAAGCAGTGACAAGGTAGACTCATCCACATTTAGAAGATTCCTTCTCCTCTGGTGTCCTTCCCTCCTACCTTTTCTGCTTCTTTTCCATAGATGATAACTCTGTTACACAGTGCTAGTTCCTTTAATACATATGCTGCTATCCGTATTTGCAATTCATCAGAGAGGAGGATCCAAGAAAAAAATGTTTTATATATATATATGTATATAAAATTTGGTTTTGATATCTAAATCCTGATACATATATACATATATATTATATACATATATATTTAAAGAAATGGTCATTTCCTAATCCCTGTGTCAGCCACACTTGACGCACATACGAAAAGTCTAGTCTCACGGTAGCAAATGACTAAACTTGATCACCAATACCCTAACTTTCTAACGTGGGTTCAGGAAGGCATTCCTGACTCCTGCGGCCCCTGGTCTCCGCCATGAATGATCCAACTTGCCTGTAGCACTGTGGTTAGTACCTGTCAAAAGATAAGACTCCAAATTATGGACAGTTAGTTTCAGGTACATCTTCTACTCTTATTAAAGTTCAAAACTCACTGGTGGTGACATATTTTGCCAGGCATGGTACCAGGAAGATGCACCCATCATGAATCCCAAAGTGAGACCCAGCCTTCTTATAGGCTTTCTGTGGTGTATTTTCATCTGCTGGCCCAGGCATCATCGCCTTTCGATATCATATAACTTAATAACCACCATCGGCAATTCATCTGATATACAGTGTTAGTGTTCAGTGCTGAGCTTCTGCAAAAGTTTCTGCAAATTTTGTCATGGGTTATAGTTGATATTTATTTATAAGTTCTTTCTTCCTATATTAATTTCTTCTCTTTGCCCTCAGCCAGAGCCTCATCCAGTCATGATTCTTAACTTCCTAGATTGAACCAAATCATTATGAAAAATTCTGAGTCATTGGTGTTTGTACTTAAGTGGGGATGTTGTAGTCTTTCATTAACTTGTAGTACTAGATGGGCAGCACGTCACCAAGAGGTACTGCCAGAGAATTACCCGACTTCCAGTCATGATTCTGTTTGAGCCAGTTTTGTGGTAGCAGTTCCATTTCCCCCAATAAACAGAACCAGTCAACTGTGATCCCTATTTGTTGCTGATTGATGAGCCATAGTGATAATGGGGCAGCTTCACCTTGCAATTCTGAGCAACCACTGTTGTGATCCTTGGTGGAAACATACCTTGTTTGAGATCCAAGACCTGTAAATTGGCAGTGTCCAAGCTACAGGGGAGAGGATGTTTAACAGAGTTTGATGCCATCTTTTTAAGTTTGCTGACAGCTTTTCAGCCTCGCCCATGCTTTCCCTTCTGCCCCCAACTTGAGCAAGCTGAGAAAGAAGCTGGAGAGCCCCCTCCTTTGATGCCCTGATGGGAGGTCCACACCACACAAGCTCCTGCCGATACGTGGGAACCCTCCCGCAGCTCCCACCCCCAAATGCAATAAAAACACCCACCCCGTCTCTTTTCCTTGATCTCTCAGGTCATTTTTGGACCTGTTTAGGAGACTTAGTACAATGATGAATTGGAGTAATGATGTCAGGCATCTTTATTTGGTTCCTGAGCTCCAGGGGGAAAAAAAAGAGTGATGTTCAAAAGTCAGAGTTGCTGAATATTTTTCTGCAGATTTTCTTCATCCGAGTATCAATTAGATTTGTCTGTGTATCAAACCACATCACAAGTTGGTAGCTTCAAAAGACATCAATTACTTAGGCGATGCTTCTGTGGGAAGAAGTTTGGACTGGGCTCAGCTAGCCTATTCTTTGCTGGTCATGATAGATATTTCCGGTGACGTAAACCTTATAGCCTGGAAAAGTAGCCTGCTTTATTTCTAGGACTGCATTTTGCTTGACAGTCTACTTTATCTTGTATTAATATAGGGGTTTTTTTGACTGGTGTTTATATAGTATATATTTTTCCATCCTTTAATTATAGATTTGCTGCATGCTTATATTTCAGACGTATCTCTTACAAGCAAGTGTATATTTATTTGTACATTTTTCATTTAGACTATCAAGCATTTTTTTCGCATAGCTCACTGTCCGTTTATTTATATACTGGACATTAATTAAATGACACTACTGTATTATTCTTATTTCCCCTCAATATTCTACTTCTCATATCCCTTCTTGTTGAGTGATTGAAATATTTTTATTATTCCATTTTTCCCTATTGATATGCTAGTCACATAGTCTTTTACTCTTCTGTTAGTTGTTAACCTAGACATTTTATGCTCCCTCAACTTAATTAATTCTGTACAAACTTGCAAACATCACAATATCTAATTTTTTTATTCAGTCAGTGTTACTTTGTATTTACTCACGCATTTCACATTTGCTTAGCTTTTCACAATCAAACACATTAAATCTTCTAACTGTAACATCCCTGCCTCATCATCTTTTCTGTAGTTTTTTATTATTTTGTCTTTCTGTGCCTCATTCTGGATAATTTTTCTCATCTGTTCTCCGTTCACTCATCTTCTCTTCAGCTAAATCTCATTTTCTGTTAAATTTGGCTACAGAGTCCTTAATTTGGGTCATTGCATTTGCATTTTCAGTGTAGGATTTTTAATTGTTTCTTTTTTAAACCTGGAGTATAAACTTGTTAGTTTATTTCATCTTTGAGTTCTTTGCTGAAATGCTTATGCTTTCCTTTGACCTCCACAGTGAGCATAGTTACTTTACAACTCAGATCTATTGATTCAACCAACTAGAGTCACTGAGGACCTGGTTTTGCTTAATACTTCGTGTGTCAGTCTCCATCCAGAGGTCATGTTTTCTCATGCCCCTAGATATCATTGACTGTGTGTTAAACATTTTTTAAATAATTGTAAAATTGATGGACGAGGTCATATTCTTCCAGAGAGAATTTTTTTAACCTCTTTCAGGTACCTGAGAACGTTAGGAATACATGACTCACCTAACCCCAGCGTCAGGGTTTGGGTGTTCTTAGATCACCAGTATAACGCAAGGAGGTGCTGTGGTCTACATAAGGGCTTGTTTACCTCTATTTCTATTTACACTTAAGACCCGGCACTGTAAAGCCTCAACTTTAAATGGGGGTGTTTTACAGTGCCAGGTAGTTAGCACGCTCTGTATTCCAGCTCCTGTCCTGAGAGTTCCACAGGATGAAAGTTGCCCGCGCATTCTCTGACCTGTCTGTGTGGTCTCGACACTGGACAGAGTGATCCTGAAAGCCTGGTTCATCTCATTGATAGCCATTGTATTCCACATCTTACCTTGGAATTTCTTACTATTGTGTTATATATTTGATTCTTGTAGGAACTTATTTTAGTTACTGTATTCAAGTTTCTTTTTGTTGTTGTTTGAATAAAGACTTATTTCAGTTGGCTGTTTCCCTCTTACTATATAATCAGAAGTCTCCCATTCTTATTCAGGGCATTTTTTTTTCTGATAGTGAAACTGTTAGGACAATAAATCTCATGGACTTAAGGCCATTTCCACAGTCATGAAAGTTTTTCAAAGTTTTAACCACAAGAAATAATAAAAAATAAATTCCCTGGTCACAGGCAATGTTGAGTGCCTATGATGATGAGTGATGATGAATAAGGTACTTAATAAATATATGGACAGTGCTGTTGGCAGAATTAATACAGGTAGAGAATATAACTGCATATTACGTATAAGTGTCTGATTTACTATTGACAAACTACTGCTTCTGCCATGATGGAAGAATTCCAATGCAATCAATCTTAATTTGCCACCAGTTGGCTGTTCTTTTCCTTCAGAGAATAAAGCCATATCAAGAAGTCAGCAGTAGTCTCTGTTGTTGACAAATTGCATACGCAGCCGCAATGCCAGCCAAGTCAACCTGGGTAAGACAAAGTCTCTGCAATCATTTTCTCTCTGCTGCATGACTGTGTTTCATGTGCCCTTTTAGCAAGAACCAGGACAACTGGAAAAGGAGGCCGACTTGAGGTCAAGCATCCTGCCTCTACCAGTGTCCACCATTAAGCCCAAAGCTGTTGCGAAAGGAGAATATTTGTTGGAAGATGAGAGCGTGTTTTCCCCGACTGCAATATCTGTCTTACCAGATCTTGCCAGAGGCTCCATGTACCAACCAGATCTGCCACAGATACTTGGAACATCACCGATCTGGTGTATGAAGCTTAAGTGACTTTGTAATTGGCAGCCATCTTATAGTTTATTTGGTAAATAAGTCAAAACAGTACACTGTACTATGTTCTATAACTTTCACAATCTAGAGAATTGTGCCTCTTTCTTAGAGCTAACAGTTGAAAATTGAAAAAGTGTTTCTAGTTGTTTATTTTTATCTCTGGAGAGACAGTTTTAACATACTTCACATAACTAGATCCATAGAACCTTCCCTAAGTTGGTTGACCCTTGATTTGTTTTATGTATGTATTTTTTATTTTCTGTCTCTGATAAGAGCATGTATTACTAAATAGAATAAAACAGTACATCATGATCAGTAAGTCTAATCAGTATGTGACCAATATGGTAAAATAGTATCACATCCAAACTGATGTCAAGATGATCAGGGTACCTTCAGACAAGACTTTGTCAGTGATGGCGGTGACACAGCCCTGAGGTAAGAAGTTGCACTTATGTTGCTACCAGATGAAGAAAAGCCACATCTAGCGCCTTTCTTGCTTGGCATAGATAACAAAGCATTTTTCAAATAGATAGGTTTATCTCAGGTGCCAGAGGTTGTTAATTTGCACCTGCAAGGATAAGACATGGGAGCATTGGAGTCCTCCCTGGTTACACGATGACAGTACACCGTCACTCTTTAGGATACATTTGCCTTATACAAGTGCTAATAGAAAAATACGTAGAGAAACATCGTAGAAATCATCACTGTTTTTTCAAGTCTTTGAACATTGTTTTGAATTTGAAATTCCCTGAGAAATGTGGTACTGAATTTAGTCACCTATTTTGATAGAGGAAAGTCCAGTGGTTTGAACCGAACCTTTAAATGACAACCACAGGTTCTGCGGGTTATGAGGCTGATATTTGGATTCTGCAAATTATATAGGACGTGGGCTTGGGCAAGTGTTTCAGGCCTTTTCTCAGTGGCAGCTGATTGCATCATCCTCTCCCCATCACTAAGGGGGCTCTCCTTGGTCCCCTGTCCTGTCCTGATGTTGGATTATGAGGAAGAGATTTCAGTGGGTATGAAATCATTTTTTGCTTAGGACTCCTATTTATATTATAAACTAGTAAGCTCACCACAGCAGCCTTCAAATTCTGGCTGCTTTCTCCGTACCTGCTTCCCTGGCAGCCACCTCTCCCTCTCCTGCTCTGCCAAAGGTAAAACAGTCTGTCTCTCGGCTTCCCTTCTAGAGACCTGTCCCTGTTTGGTACTCCGTTGTCCTGGTTGCATTATGACCTTCAGTTCTCCAATGAGTTAAAGGAAAGCAAAATTTTTGTAGATTAGCTTCTTTTCTTCCCCCTTGAAATGTTAGGATGGTATGACTTTGCTATTTTCTCCTAGCAGTAATAATTTTTTTAACTACCAGTAATACTTTAAATGCAGGAAATGAGAGGGTAGCAAAACTAATGCAAGGTGTGAGAAGTGAAAAAATACGGAAGCTCAGGGATTATAGGGAAGCCACTCCAATAGTCTCAACGTGATTGTAATGAAGTAGATGACTCAACAGGGCATCCAAAATCCGCAGGCAGGATCCCAGGTCAGCAAGCCGCAGAGAAACTGTGCATCTAGTTGCAGTTGCCTCTTGACAATAATCTTTTTCGCCTTCATAAACCCACGGATTCTTGGCAGTATCTGTCCGTAAACAGCCTGGCAAAAAATACTTGCAAGTGAAATGTTCAGGATGTATGGCTCTGCATACAGCAGAGAGTTTAAAATGGTGTAAGATATGCTGAGTATCCACAAATAATATCGGGCACATCTCGACCCATTAAATTGTAATTTCCAGTATAAGCAAATGATCAAATCTGTGAATGTATATTTATATAACTGATCTTTTGAATAAATGTTACATGTTTTATAATCCCTAAATTACATTTAGACTATGCCATAATGGCAGTGCAAATATCACAAGATAAACCATTTTTATTTTATTTTAATAATACCGAATGAAAACTCCAAAGGAAACTTGTGCAAAGCAGTGTTTGAAATTAGCCTTCACTTGACAGGAATCACATTAGTATACAGAATGATATATCTTATTAGCTGTGAGGGACTGTGAGTTTTTAATGAAATGGTTAAATGGATTATAAAATGCTTTGTTGTAAACATGGTAATCATTTTGCTAGATTCTGTAGGTACAATATTATAATTTTACAACAAGTTTTTGTTTTGCTTTTTTAGAGTTAGTGCTATAAAATCCAGTATACCCTTCGCATCATTGTGCTTCAAGTTCTTAGAGATACAGCTCTGGGTGAAAGGAGCCAGTGATAACAAGTGAACTAATTGTTGCCGCAACAACGTGGGTCTCAAAAACATCACACTGAGTGACAGAAGCCAGGCATAAAGAATATGTACTGTATGATTCTATCCACACCAGATTCAAGACAAGACTGATACAATCTGTTGTGACAGAATTGAAATCAGTGGCTGCCTAGGACTAGGGCTGGAGAGGGGACTGACTGGGACGGGGCAGGAAAGGACTTCTGAAGTGATGGAAATATCCTGCATCTTGACTTGGGAGGTGGTTACCCAGGTGTGAACATTTATCAAGACTCTGAAATGTACATCTCAATGGGTGCACCTTATATAAACTATACTTCAAGGAAGTACGTTCAAATAAATAAAAGCTAATCAACAGTAACTGTCAGATGGGCATGAGGAGGCAGAGGTCAGTGTCCTGGAGGAAGGCTGAAGAGGGATTCGAGGTGAGCTGCGCCACTGGAAGAAAGCGCGAGAAGCCGACATGGAGCAAAACAGCACTACTGCAGTACAACTGGTTGGCGCTCCCACCCCCCCCAGGTGTACGCACTTGTCCTTTTAGAATGCTAGTGGCGCATGCGTATTGTTCATAATGCTGACTCACGCTAGTAACGCATGTACATTTACTTCTTACCTCACACATGCAAGTTATTGTGAACTTGGCCTGGGTCGCAGGACCTACTCACTTAAGAGTACCGACAGAGGATAACCAAAAGGTCAGTGTCATCAGCAAGAGGAGGCAAGACTACGCAGTTTTTAAGGAAACCCTGAGAGTGAGCCATTTACCTGGACGCTTGTTACCCTCACACCTTCTGGAAGAAGCAATGACGCGTTCCCTTTGAGACTCGGAGAAGTAAGTAAGAGACAGATGGATGGCTGCCTTCCTTTTAGGAATGACGAGTTCAGCCCCAGCCCAGGCGGGAGCTGAGCCCGGCGGGGAGGCGGGGACGCGGGTCTCCGGGTCGCACCGCGGTGCCCCCGCGCCCTCCTCGCGCCCCCGCGCCGCCGGTCACAGCATCTCGTGCGGCGCCGGCCCCGAGGACTCCGGTCCACAGACCAGGGCGAGGGGCCCGGCCTGGCCGCCCGCCGGCTTTGTGACTTGCCCGGATTACCTAAACTCTCTGGCTCGGGGGGCAGGTGGGCAGATGAGGACCCCCCTTCGGTGCTAAGTGGGGCCCCGCCCGTCCAGGACCCGACGCGGAGCCGCGCGTGCGGGAAGGTTGCGTGGACAGCAGGTCCCCCTGAGCTGCGGGCAGAGAGCCCGGCGTCACACGTCCACCCACTTAGTCACCGTCCTCCGTCGTCTGTGTTCTGTGCGAAAACTATCACATCAGATGGGCTCCACCTCTCCTCCCATCTCAGCTGGTGTGACGTTCCCCAAAGGTTTTAGTGCCACAGCTCTCGTGTGGGATCCCTAACGGGTTTTCAGGCAGAAAAACCACACGTAAGTGTAACTTCTGGTGGGACTCGTGGTCGGCTTGACGGTGACGCCCCCACCCCGCCGAGACGTGCGCATCTTCGTCCTGGAACCCGTGGCTGCACCGCCTCCCGTGGTGGGAATCAGTGACGGGGCTGCAGGTGGGAGCCCAGGTGATCCGGGTGGAGGCAGCGTGATCACCGAGCCTTTATAAGGGGGTGGCGGGCGTCTCCGCGCCTCCGTAGGAGGCGGGATGCGAAGGCGGCGTCTTGCTCCAGGGACGCCAGGCCGCCTCCAGACGCCGAAACAGTCAAGGACGTCTTCCCTCGGGCCCCACTCAGCACCCTGGTGTCACACTTCTGATGGTGAGACACCCCCTTCTGTTGTCTTGAGGCGCTGTGTTTGTGGTGACTTGTTACCCCTGCAGGCGTGCTGGGCGCCGTCAGTGACGCCCCGCAAATTCTCTGCAGGCGTCCCTAGAGCCGCCTGAGACCCAAGACGCCGTTCCCCATCCGGTTCCCTGAGGCTGCTCTCTCCTGTGGCCCCTTGCTTTTAGGTTTCTCTGAGGTTCAGTGATAGTACGTCCCCCTGCCATCCCGCCCCGCAGCTTGAGCGGGGAAGGGAGTCTCTCTAGTCTGCTTTCAAACTGGCAGAGCAACAACCGCGAGGCCTCTTAATTATTCATTTGTTGCAAGTGTGCTGTGGGTTCCAGGAACTTGCTGAGCGAGCTGGCCACGGACGGAGCCAGGGCAAACTCATCACTGCTAATGGCATAAACGGTTCTGTATGTTTAACTGTGGCTGGAAATAGGAAGGAAAGGAATGCGTTTTTTCCCTATAATCTTGTAAGCACACTTGTACCTATAGGCTGCTTAGGATTGAGAAGGTGGGACGGGTTATGTTTAGAGAAGTGAACTTTAAAGTTAACACAGTCCACATCATTCTTGGAAGTGACAGTTCTTTACAGTAACAACTACCTTTTAGGAAGAGCTGTTCAATGGGTTGTAGTAATTTTTACTTTTTAATTTAATTTTTTTTTTTTTTGCTGCCTTGCAAAGTATCTGAGAGAGCTGAATATTTCCTTCAGACTAATGATTGAGAACACTGCAGGTTGAATTTAGGAATAATGTAACAATTAAAATAAAAAACTTTTGCTATGTCTATAATTATAGAGAATGTTTTACAGAGATAAAGCTATATTTGAAAAATCTATTGAGTTTTTTTGTAATTCTAAATGTAAAGAGGAAGGGTAGAGGAAACAGTCACTTTAAATGTCCCTTTGTTTTCAAGTGAATGTAGATGGAAATTCTTGAAAGTCCCTGTTACCAGGTACTCTGAATTGGATGAAGATTCAGTGGTGGTAAATAGCGGTGGGGGGTATAAGGAATCAGTGACTTGTAAAATTTAGGGTAAAATCAAATGGAAAGTTCTACTTTCTTGATGGACTAAACCACGAGTCTTTATTGAAAACACTGACTGAAACGTTAAGATAGTGTCTCAACGGCTGGAGAGGAATCACCTGGGGAGCTTTCAAACTCTGGCACCTGATCCCTACACTGAAGACTCGCTTAATTGGTTTGGGGCGTGGCCTGATGTGTTTTAAAGCTTCTTTCTCCCGAGGTGGTGCTTGTGTTACTGGAAAAAGAGAAATAAGAATTACCTCGGTTCTTAGTTACCCAAAAAAAATTTTAATGAGAGACAGTGTGATATAAGCAAGCCTTTACTAATGAAGTAAAAAGGTAGGAAAAGATAGTACCCTCCCAAGAGCTGGGAGCGGGCCAATCTAAGAGGAAAAATGGCGCCACTCCTTTGTTTTTCCTGTTTTTATATCCTGGCTTAGCGGCGTTTTCATGATTGATTAATTCATGGCTCAGGTCCCTTGTGCTCAGGCAGACTCATCCCCATTTGGGCAGGTTCTTCCCCACAGAGCACAGAGAAATCCAGGGGAGGGGCTCAAACTGTAATGTTAATTACATTATAAGGAACCTTGGGTCAGGTTAAGCCGGGCCCTTCTCTATTGCGCGACTGCAGCGTTGGATCCTAGCTGGCTCCTTTGCTGGCCCTCGTTTAGAGAAAGTTTTTTTGAGCCCCCCATCCTGAGTGCAGGCATACCGTTATTTTCTGGGTTGCTCCTTTCCTCTTCCTCTCCCCCTGCCCAGGTGCTCATTTCTATTTAATTGCCTAACAGCTGCATTTGGCCAGGTCTGCCAATCAGCCTGCATTTCTTAGTGAGATCAAACACCTCTAGCATCCATCTTTACCCAATGACATCCACACTCGCAATTAAACAAAAAGGGTGTGGGATGGAACTGAACTTCTGTGGCCGGCTGAGCCTTAGGAGGTTTGAGTTTAAACATGGCATCATTAGTCCCTCCATGAAAGACAGGAGGAGGGACCAGTCAGGCTGGGACCTGTCAGACTGCCTGATTCCCTTCACCCCTGTGAGCCCAGGCATCTAACGGAAGTGGAAGCAGTCCTGGACAGACAGGATGGCGCTCTGAAAGGCAGATGATGCCCAACCCCGCAGACAGAGGATAACGGTTCTCTGCTGTGGCTCTTCCCATTCTAGTCCAAGAGGGGAAATAAGAAAAAAAAGTTAAGAGCACCTCAGAAAGGTGGGGGAAAGGATCCCAATAGGAATTCACTGAGAGGAAGGTGGCCAGTTCACATGGGACAGCCCTCAACCACATATCTAGAGATAGAAACTTGAAAAAAAAAACACGATAAAATACAGTTTACTGGTACAAATCCAAGTCTGACAATAGCACCCATGGTAAGGGTGAGGGGGAAAGGTACTGTCATATTACTGGTGGGGGTGAAAATTACTGTGGGCACATTAGAGGAAATTGGCAGTATCTAGGAAAAGTAAAAATACATGATTCAGCTACTTCATTTCTGTACTTAAAATCTTTAACTTGTCGATAAAATAGTGTAGGAGGATGCTTGTGGCAACTGTATGTAATACATAGGTGAAGAAATATTAAATATGAAAGGTATACCATAATCATAAAATATTCAGTTAAAATTTTATGAAATCTGTCAAAATAGAATAAAATACTATTGAGAAAAATCAAGATGGAGCTGAAAATGATGTTATAATATTTATGTAAATATAGCCACATAAGATATGAACAAAGTTATATAGTTGCTTCAACATATTAGTTGCCTAATTCCCCTTAAATATTATAAAATTTTCTATTTCCCTTAGGAAGAAAACTTGTTGAATGAATTGTAGTTTGTTTACTTTTTCCCTTCATCTGTCCTATAAGGCCTTGTTTCTGCCTCTATGACAATCACTCTGTCAATGTCTGTGACTTTCTTCTCGTCAAGTATATTGATTTTGTCGTAGTCCTTGATTTCACTCTTTTTTTTTTCCACCAGCGCTTAACAAAGCTGAATTCTGCCTCCTTTTTGAAATTATTACATTATTTGTTTTCCAAGGTACCCTACTTACATTTGTGTTCAAAAACCTCAGTTTTCTTCCCAGTTTTACCTCTTGAACTCAGAATTTTGGCTTATTCCAGAGGCTTTCCCCATGGTTGTCTGACTTATTTCTACACTTTCCTCTAGATAATCTTATCCTTTTAATTTTCTGTATTACATCCAGACTAAACTGATGACCCTAAATACTTAACTTTAGGAAATATTCTTGCCCTGAAATCCAGACTCTTTATGTTAAGTCAGGTTTCATCACATCTGATTCTACCTTGTTACAAGGTACTATAATTTCTCACTTGGCCATTGCAACCACTTTGTAAAATGTGTAAAATTTCTTCCTCAGAAAAAGCAGAGAGGAGGCAGAAAAGAATGGTTAAATGGCTAAAAGTTTGCTGAATATGAGGATTAACTATAATTCCACAGACTCAAAGATTGAATCAATATCAATCATAGTAAGAACCTCTCCAAGGAACAGGTTAAGTGATAAAGACACGTTTTTCAATGCAGCTAGAAGAATGTGCATCACATAGAGAGGAGCAAAAAGGAGAATGGCACCATTACATTGTCCTTTTCCTTACATAGTTTCTGACAAGAAATCTGCTGTCAATCTAAAATTCTGTATCAAGCAAAACATAAATAAAATGAAATTATTTTAGAGAAAAAAAGCTGAGATAATTTACTGCCAGTAGGAGATCTGAACTAACAGAAATGTTAATCTCCTCAGGAAGAAAGAGGAAAACTACCAGAGAGCTACTGGGATCTTCGGGAGCTACAAAACAAAGTGAAGGGCATCAGAAAGCATAAACATGTGAGTAAACATCAATTAAATCTTTATTTTAAATATTTTCATTGTGGTAAAGTGTACGTAACACAAAATTTCCTATTGTAACCATTTTGCAGTCTTTTAGTTTTGTGGCATTATGCAGTGGTATTTTGTCTCTTTTGTCTCTGAGTTTATTCTGGATACCTCAAGTGAAATCAAATGATATTTGTTCTTTTGTGACTGGCTTATTTCACTCAACAATGTCTTCAGGTTTCTACCATATTGTACCATGTGTCAGAATTTCCTTAAGGCTGGGTAATATTTCATTATGTGTGTACCACATTTTGTTTATCTATTCAACTGTCGTTAAATACTTGGTTTGCTTCTACCTCTTGGCTTTTGTGAATAATGCTGTTATGTACAACATCCATTCAAGTCTCTGCTTTCCATTCTGATGGGTATATATTCAGAAGTTGAATATTCAACTGGGTCATATTATAGTTCTGTCTTTAATTTTTTGAGTAACTTCTGTATTTTTGTTCATGGCTACACCATTTTATATTCCCATCAACAGTGTAAAAGGGTTCCAGTTTCTCCATATACTTGCCAGTGTAGTTTCAGTCTTTTATTTTTCTTGATAGTAGCCATTCTAGGAGATGAGGGTTGGTATCTCAATGTGGTTTTTGTCTTTTATTTCCCTAATTAGTGATGTTAAACATCTTTCCATGTACTTACTGGCTATTTTTATATTTTATTTGGAGAAATGTCTATGTTCTTTGCCTATATTTTTAAGTTTGGTTTTTGTTGTTGTAGGAATTCTTTCTATACTCTGGATATTAATCCCTTATCAGATATGTAATTTGCAAATATTTTTTGATTCCATGGATTGTCTTTTCGCCATACTGATAGTGTACAAAAGCTTTTAATTTCAATGACATTCAATTTATATTTTTTGACTATGCTTTTGGTGTCATATCTGAACAACTGACACATCTAATGTCATGAGGCTTTTCCTCGTTTTCTCCAAAGTTTTATAGTTTCAGCTCTTAACCTTAAATTTTTGTTCCATTTTGAGTTAATCTTTCTATATGGCATCAGGTGAGGGTCCAGTTTGATTTCTTGCATGTGGATATCTATTCTTCCCAGCATTTGTTGAAAGACTGCTTTCTCCATTGAATGATCTTGGCAGCCTTGTCATATTACTTCACCATATATGTGAGTTTATTTCTGGGCTATTTTAGAACACTGGTCTTTATCTCTCTTTAGGACAGTAACTGAAACAGTTGGGTATTTATCTAAGGACAGACATAAAGGTCTTAAATGATTCTGGAAATTGACTATCCATATGGAAAAACAATGAGCCTGAGTCCTTACCACACACCATAAGCAAATATTATCTCAAATGGGGTTGTAAACATATAAAAACTAACAACTGTAAAAATCCTACCAAAAAAGACCAGGAGAAAATTCTTGACACTTGAGTTAGACAACGTTTTCTCACATACGGTGCACTGAGAATGAGTCAGAAGATAAAATGATTTAATCAACTCACAGACCTTTTATTCCACTTGTGAAGTGATGCTTGAATTACTCAACTATCTACAAATCTTGGCACTAATTTTGATGTCTTTTTTTATTCCACTATCCACTTGCCAGAGACAACTCAATCTGGCCTATCTTGAAATATAACGGTCTACATGCTGGACGTATTTTCATGGCAGATTTCAGTAAGTGGAGGAACCTCGCTGGGACAAACACTTGAGGAAACGGAAGTACTGTTGCCTGGAACTAGCCGAACACAGATCTGTAGTTTGCAGGCTTCCCCGAGAAAACTTAACCTGATAAACATTTCAATCAGATTAAGAGACCTTCTAATACTTGTGAACACTGCCAGCAGAATGGCTGTGCCCTCATTTGAAGGTGCCTTTGACGTGACATCTGCTTTAATGTAGAGGTACCAGGTTTATGGAGATTGCTGCTTTCCTGGGTTGTCACCTCTTTCTAGATGTCAGCTTGCTTGCCTGACCAAGTCCCACATGATACCTACTCTAGAATCACACACCTAGAACCTGCCAGTCCTGATCTCCCTGACTTGAAATCGTACTAATTTCAACTGATAGTTTCCTGTTTATTAATGTAGATTATCTGACTCTGCCATCACTTTATAACTGTTCCTGGCCTAATTTAATTGTTTTCCATAATACCCAATTTTCCTTTAGGGACTTAAGTATATCTTTTTCATAATTTCCTCTGCAGGAAACTTAGTTTGGAACATCTGCCAGTGACGGCTCATAAGTAGCAATATGACTCCCAATAAGGACAGTGTGTGTGGTGAAAGTTGACAGAGATGTAAAGCCAAATGTATATCCCTGGATCAAGATGTGTTATGATCTTTAAGTACATGTATCTTCTTATTTGCTAAAATTTTTCCTGAATTTTTATGTTTATGTTCATGAGGGGTACTAATCCGTAGCTTTTTTTTGTAATGTCCTGTTTTGGTCTTACAGACTATGCGGGGGAGCATTCCATACTTTCCCCACACTTTTAATGGCTGTGGCTTTGGTTTACTTCACTCAGCTATTAAGTAGAGGGGATGAATATTACAGATTCAACAGTTGTCTGCATTGTGAAAATAAGCTCCTGAGAGGATGTCTTTTGGTACAACTGAGTCGTAATAATTTTGGACCACTTATGTATGTTTCTATAAATACTGACTGATTTTTTTAAAGACAAAATATTGGGTAACTTGGTTATGTCTAGAGTCCTATTAAGTTGTTAACAAAATTAGGTCATAGAACATTTTTCAGAGAAAACTAGGATACTGGCTGTGAAACCCTTGTTACAGAGCCATGTAATTATGTTTCTGACAAAAAGACACACCTTTTTAATAACTGTGTCGGCGGACAGAGCTGGGGTGTGTAGCCAGGAACGTGCAAGTGTGGACTTGCTGGTGATGCCCTTATTTGACAGTCTGAGGACAATCATTGTCAACTTGACTCCAGATAGAATTTCATGTTCAGTTTTCGCTTATCTAGAGAATGGTTCCTTTAGCCAAGTCAGAAGGGCACTTTACAGAGCCCGTGGTGACCACATGATTTCGGATAATTAGTCTGAAAACTCTCGGCCCTGGGAACAGCAGCTTCTCGTTTTTTATAGGTGACTGTGGGCTGAGAAAGGGTGTCCTAGGGTTGTGCTGGAACGCGTGATTTGGAGATAGAGCATTCCTGGTTCATGTCACAAGTTCATAGCACATTAAGCCTCATCCGCAGCTGAACGAGTCCGCACGGGGGACGGGAGGTGGGGAGCAGCTGGGCAGGGAGAGCCAGCAGGCGGAGCTCCCACAGGGCCGTGTGTAACCAGGGTCACAGGTGCTCCTGAGCTGTAAGTACGGACAGAAAGCCAGAGATTTTGATAGAAACAGTATTGGAAAGGGCAGCTGATCCCAAACAATCTCAGAAAAGTTTATAAGTAACATACTGGTATTTATACCTTTCAGATGACATGCTGGATCCCTAGGATAATGGTGTTGAAATCACTTAATGTTACTAATTTAATTTCCCAAGTATTTGCAAAAGTTTGAATTCAGAATGCCATCAGCACAGCATCTTGTTTTTTCTGGTACTTCTTGTGGAAGATTGTGTGCGTGTGTGTGTGTGTGTGTGACCATCTTTGGAAAATACAGATGCACAGTGTGTATAATACGTATCAGCTCTAGACTCTGCTTACAGTGCGATGTTGACGTGCCTCCACTGACAGGCGTGGTCTGTGTTCCCTCCCTTGAAGCCTGGGTGGGCTTCTGTGATGACTTTGACCAACAGAATGTAACTGAGTGACGTTGCACGACTTCTGGGCCCGGCCAGGAGAGGCAGTGTGGCTTCTACCTGGCTGTCCTTCTCGGCGAAGGCCCGCCCTTGGACTGGAAAGACCGCTTGTGAGGTTGTTCTGGCTGATAGTTGCAGCCAGTCACCCAGCTGACCATCCGCCCCTCTGATCACACTTGTGAGCCAGTGAGCTCCCACGTGTTTCAGGACTGGATTTTGAGTTTTCCAGCTGTATTCCTGACGCTGGGAGCAGAAATGAAAATCATCTCCAGTGTGTCCTTTGTGAACTGGTGACCAGTGGAAACAGAGGTAATAATTATGTCCAGCCTCTGAGTTCGGGGGTGATGTGTGGGGCAGCGACAGGTAACTGACATTCCCTGCAGCTCTGGTGCTGAGTTCTTAAGGTTGTGTCTCTGCCCTTCGTTCCACCCCCATGCTTGTCCCCCAGCCCACAGATGCTCGGCCTTAACTACTTTCTGCTTCAGTGGCAAGGCTTAGGAGCTGTGATGTGACTACCAGCCCCAGTGTCAGGGGGAAGAATGAGTCCAGACAGGGACAGGACGTCCCGGGAGGAGTGAGTACCCTGCAACAGGCACTGCAAATGGGTGAGTCCAGTGGTGAAGGAGAAACATCAGGTCCAGCAGCGCTTTGGGTCCCATTTACACGTCACTTCACTAGAAAATTAACTTGTTTTTTGCTTAGATTGATCATGATTAAAATAAACTTAATTTTCCTCCAGTTTTACTGAGAAATAGTTGACAAACATCACTGTATAAGTTGTAGGCGTACAGCTTGAGGGTCTGATTTGCACACGTTGTGAAAAGATTGGCACAATACGTTCAGCTAACATCCATCCTCTCATCCAGATGCAATCGAAATTCAAGGAGAAAGGAATAAAGGAAGAAGCATTCTTCTTGTGATGAGGATTCCTGAGTCACTCCCAGACCTTCCTGTCTGACAGCCGTGGTGCTAGCCGTGGTCCTCATGTGGCGCCTTACATCCCTAGCACTTACTCATTGTGTAACTGGAAGTTTGTACCTTTCAGTCACCTTCTCACAATCTCCTACCACCGCCCCCCAACTCCCTGATAAATGGCAGTCAGGAAATAGGTTAAAGACATCTCCATGTTTTCTGAATGTGCAGATTGGATGGTTATTGGTGCCATTTATTTGAGATAAAATATGAGCAGAAATTCAGATAAGATGATCTCAAGTGCCTTTGAGAAAAAGTCAAGATCAGATATCAAATAGAGGATGGAATAAATGGGTCTAGAGCTTAAAGAAGAGATGTAATGTAGATGTAGAAATTGCTTCGTCCTCTGCTCTGATGTGGAAATGCAAACTAGGTGTGCTTGAGATGACAGAGGAGGATTGCTCCAGAGGCACTACTGATGTTGTGGGCGGGTCAGTGTCTTTATAAGGGGCTGTCGTGTGAACTGTGGGATGTTTAGCAGCACCCCTGGTCTCGACCCATTAGACCCCAGCAGCCCCCTAGTTGTGACAGCAAAAATGCCTCTAGTTATGGCCAGATGTCCCTTGGGCCAAAATCAAAATCATCCCCAGTTGAGAACCATTGGATTAGAGTAACAGGAGAAAATCTCTTTTAATATTCTCATATTTATTCCGTTTCTCCATTGTTAAAATAAAACAGAGACCAGGCTTGAAGATGTCCCCAAGTAGACAAACAGCTGAGACAGTGAGCAGAACTTAATCTAGCTCATTTCATACACAGAAGCAAAAATTAACGTAAGCTATTTTTATAGATGCCCCTGATAACTTATAAACAAAACTTAAGTCCTTAAAATGTTACAAGATAATCACTTCAACCAATTGCCTGCTGTCTGGAGAGTCCCCTGTGGTAATCACTGTAAAGGTCAAACGGCTTCCTCACTCCCATGTCTCAGTCGTCCTGTAACATCACGCTGCTGAGTGCACCACTTCCAGGTTCGAAGTCTCCGTGTACAGGTTTTTCTCACTCAAAATATTCATGGCAAGTAAAGCTCTCTGAATTTTCAGTCACAACATAATTAAAGTGTTCCTGTAAAAGTTTAATTCTTCCTAATACAATCTCCCTTTTCAAAAATCTATTCCCCAGGGTATATCCATCTCTCTAAATGGCCTTTAATTTAGTATAACTTTTATTCATACTCTATTATCTACGTATTTCATAGCAAAACAACTATCCTCTTTCATCTTATGCCTTAATTCTGTTCAAATTATGTAAGAATAGCAAGTGTGATGATTACTTTTCAGAATAATCAGGTTCTTAGAAAATGCCCATTTACATAAAATATGCAAATCTTGAACATTGTGTTGTTTTGGTTTAAATTTCTCTGATCGAAGTCAAACACAGAAATCTCTATGGACACAGGGGTTCCTGATTGTTTCTTGAAAAAATTATCTCCTATTTCATTGCCACTCAATCTAAAACTACTTGTTAAATATTTTGATTATTTCTTCACTCACATACTTGGCCCTCTAAGTCACTGACCTCCGAGCTCCTCGACAGCCTAAGCTCTGAAGTCCTCCTCCATGCTATTTTAGCCACTCAGCTGAACCGTATCATCATTACCAGTAACCGAAAAATCTGTCTCCTCGTTTCAAATATCCTACTACCTAAATATTTTTTAAATTTTATCATTGTTTGATTTATGGAAGAATTTAAGAGTGTACAGAGTTGCCCTGTATCCCAAACCCTATTTGAATATGATGAGCATCATGTTAGTATGGCATAATTATTATAATTAATAAGCTGGTATTGATAAATTCTTATTAAATACAGTCCTGGACTCCATCCAGGAAATGACTTGACAGTTAGTAGTCGTATCTCCTTCACAATCCCACTTTTTGATGATCACTTCTGTCTTACTATCTCATTATAGTTACAGAAACAAACAACTTTAACAAGACCTCAACCCCATTGATCATTTCTCTGTCCCAGCCAGCTTCTCATCTTTATTTCTTCACTAGATTAAACTTCATAGTAAATAACTATAATTACATTCTTTCTTACACCCTCACTTCCCTTACCCCCTTTACCCTATGTTGACCAAACTTCACCCCAGTCATGTTTTCCTCCCTCACCACCCCACTGAAACTGATTTTTACCAAAATTTATCCACATGGAAGTCACTGCCAAATGACTTCGGTGTTGCTAGATCCAGTGGTGAGTTTCTCATCACTCATCTTATGTGGCATATGAGAGCATTTGATTCAGTTGATTGCTTCCTTCCCTTTACGACATTCTCTTCAATTAGTGTCTGTTGCATTTTAATGTCTTTATTTTCCCCCAGTATCACTATGCTCTGTTTCAAACTACTTTGCATTTTTCTTTTCATTCTGTATTTGGCCTTGGAATGCCCCAGGGTTCAGTCCTTGGATCACATCAGTTCTTTGTCCACTGATGATCACATGCTATCTTAGGCTTTCAAATAGTATCTGAAGACAGGTAACACCCAAACATATACATATACGTATGCATCTAGGTAACTCCCCTAGATCCCAAACTGACAGCCAGATAGCCGCCTTAATATTCTGCATGGGTATCCAACCAGCAACTCAAACTGGCTGTGTACAAAGCAATTTCTGAGCACCCCCGTCCCGGAAAAATAAATATGTACGTATTCACACACCGTAAAACTCCCCCTGCAGTCAGTCATCCTTACCTTGGTTCTTGTCAACTGCTTGCTTGAATTAGTCCAGAAACTTTGCAACTGTCCTGACTCCCTTTCTTCTCTCACGCTCCAAATAAAATCCACCAACAAATCATAAAAGCTTAACCTTCAAAATAAACCCCATCTAAGCGCTTCTCGTCAGTACATCACTAAGACCCTGGTTCACTGCTGCCTTCATCTCTTGCCTGGATCATCGCCAGCCGCCTTGATTCTGGCTTGTCCCCTGCAGCACTCCGTAACAAGTAGACAGAAATCTGAAATAAGTCACAGCATGTTACTGCTATTCAAAACCTTCAGTGTTTCTCCATTTCTCTTTGGGTGAAATCTAAAATCCCAGCAGGGCCCTAAACAGAACTTCATGTACTTACAGGCCGTTTCTTCCCTGTCTTTATCTCCTTCTGTTAATTTCCCTCCTCCTCAGATGCTTCAATCTAGCCACATTGAATTCTGTTCTTTTTTTTTTTTAAATACAGGCATGCTGTTATCAAAAGTTCAGATAGAATATAAGTAAAACCGACGGGTCACCAAGTAGTAATTAGTGGAAGTTTGTTGTGCACACACCAGGAAGTCTGCGTGCTGGGAGTGCTCACACCAAAATGTGGAATGAGGTTCAAGGGCACATCTTCATAAGGCAGCTTATATGGTGAGAACACTAACTACTTACTCTTCAGTAATGGGTTATAATAGAATTTTCTTAAATGATAGGAAATCGGTTAGGGGCTGCCTCATCTTGGGGAGCAGTTTACGTCTGTGGTTTCCAGGGGCATACGCAGGGCGTGACCCTTGCAGAAAAGCTGAGTCAACCTTTTTATGACTAAACTGGTCTTGTTTGCTCTGGGAATTTTCAAGGCTTGTCTCCATTGGTTATTTGATTCTAACACTTCGAGGCCTGGGTACTAGATGCTTCTTACACCTGGAAGCCTGTTTGCACAGGTTTTCTCAGGACATGGTCCCACTACTCGCATATGGTTTAAAATGGCAATATTTTTGCTGCATTACAATCAGGCTCGGTGTCCTCGTGAGCTTCTCAGTGATCTTTTCCAAGTCGAGAAGTGAGTCCTCCTGAGCCAGAAACACATGAAGTCAAAGACTAGTTTTATGTTCTGTCCCCAAATCCGACCCACGGCAGTGCCTCAGAGACAGGACAGTTACATAAAATACTGCCACTCAGCAGTGGAAGGGAGGGAGGGGACTTAGAAGTCTGAACCCCCCCGGGCCAATTTCGTGCCGGCCTCTTACGCTGGGCGCAGAGTTTCTGAGGTCTCTCCACCCTCGATTAAACCTGCTCCCTGAATGCGCTTCCCCAGTCTGCTCACTGGTGGGCACCTCCTCTGTCTTTTGGGTGCCCTTCATGTGTTCGTCATCCTCCTTGGTCATCTCGAGGAGAGGAGTAGACGTCTCTCAGTGTCCTGAATAGAGGCAGTGTCTTTTTAATGCCGGCTGCTAGTGCTTGGGTCAGTGTAACTTAATAGAAACTTAGAGGTACCGTATTCATTTGATTCTTTTTGATGCTCCAGAAGTTACACCCGCAATCTATTATTCCCTCCCTCTAAATTGCAGTAAAACTGTGATGATTTAAAAGATTTCACGGAACCGTGTCTGCAGTCTTCTAGGGCCCATCAGGACCAATTGAAAGGGTGTCTGTCACTGAATGGTGATGACCTTGATGTGGTTTCTGTCTTAAGGCCATGATGCGGGGGCAGAGATCTGAATTCGGTCTTTACTCTGTGACTTCTCATGACGAGAGTTGGTTCATTTTCAAACTCAAGGTTTTAGAATTTTTAGGATCTCTCTTTTCCCTTACAGTATTCTTAAAGTACCAGTCAGTTCTTTTCTGAGTCCATTTTATTTTTCTGATACCTTTGTGAGTACAGCTACCAGACAACAGCTTTGAACATTTTGCTTCCAGACTTTCTTGCCTTGCACCACAAGTGCGTGTAGTCACCGCTGTGTTACCTGAGGTGTGAATGATACCAAATTTCCCCGCACTGTGTTGCCTTATTTTCACAAGGGTTACCTCACTTCTCAGTGCCCTGACCCAAAGCCAAAGGTACATGTTACATGATAGAACAACCCGCACCCAAGTTCTAGTGCCAATGTCTCTGTTAATCATTTGATAAAAACATCAAATTTCTATGCTGTGTATCTGACATTAATATCATATTGTAAGTCAACTATATTGCACTAAAAATTAACTTAAATTCCTCGGATTTATAAAGCAGATGTGTATGTTTGAGTATGTGGTCTGGGAGTTTTGAGTCTGGGTGATACTGGTTACATTAGGCTAAGCTTAGATCCCACTGCAAGTCGGGTCCAGTCCGTTGCGTTTCTGTCTGTTCCGACACAAGCAACTACCTGAGGCACATTCTCCTCATGGCAAATATCAAGGTAGACTAAACCACGCACCCACATTTATATCCCCATGGAATTGCACGTAACTACATAATACAGTAACCAAAGCACATTGCACGGCAGGGCCAACAGCAGTGTGGCAAGAAAATTTACTCTTGCCACAGCAGAAGGCATTTCAGCGTTGCAAGGCAGCAGTGTGACTGTGTAATTCTCTTACAGAGGATTAAAGAAGTATTTAGTCCAGCAAAACGCCATTTCAGTGAAATCGCCCTGACCACCATATTTAAATTGAACACTCTCACAATTTTCCTTGGCTGCTGAAATAATATATTTATATATCTCTTTACTTAGATGTCTAATAAACCTCTCAACTCCATATAATTAGATATAGTTGACCGTTTTTCCCTCCCATACACTCTGCCCCAGACTTACCCATCTCTATAGTTGGAGTCAGCAGTTTGAGTAAAACAGTAACCAGGGGAAAAACCCAAACTCTGTATGATTGCATTTCACTTTTTTCTGCTGCCATGTAATCCATTAAGTCCTGCCAACGCTACATCTAAAATCTATTCCATGTTATTCTCTTTTCCTTCATCTTCCTAAATATCAATTTGAAAGTCGCCATAATTTCACGTCTGGACTGTAAGTGTGTATTTCAGGAACTTAACAGTGTCCTTGTTTCCTGGATCCAGCTTAGTCTCACGGGTGACATCTCAGTTAACTGTTGCCCCTTTGAAGGTATTTTCTTGGACTTGCTTTGAGCTTCTCTCCTGTCTTTGGTTTTCAACAGTCTCACTGTGATTTTTTTCTTTGTATTCTGCCTGGGACACGCGTAGATCTTTGAATTTGGGGGTTTGTTTCTTTTATCAGTTTCTGAAATGTTTGGTCATTACCTCCTAACATGATGCTGCTTTTTTCTTTCCCTTAGGGCCTCCATTTACATGCATCTTAGATTGTTTCATTGTGTCCCATGTGGTTCTAATTTTTTCCTATATCTTTATTTTTTTCAATTTTGTGGTGCTTAAGTTTAGGTATTTCTTAATGACTTTCTTTCCAGTTCAGTAATCCTGTCTTGTGCATTTCTTACATGCTGTTAAACTCAATGAAATTGTGCATAATTTCAGATGGAATTTTTTTACCATTCTACAATTTTCACAGTAGTCTCTATTCTAGATAATCATTTTCTGGTCAGTGTATGGTGCATGTGATAAAATGGGCATATTTTGTTTAAGCAGTGATTTAGTAAATTTGAATGTAAGTTGTTATCTACCACTGACTATAACAATTGCACATACTCTGTAAATAAGCTTAAATAAAACCATATTCAATCAAATCATAAGTTTACTTCAAAACATAACACATGTTTTGGGATACAAGGACAAAAGTTACATCCTTGAACTTATAGGGCAAAGTATATTCATATACATGACAGATTGGGAACAATATTTTAAAAGCGTAAGAAAATACAAAAACATGTTTGTGAAAATACAGTGAAAACTAGAGGAATTCCAGGAAGGAAATGTGTGAGCCATAGGGAGGGTACGATTCCTGGGAGAGGCCTGAGAGATTTCATAAAGTTAGAATCTACAAAGAAAACAGCATTGCAGATGTGGTGATGTGGCCACTCTTAATAAATGGAGTGAAATTTAAGATACAAATATCCTAAGGGAAAAAAAAGTTTAATTCATATAATACTTAAAGGTTAAACTTACTTGCAAAATTTTAGTATATTGTCTTTATTGATGATAGTGAAATAACCATTTAAACCATTTCATACTTTATATTTAAACATGTACATTAGATATTTTTAGTATCTTCCTTTTATAGATGCTGACAGTGAAACTGTCGACTGTCTCAAATCTCTGATAAGTAGTAGGCAATATAAACACATGTGATATTTAAGTTGAAATGGATAACCTATTCCATTTACGTTTCCGTCATAGGAACATGCTTAAGTGCTTGAAGATCCAAGTTTGCTTTGGAAAGAGTAATAGGCAATAAGCAGTGTGTGGGCATAATAGCTCTAAAACGGCATTTTCTTAGTTGTGATACAATAATAATACTCCCCAAATAAGAAAATGGTGCCTAGTTTAAATACAGATTTTCCCTATCTCTTCCACTAATTTCGACCCCATTTTATTAAAGACAACAAATGTTCAAACACATGCAAACATGTATCAGTGGAGGCCACTTTCAACCAGGGGCGGTGTTAAAAAAAAAAAAAAGTAAAAGCCATCTGTTTGCCAGCTCTCTCTGTATTTATATCTCTTCTTCATCCGTCTGTGTTCTGTAAAATCTGGGTCAGAAATGATCGTTTTATAAAACTTACAATAAATTTGATATAACAGTTGCTTAAATATGAAAATCTTTCTCATATTCAGCCATGAAATAATTCCAAGAACTGACTAAATCACTAAATTTTACTTTTTTTCTGCAAAATTACAACTCACTGAAAAAGTGAAGTCAATATACTCATCTTTAAATTCTTCCAAAAATTATGCCTTGCGCCAACACATTATCATTTAATGTTTGCTCATATCTATCAGAATACTTTATTTTTAAGTACAATGGTATCAGATTAATCTTAAAGTATACATATTTTAAATATGCAGACTTACGAAATTTGTCAAAGCATGTTTTAAATTTGTAAATTTAAAAATTGTTACAAATACTTTGGAAAAAGTTTCGAGATTTCCATGCTGTATCTGGTCTCATGACTTAAAAATTCAGACATGTATTTTCCTTCCCTGGTGGATATAACTAGAACATGATTTTTAAGTGTTTATACATAACATCCTTATTTAAAAGGATTAATAGGAACAATTACAGTAATGATTTAGCAGGGCTAAATTAAAGTCTGAATTTCAATTTCCTCATTGTAAATGGGTGGGACAGTATTTACCTGGAAGGGATGGTTGATATCAACACACTATAGGCACGATCTATATATACAAATTGTTGTGGTTATTTTTTCTGTTGCATATTGCTTGGGCATAAATAGGTATTAGCCATTATTATTATTATCCCATTAGTTATGTAACAAGAACATTAAGCTACTCATCACAGAATTATAATTACACCTATCACGGAATCATAGACACGCGAATCTTTAAAGCCATGCAAAATCAATGATGTATTTAACCTCAAGAGACTACAAAAAAAAAAAGTACCATAAACTAAGTGATTTGGGGATTTCTCCATATTCATTTGATGAAGAGCATTATGGTTACATTTGATTGTTACATCCCCTAGAAATTTGAAAATTAAACCAACAGCCCTCTGGAGCTCCATGTCATAAAAGCCAGCCTATTTTGGGAGGGACCCAGGTGGAAATCAAGTCGTGTGAATAGATTAAACCAAGGGTCCTATGTGTTCCAGTGAGCCGACAGAAGAAATGTGTGAAATTTTAAAGGGGGAACTATAACTTCCTTTTTATTTAAATTAGGACAACTTTTAGAGCAATTTAAGCTTCATGGCAAATTGAGAAGTTAGAGATTTCCCACATACCCCCCGCCTCATACAAGCAGAGCCATTTCCATTATTAGCAGCCTCCACCAGAATGCTGTATTTGCTACAGTTGATGAAGTAGATTTACATATAATAAACAGCAAAACCATAATTTAAATTACAGTTCACTCTTGGTGCTGTACATTCAGTGATTTTTCAGCAGATGTATAATGGCCGGTATCCATCATTATGGTAATATGCAGAGTATTTTAATGCCTTAAAATCCTCTGTGCTCTGCTTGATTCTCCCTCCCTGTCCCCTACAACTCCGACCTTGTTACTAATCTCTTTAGCTTGGTTTTGTAGAGAGTCATATATTTGGAAACACGATGTAATCTTTTCAGATCGGCTTCTTTCAGTTAGTAAGATGCATTCAGTTTCCTCCATGTCTTTTTGTGGTTTGATAGCTCATTTCTTTTTAGTGACGAACAGTATTCCATTGTCTGGATATACATTGTGTTCATCATTAAGCATCGTTACCTGTGAGTTTTCAGTACATCCCTTTTATTAGTTTGAGGAAGAAACCTCTGTCTCTGGTTTGCTGAGTTTTTAATCATGAACATAGATTTTGTTAAGTGCTTTTTCTGAGTTTATTGAGAAGGTCATGTGACTTTGTCCTTTGGTCTATTAGATACATAGATTATTGATCATTGAATATTAAGATAATCTTGCACTCCTGGTATGATCATTGAATTGATCATTGAATATTGATCAATGAATATTAAGATAATCTTGCACTCCTGTATGCATCCAACTTGGTTATACTGGACATGGCATTATAGTGATTTGAGTATTTTTGTGTCTTATTAAAAAACACTGGCCTGTAGTTTGCTTGGGATGCCTTTATGCAATTGATATCAGGGCATTACTGGCCTCAGAATAAATTAAAAAGTGCCCCTATCCTATTTTTATAGCAGCTTATGAAGTATTGATAATAATTTTTCTTTAAGTCTTCATAGAATTCACCAGAGAAAGCTTGGCTTTTATTTATGAGAAGTTTTAAAATCATTAATCCAGTATATTTACTTCTTATAGGTCTATTTTATTTTCTGTTTCTTCTTGAGTCAGTTTTCATAGTTTGTATCCTTCTAGGAATTTTTTCAGTTTATCTAACTTACACAATTTGGCATATAGATATTTATAGCATTCTCTTACAATCACTTATGGTTATTAGTGATGTATACTTTTTCACTAACTTCCATTATTTATAAATATTAAGACTATAATCCAAAGAATATATAATTATTAAAAATGATAGATGTGATTAGAAAGGTTGTTGAAATCAATATACATACAAGAAGCATTCATATACATAATGGCAAATCCTTAGAAAATAAAAATAATAAAATTTATGATCAAATAAATATAAAACTTCTAGGACTATATGTAACAAAGTATTGCATAATTCTCTTTTGGAGAGAATTAAAAACTACATTGATAAACATTAAATATCACCTACATGTGGTGAAAATACCACTTTGACTTTGTGGAAGATTCAATATAGAAAACAAAGTATTTTTCCCCCAATTTAAATATTCACTGCAACCAGAATAGTTGTCTTTGCCATTGTTTTTTTGTGTGGCTTGGTTTTTCTTTTGTAACTTGAAGATATTTCTAAAACTAAACATATATGTCCAAGAATACCTAAAGCACTCTTAAAAAGAATGTTGTTTTTTCCTTATTATGGGTCTAGATTTATCATAAAATTATATTAGGATACTGAGGAACAAATAGAAAAACTCATGTAACATTAGAATAGATAAATAACTGGTACTATATATGTAGAAAGGAATATTATTTGATAGCAAATATTAATTTGCAATAAATATCAGCCAAGGTGAGGCTGGGCAAACATTAATAGAAGTTAGTCAAAAACAGAACACAGAACAGAACCTACAGTCCTATTTCATAAAGACAGAGCTCCCTTATGGCCAATTTTATTTTAGTATGAATTTTAGTTAATTTTGTCACAGTTATTTGAAGAGCTTTCTCGAACTGTAAACTGTTGTGAAATCCAAACTCGTTCTGCTCGCCACACGACAAGAATTGGGAGACGAGGTGTTAGGGCAAAGAAAAGTGACTTTATTCAGAAAGCCAGCTCACAGAGAAGATGGTGGACTACTGGTCCCAGGGAACAATTTTACCCGAGTTAGAATTCAGGCTGCTTTATACTAAAAAGCAGGAGAGGGTGGCTGGTTGTTGCCAACTTCTTGGTGCCAGGCAGACCCTGGAGGGGATGTGACAATGCTTTGTTTTTGCAGCTGTCCAAGTAGGTCAGGTCATGATGTACCTGTAGACTTAAAACAAGACACATGTCACTCTCTGCTCTGCAACGTTTTTTTCTCTATATGAATGGAAAAGCATTCTACTCTTAAAGTTTAGAGCCTTGAGTGTGGGCTGTCTTGGTATATTTCAGGCTATAGGCAACATTCTTTTAACTGGAAAACAAAGGAATAAAAGGTTAAAGTAAAAGAAACAGATCTCATATGGAGTCAGATTTGTTCTTCCCTAATACGTATCATCCCCCCAAGTCCACGTAGTCCTTCCTGAGCCAGACCAGTACGTGGGTACAGCTACTCAGTTCCTCTGCCCACTCTTTGTGTCTCTCCCTGCCGTTAACATTGGGTCAGCTAGTGGTGTCAGTATAACGTCGCTGCTTGAGCTACATGTGTTTATGACCTAATTTAGTATGTGACTGCCAGAAGCAAACTTAACTCTTCATAGGAGTGACACCTAGGATGTGGTCTTTCAATCATTATTAGATGTCCTAGCCATACTCCACTGAAGCAAAATCTGATGCCCTAAAAGAGATGCATTTCACAAGTAAATCAACTGAATTATCAAAGTATCTGTGTTAGACAACTGTTGAACAAAGAAGTGATAAACTTAAGATTCTGTTTTCAGTAAGTCTTCAGTGCCTATGAAGTGTCAGTTTTCCAGGTGCTTTGGTTGCAGTTGCGGACAGTACCAAGTTCTGGCTTTGTGATGCTTATGTTATTTGATAAGCTGACCATCTGATTTAACAGTACATGTGTGGATAGAGAATACTGTCCTAAGACATTCTGTATCACACTGCAGTCTGTGGTCCATAAGCAGCTATTGCCATAAAGTTATATGCAAATTCATGGAAAACTCAAAATTTATATAGTATGTGTTTTGTGATGATAACTATATTCTGATTTATTCCCTAAAATATATCCATTTGTATACAAAAATAATAATGTAATCCTATAAAAAATTAAAGGGAAATAATGAACAAAAAAGTCTGTTAACTGTAGCTGAGTCGAACATGTATCTAGCGCTCTTGTTTTCTACCATCAAACACAAACAGTACAACTGGATCAGTTCCTTAAACCATCAACACAGAATCACATAATAGAAGACAGGCAGCACTCCTACGACTTTTTTGAAGGTAGATTTCAAGAGCATTTTCATTAAATGTTTTGCTTTAATTTTGATAAAGACCGGGAATTACCATGGAAACTAACTTAAAGAGTCCAGGGATCCTCCCAGGCTTTAATCTACTTCTAGAATCCACTGAGGAAGTGGATTACGTGAGTCAAGTCAGACCTCAGGATCCTGAGCTCCTTTGAGAGGATGGACAACTTTTTCAGATTTTGTCCTGCTTCACTCATTGTGGGGTGATTGAACAAGCCCGGACATCACTCATGCATTTATGTACTCATAGCCCCATCCAGTGCACAGATGTTGACCAGTGAACAGAACATTCACAGCTATAAACAGTGCTATCGTAAAATCAGAATTATGTATTCATTGACTCATATGTAGTAAGCATATTTTCAAGGCACACAAATTTAGATGGTAAAACTTACCACCTTCCCCCCACCAAAAAAATGTTAGATCTCCTTTACAGGAATTTAAGATCAATAGGCGAGGAGACATATAAAATATCACAATACACCATTCTATGTTTATACTTGTAAAGTATGTTCTAAAAACAATACTCATTAAAATTCATTGTTATTAAAGATAGATTTCCAAAGTATATCAAAAGCAACATCTGAAAAAAGTGACTAATACACTGTTATTTTAAATGTAACTGAATTCCTTCAAGAAGGCACATATTTTTTAACTGAAAGTGATTACTTATGAACCAAATGGAACAAACTTATTTTTAGGCAAAATGGACTTTTTGAGTATATTTTCTCAAACTTACCTGTGAGGTACCATATTAAGCCGCATTCTTAACTATACCTATGGCATTAAAATTTGATATAAAATATAATAAATATTAACAGATTCATCTTCAATTTACATAGACCTATTGAGCTTGCACAAAGATGTTTATTACTGAAGTGGTTTTTAAAATAACCTACCTGTAACATAAAAATGGTGACTTCATTAAACATTTCTGTAGACTGTTTCTCCCCTCAAATATTTATACCTGACAGTGCAGGCAGGAATAATGAATACATGCAGCATCTTCATCTTTGTGCACATGAAGAGTAAGCCCTGGTCCTTGATTCAACGTTCACAAAAAGCCAACCACCTTAAAGAGTAATATGAAAAATATTTGTGTCAGCATTTTTAGTGTAATCATGTATTTCAATTCACAGTGTACAATTTAATGAGATCCCCTTCAAAATAAATCATAGCACCGGTGTACTTTGGGGAAGCATAGCTCATCATTGAAAAGTTCCAAAAAGGGAAAGTCATTTCTGATAAACCATATATATATATATATCTCCCCCTTCACAAAGGGGGTGAAACGTGAACACGGTCAGCTTGTCTAAATGTCCTGTAATGCATTTACAGTTATCCACATTACCTAGTTAATACAGTCTGCGTTAAAAACAAGATTAAGACTAGAAATCTACTGCTACAGACACATAACAATCTTTGATCCGCTACTCAGTTCAAAGATACTGCTGTAAACAATCTTCAGTGTTTCCAAGGATAGTTACGATATATGTAGATATACTTTGCCTGACATAATTTTATATTTATGAAGCAAGTTAATTCTCTGTAAATAAATATGAATGGAAAACAAATACCACAAATGTCAATTGTGAGTGAATTTTTGTTTTGATCACCTAAATTCCTTCTTAGCTTTATTTGCCTTTTGAGGACTACTTCTTCCTTTATAAATTATAATCCAGGCATCACTTGGTGAAACTGGGTTTCCTTCCTGTGTCAAAGAAAATTGCTTTGTTTAGAAGTATGCAGCCATCCAAACTTCTATAAGTTTAATTTTGTTAGCTCTTAATATTATGATTTATCATTGATTTTCAGGATTTCACTTAAATATCTAAGGTGTATTTTAAATTGTTAATAGTACATCTATTAGGCTGAGCTTCAGGTTTTAACAAAATTTAACAAAGGCAGCCACTAAAAGCCTGTAATAGATCAAGCCACTAAGGGAATGCCATTAAATCTTTTAACTTTTTGGTTAGTAGCACTTTTTCCTTGTTTTACACAAAGCTAAGAAGGCAAAACAAAGTGAGCTAGGTTTACAGGGATCTTCTTAATTATTTCTCTAACTTTTCCCAATCCTGATGTTTCCAATGTTGGGTAAGGTCACAGTTAATAATCAAAATTCTGAAACACTTTGCTATATTGAAGATTCAGAGCCTATACTGAAAATTTTATAATTTCTTTCAAAACTAGACATCAAACTTGCATGGAAATATTCTGCCATACATACTAAAGTATATATGCATATATCATAATAAAGGAAGGGAGGATGTCCTAGATACTTGATATATTAAAAATATGAGATGCAAATAGAATATTTATGTATCGTAGCAGCACGCACTATAAACCAGTAAGGTGTTACCTCCTAACTCCATGCTTGGATGATCTGAATTTTAACTGAGAATTTTTAGTGTTCAGCTTAAATATTATCTTTTAATGAGACTTTAAGAACTGATTTGCATAATCCTCAAGCAAAACACATTGGATATTCAAAAGAGCCATCAGAATTCTTTGTCAATGCTCATGTCAGTGCAGCTTCGAAAAGGACTGTTTATGACAACCAGGCAAGAAAAGAGAACTACAGTTGTTGATCATTGTATAATTACAAAATGTCCCTCACTATAATTACAGCAGTGTCTTGCTCCAAACTTACGTTGCCTTGCAGGTGTCTTCTATAATCGTTTTTTTTTTTTTTTGCTATCTCTTTCTTGCCTGTAAATATAAAACAAATAGCCAGGAAGTCTGGCAAAAATAAAAACTAAGTATGTCCTATCATATTTTTATAATTCTTAACTATGTATAAGTTAGATGAAATGCTTAAAAGTTATAATTTAAAATTTCCTTAATTTTTTAAGTTTCACTTCATCTTCCTTCAGTATTACTTTTCCCATGATTCTTTTAAAAATTTCCTCCGATTTCATTTATAAGTTAATCAGTGAAAAAGATTTGTTAATAAATATGTTAACTATTTTGGCAATCCAGATTAGAAAAGGTGTGATCACACTTGATGTCCATCATTTTATACTTAAATGCTGTACTAGTCAAAGGTGTGCATTTTCTAAATTCAGTATTACATTTCACAAATATTTTTGTTGGTTCCACTTCCATAGAGGTCTAATAGAGGATTAGCAAAATAGTTATATTAATATTCTCATTGAAAACTACAGTATAAAAAGAAAATCAAATCAGTGTCTATTTAAAACCTGCACACTGCCTATATATATGGTAACTTGATTTATGAAACTGTTTAAGGGTGAACAAAGTAACAAGACAGGGTTTAAGAGACACAAAGTGGACACACCTGGTATTTGGAAATGTGGACCCCACCGATATGTGTTTTTTTTTTTGGAAAGTACAGGTTAAATGTGTTTTAAAGATTACTGAGACTTAAGATCCATCACTTGACGATTGGGCAGCATTAAGCAAATTGGTTTATGGCACTGTCCTCTAGGATTTGCTTTTAACAACAGACTCACAATAATAGAGGTAAAAATCAATTTTAAAATTCTGTATCACACTTACTGACTTGACTCCTACAACATACCAAAATTTAGAAAATACTAACACAGTTCAAACTATTCCATATTGAATGAAGGGAATAAAACTAAACTAAACCAAGATAAAACTTGAACAGTGCCTTGTATATCTGAAGCATAAGGTCTTATAGAGTCATTAATTAATACAGTTGATTTCACTCTGCATCTTAACCCAATTTTTAAAGAAATGAGAGGGTAAAGGAGTGAGGAATAAAGAAGTAAAGAATGGATGGAAGGATGGGAAAGATGATAGATTTAGATGAATGGATGGCAAGGAATGAGATAAAATACTTTTCTGAGTATTTAGAGACCAACACTAATGACTGCACAAGTACTCGACTCTGTTTTTCTTCACTCTCCCTTTTAATCACTCTCCCATTCAGTATCAGATGTTTTAAGAAACCAAGAAAGCAGCCACAAACTTTATCGGTGTGGAAAATTACTAAGACAAATGCTAATGATAATTATGTATTAATTCATATAGTTTTCAAATTGTATTTCACACCAGTGTGTATTTCACAAATGATGATTCATGCCCAATAACCTCATATGTGTAAAATTTATTATTATAGTATTAGTTTACAGTCAGAAAACCAAGGTTCAGCCAGGTTTGATTTCTTTTCAAAGGTCACATTGCAAGTAAGTGAGCGAGCTATAGCACACAGCTAGTTCCATTTGATTTAAAAAAAATGCAGTTTTATTTATATTTATAATTAGTTTAATAATATAAATAAAATATATAAAAATAAATAAAAAGTACTATGACTCTTTCTCTTGCTACCTCATTTAACAAAATTTCCAGACATTAATCTATACATGTACACCCTTTGAAGGTTCATTATTTATGGTTCCATATTTGCTAGTTTGCATACTAGCCAAAATTTGTAACTTGTAACCCCAAAATTGATATTTGCTGCATTTCATGGCTATTTGTGGGTATACGCAGAGTGTCAAAAGTTTGAGTCACTCGATTAATATGTTCCCTGCTGAGGTTGAACAAGGTGTCACTTGCCTCCTTGTTTCGGCTTTCAAACTGTAAACTACTGTCCTTCTCAGTGTACTCAGTTCCGTGTTTTTCACATTTATCTTTCTTGTTGATCTCACTGTTCAAAATGGTCCCTACTAAGAGTCCTGCGAAAGCACTTTCTAATGTTGCTAAGAGCAAGACAGCTATGATGTGCCCTTGGGGAAAATAATGTAGGTTATATCCACGTAACAGTATGTGTATGTTATATCTTACATGCATTATAAGTTATATATTATTAAGTGTTATGTATATATGTGAAAGATACTCTATCATAAAACCACCTTAAACACCCTTAAACCATACTGTTACTGTTTAAATAACATAGCAATGTGTTAAATGTATTTAATAAATACAGTACACATGATATATGATTGTTAAACAGTGTTAACTTACGACTTTAGTAGTAGTAGTAATATCTTAAATTATTAAACTTAAGATGCAGAGAGTTTTATTTAGAATTTTATACAGTGGACTTATCTGTGATCTATAGTTCTCCCACTTACTTGCCATGTGACCTCAGGAAATTTGCTGAACCTGTCTGAGCCTTAACTTCTCGTCTGTAAAATAATGGACTTTCAATCAGGCATGAATCACAGTGGTGTTGGCCATAAATTCAGTGTTAATGAATGAATAATATAGTACATCCAGAAGAAGGAAATGGCGCTGATCTGTATGTGAGGCCACTCCTGAAATTGTGTAATGAAGCTGTGGAAAAGAGACTAAAGTTGTGGATTCCTGAGCTGAAAACTGATAAAATGTAGTGGACAGTATTGTTGTGCCAGTGGAAGCATAAACAATTTAAGGTTAATTACCGAGGGTCAGGAAAATGTTAACCTTCCTGCCTTGTGTTGGCTGGTTTGCATGTTTCAAAAGGAACTATGACTTGAAAAGTGCTAAGCTTGCAGGTTACGTAATTTTGCTGATCAGGAGGCTGCAGAAGAGTTTTTTAAGTAACTGTGAAGCCTTATACAGAAAAGGATTATGTGAGGGAGCCGGGTTTCAGTGCTGATGAGACTGGCTTGTTTTACAAGGACATTGGCCAACAAACTGTGTACCGCAAATGGCCTCCAAACTCCTTGGCTTCAATCATCCAGAGACAACACAATTACTATTTGTAAGAAATAAATGCTAATTGAAGTATCTTCAAGCAGAAACACACATAAAATAAGGTTTTCTATAGATGAGTTGATGAGAATGTTGTGGCCAGAGATTCAAGGGAATCTCATGTTTACTTTCCCAAGAGCAATAGGTTCATATTTGCTAATTCAGTGTTCTCAGCAACTTTATAGAATGTAAGTATGATGGAGAATGAGAATCTGTCCAGTCATGTATATAGTCACATACAGATGGTATTATTAAGAGAAAGGTTTACAAGCCTAGCTTAATCTATGTCCCAGAAGTTGAGAAAGTGAACTACTTTAACGAGTAGATTTTCAGTCTTCATTGCTTATCTAACAACTTCATAACTTTATCAATGCTATAAATTATAATAACAAATTACAGAATTTATAATTGGATATAAAATACGTACATCCACTTCTAACTGCTCTGTTTTATTGTTGTATTTATCTTTTCCTGCTGTCATGGTATTTTGAAAACATGTCTCTGAACATTGCATTTACATATGATAGAAGGAACCCTCTCACTTTTTTTTCCTTTTATGAAGTCGAGTAAGTTATTTGCAACTTTCTTCTATAAGAAATTTAGAATAAATTGTTCAAATCACTCAGAATATCAAGCTCAGTGTTTAACTGGGATTTAAATACTTATGAACATAGCAGACCTCTCTTGTTTCAAACCTTAACATTATTTCATTTAAAAATTGTTTTCTCTGTTGAATTAATGCATGCTTTGTATGGTTGGCTAGAGTGGTTGATATTAATGTGAATGATTTTTAAAAACATTTTCTAGTAGTTTCCTAATGAGGTTGTGTGGTATGAAGGAGTCATATGACCAACCAGTAGATAACCTGCAGTTTTACTGTCACATCTACTCTGCTTGCCAGAATCCGTGGTTTTGGTTTTAAATTGAAAATCAAATTTATAAAATACAGTCGGCCAGTAGCAAGCTTACCCTAAAGAAGGAAATGAGGCGGGCAGCGTAGGAGGCATGGTTCGGTTCTGGAGGGCCGGTGACACCCGGACACATGAATCAGCATGCCTACCCTGCCTGCAAGAATTAAGGCTCCGTGGGTTCAAACAAGCTTAATTAAAGCGAACCATCCAACCCAGGAAACCTTCCGCCGCATCTCATTCATTTCACGTTACGTGCAAGTTAAGAATTAATCAATGAATCTCGACAGTGAGTTACAGCTGTTCAGTTTGTTAACGGAGTCAATTTAGCCAGAGTCCCATGTAAGTGGACCCAGTATGGATTCACCAAGGGAGTGTGGTGAGGAATATTTGACTAGGAGTCAAGTTTTCAGGCATCCTTAGGGCTAGTGCATGCTACGACTGAGCATGCATCCTACCAGCTTCCAGCTCTGTCTGGCCTACATTTAGTCCCCTGTGTTTGATGATATTATTAAAATTCATGACACTCACTTGGTCATGGCGTATTACCATTTTTATGTATCACTGGAGTTGATTTCCAAATGGGTAAGAATGTTTGTGACTATGGTCATGCTGCATATTTAATAGTTTTTTTGGTAATATCTTTGGTTTTGATATTGGGTAAGTCTCTTTTCATAAAATAAAGTACAAAGCACTTCCACCTCTTCTATTTAAAAGTTGTGAAAGATTGGTACAATTCTTAAATACTTAATTGAATTTACCAGTGAAATCAATGGGCTCTATAATCTTCTATGAGGAAAGGTTTTGATTAATAATTTCTTTAGTAGAAATATGGCTAACTAGCTATGATTATTCTGATAGATTGTTGTTTCCTATTTCATGTATCTATTTCACCTAGACTGTCAAATTTATTAGCATAGTTATTCATGATGTTCTCATAATTTTAATGTCTGTGGGACCTATAACTTGATTTAATATTTTATCAATAATGGTAATTTATTTTTGAATGATTGATAATACTGATGAAAAACACTAACCATAACAAAGTACTATTTTCTTTTTACTTGTCTGTTTTTTTTTAAAATCAGTATTGTTTTTATCATTTGTTGTATTTCTTCTCTAATTTTTTGATCATTTTAGCTTCACTGTGCTCTTTTCTACTTGCTTATGGATGAATCTTTGATCATTGATTTTATAACATTCTCTTTTTCTACTATAGGAATTATTATAGTTGCAAGTGACCTATAGCTTAGCTGCACTTCCCAAATTTTTATAATTTATATTTTCCTTTTTATATAGTTCAATACATCTTAATTTATGCTTTCTTCTGTGACCTGTAGATTATTCAGAAGAACGTTATTAAACAACCAAATATTTCGGGACTTTCCTGGATATCTAATTTGTACTCACTTCTAACAGTTGTTTCCATACATTTTGGTAATCTTTTGAAATTTATTAAGATAATTATATTTTAAAAAATTTTTATACATCTTATTATATAAGATCTTACATATTTATAAAACAGTTCCTAAAATCAAGATTATCATAATGAATGTTCTATGTATACTTGCAAGATTACATGTTCTGTACTTTTTAGTACAGTATTTGTAAATACCAGTTAAGTCAATTCATTTCATAGAGTTGCTGCCATAGTCTATATTACAACTTTCTTTTTGGTCTGTCATCATTTACAGAAGAAAGTGAGTTGAACAGTCCATCTGTAATTTTGAATTTGCCTCTTTCTGCCTTAGAAGCTCTCTCTCTGCTTCATATATTTTGATATTTTATTTGGTTTGTGCAAACTTCTGGTGGTTAGGTCTTCCTAATTAACTGATTATTTTATCATTTGAAGAAATTGCTTTCTCTTGTAATACTTCCTGTCTTGAAGTATACATTATCTGGTATTAATTTAGTCATACTGGCTGCTTCTAGTTCTCAGCTAGTACAAATAAGCTGTTATGAACTTCTGAGTTAAGGTATTCACATAGACATGTTTTTCTCTGGGGAAAATACTTAGAACTGGAAGGGTCTATGTCATGCTAAACTGCATGAAGAATGGCAGTTCTGCTTTGCGTCAGCATTTTATGTGGTTTCTAGATGATTTCATCAGTTTATATGTACTGTTTTGTTTGGAGCAAATTATGCTCTGTGACTGAGATTGTCTCTTGCCAATAAGGTATTTAACACAGGTTCACTGTAGAGATTGTAAGTTATAATATTTCACAAACCGATGTCTTCTTCAAAAGCCAATAAAGAGTTAACATACTCAAACCAAAGTCTGAATTAATCACACTACTGTTCGAGGCCAAGTGGGCATTAAAGATAACAAAGTCCAAATTTAGCTGAGGTGTACCTTTCTATAAGTTGATTCTCAGAAGGATCAGCTTAGCCAACCAAGAGCTGATGTCCAGCACAAACAGAAAGGCCTTCGTTGCTAGAGCATGTTGTTAGTGGAACCAAGGTGTTGGAACTGGTGTTGGCAGGCAAGATGATCGTGTTCATGAGACCACTGTATGGTTTTCACTACAGCTGGCAGAGAGTAGCCTTGCCAAGGCACGAGCTAATGTCTCAGGGTCTTTGGAGAGCTATCTAGGTCAGCAAAAAGTAGCCTTGCCCAGAGCAAAAACTCTCATTAAGCCCTCACGGAATCTTGGTATTTGAAGTGTAAATGTCCATTACGTCAATAATCACTCCTCCATACGTTCCTATCAGTAAGCACTCAGCGCAACCGTTGGCTGACATCATCCTGACACAGCCTCCCCAACAAGCTCACCCTCAGAACAAACAGCTTCTTGCAAGCCATAACAAGTGGATTTGAAATCTTTGCAAACCCATATACAACAAATAGGTGTATTTAATTTTAAGTTTTACTCATTCTAGTAGGTATGAAGTGGCATCATATTGTAGTCTTAGTTTGTGTTTCCCTAATGACTTTATGCTGAGCAATTTTTCATGTGTTTCCCTTTAGCTTCAGAGTATCTGTCAATTTTTATTTATTTGTAGTAAGTTATTTTTCTTACAACTTAAAATACATATTTAACATATCCTGAACACAATTCCTTTTATCAGGTAAAAATTTTTGCAGATACTTTTCTACTGCTCCATAGCTTTACAATCTATTTTATTCAGAATGTCCTTTTAATAGGAAAAAATTTAAAGTCTAATTTAACAATTTCTTTTGTAGTTTATGCTTTTCGTATCCTATCTAAGAAACCTTTTACCTATCCCAAAGTGGATAAATTTTCCTATAATTTTCTTCTAGAAGATTTAGAGGTTAAGCTCTTACATTTAGATTAAACCATTTCAATGCAATATGTGTCATTTTTGCATATAGTGTTAGATAACAATATATGAATAAAATATATCAATCATATAATGGTTAGCCGCTTGTTCCAGCACGATTTGTTGAATATATTATTCTTAGCCCATTGAAATGCTTTGACACAGTTGTAGAAAATTAATGACCATATATATGTAGGTCTATTTCCTCCTCATTTTAAAAATATTTCCTGGATTTTGTGTTGAAACATTTTTGGGGGCACTTTAGTGATACAGTTGTATTTCCTGTGGCTGTTGTGGTGTCTGAGAAGGTAGCTGTCATTCATTTCAGTGCAATTCCCAACTGTTTACCCACTAAGGTCATATTTTGTTAATCCCTCAAAATATTTATAACAGCTGCATAAATCTCAAAATTCCTATGTCCTTCATTTCAATATATGAATTATCTTGATAATATCTGCTATTTTCCTCTCTTTTTCTTGACCAAAATATACATTTTTGCTTGCTATAGAAACCCTGGTTGAAATAGTTGCTTTTCTTTCAGAATTTTGAAGATCTCTCTCCACTTTCTGTGGCTTGCATAGTTTCTGAAAACAGATCTGCTTAAATTCTTGTATCCTCTGTATGCAGTGTTATTTTTCTTTAATGTCTTCAAGATTTTCTTTAAATTTGTTTTTCAGCAAATTTGCTTTTTTTTCTTAATTTTACTTTCATTGTTTATCTTGTTGCACTTGTCTGAACTACTCTGGTGTGTGTTTTATATTTCTTTATTTTGCAAATTGGGGGCCGTTTCTTCTCTTTCTTCTCCCTGCATAAATGCAATACTGCACGCTGAGTTTCTGACGCTCTCCCACAGCTCTTGGATGTTCTACTGTATTTTACTTTGTGAAATTTTCTCTTTGCATTTTTATTTTGAATTTCCTATTGACTTATTTTCAAGTCCAGTAGACTCTTCCCTTGGCCATCACTAGTTGTTGCAGAGACTGTTACAGGAAGTTTCCATCTCTGATGGAGTAAATGAGTATAGTTTCCAGACGTCAGATGCGGACAGGTGCGGCTGAGGTATGTTATTTATGACCATGAATGGGTGTGCCTGCGCCTTTGTCAGAATTGCCACGCGGAGGTAGGTCAGTATGGTTGTGGTTGAGGCCGACTGTGTCGCACTGCTCCTAATGTCACCCTCAGGCCCTGCAGACTCCCCGTTCCTTCAGCAACAAGCCATCACTGTGTGTGCTCATTGTGAGTCCTGAGGCGGTGAGGACTTCACGTTTCTGTCCATCTTTCCTCACGTTTCACTTTGCTCCTGCGTCCATGAGTCAGAGGGATCTCTTTCTGGTCTCGCCTCTTCCCCTGTGGTACACAATGCTGCGGTGTATTTGCTATCACTCATGCTTAGTTTGGGTAGGGGGGTGGTTTTGGTTGTCCTGCTCCAGCATCAGCCTTTGGATGGCGGCTGTGTTTGCCCTCAGTGGATGGGCCCAGCATCCCTGCCTGTGCCCCACCCACAGCAGCCGGACTCTCTCCTGTGTCTAATGTGGGTCTGGTGCAAAAGAAAGGTACCTCCTCTTCGCTCAGTGAGAGCAGAATACGGTCTTGTTTCGGTGAGGCATCCAGGGCCTGTTTTCTTGCCTCTCTTCAAGCACAGAGGATTTTGCATCTGTACTTCCCCGGAAGCCATGGATCTTGGCCTTGCCCTTGGAAGCGTGAAGGCCATTTTTCTCCACCCCTCTCTCAGTGCAGATGGGTGTGTCTCCAAACCTATCCCTGCAGGCCTGTGTAGGGAAGAATCAGCTGCTGCTCCATCACAAAGGTTAGAAAAGCTCTCTTCATTTCTTTCCAGCTCTCCAGGGGCTCCTGATCACCCCTTCTGGCATTCTGGAAGCTTAAAGAGACTCTTCAGTCCTCCTCTGCCCCGTCTTTCTAGCGAAAACCTAGCTGAGGCCCATGGAGAAGAGTTAGCAAATGAATACCCACTCCCTTTGTCTAGGGCTCGCTGCTGTGTGGTCTGGTGTCCAGCCCTACCCTGCAGTTTCCCCTTAGAATATTGTTACTGCATAAGTTACTTCTGTCTGCACCCTGCCAGCACTCCCAGTGCCACTTCTCTCCGGAAGAGCTGGTCACGCCTCGAAGTTCAGTTCTCTTAGGAGACTTGCAGCTTCAGCTCTTTGACCAGCTCCCCAGAATTAGGTGTTTGTCCTTCATCTGGCTGCAGTTTTGGTTGACGTTCTCCTGCAGTTTTCTGTGTTGAGAGTGGAAGCAGTGCTCCTTACACGTGTCCTGTAATAAAACTTTCAATGCAACAAGACGTTGCTGTACACAGCCAATATTTCTTTATATCTGCTCACCTCAATACACGTTTTTGGTTAATCTTCTCTTGTTTTTCTTCTGCTTGATTTTACCCCCTTAGGATTCCCTTTATCATAGTAAGTTCCTTACTGTTGAATTCCCTGCATGTGGCTTTACTAAAAATGCCTTTGAGTTTTTGTTTTCGACTTTTAGTGGTTCTACCATGATGTGCTTAATGATTTTCTTCATAGCAGTTTTTGAATCGTCCCAATTTTGGAATATTCCTGGTCATTATCTTACACATACACTAGACTATGTTCTACTACAGGTTTTAACAATAGGTTCCCATAAATTACTTTTTAAAGTTGATTTTATTTCATTGTTTTCTTGAATGCTTAGTTTTTTCCAGGCTTACTGGGGTATTACTGACAAATACAAGTTGTACACGTTGAGGTTGTACAATGTGATTTTTTATGGTGTACAATGTGATGATTTAATATACATATTCATATTGCGAAATGATTACCACAAGTTAATTAGCACATCAGCTCTCATTGTTAGTATATTTTCATGTGTGTGGTGAAAACACTTAACATCTACTCTCTTAACAAGTTTCGAGTGTACGATACAGTACATATTATTAACTATAATCACCATGTTGGATCCTCAGAACTTACTCATCTTATAACTGAAAGATATGCCTTTGACCAATATCTCCCCGTTCCTTCATTCCTACCCCAGCCCCTTGCAACCACCATTTTACTCTCTGGTCCTAATGAGTTTGACTTTTTTACATCCCACATGTAAGTGATATCATGCAATATTTGTCTTTCTATGTGTGGTTTATTTTATTTAATATAACACACTCAGGTTCATCCATGTTGTTGCAAAAGGTGGGATTTCTTTTCCTTTTTTATGGCTGAATAATACTTTATCATATGTATATCCACCATATATTACATATATAACATTCCCTATGCATGTGATACAGATATATGTCACATTTTCTTAATCTACTCATCCATAGATTTATTTCCTGTTTCGCATTCATTTTGTATGATTTTCCCATCACCCTGGATATTGTCTACTGATACGTCCTCATTTCCTTAATTTCTTTTTCTGTCCTCAACATGCTGCTAAACTGGCCTGTTAATTCTTAAACTTAAGGTGTCTGTCACTTCTAGAATTAACATTTGATTTATTTTTCATAGATTTCAGTTCTCTGCTGAAATAACTTCATCTCTGAACAGTTTGGGCATTTCTATTTTAACGTCTTAGCTACTGTAATCACTGTCCGCATCCTCCGCGGTTGTGTTGCTGTTACCTGATTTTCTCCTGGCTTTCAGTCCCATCACCTTGTTTCCTCAAGAGCATTGTGATTTTGATTGAATGACAGACATGTAAACAAACAAAAAAATACGAGGCTATGTGTAATTTTAACACCTCCCAAGAGGATTTATCTTTGATTATGGAATGAAAATAGGTACGCTGTCATTCCTAGATTAATATAATCCAGTTAATACGTTCAAAATAGCATGGCTTTGGGTGTCAGTGCATGGCAAGGCTGCTCTAGTTCTAGTTTTTCATTCCTCTTAAAAACGCTGCTTATAAGTTTAGCCCTTCAGGGAGCCAAATCAAACAACTGGAAGTTTAACGAGCCCTCCCTTCCTTGGTAGACCATGGGCTCCAAATTCTGTCTCTCTGTCTCCTAGAGGCTGATAAAATCTATGCATAGCTTCTCATTTTTCAGCCACCTTTGCCAAAATAGTCTTAGCTAAAAAGTTGCCCTAAGTGACAGGTCTTTCTCTACTGATACACAGAAACTTCAGCTGTTCTCAGTAAGGGTTGGTGGGCGTTGGCTCGTATGTCATCGCTGTGAGTGGAGGTTCTTTCCCTCTCTTCTTTCTTTCTTCCATTTTTGACATGCACATGCGCACACACGCAAATGTCAATTTGATTAAAACTATTGATGAGCTTCCCCCTTCAAAATGAGTATATACAAACACACGCACAATTTGAATGATTTCATATGATTTATGGAGTGAGGAGCATTCACTCCGTGCACTTCTGGTATTACTACTAATGTTACAGATAATTGTTTATAGCCATGCCGATATTGTCAAAGTTTTGAGTATATCTTTTAGAAGATGCAGCTTTTGGCATAACACTTAAAATAAATGAATAATTTTTTGCTGACACAGTGATAAAAGAACTGTATCCTCAAGGCATTCTGCAGTGTTATTTATATATAAAAAATACTGCCTTTCTCAGAAGATAAGAAGTATATGATTTATTTACACTTTTGCTGTCTGTGCTTCTCATGAACACATTTTATGAAAAATAAACAGGCAGTTGGTACCTAATTTATTAATAAATAGAACCCAATGGGCTACAAATATGCCACTGATATTATATAATCTTAATGCATTGGATGTACATGTTATTTTGAAACAGATTTAATGCTTTACGATGAAAAGTAACTTACTTAAATTTTAAACCAATTAATCTTTATAGATAAAATAAAACATAAGAAATCTTTACAAGCAGTCACTTGTATATTGATACAGGATCTGTCACAAGTATAGTAAGATGAAATTTGATTTTCACTTTTTTAATTGTCCCAAACAATCTGGAGTTCTAGTTGTAATTTCAACTGCGTATTTTGCTTTATAACCTATTATACATTTTCCACTAGTTTTTGAGTTTTTTTTCTTTCATTGACATGAAGAATCCCTATGTAAATTCTGATGCAGAGAAATCCTCAACTATTGTTAACCTCAAAACTTAATTGCAAAACAATAATCTTACTATTTTCCATTTGGTGTTATTTTACTAGATTTGCCTTATAATATTAACACTAAAGTAAAATCTCTTAATTCTCTCAAAGGATTACTATTAGCTGATTAGTTAATTTAATGCTGGGTAAACAGGAAGTTACTATAAACATTAGTTAAAAGTTCTTGGTAATGGATGACGTTTGGTCACTGAGAGTAGGCTATCAGAGTTGCTAAGATGGAAATTGTTTGCTTGCATGTAAACAAATAAGGGTAAGCGTTGTGTTATCTAAAATTTAAAATACTAAAATCTAAGACCAATTTAAAATCATTAAAGATGTTTTGCTTTTTACTATCACTATTTGTTGGCAATTGTAAACAATGTCAGTATTAAGATATTCCTTCCTGAAAAATATTTTGTGGGTCTAGGTTCTAAATAATTGTGGTTTCCTTTAGACTTTAATTGTACATAATATATTTTTCAATACACATATATATTAAAATTAGAACATATTTAATTTAAAATTTATTCTTTAATAAATATTGTACTCTCCAAAGAATTTTATTCACAGAACCCCCATTGTACAGTGCACCTCCCTATATGAACATTGTAATTTGTGTCTCCAACTCTGTGTTACTGGATAGATACTCTTGACTACAACAAGGAGATTCAGAGTAAATGATGAGAGTTTATTATATAGATCAAAACAAGATTTGTTTCAATTCTGTCATTTCTTTGAATGCCAGGACCAATTTAGCAAAGTTGTACCATATAAGGCAATAAACAAAACTCATTTTCATTTCTTGTTACAAGTGTATTGACTAATTGCAGATGAAAATTAAAATAAAACTGATGTTTTCAATAACATCAAGACAGAAATAACTTTAGAAAAATTAAAATATGTCCCAGATTTATATGCTGAAAGCTAGGACACTGATGAAAGAAACTAATAACTAAATAAAAGGAGAGCCACACATTGTTCACAAAGTGAAGAATTTAATCCTGGTTGGATATCAATTCTCTCAAAATTCATTTAGAAGTTGATTATGAACCCAGTAAAATTCCAGCAGGACTTTTGTAGATTTTGTCAACTAATTTAAAATGCATATATGGAAGAGTAAGGGAACAAAGTTTTGAAAAACAATCACAAAACTAAAAGATTTAAAATAATTGTGTTTGAAATTTACCCTTCAGCTATGCTAATCAATAGAGTGGGGTATTACCATAATAAATACATGGTAAGTTACAGAGAAACATGTCTAAACATATGTGATGAATTTTGACAAAGTTGCTGAAGTAACTCAATGGCAAAAGGGTAGTATTTTTACCTAATTGTGCTGGAAGAATCAGAAACCCATAGGTACCATATTAAAAAAAAAATGAGAAATGAATCATTGGCCTAAATTAGAAACTCAGTCCAGACAACACAGAGTTACAAGCTCTAGGGAGGTCCAGTCATAGGGGCCCTCCACAATTTTGTAAGACCAAGTTCTCACAATAAATTTTGCAGAAGATGTCCTTTGTGCCTCAGCAGAAGGAGGGGAGAAAACATTCTGAAATAAACTAATATACTCTAATTGTCACAAAGCCTGCATTCAAGAGAAATTAGTTAACCAGTGCCTGGCTGGCGGGGGTACTACTATCAGAACCTAAGTGACCTGGGAGAGGAGAAAGCCAGCTCCGCTGCTAGAGACACCTTGTCCCACGTAAGGGGGAGAACGCAGCTGAGAGGTCATCTCTCTCGCATACGCTTTGAAAATGTATCAAGTTAGGCAGAAGTCAAGGGACCTTGAGAGGATGGGAACACACTGTGTCTGTATTTGACATTTTTATTATGCCACTCTTTTGCTTTTCTTCCATTTATAATAACTATCTTTTCAAGATATTAAATACTTAAAAATTAAAACCTGTTCAATTCCATTAATAGCTTATTTTAAAAATTGCTTACAATTCTTTTCATTTGCTTTTTTTTTTTTTGCTATTTTTTAATTTATATCGACTTTTTAAAGATTAGTTTAAGTTTCATACTAAAATTGAGGGGAAGGTACAGAGATTTTCTGTATACTCTCTGCCCCCACACATGCATAGCCTCACCCGTAACCAGCATCCCCCACCAGAGAGGTAATTTATTACAAGTGATTTATTATTGCCACGTCACGGTCGCCCAGGATCCATACTTGACATTAGTGTTCGCTGTTGGTGTCGTACATTCTATGGGTTGGAACATTTGTTCATTTGTATAAGGACATATGTCCATCATCATGTTATAATACAGTGTATTTTACTGCCCTAAGAAATCCTCTCTGCCTGTTCATCTCTCTGCTACCACCCCCATCCCCCTGGCAATCTTTTACCTTTGTACTATCTCCATAATTTTGCCTTTCTCGGAATATCATATAGTTGTAATAATACGGTAGCCTTTTCTGATTGGCTTCTTTCACTTAGTAAAAGGCATTTAAATTGCTTTTGTGCCTTATATAATTTCTTTTTAGCACTAAGTAATACTTCATTTTCTAAATGTACCACAGTTTATTATCCATCCACCCGCTACAGGACAAGTTAGTTTGCTAACAGGTACTGGCAATTATGAATAAACCCACTATAAACATCTAGGTGCAAGTTTTATTTTTTGGCGATCATAAGGTTTCAGCTCTTTTGGCTAAATACCAAGGAGCATGATTGCTTCACTGCTGTATCACATGGTAAAAGTACGTTTAGTTTTTTAAGAAGCCACCAAACTGCCTTCCAGAATGGCTGCACCGGTTTGTCTTTCCATGAGAGTTCTGATTGCTTCACAGTCTTGCAAGCACTTTGGGTTCTCAGTGTTTGGGATTTTGGCCATTCTTACAGATGTGTAGTGGCATTGCACTCTTCTAAATTGCATTTCCCTAATGACACAGGACACAGAGTATCTTTTTACATGCTTATTTGCCATCTTCGTCTTTGGTGTGGAGCCCTGTAAAGTCTTTGGCCCATTTTTTAATCAAATTGGTTGCTTTCTTATTTTTAGCTTTGAGTTCTTTGTATGTTTTGGATAGTCATTTATCAGTTGTGTCTTTTGCAAATATTTTCTCCCACTCTGTGGTTTGTCGTCTTACTCAATTCACATTGTCTCTCATGGATCAGAAGTTTTTAATTTTAATGAAGTCCAGCTTATCCATTACTGCTTTCATGAATCATGGCTGACATGTTGTATCTAAAAATTCTTTGCTCCATCCAAGATCATCTAGGTTTTCTCCTATGTTATCTTCTAGGAGTTTTATAGTTTTGTGGGGTTTTTTTTAACCTCCTTAAGTAAATAATTCATTTATTTTAGTCCCTCTAGTATAATAATTAAAGTTTTAATGTTGTAAATTTTCCTTAACATTCAGCATTGTCTGTACCAAATATGTTGTATATAGTGTGATTATTTTATTTGATCTTTTTAAAAAACATTGATTTTAACATGGATAACCTAGACATAAGAGCTATGTAAGACAGCATTCTGTTTAACATTTAATTTCAAATTGTTTACTTACATGTCCTTATTTCTTATTTCAAATTTTACAATATTAAGAGATTTCATATATGGTCAAATAGATCATTTTGACTTCTGTTAATATCTCATAGTCAGAGGACAGAGTAGATGTATCTTTATATTAAAGCTTTGTAGAGGTGTGTGTGTGTGTGTGTGTGCACTGTGATATACACACATATATACACTGTTTATTAACTTTATGAAATATATTGCTTAGATGTTCTGTAGCCTTTTTTACTATTGGCATCCTTATTTAAATGAATGAGAATGCTATCTAAAATCTCCCAATATCTTGGCATTTTGTTTATTTTTCCTTATTTTTTATAACTGATATTCATACACGAGATGTAAAAGTATTAGATATATAAGATGTCATAGCGGTTGTAACTTCTCTATCTCTACAAGTGTATCAGAATCTCTTTTTTGATTAGAAGTGTTTGGTTTGTGTGTATGTGCTAACAATTTGTTCTCTCTTCCTTGGTGGGAGAGACCATAACCTATCATTAGAGATTCAAAGGCAAGCTATCTTCCTTGGATAACCAAGAGGGTTTTCTGCTGCCTCTTGCTGGAGCAATGAGACAGGGAAAAAGTGAACTAAAACATTAATCTCCAACTAGGGTATCTGTCTTCAAATGGCACCTTACTTCACACATTGTCATTCCCCATGTAGGAATATATTCTAACATCGCAAATATGAAGAAAGAGAAATCAAGAAAGTTCAGATGCTGTTAATAGATTTCTCTAATCTGTTGGTCTTTTAGAAAAAGCAATGATGTACAGGGTATGCACAAAATATTTCTAGTTTTATAGTAATTTCAATATGATATACATTAATAAGTACTGTAAATGTAGATCAGAGAGAATGAATATCTTTAGTACTCTGAGGGACATTGAAATTCTGAGCTCCCAAAGAAACTATAAAATTTACATTTCAAATAACATTATATAGTAACTAATTGATTTTGATACTTGGAACAGTATTAAAATAGCATTAAAGCAAAAATATGTCCAAAATACTTCAAATACATTTTTTATCTTGAGCTCATTGCATTAAATGGAATAACCTAGCTTTTTACATTTCCTCCACAGATACAAAAATAATTTCTTTACACTACTGGGTCCACATATAGGATATTTCTAAGTGTCCTATTGCATTGTATGTTCAATTATTTATTCTAATGGCGAATGAAGTTTATAATCTGTTTTTACTTTCATGATTAGTAACTGGGTTCCATTAATCCTAAACATGTAAATAGTGCTTGTGGGGAAAATGTCTAACTTAAACATTTCTTTCATCCCACGTGTAAGTTAAAATCATATTCTCTGGTAGACTGATCTGTAAAGAGTTACTTATTCTACAAAGAAACCTGTGAATAATTGTGGCTCCTTGATAAGTGAAATTGGCATGTATTTACTCCATTATTATTATTATCATCATTATCAGTATCTTAATTTTACTGTATTGACATGTTATGTACAGATTAGTGAAGGAGACTATGGCTACATGGAGAGTTTGGTGCCATTACCTTGAATTGTGCTAAGGCAAAAGCAGCAAATACCAACACAGAAAAGAGGCAGGTAACATCAAAATATTATTATAAAATAGTAGTGCCTTGTCCTGCTTTTTAGATAGGACACTAAGCTACAGAAACATTAAGTAATGTTCAATGGACAAAAAGCTGGAAGGTGGTAGATCTAGAATTTGAAACCAGTGCATCTAAATTCAGAGCCAAGTCCCTTAAAGCCTAGGATTCTAGGGGACGGGCTTTGTTTTGTTTTACTTAAAGTACAGTCAGTTACATGTGTCAGTTTCTGGTGTGCAGCACAGTGTCCCAGCCATGCATATACATGAATACTTGTTTTCATATTATTTTTCATTAAAGGTTATTACAAGATATTGAATATAGTTCCCTGTGCTATACAGAAGAAACTTTTTAAAGTTATTCTTATATATAGTGGTTAATAATTACAAATCTCAAACTCCCAAATTTATCCCGTACCACCTCCTTTCCCTGGTAACGGTAAGACTGTTTATTATGTCTGCAAGTCTGTTTCCGTTTTGATGACCCTGACCAAATAGTTACACGAGCCTGCCTCCACATCTGCCCTGGTGCACATTTGAACCTTCAACCACTTTTTCAAAATTTTTCCTTCTCTGAATTTTTTTCCTTAAATTATTCACAATAAAGTGTTATATCTGAAGCCATAGATTGAAAAGTGACATGAAATTATCATCTGAGTAAGTTTTTGCTAATGTAAAAAACAAACCCAAAACTTTTAGAACAGATCAATCCTTCATCTGTGTGAACTTAAGCAAATTACTCAACTTCTATGAATCTGAGTTTCCTTATGTTAAAGAGTTGTAGAGTTGAGCCCAGACATTGTATAGCTTTATCACAGTAGTAAACAGAGTAGGACGAAGTAGTCTTGTCATAGTCTAACCATAACACACTTAGGCTTTCTGTTGCCATTGTTCTTACTCATTTTCCTCTGCAGTTGAATTCCAGTTGTCACACTATATTTTTAATCAAATTGTTTAAACGTTCACTATTAATCTCTAGTATTTGAAATAAATTTGTTTGATTCATTATGTTGTACCTCCTAGAATCCTTTTCTTTTAAAACGTCATGACTGTTGGGTGGATGTCCTTCTACTATGACAGTTAAGCATATTATTTTTAGTTTAGTATATAACACTAGGATTCAGTGTAATCATTGTAAAGACTCCTGTCCACTTCATGATTGAGCCAAAGATTTAAAAGGAACATCAGATAAAGCGAGATTTATAGGAATACAGTCATTCCATTTGAATATCTGTTTACCTATGTGTGTGTTTTGTGTATAGGTACTGATAGAGCTCACTTTGTAAAAATCAGAATGATGCTAGAATAACTTCTTCCTGCACTACCACGCTAGAAGGAAGAAGACAGGAGTGCAGCCACTGACAGTGATATTTGTGTATGTTTCTCTGAGTGTGTATACAGATTCTTATATGCAAAATGTTCTGAATAAAATAATAACCTACTCAAATTAAAATTTTAATCATAACCTTAATGTTGCCATGAGGTTAAAGAATCTTAAATTTACACCAAATCTTGCATCCCTTTTGTCTTCTATTAAGAATCCACTGCAGCTCATGAAGCTTAAGAGAAATTGTGTGCATCTTTCCATGCAACTGTGTGTCCGTGTGTAGTTAATAATATAACATTACTGTCACCCAGGTACAGAAATGGGTATTTCAGTACTGGTGATTGCCATAGTACATGACTTTCTTTTTAGGAGCAGGGCTTCTGCTCCCCAAGTTGTATTTTCAATCAGCCAAGTTGCAATTAACAGAGCAGCAGGACAGAGGCAGCTGAAGGCTTTTCCAGCCAGATGCTTACGGCTCTGAAGTGAGCTGTAGCTCTCGACTTCGTCATTTTGTAGGTGGAGGCTGGGTTAATGGCATCTAATTAGTTGCCTAATTACCGTAATGAGGACCCGATTTGTCTAAGTCTTGCTGGTGCCAGGGACCTGAAACCCTGGAGGCAGAATTTATTTTATCACCTTATTTCTCTCTGCAATTCTTTGCCTTTGCGTTCTGCTAACTGCCTGTCCAGCTCTGCCCTTACCACCCTGTCTAGAACCTAAGGACACGGAGACCCATTTCCAGTGTGACGTCTGCTGCCTTCTCTTCACATCAGAGGAGTATTTCTGTCCTCGAGTGCAGGCCCCTGCTTGGGAAGTTATTTCCCTTGATAGCGTTTGCTTGTTACCTCTTCTCACTGAGGCTTATTCTGATCAGTCTGTTTAATACTCTCACCCACCAGCCTGCTTCATCTCATTATGTTTTCAAATTTTACGCAGCACTGGCCATCCTCTACTAAGCCTTATTTTTATCCATTAAGTATTTATTTTTTATTGTCTGTCTTCCCTCACTGTATTTCACCTGAAGTCAAGCTTTTTTTTTTCTTTATCCACTGTTAAATGCTGAGATCTAGGAAATTCCCTGCCATATATAAGGACTCAGTAAAGTGTAAGTGGATCATTGAATGCATCCCGTATTTTTTTAAATCACAGTGCTGTGATTTTACACTGTCAGTTTGTGGCGATGTTAAAAGACTGCCGACTGTAGGGGAACCATGTGCGGAGACGAAGTTTTAGTTGCAGATTCCACCGTACATGTCTTACACAGGCTGTCCAATTGCCAACGATTGAGAAAACTTTTAAAAATGTGTAAAGATTTGTATTACTAGTCTCACTTCTGCTATGCCTTTAAAATTACAGAAGTTGCTTATTTTCTGAAGCTGAATTACTTACTTTTTGGATAAGTTCAAAGGCAGAAATTAACATGAATTTTTTTTTAAAGAATAAAATGAAATATGAGGTAACACAGCATCCGTTTTGAGGAGTAAACCTGATTATTTTTAACCCTTGACAAGTATTTACATACATAAGACCAAAGCTTCCAGTGAAAGAAGTTTTAGAAATACTTTGTATAATTAAAAGATCATCAAGACTAGCTTTTTTGCAATTTTGTTTGGGACACTTGGGGTATAGATATGCACGCCAGCCTGGGAGAGGAAAAATATTTAACTGGGTCCTTACACTAACTGGCTGGGAAAAAATTTGTGTTGGAATTTCACTCAATATAATTGAAATTGATAAAAATACATTATTTTTTTAGCTACATTAGACAATTTTTAAAGTGTCACTCATTCTGATTTGGTTTCATCTTCTTAATAGTACATTTCTTGGTTAAAATATTTTTTACGTTGATTGGAGCACTAAAATTTGTGTTATCCTTGTAAATTATTGTCAAGTGTTTTTGCTCTCACACTTAGCTAAGATTCTAATTAGAAAAGATAACTCATTAAATAATATTACAGATAAATACGTTGAGAATCAGTTTTAGAACAAGTCTCTGTATCCTGAGACCAATATAAATTGCCCCTTTCATTTTTACCTTATACTTTTTGTAATGCTTTTATTCCAAGTACCAGAGGCAGAAACTGCACAATTTGCCCAGCCCAGCACCTCCAGAGCCTGCCTGAAAAGTCAGAGGGAAGGCAGGAGGATTGCCAGCTTCATAGCTGCTGGCAGGTTCGACAGACCTGGAGGTAAAGACCAGACCACAAGCACCAGACAGGGGTCTGCAGACACTAGCCTAAGACAAGCCCGCCTCCAGCTCAGCAAACCCCAGAGCTGGGGCCGGGGAGGGCGGGAGGGACCTCACTCCCTCTGTGGGGTACGGATCACTTACGTGGATCTCCTTGGAAGCACTCTGGAAGTATACTCACCGTCTCTAGTTCCCTTCCACGTTTACGTTTTTCTTTTTTTTCTTCTCTCTTTTTTTTTTTAAGTGTAATCAGTTACAGTGTGTCAGTCGCTGGCGTACCCCGTCCACGTTTTCTTAAACAGACTCTACTCAGGCGGCCGCAGCCTTTCTTTGCCTCCCTCCTCTGGTCATTCCTTCTCAGTTTCCTTGCCCGATTCCTGACCGTGCCGGCCTGTGATATCACAGCCTCAGCCCTGCAGCGCTTCTCGTCGGTCTTGATTTGTGTCCTCAGGAATAGCCTCCTGCCTCATGGTTTGAAACTCCTTCTGTAGCTGACTACTCAAAACCCAGACCTCTGGCACTCACTGGACTTCGTGCTCAGGCCACAACAGAGGTTTCCTCCTCCTTTTCTTCCCTTCACACCCCGTACGCGTGGTGGGGAAAGATTCTTGAGGACCTGATTTGAACAGTATTCCAAAACCAGCACCTTATTTTCTTCACTACAACCCTAGTCTGAGCCAAGATAATGTCTCCTCTGTGACACTGAGTGTGGTAGCCTCTCTGCTTCATCACACATCTGCTGGAAGGGTCCTTTTATACTGTTCTTTCCACTTCTCAGAAACCTCTAGTGTTTCGTGTTGCTGTCAGAGTACAATTCAAAGTCTTGACAGAGACCTCATTATATGTCTCACTCCATTTCCTTCAGTTGTACCCCTTCCTACATGCTTCTCCAGCCATATCAGCCTTTTCCCCCCCTTTTCTCAGCTATGCCAGATACCTTCTCACACGGGAGCCTTTTTACAGGCTGTTTTGCTCTGTCTGGAGTGTTCTTTCCTCCAGATGTACACAGATCTCTTTCCCACTTCTTCAGGTCATTGCTCAAGTATCCCTTCTCAGTGAAGCATTCCCAAACCATCATTTATAAAAGCGTAAATCCTCAAAAGTTTCCTCCACTTTCTTCACCCATGGTGTGTATCATATTAAAAGAGACAGTATAATGTATTTACCTAAGATGTGCAGGGTTTATTATTTTTTTCTTCCATAGCTAGAATGTAAACCCCAGGAAGGCAGGAATGTTTGCTTTATGTTTTCAACAGTTCCAGGTGTCAAAGATAAAGTGAGCACTTAATAAATACTAGTTGAATTAATTAATATCGATTCATTTAAATTCTTATAAAGCATTTACAGAACACTTACAAAAGCAATCATAAAATATATATTAAGATCACAGAGAAAACTAATTGATGTTTAAAGATGGGGATTAGAAATACCATATTATAAGTACCATATTCTCTGATCATGATAGAAAAAAAATTTTAAGTACAAAAAATAAAGAAGTGACACTCCAGACAGCAAAGAATTTAAAAGTTTCTCCTAGACAAGTATGTGGAAGGACAAGATTAAAGTGGAAATAATGACAAAAAAATCCTTCACTTCAGGACCCAAAGATTATTTTAAGCACTAAATTCAATAAGTTAAAAAGAGGGGTGAATAGAGTTTAATAAGTAGGAAAGCAAGAATGTTAATTTATTGAGAAATTAGACTGGATAAATCAAAGAATTGGCTTTTTGAAAACTATAATTAAAAGATAAGCAATGAGTTGCCATAAGGAATAAAAACACAAGGAAAATATACACAATCAGAAATGGTGTCTGGAAACAGAACAAATAGGAAATTGTAAATGTCTGAAAGAATATTTTAATCAAATTTGAAAACCTCTGTGGAATTGATGGATTTTAGAGAAATTAAATGGCTGTCACTAACGCTCAAAGATATACATAAAATCTCACTAGGCCAATTATTATAAAGTAATTGTAAAAGTTATCAAAATCTAAGTACCTAATAAAGATAATGCCCAGAAAATTTCAGTTTAATTACCTAATCTAAAAAGAACAAATTCTAATATTTAAACTTTTCAAGAGAATAAAGTTTCCCAAACTATTTTACAAAACCAATGTTACACTAATGTATATTGGGGGATAGAAATTTAAACAAATATTGGATACATTTTCTATAAGATGTGGTCTTAATGAACATGAGTAAATGTGATTAAAAGAATATTCATACTTTCAACTTGCATGAAATATTTTCAAGGCCAAAATACCACCAACCATGTCAAAATAAAAATGACTAAGGAAAAAACGCAATGTAATGTAACATCATTAATGTAAGAAGAGCACTTGCAGAAAAGATATGTAACAGAATCCCTTTTATTGGTAAAATCAGATAATTATATTGAAATTATACAGGCACATGTGTAGCTGAAGACATTAAGAATATTCATAGCACAATTTATAATAGCTAATAACTATTTTAAAAGCCATCAATGATAGAATAAATACTAGCATATTCTTGTAATATTATACAAAACATGAAAATAACTTACTGCTAGCTCTAATCACATGCTTAAATTTCTCAAATATAAGTCTGATTCTACCCATATAAAGTTAAAAATCAGCCAAGACAGTGTTATTAGAAGTCAGGATAGGGTTAACCATGGGATGAGGAGAGAAAGTGGTGATTGGTGCCTAGGGAGGCTTCTGGATGGCTGGGTATTTGTAATTCTTTGATTTTTTTTTTTTTTTTGGTTGCACAAGTATGTCCACTTCTAGAAAATTTACAATAAGCTGAGTACTTAACAAGTTCACCTTTGTAAACATGCATATATTTTATACCAGTAAGACATTCTGAACATACACACGGGGTGAATAAACATCTTCCAAGATACACAAGAAACTGACCAGTGACTTTTTTCAAGTAATTTAAATGAAAGAGGAAAGGAAGAGATACTTTAATTGCAAAAACTTGTTTAAAGCCATAGCCTGCACCCTTTAATCGATTTGCTTGGACACATTCACATTCTCATTGTAAGTTTGATACAACAATTAAGAGTCCCCTTTTGACTTATTTCCCTAGAAACTACAGTTATGTTTGGAATATATTCTTCCAGACATTTTTCTGTGAACTTACATTATCTATATTTTCACAGAGAAATACATCATTTTTGTGTATCTGAGAGTTTGCATACTGTGTTTAGAGTATCCAGTTTGGTTTGACAGTGCGTGCTGTGTAAAACCTGTTGTGAGGATTTTTCTGTAAAGGGTTGAGAGTTCCGCCTCGTTCTTTCTAGGGGCTGTGTGGCTCGGCGTGGATGTCCCTGAGGCGGACTTCTGAGATTGTGGCTATTACTAACAATAGCTTGTTAGTCTGATAATCCTCCTTGGCCTTCTCTTCCTGTACTACACTCTGGGCCACTTCCCCTCATTTATTTCGGATTTTAAATCTTTGTTTACTTCCTTACCCCATGACTCCTGTCGTAATCCCAGACATTACCATGTTCACATAATTTACTTCAGAGACGGTGTCCTCTCCTCCAAAGACCCTTCCCTCTCGCCTATCCCAGCACCCTTCTATTGTTACCATCTGTTACCCCTCCGCGTTCCCGGTTATCCACCATCTTGTCTTTTCCTACCTTCATTGTTCCAACACCAGTAATTCATCTGTCATTCCTGAACTCTCCGTTTATCAAAGGTTCTTTTTTGACTTCCTATGTCATGTCCTTTCCTCCCTTCTTATTTGGCCTAAATTCCTTGAGGTTATGAACTACTGAGAAAGATCACCAGGGTTTGAAACTTAGCCCCATCACCTACAAGTTCTGGACACGAGCCACATTTCCCCGTCTTCTGTGCCTCATTCTCCTCATCTGCAAAAATGGGGGAAATAGAGCAGCTCCCTCATAGGGCTGTTCTGAGATGTAAATGAGTGAACGATTGTAAAGAGCTTAGCCCAGGGCCTGGCACGTCGTTCCGATGTATAAAAGAAACCTAGTGTTGTCATCATTCCCAGACAGATATCCTTAAAAGCGTGACGCCTTTTATCTCATCAAATGCATTTTACAAAATATTACCTCTGGATAAATCTAACTCTTCGCCTCTTCAGTGACAACCCCAGTGCAGCTGAGGTGGCGCAGGGAAGAAACGTGCTGTGAGCAACCTCACTTTCAGTCCATGAGCATTAACTCCACTGAGCTTTTAGGTTTTCAGACAGTCGCTGAGTGTCTTCTCCATCCCCTCTCTCCATCTCTCACGTCAGTCTCCTGCACTGTTTTCACTTGCTCGCCATACAAACACACTTCTATTACTTCTGTTTTAAATACCGTGTGTAACAAAACTGCTCACCTCCCCCAGAAACCAGTCCTTCCAGCTCTTTGAAAAATTGTCTACCTTCTGTTCTCTTAAATTCTTCCAGATTTTCGATCCTCAACACTTCCCAAGGTGCCCGGTACCCTCTCTATTAATACGTAGAATAATTAATTCCTAAATATGATCTTACTCAGGCCACTAACAGTACGTGACCTTTTTTGGTCAAGCTGCTGCTGACAACACTTGACATGGTTGGTCATTATATTCTTCTTGAAAAACTGTTCATTTGCTCACCACATGACATTATGTTTTGATTCTCATACCCACTGGCTGCTACTTTTAAGGTTTTTGTGGGATTTTTTTCCCCATTTTTTCCCACTCATGGAGCCAGCGTCTAAGTGTTGAACTGACTCAGCGTCCAGTCCTGTTACTGTTTCTCTTTTACATCTACACAAAATTCTCCCAGTGTAATCTTCTATAATCTCACAGCTTTAAATTGTAATACAGTGCTAACCCCCAAATTTGTATATCCAGACTAGTCTTCTCCTCTGAAATGAGATCCAAATTTCTAATCTCCTCCTCAGTTTTCTCTTATAGGGTGTACATATCAAACATAACCTGTCCAAAACTGATTTCTCAGTGCACCTCCTTAACCAGCTCCTACAGAGGTCTTCCCTATTGTATTAAAAGTCAACTAAAACTTGTCAGTTGCTCTGACCACAAAAATTTTGAAGTTATCCTTAAAAATTATATATACTATTATATTAGATTTATGCAGTCTTTATCTAATCCATTAGGATACTGTATTTTTTCCAACATTAACAAGTGGCTAGAAATAAATCGCCTTTCTACATCGTCAGTGCTATCCCCTGTCAAAGTTCTGAACATCTTTCCTGGATTATCGCTGTTTCCTCCCAGCTGGCCTTACCACTCCAGCTCTTTCTCCGCGTCAGTCGCTCCTCATCATAGCAGGAGTGATGCTTTAAAATACGACGTGTCGTTTCACTACCACTAAAATACCTGCATTAAGCATTTATTGCACTCAGATTGAATACCAAATTCTTTACACGATCTTCTGTATTCTGTATGAGCTGACCATCTGTGTGGTCATTGGACCCTTTGATTGTTCAAATGCATTAGGCACATTTTCTTTCAGTGTTCTTGCTTTCAGGGAACTCTGTCTGGGTGGAATGCTTGCTTCCCTATTCCCTTACCCCCTGCCCAGAAAGTCACAGACAGACCCTCAGTTCTTCCAGGTTACTCTAGGAAATCTTTTTGAAGATAATCCCTTGGTTCTTTTCAATGCCCAGAAAATGCAGTTCTTTGCTTCATTGTCTCTCTCAGAAACCCATAAATTTTACTCATTTATGATTGTTTTGTTAGTCTTCCTTACTAGAATATGAGCTACATGAGTGATGTCATGGTGCCAACCAGAGTGATACCTGCCATACGTCAGCCAAGGTCACAGCTGGCAGGAAGTAGAAAACACTGGAGTCTAGTTAATTTGGGGGAATTACCATTTGCTTAACGGTCACATGCAGAGAGCGAAAGGACACTGCAGAGAACGCGCTGTCACTGGAGCGAGGGCTTCGGTATTGGAATATAGGCGGCTCCTGAGGGGAGATGCTGCCGGAGGAGGGGCTGGGGGTACGTTACTTGATTGTGCTCTCCGTCCTCTGTCTGGTAACATACAGGGCTTTCCCACTGCCATCCCCAACAAGAAGCTCGATGGTAAGGAAGCTCTTGCTACAGTGGGGAACGGTCTAGAGAGTAGCACAGCATTCCATAAACGATGGCGACTGAGTACTTCAGTGAGCATCTGGGTGAGTGCCTTTAGCACCTGCCCCTGTTTCCTAGAAGTATATTTAGTCAACCCAAGGAAATGGTGTATTAACCAACATGGATAGTTGCAATGTGGCATTGTTAAACAGAACACTTACAGTCATCCCACCGACAAGGTGCAGACTACCACTATCCTGCCAGTCATATCACCAAAAGATACAGTTTGACGTTGTATTAGTTTCCTACTGTTGCTGTAACAAATTACCCTCAAAAATGACCTTGTGAAACAGCTCTCAGTGATGAATGCAATTGGAACGTGAACGCTACAGTTTTCTTGCCCCTCACGTGAGATACTCTTTGATCTAAACTGTTGCCAAGAACTCCCCACCAGGTCTGAGGCCCGGGTGGCCACACTGGCAGTGCACTCATTAATGCAAGCTGCAGGGGTTTCCTGTTCTTCCATGTCCAGCTTGCTTTTTTTCCCTATAGGTGCTTTTTCAGATGCCTCCAAAATTGCCCTCAAATTTTTTTGTCTCCAGATCTGCTTTTGTGGGAATCCAGCATTAGACGTACTTGTCAGAGGCCAAAATATAACGCTCAATTAAAAACACATGCTGTGGAGCCTTGACCAATTAATAGCCAAATATTTGTGTGTTCAAGACAATTTTATTTCAGTTTTATGACATGATAGTTTGTGTATTGGGGGGAGGAATTTCCAGAACTACTTATAAGCTTTAATTTGTTTATATTTGCATATATGCTAACATTGAACGGTAAATGGAGAAATTTGCTATTGCTAGTTCATTGCTATAGAATGAGAGTTGGGATGAGAATGTTGCACCCTGCTTTCTCATCTTCTTTCTACCATGACTTTATTTTCAGATTAAGAGACTATATTAGTTTAGAGTTTCTCAAAAAAAAAAAAAAAGACGTATGCTCTTTCCAAATTAAGCTTAAACTTTTTTATTGAGTATAATAGACATACCAGTTTGAAGTATACAGTATATTGACTTGATATTTGTATACACGGCAAAGTTACTATCTGTCATCGTACAAAGTTAAGTTCTAGGATTTACTCTCTCGGCAGCTTTCCACTATGCACTGCAATGTTGCTGACTACGGTCACCGTGCCTACGTCACATCTCCGTGGCTTATTTTATCACTGCAGGTTGGCACCTCTTGACCCCCTTGGCCCATTTTGCTCACTCCACGATCCCTCTCCCCTCTGCTTGTCATATATGGTTTTGATTATGTTAAAATAGGTTTCCTCTATATGCTCTTTGAGGCTTTTTTTTTTCATAAACAGATGTAAAATTTTGTCAAATCCTTTTTCTGCATCTTATAAGATCGTATGGTTTATATCCTTCATTGTGTTAGATAGATTTGTGGATGTCAAAACATCCTTGCATGCATGGAATCTCACTTGATCACAGAATATGAACCTTTTAATTGTTGGATTTGGTTTGCTAATAATTTGTTGAGGATGGTTCCATCTGTGTTCATCAGGGATACTGGCCTATAATTACCTTCTGTGATGTCGTTGTCTGGTTGTGGTATCAGGGTAATGCAGGCCTCATAAAATGAGTGTGGAAGTTTCCTCTTCAATTTTTTAAAAGAGTTTGAGAAGGCTAGGTATTAAATCTTTGAATATTTGATAGGACCAGGTAACTTCATTGGTAAATTCTGGTTGCTTATTTATTTGGAGGTTTTTGACTACTGATTCAATCTCCTTATAAGTAATCAGTTTATTCAGATTTTCTGTTTCTTCTTAATTCAATCGCTGAAGATTATATGATTCTAAGAGTTTGTTCATTTGTTATAGACTGTCCAATTTGTTGACGTGCAATTGCTCATAGTGGTCTCCTGTGATTCTTTGTGTTTCTGTATTGTCAGTTGGAACTTCTCTTCTTTCATTTCTAATTTATTCTTTTTTTCTTGACAAGTCTAGTGAAAGGTTTATTTTTTTAAAGAACCAGTTCTGAGTTTTACTGAGCCTTTTTAGTCTTTATTTCTACTCTAATCTTATTTCTTTTTCTAGTTCCTTTAGGTATAAAGTTAGATTGTTTATTTCACATTTTTCTGGTTTCTTGAGATAGGCCTGTGGTGCTATGAAGTTCCTTCTTAGAGCTCCTTTTTCTGCATCCCATGAATTTTGGTATGTTGTTTCCATTTTCATTTGTCTCCAGCTATTTTTTAAATTTATCCTTTGATTTCTTTGTGGACCCAGTGATCGTTCAGTAGCGTGCTGTTTGAGCTCCACATATTTGTGATTTTTTTTCAGTTTTCTTTGTGATTGATTTCTAGTTTTGTAATATTCTGGTCAGAAAGTAACACTTGATATGATTTCAGTCTTCCTCAATTTATTGAGATTTGTTCTGTGGTCTAACGTGATCTTCCCTCCCCTTTCTTTCTTCTTTCTTCTATTCTGAGACCCCAGTAATGTGAATGATATTCTGGTTGACGTAGTCCCATGGGCCCCTTACTTTTTTTTTTAATTCTTTTCTTCCCTGCTTTATCTGAGAGAGTTCCCTTTCCCTGTCTCTTAGATTTCTCATCTATTCTTCTGTGCTTCGTCTAGTCTGCTGTTGAACGCCTCTACTCTGCTTTTTACTTCATTTATTATACTTTAAGCTCTGATTTCTGTTTGATACTTATAGTATATATCTCTTTGAAGTTCTGTGTTCACCCATTCTTCTTCTTAGTTCTGTGAGCACTTTTTATGACCATTGCTTTGAGTTCCTTGTCAGGCAGATTTCTCACCTCTGTCTCATTACTTTTTTTCTGGGGTTTTGTCTTGTTCTTTCACATGGAACACACTCCTCTGTTTGCTCATTTTTCTTGACTGTGTTTTTTCCTAAGTATTAAGGGAAACAGCTGCGTGTCCCAGCGTTGAAGCCCAGCATTCCAGCTTGCTCCAGCTCCTGCTTGTCTTTCGAACCTTGGTGGCTGTCGGAGCCGCCCGCCTGCTTCTGCGCAGGGCCCTGTTGTTGAGAGAGTGCCGAGACCTGTCAGTGTTCCCGGGGGAGGGGCTTCATTTAGCACCTACTTTCATGCTGATTGGAAGCTAGACTTCAGGAGGCAGCTTCTGAAGTATGCAAATATATACAGTTCTGTGGGGCTGCGATTATAAACCTGCTGACACCAGACCAGCAGACCTGAAGGTGTTCCCTGGGCAGCAGTTCCAAAAACGGGGGCTCGGGAGGATGTTTGTGGCAGTTCCTTTCTAAGAGGTATTGTTCAGCTGTAGTAAAGCCGAGGGAGTGCGTGTGTGGCATCTCCCTGCTCACACCCCCGAGAGTGCCTCCACGGCCTCTGGGTGTGTGACAGGCCTGGAGCCCGTCCCGCAGGTCCAGTAAATAGGCCTTTGTCACAGGGAGCCCGGGGCTGTGTTTCTGACTGCTGTCTGCACACCCCGGGGCTGGTACCCTATCAACTGTCTCTTCGATACTTGAGAATCCTGTGTTCCTGGAGCCCTGGTGGCCAGCGGGCCAGGCGGTCACGCGGCATCCCCTGTGTGGACGTGTGGGCTGGCCGGCCGTGGTGAGGCAGCTGGAGGGCGCGGGGGCAGGGCACGCACCGGGCTTCCGCACGGCAGCGGGAACGTGCCCTTCCTGCGTGCACACCCCAGCCTCAGACGCAGAGGGTCGATGCCTCGCGTGTGTGCCTTCAACGGGGGGGGACACGTGTGACTGCTCTGGCAGCCAGGGAGCGGAGGAATGCCGCAGTCACACACGCTGACCGCTGCAGCAAGGCGGCGGGAGACTGCCACCGCCACCTGCCCCCCAGCCCCCAAGGCAGCAGGAGGACGCCTGTCTGTGTGTGCCCGCAGGGTAGGGAGGGCGTGCAAAGGTGGGGTCCACCAGCACCTCTGCCTCTGGAGATGGTCCTAACTGTCCCTTCTCCTCTAGTGATGCTTGAAGATGAGCACATACAGTCCAGGTGCCTTTCAAACTGCTGCTTTTGTACTGGGTCCCAGGGCAAGGGAACTGTGTGTGAGCCCTTTAAAAGGAGAATCTCAGGCCTCACCTACAGCCCCTTGGACAAAAGCCCCATTTGTTGCCTAAGTCAGGTTTTGAGGGCTTATGTCTCCGGGGCAGGTCCCCGGGGTTGGGTTGCCTGATACGGGCACAGACCTCTCACACCTTCGGGAGAAGCTTCAGAACTTGTGAGGCCCCTCCCGACTGTGGACTGTTGCCCCGGGGGCGGGCCTGTGGGGAGACCACCCATCCCACTGTGGCCCTTTTATCCTTTACTGTGGAGGAGCAGGCTGGCCAGCTCTCGGTTCTCAGAGGGAAGTGCGCTGTACGCAGCTCTACATCTGCGTCTGTCAGAGGGTCTGAGTTCAGGATCTTCCTGTGCCACCAACTTGGACCACTGCTCCGAACTTAACATTTATGATGCCCGCCTTTTCAGGTTGTGTAAAACTGAAAGGAAAAATAAATAATACATTTAAAGCATATTTAATAAGATTAAATGTTGTATAGAAACACAACCTTGATTCTGAAACACTTTCTTTCCCTTACAAATCAGTCAAATGATATCTAACTTTTTTTCTTGGTTAAAATCCACACCCATGTTTAAAATTATTATATCCTCTTCTATATAGTGAATGTTTTAAATATATAAAAATAAAACATAGCAAAATGTTTTCCTACATAATGTCATAAAATCTGTGTAGAGAAATACAAGTTTTATTGCATATAGAGTGCTGCAAATTTAAACAAATAGCTTAATATTTTAAGCAAAATTAAGTTCATTAGTTGAAAAATCATTACATATTTAAAACATGGCTGGCTAATTATACCAATATAGCCATATTTCCTCTATTAAATTATATCTTCCCTTTTTAGTTTTTCATATGTATTTTGGTTAACTATTACAATCATTACTAAATGTGTTAGGATTTAAAATTGCATTTTTGAGTACAACCCAACTTGAAGTGTTTTATTAAGACAGAAATAAAATGTTAGCATAAACCTTAATGTAGTATGTGGAAAATTTCTAGCCTAGTGTAATTTTATTCAGTATATTCTTGGCGATTTAAATTTGAATCTATCATTAATTAAACTGGATCTGAAATGATAGAACATTGAGAAACCACCTTTAATCAACCGACCAAAAGCAGAGTTTTTTTTTCAAACCATTGTTCATCAGATCAAAGAGACTTGATATATCTTTGATTAAAGACAGAATAGTTCTTACCAGATAACTAGTTTACCTTTTGAAGATATTTTTTTTACTCATAAGTTAATAATTAAAGATGTCTGGATGACAAGTATCAATTCTTCATAAAAAACATACTTAAATATGAACAGCATTAAACACATATAAGTACAATAGTATGATGTTTAGTTTTCTTAAACTTAAATTTTATTTGTGTGTAATACAATAAAATAAATTAACTATACTCTAAAATGTATTCAGGAGGCAAGCAAAAGAAATTTTCTTCACATAATAACTTGATCTTTCCTAATTTGGGGTAAATATTTTCTCCACTTTAATAGTTTCTTTTTCCTAGTATTTTGAAAATCAATAGATGGAATGGGAGGTGTTGAAATTAGAATTACATTTAGGAACATACCTGTGGTCAATGCGTGTAGTACAATTATGTATAAATATATCGATGTATCTATACAGCGCATTCTTCCCTGCCTCATCGTAAAGTGAACCATGAATCAAGATTTTCTTTTAAAGATAGCTCATGAATCAAGATTTTTTAAAGACAGGAAAAAGAACAAAGTTTCTGCCTATGATTTAGTTACTCTTGATATACCCATAATTTGATTTGGATTACCAACCGGTGTTTGGTATCACATAAACAGTGCTAGATTATAACACATTTCTGTCCAATTGGCACAAAATAGCCAAAGCAGTTATATTTGTACTGCATGAATTGATTACATTAGTCTTCAATAGAAAGTACCATTTTTAGAGTAAAAACTGGTTTTTTGGTAGAGAAAACGTCACTTCATTTACTCCCAATAATACCTAATTAAGTAATTATTTCCCTTGAAGGCTTAGTGTCTCTGAAGCAGTGGTCTTGTCTGAGTGAGCAAATCGCACGTTAGTGTAGCTGCTCCCTTACAAGCATACTTTTGCATGGTAACAGCTTGAATTAATTGAATAGTAGTGATTTAGCATTAGAAATAAAAATCAGATAATTAACAAAGTTGTAGACAAGAGAATCGTGTAAACTGAGGATTTATGATTCCACTGGAATGAAAGCTACCAGTTAACTTCCTATTTTGTGGACGCTGAGCCTCATTTTGAGACATTTAAAGACTTGGAAGAATAATAAAGGAAAAGTAATATCTAGGTATAGTTTGCAATCTGCTTTGGAAAAACATTTACACAAAGTCGTGTCAGCATTTAATACTATTTGGTACTATAGCTGTTCTAGAAAGGCACACATTGGGTTATTTGAAAAATAACAGAAGAACAGAACTTAAAAAATGATGGATTTATCTAACTTCAAACTATCAACACATGGGTTGAACAGCCTGTATTAAACAAATTATCATCGTTTTCTGCTTAGAAAAGTAATACATATCCATGCAGTATCTTTTTTTTTTTTTTTCTTGGTGTTTGATATGCATACCCTGGTGGCAGTGTGGACTGAGATCCAAGATCTGATATAGGATACAAAAGCCAGGCCCTCTTCATCAAGGCATGACAGCTGTGGGGTGCCACTGAGACTCCAGGGGTTTCTGTGAAATCAAGCTGAGCCATATCTGTTTGTCTGGCTTTCTCTATCCTGAGTTGCTTCCATCACTCCCTTGCCCATTTTATTGGAGAGTACTTTTGAAATAAATCATTTACATAAAAATTCCCCCTTTTGGCACCTATTCTAGGGAGTGAGACCAAAGAAAATCTATGAGATGATATTAAACATTAGAAATACATATACTATGGAAAGGCCTCCTAAGTCAATCATGGTCAATGATTTGAAGTATATTCTTTATTTTTTCTTTTCTATGTATGAACAAATATTTGGATAATATTTCTTTCAGAATTTGGTTATAGTGCTTTTACTGTTTAATGTGATTTTAATGTAGGTACTTTTTAAAATTTTAAAATCATCTTAGATCTTCAGAACAATCATGAAATAGTACAGACTTGTCATATATCCCACATTCAGTTTCTCCTAAGTAAGATGTTAATTCTGATACTTCTTTAGCTGCTCCAGCTTTTTCTAAATTAGAATTAGCTTGGCATATCTTTCTAGAGTGCTTTAATTTTAACCCAAGTCTTTATATTTTCTATAAGAAATCCACTTCCAATATATATTTGGTTCATAATATTTATCTGCTCTCACAATCTCTGTGGTTTAAGTGATGTATTTATACAATTCACATTTACAGTGTAACTGATAGCTATTCATTACATTTGCTCTGTTTCTGTTCCCCTCTTTTACTGTCTTCTCTAGTGTTTTTTAATCTGTTTCTTTATTTTTATTTTTTCACTGAAGTACAGTCAATTACAATGTGTCAGTTTCTGGTGTACAGCATAATATCCCAGTCTTACATACACATACATATATTCCTTTTCATATTTTTTCCATTAAAAGTTATTGCAGGATATTGAGCCTAGTTCCCTGTGCTAAACAAAAGAAACATTTTAAAATTTATTTTTATATATAGTGGCTAACATTTGTAAATATCAAACTCCCAAATTTATCCTCATTGTCTCTAGTTTTAATTGAGCATTCTATATGATCTCATACTAATTTCTCTCTTACCATCTCAATTATACTTATTTTCATTTTTCAGTTGTTGCTCTAGAGTTCACTATATATATTTTTAATTGAGCTAAGCTCACCTTCAAGTAATACTGTAATACTTCACCTGTAGCAGAAGCACCTTGTAACATTCCCAGTTCCTCCCTCCTGTTTTTTCTAACACTTCTGTCATTTATATTATTCATATGCTATAATTACGGAGTAATTCTTACTACTAATGCTTTAAGCAGTTATCTTTTATATTAATTAAGAATAAGAAAAAGGAAGAATTTTAATTTCATTGACTCCTTTTCCAGTCATCTTACTTTCTTTATGAAACTGAGTCTCTTAACTAATTTCTTTCTCTCTGAAAAATTTAACCCTGCTTTCATGGAAGGTTGAATAGTGTGAATTATTTTCATTATTGTTAATGAAAATATTTATCCTTCCTTTTTTGAAGGTTAATTTCACTGTATTTAGAATCATACATTGCTTTTTCTTTTAATATTTTAAATGACTCACTTCTCTCTCTCATTGCTTGCATAGTTTGTCAAGAAAGAAATTAATTGTAATTCTTTTCCTTTTCCATAATTAATGTATCCCTCTCCCTGCTTTCAAAAACTTCCCTTTGTCTCTGATTTTCTGCCTTCTGAAAACAGTAAGCTTAGATGTAGGGTTTTTTATCTGTTTCTTGTATTTACCCTGCGTGGTGTTCTCTGAGCTTACTGAATCTGTGGTTTAGTGTTTGTCATTAATTCTAGAAAGCCCTCAACTATTATTACTTAAAATATTTTGTCTGCTCTGTTTTTCTTTTTCTATTTTCTATTGTGCATGTGTTGCACCTTTGTTGTCCCATAATTCTTTGATATTTCTGTCCTTTTTTTTTTTTCTTCCTTTTTTGCATTTGTTTGGGAAGTTTCTGTTCACTTATCTTCAAGCTGCTTGATTCTATCCTCAGCTTGTTTACAGACTATCAGAGGTATTCATAATTTGTTACAGTGCTTTTGATTTCCAGCATTTCCTTTTACTTCTTTCTTAGAATTTTCACCTACTTTCATTACCCTTGTGTTCATGCATGTTAGACTACTTTTTCCATTGAGAGCTCTTAACGTCATTTATAGTTATTTTAAATTTCCTGTTAATAACTCCAGCATCCGTGTCATATTGTGAAGGAAAAGCCGGGCTGGTCTAACAAGATAACTCACAGGTCTAGGAATGTGAAGGAGAGGCTGGGCTGGGCTGGCAGGATAACTCACAAATCTAAGTATTGGAATACTGATCTGAGTTCTGCTGGACTAACTTGTAAATCTAGGTTAATTAGTGTTGGTTTGCTGTTCGTGTTTTTTGCTAGCCAGCTGGATTTTCAAAGAGATATATCTGGCTTTGGAATGTGGGTTTGCTGCCTCCCTGCCTCCACTTTTGTGATAATGATGCTGCTAAAGCTGTTTCATGCCTATTGGCCAAATACCCCAAGCTTGTACTTTACCCTGTAAAACCTCATGTGAATGTCTTAGAGGTGCTCAGAGCTTCGGAGCAGAAGCCCCTCTGAGCCCACCGGCGTAATACATCTGAGAATTCCCACCCTCCGAGTGGTGCTTGTTTCTTGGCTGGCCGGTCGTTTCTGTAACAATATCTGCATCTCGTTCTGATGGTTGCTTTGTCTCTTCACACTGTTTCATCCTGACTTTTGTCACATCTTGCAACCATGTAATTTTGTTGAGAGTTAGATATGGTGCATCAGTGCTGGCTACTGAGGCAAACAGGCCTTTACAGCCTGAGGTTTTGTTCCTCTAGCCAAGAGCCAGGCCGTGTTTAATATTTGCCGTAGCTACAGGAGATTTCACATTCCCTGGGTATCCTTGTCTTGGCTCTTGACTTTGGGCTTCCTATGTGATCTTCCTCAAAGAAAGCCCGTATCTTGCTGCTTCCCGGCTGCCACCGTGACTGTCCTGGTGCCCTACTGCTGTGGTGGTGAGGGGTGGTGTAGTGGAAGTGTTCTGTAATCTTCTTTTGATGTCTTAGTCATTTAATGGGCTCATGTTTTGGGAACGTGACCTTCATTAATCTTTTTCCCCAGTGGAATAGCTTTTTTTCTCACTCTTATCCCAGATTCCTTTTCTGGCTATATCATCGCCTATATATTACCTTGAAGACTTGAACTTTATTGATCATAGGTTGGCCCTTCATGAGTCAGGAAGGATAGAAGGGGCTGGAGTAGGAAGAGTGGTCTCCCCCCAACAGAGGGAAGTCTCTGGCAAGGTTTTCCCCACAGAGACGAGGTCTTTGTCACAGAGATGTCTGTGTATTTCACAATGACTACTCTCCCCCCACTCTTTCTAAAGCCATGTGGAGAACGTTGTTGAATCCTGATCATGAGAACGTGGTAGTTTTCCAGCAGGTAAAGCCCACAGGAGCATGGGGCACTTCTAAGACCACTGTCCACAGCAGTTTGTCTTTCTAACACAAGTCTACGTTCACTCCCCAGCAGTTCATCAAATGATCATACAACTATTCGTAACAGCTAGGGCTTTAGCAGCTTCTGCTCCAGGTGAAGGGAAGGTGGCTGGTCCTCCCTAGATGAGCCTGCATCTCCAGATTTCAGAGTGGCAGATCACCCTGCAACTTCTGTTCTCCTGTGGGCCAGGAAGAGCTGCTGGTTCTCAGTTTGTCCAGTTTCTTGTGGTAAGGACAGGAGTGGTGACATTTTCACGTGTTGGATCTGAAACCAGAAGTGATATTACTATGTTTTAGATGGATCTTTTCTTTCTATGGTATGAAATGTGGCTATATCATGATTTTTCTCAATGTCATAGCATTATGTTACATCTTATGTGAATTAAGATTTCACAGTTGTTAAGGTCAACTATTCCTATTTGTCAGAACTGTCACAGATTACATTCTAACTATTTTGTTTGTGTCAGTGGCTTTAGGGAAAGGACTAGAACAAATAGTTAAATATATATTGTCACCTTGAAACACGGAGTCATCACCTGTGGGATATAAAGAAATTGTCGACTATGAAAAAAGATTAATGCATTCTGCAGTAATATTCACAGAGTGAGTTTTATATGAAATCATTCAGAAGCTCACCTAAATTGTGAATATTCTGGAATCTTGAAGTAGAAAAACTGGAAGTCAATCACAAAAATATGATTATGAATTGGAAGAATAGTAAATTCTTATGTAAACTTGAAAACCATTGGCCAGCTAAACAGCAACAAAAGGTTAAGTGTTGACAAACAGTTTAGGAGAAACTAAAGCAAATAGTTTAGGAGAAAAAAGATTATCCTGATGGTCTGAATGAATATCAACAAGAAAGATCAAAATTAAAATTGAAAGAAATTAAGCAAATGATTTAGAGCGTGGAAACTACTATTAGGAACATGTTAAACACACTTAGTAAGATGATAAGAAAATGAAAATTGTCAAACTATTGAATTCTAAAACTAAAATAAATTTATAGTGTTTCTTTCTTTTTTATAAGTGTTTACTATTTCAAAAACCAAACATTTTTTCTTAATGTGACACTAGCCTTCAAGGAACATCCAGTTGGGAAAACAAAATAAATCCCTATAAATATGATGGACACATACATAAAACATAACTGTGACCATAAATATAGTTGTCTGAATCTAGGTGGATACCTGTGGGAAAGCACAGTTCGTATATGGATTTGATTTTGTGTTACAGACTGAATTTGAAAGTAATGACTTCTACTAATTGGCAGTCTATTGAATTTCTATTCAGTAGGAGGCTGTAATATAATTTATAGTTGTATTCCAAACAAATTAGAATGGTCTGAGGTTGAAATGTAAAATATTTTTGGCATTAACATTTAAAAATGACCACATCCTATTAATTTCAACTGTATGTATTAATTTCAACTGTATGCCCTTTTTACTGGGGCTTTTAAAAATGTTCATTAAGCACATACATATTTGGGATTCTAATCTGCACTGAAAGATGTGGTTTAATATCAAGAAGTATATGGTATAAACTAAATATATAACACAAGTGATATCTTACCTGAGGAGCTTCAAAAAAATGTTCATAAAACTACAATGAGTAGTAGCATAATCAGCTTAAAATTAAGACCTAATTTTTGGACTGCATTTCCAGTGCTGGAGAGTAGTCTTCAAAATGAGGTCCACAGACTTTGGGGGGGGGTCTGCCAAAACTGTCTGGGCACGTGGGTACAGATACAGATCATTTTAAAGACATTAACATCGTATCTTCAACTTATGTATGTTACTTTTCTTAAAATTAATCTACCACAGATATCACCATTTACCCATCTTCTAAAGAAAGGCATTTCTCACTGCGTAGTCTAGGCATGGCCCTGGATGTAGAAGACCCTGGCGGGCCTGACAACGAAGTGCACAGTGTGCTGGTGTCAGAGTTGAGAACGTGTGAGACCAAGGACTAAAAAACACGTTTGTTTGCAAGTCAAGTGGTCTCCAAGTCTTTGCTTAGGACAAAAATTGAGTAAAACCAGATCAAGCTTATTAACCAATAAAACATAGGGTTTACTTTTGATGATAAAGTACTATGGTTTTTGACTTTTAAATCAGCAAGGGTTTAAATAATTGTGACACTGCTGTATCACAACACATTCCTTTCTCTTTTACTTATTTATGTGAAGAAGTTTCCAAAGTGCTAATAATGGTCATAAAGTTGAAAAATAAAAATAGAATTGATGCAGAGCACGATTATAGTCAATCTGTTGCCACAGAACCGGCCTCTGTACCCCAAAAGACGGATTGAGGCTTGAAGGCAGAGTTTTGGGAAAATCCGAAAGGAACAGCTTTACTGCTTTGCCAGGCAAAGGGGAGTCACAGCAGCCTAACGCCTTGGAGGCTGTGACTCCGTCTAGGGGTCTCGCGTTTTTATAGAAAAAAACTGGATAGTGATTAACAATCAGGGCACTTTACAGGGTGCTCCACTTTTCTTAACCTCCATGAATCTGGGGCTCAGGTGGGGCTGTCCAGTCTTCTGAGATTACAGCCTGTTACCTCCTTCCTGGAGCACAGCCTCTGGGTGAAAGCTGTTCTCAGTGAAGAGTGAATCAGCAAACAGTTTTAGCCCCAGGGAAGTCAGCTTATTAGTTTGCTTCCTACTCCTTCAAACCACTAAGTAATATGCGCTCAGAGATCCGTAAGTACATTCAAAGGCTTATCAATTAAGATATATGTAATTGATTTAAATAAATACCTATAGCATACAGAGTTATTAAATATAAATAAACATTTTTCAAAATATAACTAATAATTATTACTCCTTAATCCAGGGAAATTTATTTAAACATTGGACCCTTATAATTACATGAAATAATGTGTATGTATATATGTATATACACACACACACACAGACTACAGTTTACTAAATACATATTTTGCAAGAGAGAATCAATAAACCATTTTAAGCATAAAATAAATTAGTTTAAATATTTGGAATTGCGAGCAGGCATACATAGAAAAGGAAAAAGAACATTTTTGACAGTCTTTTAATTAACGAAAGTATCAAATATTTACAGTACATAAATTTGATTATATTTTAAATAGAATAATCTGGTTTGTTTGGAATAACAATAAAGATACTAAAAATTATTTACTTTGACAAATTATATATTTGCAAGGGATTAGACAGTTTGCATACACTCCTTAAAGAACTTTACAAAATAGTTGAGGCTACTGCTGTACATAAAAGGAGCGAGGACATGGGTGTGGCGGGACTAAGATGTGCACTGAAGGAGAGACGGCAGTAATCTTACAGACAAGCGAGTGACAGGCATAAACACCTGGAGAGGAAGGCGTGCTGACACCAGGAGGAGACCCAGCTATAAGACAGTGTGTCCGAACCTCCTGACGGTGAGATCACAATGTTGGTGTCATGCAGCGTTACGGAAATCCTTGAAAATTAAATAAATGTGATTTTTTATAACAAGTTAATATCAGCTGAACGTTTTCGAGCTTGAGCATTATAATTTCACTTATATATTTATAAGTGTTAAGATAATATGCGTATCATGAGTATATTGTAATCATTGTAACAACTGTGTTGTCACAGTTTCTCTTCGTAATTATAATCACGATGAACATTACAGTTACATTACTTTTAGCTAGGATATAAATTTCTATCCAATCACTCTGTGTCACATGGTATTGCTAAGAAAGTGACAAAGAATCAGGTAAAAGAGCAGAACAAGCCAGAAAGCTGCCTCAGATAATTAGAAGGGGCATTCGTATAATCTCAGGGGTATTTAGAAAATACAGTATTACTATGTCGCTTTCAACAATACAACATTAACTTCTAGAAAAGGAATATTATGGTGTCTTCAACTAATTGGCCAAAAACTTTGCATTCCACTTGTTATGATCTTTGTCACACTCAGATTGGCACATGCTGCACAGTCCTGCTCAGTAATCTAGGTATACTGTTGAGGAACTGTTAAATAAAACTCGAATCAGTACAAGTAGTGATCATCCTTTGTTAGTACATTACAGTCTGTGGTTATTGTTTGCAAAATTCATTTTCACTCACATCAGAATCCCTGCTCATAAACCCAGCACCATAACACAAACCAAAGTGGGGGAAAAAAATTGAAGTCACGACTTCAGGAGTGATAATAGGAAAAAAAGCAAGACTGCAAGTGATCTCTTAGGACACAGTGCCTATAAAAACTGAGGACAAAGGCCAACCCTTAGAAAATTCCCTGGGGTAAGACAGCAAAACAAGCCAAGAAATGAAACAAAATAAGCATGAGTTACACCGAAAGGCATTCAGAATAATGTGTTGCTAGTACAGGCAAGGGGGAAAAACACATTTAAAGAAGACCATCATTAGCACTGGCAAAAGAAACAAAGCAATCATTTTGAGTACTTTTTTGAGGATTTTGGTGTGAAGAAAGAAAAAGAAAAAAATCCAAATCAAACTTTATTGACCCAAATGAGTACCTATATTATAACTAATTTTGTGGCTCTGTGACTACGCAGCAGCCTTCCAAGCCCTGGGATGAAGGAGTCCTCTCGGCAGCTCGTGTCGTTCACGCTCATATTTTTATGAAAATTAGCTAAAACGCAGCTACATGTTCTCAATGATCAGACAACCGTTTTAAGAATGCATCGATCTACCACTGAAGTCAGTCGTCTCATGTCATCAGGTGAAGGGCAGCCTGGTTTTTGAAAAGCTGAAGGCAAGCTTGGTCAAAGAGAAGCACCCAGCAGTGTTCGTCGGCGCACGTGCTGGCGCGCACACGCGCTTCCCTAGCACCGGCGAGCCTACGGTCTGCAACTTCAGCCTGAGTGCGCCGACCATCGTTGACGGGTGCTTCTCTTTGACCAAGCTTGCCTTCAACTTTTCAAAAACTAGGTTGCCCTTCACCTGATGACATGAGACGACTGACTTCAGTGGTAGATCGATGCATTCTTAAAACGGTTGTCTGATCATTGAGAATATGTAGCTGTGTTTTAGCTGCTTTTTGTAAAAATATGGTCTTGTTTTGTCCCAAAGATACAACCATACCTAATGTAAGGAGAAAACTGGCGAGATACTGAAACTAACATTTCACTAAGAATCAACATCTTTTAGATAGAAAAGCTGCATTCAATCCCATTGAACATATTTGAAATATTCAAAACTCATGTATCTATTTGAAGAAGAGTGTTTTTTATAATTATAAATCTTCCTTCTATCAGTAACTTAACATAGGTGCTTAACATAGTACAAGTACACTTCTAAGCGCTTTAAAAAAGTAAATAATATGATTACTGTAATTACCACGTGAAATAGATGATGATAAAATTCCTAGCTGTTCAGTTTTTTTACTTTGAAAATTAGCATGTAAAATAAAGATGAAATATAAGACTGCAAGTATATATAAATACTGCAAAATACACATCTGTTTTAAAGTCATCAGGAAATAGTGATAAACTTTCTTAGGTAAAAGCAAAATAATTCTTGTACAAGGGAAACAGTTCTACGCATTTATCTTACTAGTAGTAAAGCTGAGACAGGTTTATTTTACATGTATAAAAAGAAAAGATTGCATTTTTGTTTTCAAGTGATAACAATTTCACTATAACCTTCAAGACTATCATGTTACTTTTAGACAAGATGGATATGTTACTAAAATAAAATGATGGATAAGCTGAAATACTGTGGAAATACAAATCATGGAGGAAGGAAAGTTCAAGGAAATTGAATGTATTAAAAGTGAGATTGATTACCATGACGGTACGTAACAGCAGGTTTCAAACACCAACATTTACATATGGGAGTTCAGGATCACACAGTGTTTGAACTTTAAAGCTGCACATGTATCCAATATCTATCACATTCCTTATGGCATTTAATCATGGATGTTTATATGAAGTAGACTGGCTAAGAATGAACTTAACTCAATCTAGCTTTTAATAAAAGACAAATTCACTAACTGTATCATGATATACAAGATCGTAGATTGTAATTCATTGAGATGTCTTCTGCCCAAGAACCCACAAGGGGCAGGTCACTGAGAAGGAAAATGCGTTGCTGCACTATGCAGTGTGCGATGTGGGATAAGGGAGACTGTAGTCAAAGAGGGATCTTGATAATGATCGACTTACCTCTTATGTGTTTGGCACAGGGAATAATTTTTCACCATATAATTTTTTGGACAAAACTCTTTTTTGCTATAATTGCCTACATAACCTCAAAGAGAAGATTAATATGTTATAAAAAGTCATATGTTGACATTATGGTTTTAGGTGAAGACCCACATATCAATTTACTTGATATGTCAGTGTTTTGTTGAGCCAAATACTTTATGAAGAACAGCTACAGAGAAGTGAACTCATCACAATGGTGGGCTAAGAAGCATCAGGTCCTTGTGCCGCACAGAAACACTGAAAGCACGAGTGGAGACTAACTAAAACTCTCGAAAATCGCCGAAGGTCTGTAACAACCAAGCAAATGACCAGTCACAAAAATGCCACATTCAAAACGGTAGGAAAGTTCATGGCTTGTTTACTAGCATTTGCTACAACCTCCCCACCGTGCAGCGCAGCGGGGTATGGGAAAAGCTCTGGTTCATTCCTCTCCTCCGCGTTGGAGGAAAAGGGTGGACTTCAATTGCAGTGTTCTAACCCGCGTGGGGGCTGCCTGAGGGACTGGCTTCTGTGTCGCCTAACTTAACAGTCTGATGGGGAAATGGACATGGCTGTCATCTCAGGCTAAGAACAGCTCCGGGAAGCAGTGGGCACTGAAAGCTGGAAGGAGCTCCAGACCCACAGTTACCTGGGGCGAAGATACGGGTAGAGTAAGAAACAGAACTTGTAAGGTGCCGAGAAGCACGGGAGAGGCTCTTTGGAAAATTAACACAAATTAAAGCATCTGTGTATACGGCAATTCAAAAATGGACACACACAAACCTGGGCTTAGGTGTGGCCAGAAAAGATGTTAGATTTTACACCTTGCCACCAGGCGGATCCCAGGTCCCAAGGTTAAGAACATGCCTTGCTCAGTAGTGAAATTCTCCCCTGGCATAAAGCAAGTTTTTTCCCCAGAGTTCTCTATCTTCTGAGTGTATTTTAAGGGGCAGCAGTTTTGATGCAATCAGTATCTAAAAATTCACCGTGCATCAGGGTGATTGTATACATGTGGGTAGGACGGTAGAGATACTTCAGGCTTTGTAACACGTGGATAAGAAAATGCTACTTTGAATGCTGTGGAGTTCTTAAATAGGGACACCTTGGTTTATTTTCTTTAAAACACTTGAATGCGTTTGCTTTGGAAAGGACCAGTGTTTTAGAAAGAACTCCATCTCTTTACTGCATCAAAAGTGTTTTCTTTCTCTGTATATTTTTAACAAGTTACACATAGAAATCACATCCCTGATAATTATATGTACTTACGTATTTGCATCTAAAAGACATTCAGTAAGAATGAAACACTGCCGCTGATGCCTTGCAACCATAGAATATCAAGTGCTAATGATCTTTGTTTTTTCAATAATGTGAGCAAGATGATGAATTATCTGTAGATTTTCATCCTTCAAAAGTTTCTTTTTTCCTTTCCTTCCTGGTGCAAGGCCCATCTGGATACAGGCTTTTGCCTAATAAATACAGGGAAGGGGCAGGTGTGAACCTGCAGCCTGGAAACGCGGGAGGGAGAGATTGAGGCGCTGGTTTGTTTTTGTATACCTGCCCAAAAGCTAAGGGATGAGTGTAATCTAATGATCATAAATAACACACGGGCTGATCAGCTGGGGTGGGAACGGCAGTGGTGATGGTCCCCATCAGAGGGAGGGGGACCAGCTGTTGCTGCGACCAGTGATCAGAATCAGAGGAAGATCTTCTGACAAAATCTGGGGAGGACAATGCAGACCTGCCTCTTCCGAAAATACCGAGTCTCCTTCGTCAAAAAAAATTAAAAGCTTTTTTCTCCAACCAGCATAGAAATTGGAGAGTACATTTATTTAAGAGGAAATTGAATGCGGAGACATTCATCACTTCTCCCACTGCTTTTAAAAGGTTTACTGACTCTATTGTCTCGTCTCCCTTTCCAGTGGGAAAAGATGCTGAAACCAAGCTTCCTTCTTTGCCAGAACAATAAATGGCAAATTATTTAGTCCTGTACAGATTAAGAAGTGAATAATGATGAGATTCTGTTTTAATTACTTGATTATTGTTATCTCTGTTATCCTGGCTATCAAATAATACTTCTGGAATTAGAAAAGTATGTGTTCAAGGGCTGGCTTTTCTTTCTTTTTTTTTTTTTGAAAGCTCTTAAACAGCTTCTGTATCTATTTTCCATTTTGTCATTACAAAAAATATTGGAAGGAGGTAAGGCATGTATTATAACTAGCTAATAGCTAATCAAGAGAAAACAGAAGTTAAAGTCATGCAGGTAATTAGTGAGCGTGTCGGAGGCACACAGAATTTATTTCTCCAGAGTCCTTCAGTGTTAGCATATCCAGTTTCACTTTGTTCAATAATACAGTTTTTTAAATACATTCTTAGCATCCATTCTTGTTATTACAGACTGCCATTTTTCTTTACAAATGACAATGCCTCATACTCTCCCTTCAGATAATTAAGTATCTCTCAGAAAAGACCTCTATGCTATGATTTAGACTCACATTTACATATTCATAAACTCTTCATTTAGAAGAGGTAACTTGTTTCTGTTTTCAAATGAAATTCAATTTCCGTGTTGACTGTGCACAAACACTTGAAATACATTACCATTAACAATGTGTTACCTTGTATTGGAACACAAATTTACATATATCCCAAAGCAGCCACTGAAACCGGTCACTTTGGGACAAAAATGAAGAAAAGTAAAGTTCCACTCCAAAAGCCCTTGTTCTAAAGCTTCAGCAGGTAAAAGGATGATGTTAAGGTAGTGCCATTAGCTATGAGGCTTGGCTTCAACTCATTAGTAAAATGTCAGGAATTTGAAGGGGAAAAGATAATGTAATATATATTTGGATCAAAAGGAAACTCTAACTTTGAAAGTCATACTTCAAAAGGAAATCTTTGTTCTATCTCTACTGTCTTGCTGTTTAAGTAAATGATATTCTTGAAAGTCAGAAGTCATTTACAAAAATAATAAAATGGCCAGAAATTATTTATTAGGGAGAACAGAAATTTCCTGTCTCCCTTTCTAAACATCTTAAGCGCATGGTAATATACTCAACAGTTCAAAGCATCTTCAAGTTGGTATAACTGATTGTTTATTTTTGAGCCCAGGGCATATTCTTACTGTGTAGTACTTTGATTTCCTGAAACTTACAGAAAGTACTCAGTTATTATATAAATGATATTTTGTTACTAATACATGTTTTGAGTTGGTGTTTTCAAAACACAATTCTTTTAAAATTTAAGTAGACTGTAACAACACTTTCTTTAGATATAGACCAAGTTTTGGTTTCAGATAGGTTAACCAAGTTCACGAGTTGTAAATGTATTTTAAATTATTAGAAATTTATTGAATAGATACTATATGCACAGGTAAAATAAAATTCAGAGTGAAGGCATATATGCATATACTTATATACCTGTATATATATGTATATACTTATATACCTGTATATATATATATATATACACACACACACATACATATATTTATACATACACATGTGCATATATGTGTATGTATATAAACAGAAATGAAAGTAAATCCTTCAGTGACCCTCTGCCCTTCGGGACCCAGACCTCCGCAGCTGCTACCACAGAAGCAGCGATCGTTACGTTTGCTTGTGTATCGGTCAAGTGACTGTCCCTGGTTTTTCCCACTGGTTTTTCCCTCTCGTCTCACATCCCCAATGTCGCACACCAGAGGCGCTGTTCTACACGCTCTTTCCACGTAGCGTTGTACTCTGGGTTGGGGTTCTCATCAGTGACCATTTTTGTCTGGGGTTTTCTTTGGCTTCACAGTTCTTCGTTGCAAGGGTGTATTATAGTCGTGTTGATGGACTAAATTGGTTTGTATATTTTGTTACTACAAACATATTCCAATGAATAGCATTATACATAATTATTTTTACCTATGTACCCATAGGCTCAGAGTTATAGGTAAAATAATTCTCATTCTTTGCTTTAGCAATGCACTGTTTACAAGTGATAATGCTGACATCTGTTAGCTACTTTCCTGGACCAAAGTGCCTGGGAGGGTCCCTTGCCCACATTCTGAGCCATGTGCTACCACATTCATCTTTCCTCATTTGTAGTGAAAAAAGTATGTATTTCATGATTTTAATTTGCATTTATTATTTACAGTGAGAATATTTGTGTAAATGGTATCTGTATTTATATTTCAGTATTTAATTTTTCATAATGATTTGTCAGTTAAATCCCTATTTGTCTTGTATTCATAGCACCTGGTATTAAGGAAACATGCCCTATTCCTGCAGGTAGGTTGCAAATATTTCCGCAGTGTGAATTTTTCATACTCTCAGGATTTTTACATTAGCATTTTTCATTCAGATAGTACCTTTATGTAGAGCAGAAATAAGATTTCAAGATTTTCTTTTGTGAAATGCTGATTTCAGGATTATAGTTGCTTCATATCCCACGATTTCTTCAAATAATTTTGTGGTGCATCTTTAATGTTTAACTCTGTAATTGGTGATTAATGTGCAGTTAAATTGTTATAAATAATGAGAGAGGGAAGGAATTGGGTTTTGTTTAGATGACTATCCAGCAGTCCTAGTGTCATGTATTAATCTATTTAAGTATAGTAAGTTTACAATGTTGTCTCAGTTTCTGGTGTACAGCATAATAGCTCAGTTATACATATACATACATATATTTTTCATATTCTCTTTATATATTCTCATTTCATTTATTTCATATTCTCTTTCATTATAGGTTACTACACGATACTGAATATAATTCCCTGTGCTACACAGTATGAACTTGTTGTTTATCTATTTTATATATATTAGTATCTGCAAATCCCAAACTCTCAATTTATCTTTTCCCGCCCGCTTCCCACTGGTAACCACAAGTTTGTTTTCTGTCTGTGAGTCTGTTTCTATATTGTAAATAAGCTCACTTGTCCTTTTTTTCAAGATTTCACATATGAGTGATATCATACGGTATTTTTTCTTTTAATTAAAGTTCCCTGTGGATATATGCCCAGGAGTGGGATTGCTGGATCGTATGTTAAGTCTATTTTTTAGCTTTTTGAGGAATTTCCATGCTGTTTTCCATAGCAGCTGCACCAACCTGCACTCCCACCAACAGCGCAGGGGGGCTTCCTTTCCCCCACAGCCTCTCCAGCATTTACCGTTTGTGGCCTTTTTTTCTGACTGATGTGAGGTGATACCTCAGTTTATTGTTTTGATTTGCATTTCTCGATAATTAGCCATCTTGAGCATTTTTTCATGTGCCTATTGGCCATTTGTATGTCTTCATTGGAGAATTGCTTGTTTAGGTCTTCTGCCCATTTTTGGACTGGGTTGCTTGGTTTTCTTACTAAGTTGTACGAGCTGTTTACAGAAATTAAGCCCTTGTCACTCTGATCTTTTGCAAATATTGTCTCCCATTCATAGGTTGTCTTTTTGTTCAGTTCATGGTTTCCTTTGCTGTGCAAAACCTTATAAGCTTAATTAGGTCCATTTGTGTATTTTTGCTTTTATTTCTATTGCCTGGGTAAACTGCCCTAGGAGAACATTGCTAAGATTTGTCAGAATGTTTTGACTCTGTTTTCTTCTAAGAGGTTTATAGTGTTTTGTCTTATGTGTAAGTCTTTAAGCCATTTTGAGTTTATTTTTGTGTATGGTGTGAGGGAGTGTTCTAACTTCATTGATTTACATGCAGCCGTCCAGCTTTTCCAACACCATTTGCTGAAAAGACTGTCTTTACTCCATTGTATAGTCTTGCCTCTTTTGTCAAAGATTAATTGACCAGAAGTCTGCGGGTTTCTTTCTGGGCTCTCGGTTCTGTTCCACGTGGCCATGTGTCTGTTTCTGTACCTGTCCCATGCCACTGTGATTACTGTAACTCTGTAGTATCTGAAGTCTGGGAGGGTTGTGCCTCCAGCTTTGTTGTTTTTCCTCAGTTATTGCTTTGGCAATTCTAGGTCTTCTGTGATTCCATGTAAATTTTAGGATTATTTGTTCTAGTTATATGAAAAATGTCATGGATAACTTGATATGGATCCCATTAAAGCAATGGATTACTTTGGGTTGAATGGCCATTTTATCAATTATCAATATTAATTCTTCCAATGGCATGGGGTATCTTGCCATTTCTTTAAGTCATCTTTAAGTTCCTTAGTGAAGGTTTTATAATTCTCCACATATAAGTCTTTCACTTCCTTGGTCAGATTTATTCCTACATATTTCATTTTATTGGGTGCAATTTTAAAAGAGATTTTTTTTCTTTCCTTTCCTTTTCCGATATTTCATCATCACTGTAAAGAAATGCAACTGATTTCTGATTGTTAACTTGCCAAATTCTTTTATCAGCTCCAGTATCCACTTATTTTGAATGCAACTTTTATCATATGGTAAAACATTTTTCTATTTCTGGTCTTTATTGAGCCACATATGTGCAATTAATATGATACCTTAAATACAGTGGCTCTACAATATATGCCTTAGCATCCAAGAGTACTAGCTCTAGCCACCTCAGTATTACTTAATTTTAGAATATCTCTGCCCAGTTTTCATTTCATTTTGTCGTATTAAATTTAAAGTCTATATAGTTGATAGAACTGTTAGTATTTTTATGGAGATAATATTATTTAGGAAGAATTGATACATTTGTAATACATGATTTTTCTGTCCAAGCTCAGTGGTTACCAATGCAGTTTATACAATTGTTTTGATCAGCAATTATATAGATACAGACATAAAGAAAAGAGACATAGGAAGAACTTCTGATTACTTTGTGTCTAGCTCTTTAAATTTGTGTCGCTATGGAGGCATTGGTCATTATCATACGTATTTACTGTCTAATAATAATTCATAGTATAAATCTCTTTTATATCAATATACACAACTTCTTACATTCCTTTGCAGCACTGACTAGACTGCCTTATGCTTTCTATTTATAGAATTGTAAAGTGAGCACAGAATCACTTTGCTACTGTCATTTCCTTCTTACCAGTCTTAATACCTTTTTGTTTTCCTCCTGTGTTTTTACATCTACTCAAAGAGAACAATGTTACTGTTAATTAACGGTAAGCAACCTTGTCGTGTCCCCTCTCCCCTATATCAGAGAAAAGTATCTTGGCCTTTAGTACTCAATATGCCTCTAGCTTTAGTGTGCACCCAACAACAGCTCTGAAACTGAACACCAGGGGGCGCCGCACAGTGTGAGTCTGGGCACTGGTTCCAAAGCCCTTTTCAGCTCAACCCCCTTCTTGCACATCACACATTTCTAATGTTGACAAAGGGATTTGGCATTCTTCAAATGATAGTATCAAGAAAGAATTACTAAAAAAAATTTCAAATAATTTTCTTATTATATAAATCCTTATTTACACAGTACAGAGAATTTAAAAATATCCTTAATGCATTTTGAGAGGCTTGGATAATATTCACACCAATAATAATCACAGATCAACATCAAAATACAGTTTCACTGAAGTTTAGTAAAAGAACAGTGACTAAACAAAGTTACCGCAGGAATTAAACGGTATGCTATTATTTCAGGCTTATATTAATAAATCAATGAAACAAAGTGTAGAAAACACATGATTACATTCATAAAAGTAGCGTTTCAAAAGAATGCAGGAAAAGGGGATATATTTATGTAATATTTGTAGTCTGATGCATTTATATATATGGCCATACCTGTTTTTTTTTGTGTATATATATATATTTTTTTTTTAATTGAAGTATAGTCAGTTTACAATGTTGTGTCAATTTCTGGATAATAATGTTTCAGTCATACATGAACATACATATATTTGTTTTCATATTCTTTTTCACCATAAGTTACTGTGCTATACAGTATAGACTTGTTGCAAATCTCAAACTCCCAATTTATCCCTTCTCACTACCTTCCCCACCCCGTAACCAAAAGGTTGTTTTCTATGTCTATGAGTCTGTTTCTGTTTTGTAAATAAGTTTTCCTTTTTTTAGATTCCACATATAAGTGATATCACATGGTATTTAGCTTTCTGTTTGTCTTACTTACCTTAGAATGACAATCTCCAGGTCCATCCATGTTGCTGCAAATGCCATTTTCCTCATTCCTCAGGATTGATGTGAGGGCTTTTTGTTGTTCTGAGTGTTGTGAAAAAGCATAATCTACTTGAACAAAATACTTTTCCTGTTGCTAATGAAACAACATCGCTCTGAACTTTGAGACACGTCACAAGTTTAAAAAAAAAAAAAAAAAAGCAAGTATTATAAACAAGTAAAAATACCAAGGATTATGTTTCAAAAGTTACTCAATTATATTACGAAACTTTTGTTATTTATCATATGATCATTAAAGCAGGTAATAAAAGCCATTGTTATTTTTATATCACATTATTATATGTATGACTTCTTTAATTAAATACTGAATTTATAGTAAAAAGTCATCTCCATTTTCAACATTATTCACATTTACTTTCAGCTTTTATGTTAAGCACCTTAACTTTCAATTCAATTCAGTTTGTGATAAAACTAACTAAATACCATATCAAATTAAACACCTGATAGTCTGTGTTATTCTAAAATACAAGCAACCTCTCTTGGGGTGAGTTTAGACTTCTGTATGTGAGTATTAAAAGCAGGACAAGAAATGGAGGGAAAAAGGAAGAAAAACTGCAGTATGAATGTTTACATTCTTATTATCACAGAAATGTCATTTTTGATTGATTCCACCCATTTAAGTTTTATTAAGTGATTCAGTCATTGTAGAAAAAAATGATAAACACATTTTACTACAGATGACTACAGGTCACACAAAATCTCAGACTTCCCTTGTTATAGCAATTACTCATAGGTTGGCATCTGGTGAAGTAATTTCATAATAACCTTTTTTTCCAGTGTTTATGGGAAAGAATATTCAGTTGTTTGCCTTATATTATCTTTTAAATAAATACAGTGGTAATATCAACTTTGTTTACCGTAAAAATAATCAACTTTTTTTTTTACTCTAAAAAATGTTGCATGAAAATTAGGAAAATTTATAAGTTGTTTTATGGTGATAAATCCTAAAATGACTATTAGAGGAAAGTAATAAATGACTATTAGAGGAAAGTAATCTCTATAAAAGTTACAATTATATTATAATTTCAATGGAAATATTTCCCAAATCTTCAAATTTTAAACTAATGGATAAAAGATACTGAAATCTGTACATTAGTCACTAAACTTTGAATTTCAAGCTGAAATGACATGTTCTTTAAGGAGTCTAATTTTCAAGATACTCCCTATACTGCTGTCCACATAACATGGAGAAAACCTCAAGAAAGAAGGGCATTACTTTTATAAATTTGTTCTTATTAGTCAAATCAAAGGTTTCTTCCTCGAGGAAAAAAAAATATTGTGGATGGCATTAAATCAATGTGGTAATATTTTACTCAATAAAACTCATACAGGATTTGTTCCCATTTTCACATATTCCTGAAAAGGAATGTAGACCTTCTTAAAAATACACTTACAGAATATCAAAATAGGTGAAACATTTGGAGAAAAATTTAGTGGATAAATATGGTGAAAATAGATCAACCATTTTAATTCCAATTGTGTTATTAATATGGTGATTTTACAGAATTATCTGACTGCTAACAGGAATCCAATCAGCGGGGATTTTGAGGCTGAGCTTCACTAGAGAACTTTAATGGTCTCTGGTAGAGCTGCTTTTCTGCTGGGACCCCAGTGTCTTCCCAGTGCCTTGCCCAGCAAGTATGTTAGCAAGGATTTCTCTACTTAAATCCTAACACTCTGTACGAATCACCTAAGTGGAATACTTCCTGAAGGTCCGATCTAACAAATAACAAAGCTACGACTTGAATGAATCCAAATCTAGTTCGCTCGATTTGAGCTTATTGTTTCCTATTAAAAAAAAAAAGCTTTGCTAGGCTGTCTGACAGTAGTAGAGGAAGCAAATGGCAGTAAACAGGTTTCCGACGTGCTAACTTGGTCTGCCGTAGAAACACAGTGAGCTGTCATTTCTCCTGCGGTACATTCAGGCAGTAGAACCAGAGGTGATGAATGAGTCAAGCCCGTGTCACAGAAGCAGCAAACGGATTCCTTTGCAAGTTGCCACAGTCCTTCCTGTGCTCAGTCCCCTCCACTGGGGCTAAACGTGAACCATTTTGGACTGTGAAGAGGTTGGGTATAAAAGCTAGAGACGCCACATACTCTTGAATTTAAGCTTCACTTGGATTTTAGTTGGACTCAAGTGAAAAGAAAACGACTCTTACTGGTTTTCAGTACCTGCATTTGGTAAGACTGAACGTGGTTACAGTCGCTTGGTAAAGACGTGAAGGACGGAGGTCATCAGTGAAAGAGAGAGGATAAGAGGGTGACAGATCAGGATGCATGAATAGAGATAATCAACGTGTCCAGTCAGTAGAACTAAAAAGAAGTTTTTTTAAGTTTCTAAGTCCTTTAAATCTTCTTGAAAGTAGACAGGACGCTATGCTTTAGTAAAGATGTATAATTTTACTTCTAAATGGCTTGGATTTTATTTTTTGCTGCAGCTGAGAAATCCTGATTTCGCACTCTTATGGGCTAACACCCAGGTTGCGAAACAAACTTCATCAGTAAGGTTGCTCAGAAATGACAGACCTCAGATGCACCCATTCATTTCTACGTCCCAGTTTGGATCAGTCCAGATAACATTTCATGAGTGCTTGCATGCAGGCTCTAGATATAAAGCCGTGGCAGAAACTGGGCAAAGTATGCTTTCACAGAACCTGAAGTCTTTTGAATAATAAAAGACACTTAAAATTTAATGCATATAGTTATGTCTTATGAGGAAAATCAACAAGATTTTAAAAGAACAGGAAAGTAACAGTCTATTTTTGATTTTTATGTAGGGCAGTCTGAATTTTACGGCACAGACCTAGAACCAGTGCAGGGGCCGAGCCTCCAGGACAGGGCGACCCACACAGTCCTGGGCACAGTACGCCCAGCAGGCTGACAAGCCTGCTTCCTGCGACATCACCTTGAGTGAAGGGTGAAATCTGAGTACAGGTCACTTAGATATAAGAAAAATGCTCTGAATTTCTAATTTTGTTAGAACGCCTATAAACACCATGTATAATACATAAAGCGTTTTGACTGAAGGGGCTCTTCACTGAAGTGACACATGTTCTAACAGTAATCAGGGGTGACTCGCACTGTTATGCGGAAGAAATTTAACTCAAATACGGTAAAGTGACAAATACTACCAAAACTGTTGTATACATAAAAATAATTGACCTTTATACTGGCTTCATTGAATTTTATCTTTTTAAGAGTATTAAATCCAGTAAGTTTGTGTTCACATGAATTGAATCTGGCTGGACTTTTAGCAATGCTTACATAGACCAGTGCTTTCCTTTTTAAGGGCACCATTTTTCAAATTCTGGAAAGTAGATCATGACCTTAATTGTAGATCTGACTGAATTTCAGTCTTGCAAAAAATAAGAGTTAACAATTTTTGCAGGAATTCATATTGTATCATATAAAATGTCATGTCAGTGTTTTAAGATTCGGCTTCTTAGAAACCTGGTATGTTGATGTTGTTTGAATCAGCTGTAGTAAGATATAATTTACATGCAATCAAAAGTGTCGATTATTAGGTATGCAACTTGATTAATTTTGACAAATGTGTGTAACCACCGGTAAAATTTCCATCCCTTAAAAAGTTCTTACAAATCTCCTTTGCAGTCAATCTTGATATACTTTCCATCACTGAGACTTTGTTCTGCCTGCTGTTAAATTTACTAGAAATGGAATCATTTATGGACATTTTTGGCTGGATTCTTTGACACCCTGTAAGTCACAGCACACATCAGTGTTGTTGCATCCATCAGCAGTCTGTTCACATTTATTGCTAAATAGTACACGGCTGATCCTTGAACAGCATGGGGGTTGGGGTGCTGGCCCTCCGTGTAGTTGAAAACCCTCTTATATAACTTATAGTTTGCCTTCTGTATCTATTAGTTAACGTCCTTGGATTCAACCAACCAAATATGGATCGTGTAATACTGTGGTACATATTTAGTGAAAAAAAATCTGGACCCACACATCTCAGACCATGATGTTCAAGGGTCAGTGATACATCCTGTGAGCATGTGACCTAATTTATTTATCCAATCACCCATGATGAATATTCGTTTTCAGATTTGAGACAATGAATAAAGCAGCTACAAACACATATGAACAATGTTTGGTTCTAACTCCTTTTACATAAATACTGAGGAGTGCAAGAGCTGCATTGTAATAACGTAGGTACATGTTTCATGTTATAAGAAACTGTGCCCTGTTTGAAATGTACTAGAGTTCCATTTGCTCCAAAGCCCCACCAACAAGGAACAGTAAGTTTTTTAATTTGATCTATTATGACACATATGTAGCAGCATCTCATGTGTTTATCAGTACAGATTTAATACATTTTGACACGTTCACCCTCATGAAACTGTCATTGCAATAAGACACTACACAGATCCATAACTTTCAGAGTTTCCTTGTGTAATCCCTTTCCCCCAAACTCTCCACCTCCTTTCTTTCTGCAGCAAAAATCAATGTTCTGTCAGTTTAGTTTACATTTCTTTGAATTTTTAATAAGTGGAACCATACAGCACATATGCTTTTTTTTTTTGGTATGGTATATTTCATGCAACAGAACTGGCACTATAACAATAGTTCATTCCTTTTTATTTAGCATTATTCTATTGTATGTATATGACAGTCTTTATCCATTTACCTACTGATACACATTTAGACTATTGCAATAAAGCTGCTTTGAGTAGTTTTGTAAAGATGTTAGATTTACATATGCTTTTGTGTTTCTTAGGTAAATACTTGGGAGTTATGACTAGTAATATATCCATTATTACTACCAATTATAATACATAATAGTAATAGTGGCTGAGTTGTAAGGTAGGTATATGTTTAATGCTTACTGTTGTAAGAAAATGCTAAACTGTCTTTGAAAATGCTTGTATCGTTTTACACCCCCACTACAGTTCTAGCCACTCCAAAAGTTAGTAGGATTCATCTTTTTAATTTTTGTCATTCTAGTGTGCACGTAGTGGTGCTGCAGTGGAGTTTGGATTTGCATTCTCAGAGTCAGACAATATTGAATCCTATGGAATATACTTCTTTCCCTACAGAGATCTTTTTTGAAGTATCTGAATATTTTGCTCATTTTTAAGTTGTCTTTTTATAGTTTTTATATATACATATACATAAACATACACATACAGCTGGTGCTTGAACACCACCAGTGTGTGAAGTTTCCCTTCTCTCCAAGTCCTTGTCAGTATTTGTTATCTGTGGTCTTTTTGATGATAACCATCCTAACAGGTGTGAAGTGACACCTCCTTGTCACTCTGATTTGCATTTCCCTCATGATTAGTGATGTTGAGATCTTCCCATGCATCTGTCCACCACCTATATGTTTTCTTTGTAAAAAAGTCTATTCAGGTCCTCTGCACATTTTTAATTAGGGTGGTTTTTTTGATGTTGAGTTGTATGCATTCTTTGTATATTTTGGATATTAACCCCTTATTGGATACATTGTTTGCAAATACCTTCTCCCATTCAGTAGGCTGTGCCTTTTTGTTTTGTTAATAGTTTCCTTCACAATGCAAAAGCTTTCTAGTCTGTTGTGGTCCCATTTATTTTTGCTTTAGTTTCTTTGCCTAAAGACATATATCCAAAAAAAAAAAAAAACAAAAACTGCTGATGTCAAAGAACTTAATGCTTCTGTTTTCTATGTATAGGAGTTTATAGTTTCAGGTTTTACATTGTCTTTAATCCATTTAGAATTAATTTTTTATATAGTTTAAGAAAGTAGTAGTTTTATTCTTTTGCATGTAGCTGCCCAGTTTTCCCAACTATTCATTAAAGAGGCTGTCTTTTCCTCATTGTATATTCTTGCCTCCTTTGCTGTAGATGAATTTCCCCTGTAAGTGTGGAATCATTTCTGGGCTCTATATTCTGTTCCATTGATGTACATATCTGGCTTTGTGCCACTACCACGTGGTTTGACAGCTCTAGCTTTGCAGTAGAGTGTGCAATCAGAGAGCATGATGGTGCAGCTCTGCTCTCCTTTCTCAAGTTTGTGTTGGCCTATTGAGGTGGTTATATTAATTTAGAATTATTTGTTCTAGTTCTGTGAAAAAATGCCACGAGTAATCATTTATTTTTTATTGTAGTAGATTTACAATGTTGTGTTAGTTTTAGGTGTACAGCAAAGTGATTCACATATATATATATATTTTCCATTATAGGTTATTACAAGATACTCCCTGTGCTATACAATAGGACCTGTTGTTTATCTATTTTGTATAGAGCAGTTTGTTTCTGCTAACCCCACACTCCCAATTTGTGCATCCCCCCCTTTCGCCTTTGGTAGCCATAAGTTTATATTCTGTCTGTGAGTTTGTTTTCTGAATAAGTTCATTTGTACCTTTTTTTTTTTTAAGATTCCATCTAAGTAATACATATTTGTCTCTGACTTACTTCACTTAATACAATAATCTCTAGGTCCATCCATGTTGCTGCAAATGGCGTTATTTCATTATTTTTATGACTGAGTAGTGTTCCATTGTGTGTGTGTGTGTGTGTGTGTGTGTGTGTGTGTGTACAGAGAGAAAGAGACCCTATCTTCTTGATCTAATTATCTATGGACATTTAGGTTGCTTCTGTGTCTTGGCTGTTGCTGCTATGATTTTGGGTACATGTATCTTTTTGAATTAGAGTTTTCTCCAGATATATGCCTAGAAGTGGGATTGCTGGATCATATGGTAAGTCTATTTTTAGTTTTCTAAGGAATCTCCATATTGTTTTAATAGTGGCTACACCAAATTACATTCCCTCCCAACAGTGTAGGGTTGTTCCCTTTCCTCCACAGCCTCTCCAGCATTTACTGCTTATGGACTTTTTAATGATGGCTGTTCTGACTGGTGGGAAGTGATACCTCACTGAAGTTTTGATTTGCATTTCCCTGATAATCAGCGATATTGAGCATCTTTTCTTGGGCCTGTTGGCCATAAATGTCTATTTAAGTCTTCTGCCCATTTTTTAATTGGGATGTTTATTATTGAGTTGTATGAGCTGTCTGTATACCTTGGGAATTAAGCCCTTGTAGGCCACATCATTTGCAAATATTTTCTCCCATTTCATCTCTTTCATTTTGTTTATGGTTTTCTCTGATGTGCAAAAGCTTATAAGTTTAATTAGGTCCCATTTGTTTATTTTTGCTTTTATTTCTGTTGCCTGGGTAGACTGCCCTGGAGAACAGTGCTAAGTTTTATGTCAGAGAATGTTTTGCCTGTGCTTTCTTCTAGGAGGTTTATAGTGTCTTGTTGTATGTGTAAGTCTCTAAGCCACGTTGAGTTGATTTCTGTGTACGGTGTGAGGAGGGAGTGCTCTAACTTCACTGATTTGCATGTGGCTGTCCAGCTTTCCCAACAGCACTGGACAAAAAGACTGTCTTTTCTTCATTGTATATTCTTGGTCCCTTTGTCCAAGATTCACTGACCACAGGTATACGGGTTTATTTATTCTATCCCATTGACCCACGTGTCTGTTTTTGTGCCAATACCATGCTATTGTGATTACTGTAACTTTGTAGTAGTATCTAAAGTCTGGGAGGGTTGTGCCTCCAGCTTTGTTGTTTTTCCTCAGTATTGCTTTGGCAATTCTAGGTCTTTAATGATTCCATATACATTTTAGAATTGTTTGTGCTAGTTCTATGAAAAATGTTATGGATAATTTGATACGGATCACATTAAATCTGTTGATTACTTTGGGTCGAATGGCTATTTTATCAGTATTAAACCTTCCAATCCAAGAGCATGGGATATCTGTCCATTTCTTTAAATCAGCTTCAATTTTTTATCAGTGTTTTATAGTTCTCAGTGGATAAGTCTTTCACCTCCTTAGTCAGGTTTATTCCTAAGTACTTTATTTTTTTTTTTTTTTTGATGAGGCTTTAAAAGGGATTTTTTTTAACTTTCTCTTCCTGACATTTCATTGTCTAGTATAAAAAAAGCAATATGGGTAATTTGCTAGGGCTTGCATTGCAATCTGTAGGTTACCTCAAAAGACTAAAAATAGACTTACCCAGGAGTGGGACTGCTGGATCATATGGTATGAACCTTAATTCAAAAAGACACATACATGCACCCCAATGTTCATAGCAGCACTATTTACAATAGACAAGACATAGAAACAGCCTACATGTCCATCAACAGATGACTAGATAAAGAAGCTGTGGTATATTTATACAATGGAATACTACTCAGCCATAAAAAAGAATAACAGTGCCATTTGCAGCAACATGGATGGACCTGGAGAATGTCATTCTAAGTGATGTAAGCCAAAAAGAGAGAAAAATACCATATGATATGACTCATATGTGGAATCTAAAAAAAACAATAAGACAAACTTATTTGCAAGACAGACACAGACTCAGACATCGAGAACAAACTTGTTATGGGGGGGTGGGAAGGAATAAGATACATAGCTCAGGGAACTATATTTGATACCTTGTAGTAACTTATGATGAAAAAGAACATGAAAATGAATATGACTCAAGTATTATGCTGTACACCAGAAATTCACACAACATTCTAAACTGACTATACTTCTGTTTTATATATGTATTATATATTATTATATATTTATATTTTATATAAAATTATATATATGTATAATTGGAGTATGGGCATTCTAACAATATTGACTCTTCCAATACTTAAATATCATCCTTTCCTGTCGTTTGTGCCATCTTCAGTTTATTTCATCAGTGGCTTACACTTTTCTGAGTAAGGGTCATTTATACCCTTGGTTAGATTTGTTCCTAGGTATTTTATTCTTTTTGATGTAATTGTGTGGGGTTTTTTTTAATTTATCTTTCTTATGGTTTGTACTACTGCCAATATCTGCCTTTTTGTCTCATTTGCTGCAGTATTTAGGTGATCCTATGTGAGGTGCATAAATATCGACAAGTGTTCTATCCTCTTGTTGGATTGATCCCTTGATCACTATGTAGTGTCCTTCATTGTCTCTTGTTGCACTTGTGGTTTTAAAGTTTTTTTTGATATATAAGTAGTGCAACTCTAGGTTTCTTTTGTTTTTGTTTGCATGGGATATCTTTTCCATTCCTTCATTTTTAGTCTTTGTGTATCTGAAGTGTCTCGTAGGCAGAATACATACAGGCCTTTTATTTATCCACTCAGCCACCCTGTTTTTTGAAGCATTCAGTCCATTTACACTGAAAATAATTATTGATAGGTATGTCCTTACTTCCATTTTATTGTTTTCTGCGTTTTTTTGCTCTCTTTTCTGATGACTAACTGATTTGTTTGAATCCCTTTCTGTTACAGGTCTATTATAGGTTTTGCTTGTGGTTTCCATGTGGCTCACATATAACTACATACATTCATATATATGTGATCATTTCCAGTGGATCTATTAGGTTTAAAATGTTCTAACAGCTCTGTCTTTTCAGTTTCCCTGCATGTTTAGTATCTTTGACATCACACAGATTCCTTCTAGTTTACCAGTTGTTGCGTCCTTTAGCTCTGTTAAAATTGCCATCATCCTTTCTTCTCTGGGGTTTGTTGAGCATATTTGCAATTATTACCTTGAAATTTTGGGGTAGATATGTTACCTCTAATATCACCTATTTAGTTCTTCTGGAGTTTTGTCTTATTCCTTCATTTGGAAAGTATTCCTCCATCTCATTATTTTCCTTACTTCAGTTGATTTCTGTGTATTAGGTAGATAAGTTGCATTTCTTGACCTTACAGTGGCCTCATGTAGGAAGAGCCTGGCGCCCAGCAGCACACCCTCCTCTGGTCACCGGAGCTGTATTCTCTAGGGGTGCCCCTTGTGTGGTCACTGGTAGGTGAGCCTGTACCCCGTGGGCAGGGCTGGTCCTAGGGCAGCTGGCTTGTGACACCTGGGTCCCTGGCTGGCATCAGTTTTATAATTGTATTAATCTTTCCAAAGAAGTAATTTTTTTGTTTTGGGCCACTACTTCTAATATTTATGTTTTTTTCTTTTCAGTCAGTTCTGCTCTCTTTAATTTCCCTTATTTTATTATTCTGAGCTTAAATACTGTTTGTGTTTGTTTGTTTCTGAATCTTGTAATGGTGGAAATTTTAACACATTATACAGTGTGCCAAAACAGTAAAAATTAACTTTGTTGGCAATTTAGTACACTTCTTTTTGCTTTAACCTAGAATTAGCCTTGTGGGACTTTCAGTGTTTCAGTGAAATGGAATAGCTTAATCATCACAATTAAATGCAAATATTCACACTTAGTAAGACATTTTGTAATAAGTTTAAGACAACCTACAAAGATGCTAAGACTGACTTTTGTCATTTGCTTGTATTATTAAATGCCTAAGAACATTGTAGGAGACCATTTAAGATACAGTTCCTATGTTTTATACCAACATATGGGTCTATCAAGAAGTAACCTAAATGCCACACGTTAAACACTTCAAGAAATTCCAGTGAACAGATGAGGAAACCAAGGGAATAAACTGGCATATTTGATAGGAAATTGTTTGCTGTCTAAAACTACTATAAAATATAACTCTGTTAATATTAGAACCAAGATTATTTATGTACCACACTGAGTAAATACTCACATCTTCTGCAAAGATTTCAAAACACGATTTATACTTTAGATACAGAGGATGCTGGGCTGACCTGCTCTCATCAAACACATCAAAACTACATATAGAACCACTCTCACTGAAATCAACCTGGAGACTCTCAGGATGGCTCTTCTCCAACCAAGGCTGGAAAGAAAGATCCCCTTTCCACTTCTGTGCACCCCACTAGGGGTGCGGGTCTCCTCCTTTCCTACCAGACTTGGGGTGGATATCAGAGGTCTGGGATCCTCCCTGGGAGCTGGGGTTTTGAGCCACAAATTAGGCACCTCAGCCCTGGGATGAAAACCCCCCTTAGCTGGTCTGAAAATCACTGGGGCCTGCTAGCGGTCTGTAAAACCTGGACGCTGCCCCTGCACACACATGTTTACCCACAGTCACCGCACAAGGGGCAGTGAAACTAACTCCAGGGCACAGACCGCCATTGCAGGACCCATCAATCATCGCCACAAACAGATGTGAGGGGACGAAGCCAGCTCCATAGTGCGGCACCACCCCCCAATGCCCAACCCCAGCCTCTAACCAAGGTGCATACACCAGGGGAAAAGTAAAACTACAGAAGTGCAGCCCCCACACCCTAAACCAAGGCAGAGAGTGCTACCACACGCAGGAGAAATCCCACCCCCTATGGGGTGAGGAGTGATGGCTACTGAGCACAAGGGAAACCCCAGCTTGCACCTGGCTCCAGTTCCAACTCTACCTCCCACCAAGGCGGCAGGGGCCAGCACACCCCGGGGGAAGGCTCAGTCCAGGCTCGCTTCATATCCAGCGCTTGCACCAAAGCCGCTGGGCAGGTGCAGACTGCACAGGGACGTTCCGACATAAGGACAGCCCTTCAAGACTGGAATGGGTAACTTCTTCACCTCATTTCATAGATGCAGAGAAAGTTAAACAAAATGAGAACAGAAAACGTGTTTCAAATGAAAATACAAGATGAAACCGTAATGAAACAGAGAAACAGTTTAAAGCAAAAGTAATAAGAATGCTAGCTGAACTGGGGAAGAAATGTGAACACAGTGAGAACTTTTTAACATTTTTAGTTCTTTGGTTCTTTAACAGAGTTGCAGAATACAGTAACTGAAGCGAAAAACACCCTAGAGTGAATTAATAGCAGATTAGGTGATACAAAAGAACACGTAAGTGATCTGGAAGACAGATAATGGAAATCACCCACAGATAATGGTTTACGGGACTTCGGGGACGAGATCAGGCACACTAACATTTACGTTGCAGGGGCCCCAGAAGAGGGGGAGGAAGACAAGTGGGGAAATGCGTTTGAAACGATGGTTGAAAACTTCCCAAGCCTGAAGGAGGAAACGGATACCCAGGCAGAGGAAGAATAGAGAATACCAGACAAGATGAACCCACGGAGAGCACGACATACGACCAAAATGGCAAAGTAAGAGAAAGCAGCACAAGGGAACACGCATCAGGCTAGCAGCTGATTTTTCAGCAGGAATTTGCAGGCCCGAAGGGAGCGGCGTGAGGTACTTAACGTGCTGAAAGGGTAAACCTGCCACCTAACGGACTCCACCCAGTACGTTTATCAAAACCTAACTGACTTCACAGGAAGTGTTCAAAGGTCTTAAGCAAAAATAAAAAGCTACAATAAGAAATTACAGAAAAGGAAAAATCCCACTGGTCAAGGCTCTGGCTCAACCACTTAAGCTAGCACAAAGGTTAAAGGACAGCAGTTATAAACTCAGCTGTAACTGTAATAAGCCTTTAAGGGATAAACATGAAGATGAGAGCATTACATCAAAAACACCAGACTTGCAGTGGGGGGCGTAAAAAGTGGAGAGCTTTTAGTGTGTTTGAACTTAAATGACTGTTAGTTTAAAACAAGCAGATAAAGTTATAGGTCAACATTTATGAACTCTATTATAACCACGAATCAAAACCTACACTAGATGCACAAACTAGAGACAAAGGGACACAGATTGAACACTAAAGAAAACCATCACACCACAAAGAAAGGTAATAAAACAAGAATCAAAAAACAACAAACAAGGGACACAATGGCAGTAAGTACATACCTCTCAGTAACCACTTTAAAGGTCAGTGGACTAAATGTTCCAATCAAAAGACATAGGGTTTGTGGAATGAATTAAACCAAAAAACCACACTTAGCTCTATGCTGCTTATGAGAGACTCACTTCAGAGCTCAAGAGACACAGACTTAAAGTATAAGAAGATAGAAAAATATATTCCATGCAAGTAGAAATGACAAGAAAGCTGGGGTAGTGATACTCTTCTCAGACAAAGCAGATTTTAAAAGACCAAGAGGGGCGTTATGTAGTAGTAAAGGAATCAATACAAGATACAACATTTATAAACACTGTACACCTAAATATATGAAACAAATATTGACGGGCAAAAGGAGAAATTAACAACAACACATTAATTTTAGGGGACTTTGTACCCCACATCCATCAATGGACAGATTACCTGGACAGAAATTCAATAAGGAAATACATGGTCTTCAATGACCTGAGATGAGCTGGACACAGCAGGTACCTACAGGATGTCACATCCAACAACAGTAGGATACAAATTCTTTTTCAAATGGAAGCCTACATAACACAACAAACCAATGGTCACCAATGGGGGGAGAGGTGGGGACAAGAGAGGGGAAGGGGATTAAGATGGACAAATTACTATGCACAAAACAAGTAAAATACAAGGATGTGATGTGCAGCACAGAGAATCTAGCCAATACTGTGTAACAACTTTCAGTGGAGTATAATCTAGGAAAATACTGACTCACTGTGTTGTACACCTGCAACTAAAGTAACATTGTGAATCAACCAAACTTCAATCAAATTTTTTTTTAGTAGAGTTGTCTAAAACGAGAGAATCGAGGCCCCCCCCCCAGAGGATTTCATTAACTTCTAAACAAAATTTTCTGTTTACCTCTCTCCATAATCAAATGAATCACAATTTTAAAACCTTCTCTTTCTAAAACCTTTGGTCTTTGGCTAAAGAATTTTGAGTGGACATTCTACATAAGGTAAAACATTTAAAATGAGAAAACTGAGGCCACAGCATTTTAAAACATATTTGCTTAGAAAGTATAAGCATTAAGTAAAATAGATTTAAGCTCTACATTTCTTTTAAGTAACAGAAATGACCTAAAAAAGAAAGACAAGGGGAACTTCAGCAGTACCATTTCAGAAGGAGCTTATCTTCATTATTATTTGATGGAACCCTAGTGTGCAGTCTACAAAACTCACAGTAAACAAATGAATAAGCAGGTGCATTACGAACAAGCACCAGCTGCACATTCCTGCACAGCACGGGGCTTTGTAGTCAACGTCCCATAGTGACCTGTGCTGAAAGGGCACACAGAAAGGGATAGACGCGTATACGCAGATGGCTGAGAGATGTGCACCAGAGACTGACACACTGTGAACGGATTACACACTTCGGGAAAGAAAGAAAATAGAATAAAACAAATACAGGAGGCAAAAGCCCCAAGTACTAGTGTCATTATAAAGGACACCTTTAAAGTGTGAGTGAGGCTACCTAGACACCAAAACCTGCTCGCACACGTCAGCATTTTAGCTGTGTTTCTTTGCACAGCTCATTTGGTTCTAAGTTTATAGGAATCAGTTTTGAGCATTAAAATTTGACTAAAAATCAATTCACATCTTATTTTAAAATATTTTGGGATAATAAAATATACTGACTTTGAAATACAGTAAAACAGTGAAACAAGCAGCGTTTGGGGCTGCACATGTTCTATCAGAAATACTTCAACGTGTTACTGCCGATGTTGGGTACCTTCCTCCCCGCAGTGATGAATCAATGAATCTTTGATCAGTTGCGGAGCTGTAGTCATTTCAGGAAGTATCTCCCCTCCCTCTCACATTACCAGATGCAAACACACACTGAATATGCTCAACGTAACTTCAGGCAGTAGTAACTCAGACCTTGGACTCTGATGTCAGTACGCTTCTCTTTGCTCTCCAGCTCTCACAATACCCAACTGCAGTACTCACTCCCTATTTCAATTTACTTATTTGTAAATGGGGATAAAGAATACCTGCCTCATAGAGTCATTATGTGAATGAAATAAAGGTTTTTGTCACAGAATTTGGCACATTACAGACGTTCAGTAAGTGTCAGAAAGTATCATTAAGTAATTACTAATAGAAAGGAAATCAACTCAAGAGCCACATAATGATGGGAAGAGGGTTAGAATGACTTTGTAATGCTGCCCGAGAATTATCTGCAGTCTTCACTCCAGCTACCCATCTTCCCACAGTTGAGACTCTGACACACACCCTCACTGGTGGGCCAGTCCCCATCTTCCCTCTAGTGGTATTGACAGTCACCAAAGAACAGCGTGAGTGGTCCCTCAGAGGTGCTGGTGAAGAAAAAATGCTGACAGACTCTGCTTGTAAATCCTGATATCAACACTGGACAAAAACATTTCATAAAGCAGTTTTGAATGCTTTAAATACGCATCTCCACTCACTGACGGAGAAGGTACTGCTCTAGCTTGCTACTGAAAGCTTGAAATTGAGCCATTATCACATGCAAATGTTACCTTCGAAATTAAAGTGTAGGTCGACTAGAAGGATCATGCGTGTGGTAAAAGGTATGCATAAAATACAATATTAGTTATATTAACAGAAAAAATGTCAAGATTGAAAGCAGAATTCAGTATATCAACTAGAGACATACAGTGTACAATGACATTATGTAAAGTATTTGAATTGAAACTAAAATCCCCATTGCACAGTTTTGTGATCACCTGAGAAAGGATGAAAAGCATTTACTTGGTTGTATAAATAGTATGTATGATGCATGCAGTGACCCAAAAGCCTAGATTTAAAATCACTTTTGCATGGCCTTCCATTTATCAATATTTCATTTTACTCATTTCTGGAAAATCATTCTGGCATTCCAGTGTCCTCCAAAAAGCAGGAAAAAAAAACAACAACGTTATTTTTACTGAGTAATGGTTTTGAGAAGTAACAGGGCCCTTCAATACAGGCTAAATGTTTAGGCACTGAAACAAATTTTAGTTTTGAATGTATTGTTCCATAAGGAGGCTTGTAATATACATCAGTGGAAGCATCAACAATGATTGTTCGTATCACTAATTAACTTGGACTAAAAATATTCAACAGCACATTCCAAAAAAAGTTGACAGCTAGCTGTCTAGTTTAGGATCAGTAGAAAATTATACTTATTTTAGTCGACAAAGAGCCACTCGATAATGTTTTTGCTAAGACTAGAGAGACACTTTCTATCAGTTACACTACAGGACCCAGAAGAGGCATCAGACACTTGCGTAGTGGGTGTTTGCCCTTCACACCACACAGCTGTCACCGCCCTGATCAACTGGATTAATGCAGGAACATTCCTATAGAACATGTTACCAGTTTTTTGGAAATGTGTCTGCTCAGCTCAGAAGCAATTTCTTTTTTGATGTGTTCACTTTATTCTTTGAACTACTGGAGTCCATTACAATTTTGATCTCACTGTAAAACAGGAAACATTATCACCTTCGTACTGGGTGGGTAGCACCAAAAAAGAAAGTTTATAAATGACTATAGACTGTTGGAAACTTCAATAAAAGCTTTTGAAAGTTATATTTTTAAAAATAGAAACATCCTTCAAAGTAATCTGAAACACTCTTAAATGGAGCATTTCCTCCGTCTCTAGACACTTTAAAGGTGCAGAATCAGACTGAAGAATGGAACAGAGTGATGGATACTTTCTCTCGCCCCAGGATGGGGAAAGGGCCTCTTGATTCAGGAACAGGAGGAACTGCAACAGGAGAACACGGCAGTATTTGTATCCTAGAGCAGGCCCGTCTGAATAGAAAGTATTTTTAAAGCACAGCTGACTTGTAAGGAGCACGGATTCTTTTGAACTATTATGCATCTTAACAAATTTGGATGTGGAAGTACAGAATGGGTACTGGGGGGGAAAAGTGGTCACTTGATCTACCTAACAGTAAAGAAAATAATTTAGAGTTTTAAGGGAAATCAAGGATGGACTAAGGATGGGAGAATGAAAGGAGGAGACTGGAATGGAAATAGTGAAGTGGGAAATGGCAAGAAGTCCAGGAGGAGAAAGACATTGTAGCGAGTGAGGGAGGGGAGGGCGCCACCGTTCAGTGCAAGCTGCCCCCCTCCCTTTTCTTCAGTAAACTACACTAATAACTCTCAAACGCTTCGTGCAAGTGGTTTGTTTGTTTTTTAAGTATTTCCTCTTCTGGAAAGGAAATTTTGAATGAAACTGAATTTTATCGTTTGGGGTTTTACAATGTGAAATAAATTCAGTCATTATAGAAAGTGGAACCAAAGTCCAGGAAAGATAATGACACTCTGGTTCCCAAACTGATAATTAGGTATTTACCTGGGACTTCGTGTTTCCACAAGTGCGGAATGGCCTTGAACCAAGCAGACCTAGATTTCAGGGGATCAAGATGTGGCCCCTGATAGTGAGTTTCACAGTATGAAATGGTTTTCTTTGGTGGCTGTTATTCTGAAACACAGTATTCAGAGATCAACGTGGAATAATAAGATAAGGTAGATGTAATACCTGGAGGTATCTATATGAAGCCATGAGTATTAGAAGGAGACAAAATTACAGAAACTCTATTCATGTAATGTGGAAAATGGCTTAAATCGTGAATGAGGATCTGGTGTAATTAGATCAGCTTCTTAATTAAGGAAGACAAAACTGAACAGGGTGACTCAAGATGGGTCAAAAGGGAATGATTTGAACATCACAGGGTTTTAAGAGGCCACTAGGAATAGTTGATATAATATCCAAATACGATTTCATTAATATGCAAAATATCAATGGTGAATTAAAGAATATAGTATTTTAAAATCTCTTTATGATTGAAATATAACTCACATATAGAATATAGTATTGATTAATTAATTTTGAATCTGGGACAGTTTTCAAAAATGTAGATCTTTCATGAACTCTGAACTTCCCTATTATTTAAATATCAAACTGGGATTTGAACATAGGCATAGCGTCTTCTGAGTTGCTGCTGCTAAGTGGTTACTAATTCTAGTCCTTAACTAGCAAGGGTCCCCTAATTAAAAAGAAAAAAGTCATAGCAAATGAAATCACTATAAATACAATTACATATAACATTAGAATTTCCAGAAGAACTATTCAAGTTCTGATTGTTTCATATGTGGGTATTTGCAAGTTCCACTTTTACCTGTCTTCAGTTTTTTGAGCTGGGTTATCTGTTTTGCTTCTAAAGTGTTGCTTTTTGGTTCATTTCTAGCCAAGAATATGAATGGTTTGTTACCGTGGAAAACTTAACACTTTTTCACCCTAGTCATCTACCATTTTCTCCCATTACACAAATTGTTCCTTCTGGTTTGGGCTACTGTTGTGATCTGCATCTGAATCCCATCTGCGCTAAACATCTCTGTACGTATACTGAAAGAGATCACAAAACTGGAAGGGAACACAGGACTCAAATAGTGCTATGTATTTGTTTTGCAAGTGAGGAATATAAACCAGTAGTATTAAATGTTTATCCAAGATCAAACTCCACGTGTTTGCCTCAGTCGGACCCTAGAATCCATGTTTCTGCCTGTTAACTAGTGCTCTCTACACCTAAACATTTAAACTTGAATTTGTCTCCCCCAAAAGAGAGAGCAAGCAATTTCTACATACATGGACACATGCCTAACATTGTCTAATAAGAAAAACAGTTAAGGTAAGGAGTATCACACGTAAATGACATCAGTAAGTTTATGTCCATTTGTCCTTTCCCAAATGCAGCCTTTTTCAGAGGCTATTAAAATGATCAGGAAAGGCTCCTTTCAAAATAGGTACATAGTCTTGAAGTTTCAAAAATCTCAGCCCTCCGTTTGAGTCCAAGCACTTACAAAGCCAATGCCATAATCCCACAGTTGAAGGTGTATTTTCTGGTATCATTCCTAATGTCAAGTTTCCTGTTATCCTGGCTTAGAAGATCAAAAGCCATACTAAGTAGTTAAAACAGAGAGGATTTAATTTGGCTGCACAGTGGTGTAAGGCTGAAAGAGGAGATGGGATGCTCAGATGACACGTCGATGCCTGTCTGCGAGAAGCAGCTGCCTTGGTCTGTTGGGACGGGAGGGGAGAAGTGAGGCTAATGAAATGCAGGAGTCCGGAGGAGGGGGCTGTGACATGGGCTTAAAGTTTGGGAGCTGGAGTAAGTAAAGCACAGGTTGCTCCTGACTGATTATCACCAAAACAAAACCGGAAAGACATCCTGTCCCTCTTTCTTAAACTCCCCATTCTCCTCCATCATCTGCGGCAGGTCCAACTTCATAGGAAGACCCTGCCGGCAGGGGAGTCGGAGCCTCACGGCGTCACAGAGCAGGAAGGGCGTGGCACTGACAGAGAATGGGTTAACAGCTGCAGACCAGGAGCCAGGGGAGGAAGTCTTTGGTGACTCTCAGGATAGTGCAGGGGGAGGGGGTGGGAGCAGAAACCTGACTTGTGAAGACGTCAAAAAGAACAGGAGGAGAGAAAAAGTAGCAGCAGTAAGTGCAGACGACTCTTTTGAAGTGTTTAGGGTCATGATTTACCAAGAAGCAGAGCAGTAGCTGGAAGGAGGTTTAGTTTTGTTTTAAATCATCTTTATCGAAGTATAATTTACTATGATAAAATCCACCACAGTCAAGATATAGAACATTTTTCACCTCATAAAAGTTTTTCATGCTCCTTTTCAGTCAAACCCAGCCCAGCCCAAGCCGCACAGCTGGCCCCTGTCAACCAGGTTAACCTAATTCACATTTATGGAACACTATACCCAGTGGCGGCGGAATACACGTTCTTTTCAAATGCTCATGAACATTCGCGTAGGTCGTATTCTGTGCCATAATCCAGAGGTGAGTAAGGGTAAAAGGAATGAAATCATACATAGTGTGTGCTCTGACCATGAGGGAAGTGAATTAGAAATCAATTACAGACCATAATCTACCAACAGCCCAATCCAGAAATGGGCAAAGACCTAAACAAGCAATTCTCCAATGAACACATACAAATGGCCAATAGGCACATGAAAAAAATGCTCAATATTGCTAATTATCAGAGAAATGCAAATCAAAATAAAAAATGCAAAAAAATAGTGTCACCTCACACCAGTCAGAATGGCCATCATTCAAAAGTCCACAAACAGAAAATGCTGGAGAGGCTGTGAAGAAAAGGGAGCCCTGCTACACTGTTGGTGGGAATGTAGTTTGGTGCAGTCATTATGGAAAACAGTATGGAGAGTCCTCGAAAAACTAAAAACAGACTTTCCATATGATCCAGCAATCCCACTGCTGGGTATATATCTGGAGAGAACTCTAATGTGAAAAGATAGACGCACTCCAGCGTGCGTAGCAGCACTGTATACAGTAGCCAAGACATGGAAGCAACCGAAATGCCGCTTGACAGATGACTGGGTGAGTAAGTTGTGGTGCACATATATTCCACATAATGGAATTCTATTCAGCCATAAAAAAAGAATAAAATAATGCCATTTGCAGCAACATGGATGGACCTAGAGAACATCATTTTTACTGAAGTAAGCCAGAAAGGGAAAGGAAAATACCATATGATATCGCTCTTATGTGGAATCTGAAAAAAAAAAAAAAAAGACACTATGAACTCATCTACAAAACAAACAGACTCGCGGACATAGTAAACAATCTTATGGTCACCAGGGAAAGGGGGTGAGAAGGGATAAATTGGGAGTTTCTATAATGAACTAAGGACTCTCATCAATAACCTGAGCTTCCACCTTAAGAAGTTATTGAAAAGTTTGCAAATACAAAGTGAAGGAAAGTTTTAAAAACAATATTATCTATTATCAATAAATACAATGCTGAAACTCTGTGTGTTATAATTTTAACCAGAATATTTTTTTAAATATGCTAATATTAATTTTTAAGATAAAAAGGCAAAAGTAAGGCAGTAGTAAAGGCAGGTCACTGAAATTCATACACTGAAGTGCTGTAAGCATCCTGGCCAGGAATGACAAAGAGTGAATGTGTTTTACGTCTTTTCGTAGATTTCATTAGTTATAAAAACTACTCCTTGTCAATTGGTTCCATGAAAAAAATGAACCCAAAGCAATCCTTGTTTTTTTTAAGAGGTGATATTATAAGAGAAACTACACATTTTTTCTGAAGTAGTAACAAACGCAATAGTCAACACCAACAAAAATCATCAAATTACATGCATGAGTGTGAAAATGCTCTCAAAGTTATTAATGAAAGACAACAGACAGTGCGTTATTTGGAGAAACAAATTATGAAGGGATGATACCAGCCCTTCACCTTTGTCAGTTCCGAGTTGCCTGTAATTTGGCACTTCCCGTGATTTAAATTTTTCTGATGACTGACTTTGGGATTGAACAGCCTCGTTAACATTCCAGGTGTTTAAACGGCTTAATTATCAGTTTGGAAACTTCCAGATTTGTCTTGTTTTTAGTGCTAAATTAGACGCTAGAAATTGGCTATGCCTGCAGAAATACATTCTCTCATAATTATTAGATCACACGGGTCAAGTTTTAAAGTTTCTGCTTTTGTTACTGATTGGGACTATTTGCTGCCTGTTGGGTGATAGTATGTTAAGAGCTCTGTGGGGGTTGCTATTGTAAGGTAAGAATGAGCATCACTTGCCGCCTCCCGGTCTTTAAGATGAGCATCACACTGATTTGGATCCCTGTTGTGACATCCTTCAGAATATCTGATGCTACCCCTGTAAACGTTCCGCAGATTCCCAAGGAAGCCTGTATTCCTATAGTTGGTTGTTTCTGAAATTCTTTCACAAATGCTAACTTTACTTTTCACTTTCTTCATTCCTGTATGCCACTTGGGCACATTCTTTGATGGAGCATACTCACAAATACGTATCTACACACACACATGCAAAAGCCTGTGTACTTATGTTCACCAGTTAGGTCAAATGGATACTTTTCCTCTATCTGTTTTGAGTGAAATTTGTGATCATAATCAGCAAGGGATGTTAAACAAAAAATCTCATGGTCCTTGGTGTTCTTCCCCTCTGAAAAGGAAAGGGAGTGAAAACAGAGCTACCAGAAGCCTAGTCTCGTATCAGGACAATGATGTAGAGATGATGCTATTTCTGAATGAACTGATGTAAAAATGGTGTCAGGGAGGAGACGGGGGAAGGCAGCCAGGCTGCCTCTACTGCACTGATGGAAACAATGCTCTCCTCTGTGTGACAGCCGGTGGGCCTCCCTCCCCACCGTGTCATTACAGACACTTGCATATCTTTCCGTCTTGGCTCTTTCTAGATCTCTTCCTACACTTATTTAACAAGCTTCCTTGAGAACTTTCAACATACTGTGCTAAAGGCCATAACTGCATGAATGAGTAAGACCTAGTCCCTTGTCAAAGAGAAGTGGACCACAGACATTGAGTCCATCATAGAATGAGAGAAAAGCGGGGGAGTGCAACAATCAAGGTGCGTAGAGGGTTCGGTTATAGCCCAGAGGAGACTGAAGCAGGCTGAGTGAGGTGGGAAGGGCTCCTTGGCTTTTCCTCTTCTTTTTCTAAGAGCAGTGACCCCCAGGAGTGGACTTGTTCACCTGGCTCCTGCCGCATTACATGCACAGCTCTGAAGCGCATCTTAGGAAACCCACCATTGAGTAGGGGCATTCCTCTTAGGAATCAGCTTATTCTAGATGATTCAACTGTGGACAAATATCAGAACAACTCAGCCAACGTAGTTTCAAGAAGAGTGTTGCAGCATGGCTTAGGGGGAAGGTATATCCCATGACAGTACCATAGGATGAGGCTATACCAGAGAGAGTCCAACATCCGGGCTTCGCATTTCCTACAGAGAAGGAACAGTTTATTCTTTTGTCTCTGCTTCAACATTTATCCCAATGCTAATTTCTCAGTGGGATTCAGTATTTTCCTGTTGATATAATTTAATTCTCAGTTATTTTTGCAGTAATCAATATTTTATCTTTACATCCAGTATGAGAATCTGTAATTCTTAATTTTCACCTAACTCACTTAAATCACTTCCCTGTTAGTGAGAATCATCTCACGAAGTTTCCAGACACCCCCACCACTCTGCTCAGTGATTGTCATCGAGTACGGGATGAGGGCCAGCTTCCTGAAGCTGTCTGAGTTCTAAAGAGGCTGAGGCCATTCTCAGTGTTGAGGCCTTCAACAATAATAAAACCAGATGTGTAAATATATATTACAACTAAACACCTTGCATTTTCCCCCTCTATGAATTTCTCACTTGAGGAAAAAAATATATGTTCTATTCCAAATTGATACTCCTAGCTCAGCTGGTGGTTATTTGTGGACACGTAGTGAGCACTGAAACATGTGACACCCAATAAGCATGTTCCCAGGTGGGGTCGAGCAATGGGACACTCGGCTTTTTGGGTTCAGATCTCACGCTGTACATGTAATACATTTAGGGCCACATATTTTAATTTTTTGTGCTTTTCCGTGGTGTTTGGGGGTTTAAAATGGCCCCCGAGTATAGTGCTCAAGTTCTGTCTAGTGTCTGTAAAGGTAAGAAGGCTTATGGAGAAAATATCTGGGTTAGACAGGCTTCCTTCAGGTATGAATGAACACATCACCAGTATGATTTATGTAAGATGTCTCAACAGAAACACACACAAAACAAGGCTGTGTATTGATACTGAGGTAAATGTGATCAGAGGCTCACCAGAACCTAACTCTTCATCCCCTAGGAGTTCAGAATTAGCTCATTCAGTGTTCACAGCAACTTTTTAGACCTACCTTGAATAATGAGAATTGACTGTCTATATTCAAGACTTTGTAAAGCTTTGTGAAATTACCAAAATAATAAAAAGAAGTAAAATGAGAATCTACATTTTCTAAGTTCCTAATACTCACTCAGCTCTGTCCAAAGTCTTAAATAAACGCAAAGTCATTTGATCTTCAAACACGATTATGTAAACAAATGACCCGAAATATCATAATTTTCAAAGACCACAGAGTTTGCAGGGGACACAGCAGGGACTGGAAGGGTCTTTGTCTTCTGACTTTATACACTTTTTATTTGCCTAGCAAACCAGGTGCTAAATTTAGACCCGTTTACATTCCTAAATGTGAGAAACATGTTGAGTCTAAACTTCAAACTCAATGTTTTTCCTACCTCTCCCCTAACTGGCCCTGTACATTTTTCCATAATTCTAACAATGCATCTTTAACAGTGTTTCACCTTATTATCTTTGGATTGAAATCCTAGTTAAATTCCCCTCTTCTCATTCTATATTCTGTTCTGTTCTCTTAACTTCTCAATTCTTAATGCCAGTCTTTAAGTAATTTTTTTTCTTTCCTTTTTGTTCAAAAATCAAATTCTGCAGCTGCTTGTAAGTTCCCTGCAGGTGCCACTGATAGATAATTATTCCCTGTGGGTTTCTAGTACAATTCCACCAGGCTCATTTATCACATACAATTATATCCATTCTACTTCTAAAATGTTTTTTGTTTGGTTTTGTTTCTGGTAGACTTACAAGAAACATCATTATATCAATTTTCAACTAACATCTGTGGATAAAAAGCATTATAATACAAAAGAAATGTCTTCAGGGTGCAGCTCAACATCATGTTTCTTTCTTCACTGCTTAAATAGCACTATGCTCATTTTATTGTCTTGAAATTTGGGAGGGAAAAAAAGCAAGCAAGCAAGCTTATTTTACCATGGTAGAACTTGACAGAGTATGGTTTGCTATTAAGGACTTAAGGTTGGCAAGAGAAGAAATAAAGAATAGTGATTTTTTTTGGTACAAAGTTCTCACAATAAAAGGTAACTATAGCCTTAGCTGTTTTTTTAAGGATAAAAGTAAGCAATAGAAGAAACACTGCCGTGAACTCACTTCCAGTTAACAGCCAAGCAGGCTATGCGTTTGTACACCAAGCTTGAGAATGATGTATAATGACAAAGAGGGACAGATCATCTTTTTCTGGGTATTTATGTCAGTCCTACTGTTAAGCCTTTAAAGGGGAAGTGAAAATACTTCACCCTAATATGCTCATACAGACATTTTTCTTTATGAATTGATTGACAAACATTGTGAGGGTTTTGTTTTTTTCTTTTTTTGGTACCACAAGCTAGCTTGTGCTATTTTAAATTGGTCAGAGAGCAATTTTGTTGAAAATGGAAATGATTATAAGAGCCCTTTCTGATAGAACTGCTTCACTGAATCGACAAGAGAAATTGTGCATCAAATTATCTTGAGACTCAAAATTAGGAACAGATCTCCCCTGTAAAGGTTGGGAGATGTTGCCATAAAAGCATAATCAAATTGGCCTGAGTGTGTAAATTCAGAATCAAAGGGAGAACATGAGAAGTGTGCTGTGTTGGGAGAGAGATTTAAGTGTGGCACATACTAAGCTGGGCACGACAGACAACTTATCAAGTCTATCCTGCATCTAGAAAGAAAGTAACAATAAATGTTTTCTGTTGCATTCATATGTTTAAGCTGATTATTGTAGTACTTGGGAATATCAGAGTCACAGATGCTTCAGAGAAGGGTCAAACTGATGCCTTTGAAATTGATGGGTAGAATTATCAAAGACACAATGGATATTTCTTACCATACTCCAATTAAATGAATAAGGATGAAGAGAAGAGCTTATATCAAACCTAGAATAAATGAACTAGAAAAGAAATACTAAAATGTTCATTTCATTGGTCTAGGAAGGCCAACTGACAAGAATGACAAAATTTCAAAGGCAAACAGCACACAAACAAGGGCTGAACTCTATGCAGAGGAGCACCTGGCTCTCAGAGTTACGGGACCATGAACAACTCAGGTGTTTCCCACAGTTGCCTTCTCAGCCTGGAGGTCACCGGGTGGGGTCCCTCTTTTGAGAACCTAAAGAGACACCAGGGAGAGCGCAAGAGTCCAAAACAACCAGAAGGTTCAAGCCTTTCAGTGCAGCAGTCAAGTCTCTGCTGTAAGGACTGCATTCCCAACAAACTTGAGAAGACTCAGCTAAGCTCTCTGCTGGGGGCGTATCTTGACTGGTCCGAGAAACAGACTCAGCATTTAGCCATATAAGTTCTCTGATCCTTGGAGATGTACCCAAAAAGTCCTTACCACTCTACTATTTTAATCCGCCAAAGAATTCTACCTAGACCAAGATCAAAGAGTGAAATAGTAAGCTTTATTTCCCTCTTAAAATTTGAACTCAAAAAAAGTGAGGATCCAAAACTATGTGGAAAGTAGGATCTATTTGTATTATGTAGAATGTAATATTGTACATAATGAAATATTTCTCTGAATAATACTATGGGTGAATTTTATTTCCTAATTTATTAAAATATATTTATCACGAAGGATTTATGGTCATTATAATCAGAAAATAATAGCATTATTCTATCAGTGCTGTTATATACAGGTCTAGAGTGTTGACATTTATCCAAATAATTGTCTTTTTTCCAACTTGCAATATTACATGAAACAAAGGGCACTTAAAATTCCATTCTGAAACCCAAATTAATAATGTGCAACATTTTACTACTTTAAAAAATTTACAGTACACCAATAAAGCACACATATGCCTTAATAATCATCTATTATTTCTTCTGATATGAAATAGCACATGAATCAGAAATGTCTTCTCTTTAAATTAAGGGCATAAATCTTGCCAGAATTTTATCCTGTTGTCATTGAAAGCCATCAAATCCAATGTTTGATGAATACTAACAACAATATACTACTTGGAATTGATAAAAACATGAAACTTACTTCGTATAGATGTGCTAAATAGTACTAATGCATTCTCAAACACGTTCTCACTGTATGAGATTTGAGATGTTTGTTGGCCAGGTAACATGGAAAAAGTGGTCTTAATGCTAAACAGTAACTGCCCAATTGAAGACATAAAAATTCATTGACAGGATAAAGAACAAATGAATTTACAGACCGCTGTACTTATTTCTGATGCGTATACAGGTTTTTTATTGTGGGTAGTGGATCAAGATTAAACTAAATTAATACAGAATTCTGCCAGCTCAATAAAAGGAAGTTTCTACATTAATTTTTTTTTCCCCAAGACAGTCTGGAAATTATGCCTTCTCATGAACCTAGAAGAAGCATGTACTGAATTCATTCGAACCCCCTAGAGCACGTCCTCAGAGTCTGGGTTATAAAGGAAGTAAAGCAGATCCTTCACGGACTGAGGAAGCTAACATTATAATGCGGAAAGAAGTACGCTTCACGCTACAGCGGGAAGAGGCCCCTTCTCGGTCCCCAGTTACCCAGTGTGAACAGCCACTTGAACTGGGGTAGAAAAAAAGCCCAATCTGAAACCATTTACATAAACTGACTTTAGTTCTACGGTCTTTTTATTATTATTCTCATTTCAGAAGTCTGTCTGTGTCTGCAAAAGACCACAATTTAAGCGTTACTTATATTTAAGCTAACAAACATTTTATTGATTTTGCCAATGGGTGCAGTACAAAAAATATGTGTAACCATTTTTGTTAATTTAAGGATTTTCTAGTACTTAGACCACGTAGTAAAACTGAACAGTAAATGAGTAATTTATGTGACAGTGTGGCATTTTGTATTAGATTCTTTGATACCTTCATGACTATAAAAATAGTCCTGTAATATTTCTGTGCACATAGTTTTATAAATTTTCCTCTGATTAATGGAAACTCAAAGTCTACTCATACATGATAATGAGTGTTGGTTTCATTTATGGTTAAATGTTCAGGTTTGATATTTCAGATCTCAGGACAGAAAAATCTCAAGACCTATACTTCCTTTTAGTGTTAGCACAATCTGCCGTTGGAAGGAGAGCTGTCACTCTCTTCTTAATACATTCCAGTCCTTTGCAGAAAAGCACAGGGCAAAGGGGAAGACCCACAGTGGAACATTTCTGGAGCTGATAATGGAGAAGGCTGTGTGGCAGTCAGAGGCAGATTTCCAAAGGGATCTGATTAACACTGCTCTATCAAATAAGAACGGGAGAATAAGCCATAAATTTTATGGCATTTTTTCCTTCTACCTGGTTTTTCATAAGTTGAACTTCCTTCCAGGCTAATTAACCACTAAACATTTTACAAGCAATCCAAGTGCGGAAGCAGTCAAAGATGAATTGCACTTATGAAGTAATTGACAAAGAGTATATCGGGCATTTTAAGCAATGATGGCGTGCATCCTAATACCGGAAGAAAGGCTTATGTACTGTCATTTGACAGGTCATTAGTTAATCTCAAACCACAGCATTAGATAATAGAGACTAAAGGCTAAAACGAACTTACACTAGCTGGGGGTATCCTGAGAAAACACTTAGTGATCTTGCCTTGGCATTATCAAAATACCCCTGGTGTTATCTCAGATGAATTCCCTAGTTATTTTGACAGTAAAGTCAAAGCTGACAAACCAAGGCAGTTCTCAAAGAAATTCAATTACTAAAATGTCTGACAGCTGGCTTTGCTTCTTACTAAAGTTTCCAAAGTTGCTTGCAGCCTGTATAATATAGTTTGCTTTGCAAGACATGCATTGTGTTTTATTTGTAAAATAAAAAGTACTATCCAAAGATAAAATTTTCAGGGACAGAAATTTTGGCTGAAAAAAAGGTAATGAAAGTAGATTTGGAAATAGTCACAATTTTTGTTTTGAGAGCCCACTGGCTTTCTAGTATTGTTCATGGCAGTTGGCAGAGAGAATACAAAATTGTTTCCATCTTTATGACCGAAATTTATCAAACATTTATTGCTATGAAATCTGAAGTCACTAAAAGAGTTTAAATTCATATGACGCATTCCTAAATTTTGAACTTAAATGTTTTAGTTCTGAATAACAATATCCCCAAGTGCTAAATAACTGCAGTGAGTGACTATCAGAGTGAGTACAAGTAGCAAAACGTATTAGGGAGAAGGAATAACTTTGTATTTCTATTCCAAGGCTATTCCATCCAATTCAGGGGAGCTGGCAATAAAGAATTCTTTGAAGGATTAGTGTTCTTTCTGTAGTTTGCATTAAAATATAAGAGAACACCTGCACTGACTGCCCAATTAGTCTTTACTCTTTTCTCCTCTCTCCCCAGGGTTTCAACATTTCTAGGAAAAAAAAAAAAGATTATGTTTAATGGACAATTTTTTTCACTGAATTAAGACTTAAGAGTTTTTACCCTCCCATCCCAAAGATGGGACTTTTGGAAATGAGAGGCTGTCAGAAATCTGACCTGTCTGGTCCCAACCTTTTCATTGACAATGTGAGGAATTCAAAGTTAAAGAAATTCCTAAGGTGAGGTATTTGCTAGAAAAAAATACATTTGGGTTCTACATGACTCTTATCCTCAAACACACATGCAGTATCTTATCTTATATAGAACCTACTCACATATATCAGTTTTCAAGTATCTACTATGCTTGGAACCCATTTTAAAGTCAAAATTAGACAATGTATTTCTTGATTTTATATGATAAACATTTTCTAGAGACTGTTAAACAATCTACTTTCAGTTATATTGCACAACAAAAAAATCCATTTTTTCCTAGTAATATAATACCAGCATGGATTCTTTTATCAATTTCTAGTGCATGGCTCCAAGCAGAATTAACAAAAATAGACACATAGCTAACTGAAATACTCCACGGCCTTTTCAACAAAGTGAATCAGAAACTAGTGAATACGACCTAAGAGTCCAACTTCCCAGGATTTCTGCCCAATTCACCACTTTTATTTCTCTCCCTCCATCACTGCTCTCCCCGTTAAAACAAACCCTCATCTGTGTTTAAAATCCAGCTGTCTGCTTATACCATGATGGACACTGGGAGGAAACGACTTAGTTGATGGGTCTGCTCTACACTTAAAGACCAACTAAAAGTGAACATTGTAACTGCTTTGTAGAGTGATAACGTTTTCTTAGAAAACTATGTCTTCCACTCTCGTGGATGACAATTTCATACGTTCTCTATTCTCCTCAAACTGCCTAAACATTGTCACCCCTTCTCATTCTCAAGTGATGACCTTGACTCTTCCCCTAAACAAAGAGAAATAACAGAAACATCTACCGCCTCCCGGGGCATGTAGATGCTAACCTGTGTGCGACTGGATGATTATGCTTTGCATTTTCTTCCATCACATACATGACACACAACGGATTCCATTTCCTTTCCCTGTTCAAAGCCCTGGCTGCCTGGTTGTTCTCTCCGCCTCCTGCAGCATCAACTGTTCACTCCCCTGTGACTAATTCTCATAGCATATGTACACATAATTGTCTACCTGTGGGAGGTGGTATCTGATCTTAAAAATAAAAACTGGAACCTTCTCTCTCAGATGTATGCACTAGCCAGACACTGCCGTCTTCTGCTATTTTGCTCACCTTTTTCTAAATTGAAGTATAGTCAGTTTACAGTGTTGTGTTAATTTCTGGTGTACTGCATGGTGATTCAGTTCTATATGCATATATATATATGCATGTTCCTTGTCATATTATTTTCCATTATAGGCTGTTACATGGTATTTCATATAGTTCCCTGTGCTTTACAGAGGGACCTTGCTGTTAATCTTTTTATATATAGTAGTTAGTATCTGCAGATCCCTAACTGCGGGCGGTGGGGGCGGGGATGTGGAGGGTGTTTTGCTTTTCTTGGTGAAGAGTCAGTCTTCTCAAGAGTCTGAACTCCCTGGCTTTACTTCCTCTCCTCCAATTCTTCCTTAAAGTTACCCTCACCAGTTTTATCCTCATCACTCCTTGGAATCTTACAAGTTTCCAATGACATACAATTTGCCAAAATCAATGAGCATTTCAGTCTTCACTGTTATTCAACTTCTTAGCATTATCTGATACCACTGATCACTTCCTGCCCCTTAAAACTTATTTCTCACCCACATTCCAGGACGTTACTCTCTCTCTTTCCTCCTTGGTTCTCCTTCCATTCCACTGGAAGCTTTGTATGCATCTTCTCTTCATATTCCTGACTTTCCCTAAGTTCTGTTTTCTCCCTCAACTTACACGTGGTCCACAGGTATTTTCATTGTAGTCTATGACTCTAAATATAACATGTAGGTCATTGATGATTTCTGTCTTAGTCCATTCAGGTTACTTTAACAAAATACTGCAGACTTGTTAGCTTATAAACAACAGGTATGTATTTCTCATAGTTTTGGAGGCTGGAATCCTCCACTAAGATCCCCAAAGACTCCCGCTTACTCAGTGAAGTGTCAAGTCCTTGCCAGAGCGCATGGTGCCTAAAGCACTGACCCCTCATACCTCTCTGACCACATCTCCTTCCACCCGCCTCCTTGCTTATTGTCTGCTCTTTGACACCCCAAGAAGCTATGGCTTGTTCTTTCTGCCTGAAAAGCTCTTACCATAGGTATCCTCATTAACTTGCTTCCTTGCCTTGTGCATCAGAGGCTTGAATTGTACCCTCTGAGAGAGCACTTCCTAAAAGAGCACACCCCATCATTCTCCTCCTCTGATTTATAGTACCTTTGAACATTTAGCACCATCAGTGTGGACGTTATATTGGCCTGTCTGTATGTTTACTGTTGCTCTCCATTTCCCAATAAAAATAAAAGTTCATTAGAGAAGAGTTTTGTTCTCTGTTGCATCCCCAGCATCTAAAACAATGCCTGCCACGTGGTGATGCTCGATTAATATACAGTAGGTGAATAATATATGAACCACAACTCACCCCATTGAAAATTCAAAAATCTAAAATCTGAGGGAAGAAAAAAGGTTACCATTTGGCTTTGAATTTTACATAGATCTGTTCTTCAAACGAAGAAAAGGAGGCATATCTTTTTTTCACCACCTACTTCAGTTCCCCATTTACCAGAAACCAATTTTGAACCCTTTGGTTGCAAAATATAGCTGAAAAATTTATTAAACAATGAGATATAAACATAAAATTATGTAAATCTACAGAAAGACTAAATTAAAATATGCAGTTTTAACTTGTCTCTGTATAAATAAAACAATAAGGCTAAAGGAAAGGAATGATTCTGGGTCCTCAAAATTTATAACAAAGGAAAACATTTTTTTCTATAACACTGTATAGCTTAACTTTTGAAACCTGAACAATAAATTACTTAAGAGACACTGGGAATACCTCCTCATACGGGAATCTTACTGCTGGCAAGTGGGCATCCAATTTCTACTAGAGATGTTTTAGAGCTGGAATAGTCACTGCATTAAAGGTGAAACCATCCTGCTATTGGACGGTTAGAGTTACTAGGGAGACTTTCATTTATCAAACCAAATCTGCCTCCTGGTCATTTGCCTCCCTTGGTCTTTATTTTGCTACACTAAGTCAAAAAATTTTTTAACAAAATGAAGGTTTCAGATATATGAATATATTTAACATGTTCTTTTTAAGTCTTTTAAGCAGAACTAAGTCCTTCTGTTCATTTTTTCACACCAGGTATAGGTTCACATCTTTTTTAACTGTCTTAAGTTACCCTCTTTGGAATCTGTTAGAATTTGTTAACATATGTCTTACACTAGGTTTCGCGGTATTCACTGCAATACATTTTAATAATAAGCATCTACATTGACAAATCCAAACTGGCACTGAAATGACCACATAACTGTAAAAAACAGCAAACAGCTATAGCAGCACTGGAGATTAACCGGTATGCCATGCACTCTTCAGAAGCTTGAATAAATTTCTTCTGAATTTAAAATAGGTAAGATAAGATAAAAAGATGTTTTCACTCCCTGACTTGGAAATTCTACTTACTGAAAAAAAAAAACTGCACAATGTCAGGGAAACAGGTCCTGTCAGAATCACATCATCCAGCAGGAGTGGCGCTGAGATAAATGCAAGATACAGAAATGCAAGATACATTATTCTTGGCTCTGCTAATTTGAATAAACACCATTTGAGTGGATACACCAGAAGACCTCCCACACACGTGACTGCAGATGTTTGGAAGGGACAACAAAAATGCAGGACAAAAACTCTCTAAGGACCAACTGTGGTTGTCAGGGCTAACTGGACTTTCAACAATATGGAGAAGAAACCATGTAGAGAAAATATGCACTTCTGTAGACTAACGATAACCCACAGGGGTCTGCTGCCCTGTGTCAGGCTGTTTACTTGAACTTACGTCATAAACTTTTACCGACCATCCTCCTGACTTAAGGTCCTAAGCTCTTTAGTAAGACAGAGAAGTAAATAGAAAGTGAGGGGACTCAAAACAATCATCCATCTTTACTGCTGGGAGAAGGGTTGAAAAATGATCACAGAAACAGAAGACACAATCTCAGAAACCCTTATAAATACCTACAGAACTGTTGCTCAAAACTTATCTGTAATAATTATACTGGTTTTATAGATAAGATGTACCGAAAGGTCAAAAGGTCCATGATTCCCTAGCTATTTAAATGTTCTTAGAAGAATCTCTGATAAAAATATTCCCAGTAATTTGACCCATTTGAAATAACTGTATTCCCCAAATCCTTCAAAGATAGCAATCAAAAAGCAAATTAAAGATTAATCATATTTGTGCATACGTGTGAAAAAATCTTAAATTGAACGTTAGAAGAATCAAACCTGTCAAGGTATTTAAAAAATAGACCATGAACTAGTTGGGATTTTTCCAGAGGTCTATGGATTATTCAACATTAAGAAATCTATTAATTTATTTAATTCCATTAAAAGGGCAAAGAAGAATAAACTTGGTCTCATGACTCTAAGTACTAATGATGGCACTTTAAATTTTTAATAGCCATTAGTATTAAAAGGAACTTTTAACTAGGATAGGAAGAAAGATAATTCCTTAATTTTATAAGACTATTTATATGAAACATAACGCCAAAATTCCACTTAAGAATGTAACACTAAATACATTCTTATTAAAGTCAAGAAAACATACATACTTAGAATTCACTATTTCAGTTTGTAACATTTTGGAATAGTTTTTCTCATAAGTCATAAAATATATATATAATAAATATAATATAATGTAAATATAAGATATAATAGATGAGAGGAAGAAATGAAATATTTTCAGATGACATTGTTTACCTGGAAAACACAAACAAATCATTTACTAATCTTCTAAAATTACTAAGGCCACTTAGTAAGAGTTCTGGATACAACTATATAGGCAGCAATCAGTAATTTCCTATCACAAAGTGTATTTTGTAGAGAAGAGAATCCATTCATGTTAGCAAAGATCAGTATGTGAAAAATCAACTGAAATATTCAAGCACAGTATTTTTCAAAAGACTATAGATATGTAATAGGTCAATGAAAATTTAGGATGAATACATTCAGTATTACCCAAACATCACTTCTCTCCAAACTAAATTATTAATTTGATGTATTTTTTAAATAAAAGTACCTAGAATTCTAGTTGTAATTCTATCAAAAAAAAAGATAATGTAGTCAATATACTCTTAAAATTAGCTAAGAAAAGTGAGATAATACAAAGATTGATTTCCTCCCAAATTATTAAGAATTACATAGAATATATCACTGAAAAATAATTAAGTGCCAACAAATTTCAGGGATTTGTGATGAAAACAGCATCACAATAAAAAAGGAAGAATTACTGAATGACTGGTATTGAGTGATATGACAACCATCAAGAGAAAAATTGTTTATGATAGGTAAAGTAACAAATTAGAAAAGAACAATTAGAAATAATTAGAAGACAATTTAGAATATTAATAGAATTTAGGATAATCAGTGTTCATTCAGGTATGAAAACAAAGGCAAACGTAAAAACTAAAAACTCAATATTCTAACAAATATTAAATCTTTATAAGAAAACAGTTACAAAATAAATATATAGGTCAAATTAAGAAAAGTATTTTCAACCTATTTGTAGCTGCCAAATGGTCTGTTACAGGTGCGTAAAGATTCCTAAAGGTACCTTTGCCTACCAGGTATCTAGGCAAGTCCCTCTGTTGGACGTCAGGCCATGCACAAACCCTCAGCGCTATGGAAACCCTGATGTTCGCACTGCCAGTATAAATACAGCCTGCTGCAGACGGCGAGTACTGAGGGTGACTGAAGTATCTGCCACAAAATACGACTATGACTACACAGTATCCACACACGGGTTTTCTCGTAATTAACTTCTAAAAAGAGCAACAGCAACACTCTGCTGTCCTAACGCCATTACAACACTTAGAAAGAAAAATGGACCTCCCTCCCATCGAAAGTCAATTCACAGATTTTGATGGACATTGATACTTTATCTGTTTCAGTCACAATCCAGTATTAACCAACAGTAACCCGCAGACCACATTCCTAAGTCAGCAACCTTATTATGCAAAGAGGTAAATGTTAGAAAAAAACTGGATATTATTTAATGTCCCTAATTATATGCTAGAAAAAATAAGGATGGTGGAAAGCAAATGACATTCACGCCATCTTGCATCTTCTTCACGGACTGTCTGTCACTGGGTGCGCAGTGAGAGCGACAGGGCACAGGGAACACGGAACCCGTCCCGTGGTGGCACACACGTGCAGGGAGGCTCTGCAGAGGCGGACATGGCACAAAGACCCACCTGGGGGGTCTCCCTCTAAGTAATAAAGCCTTAAATCCCTGGAGGAAGAACAGCAGACCAGTCACCTCAAAGACTTAGACAAAGACAACGTATTCAAAGGAAGAAAAAAGTAAAGTAAAAAAATAAAACAAAGCCCCATCTCAGGGCAGAGTCAGGCAACCAGGCATTTAGAGGCCCGTGAGTCTGGGAGCCAATAAAGGACTTCTGAGTATTTTTACTACAGGTAAACACTTGGGACATAACTACAGATGAGCACATGTGTTGGGGCACTGGACCACAGTGGGACCAGCCTGGGCTCAGACTCCACTGCATTTTATCACTCCTCCAGGATAAGCCAGCCCATGACTACAGTAAGCATGGTAGTGTTCTGTGTCCCCTAAAATCATCGTAACTTCAGAACCTTGGTTCGCTCATCCACAAGAGATGTGGGTTTTTCGTTTCCCCAGGGCGCAATCGTTTTAACAAATGGCCCTAGATCACTTTGAGGAAAGCTGGGAAGAAGTTGTGTAAGACGCACTTGTGGTGGAAAGGACTCTTGGCAAGCGGTTTCATTTGAGAGGAACTAGCCATGTTGAAGGCTCTGGTCTGGAAATGAGAACAGCTATTCAAGACAGAACTGTGCCCTAACGCTGACTTTCATTACTTAGATCAAGAAGAGCCTCAGTTAGCTACCAGTTTCTCGCAGGGGGTCAGAATACTTGTTTTCACTGCAGTCTTGCTGCCTCGTTCAGTTAACAATGGCTATCTTGTCTAGGTCAGATAAATTTTGCAGTTGGCTTCCATCACCTAAGATTTCACCATTTACTCAGTTATCCATTTCAAGGCAGAATTTTCTATTTTATACCAAGGCTACCAGGGACAACCACTAGGGAGTCTGTGAGGATTTCCCCCACTCCATCATTGAGTTGTTTCTCAACACTACAGTAAAGGACAGTCCTCTTCAAGAGACAAGAATGTAGGTGAGCCTGTAGCACATTTTTCATTCAGTTTCACTCCAACAGTCCCACCTCCCTCTAGAGACCTTTGGATTCATTCTTTTTACATCCTGCCAAGGGAGTTCTTACACCTCAGCTTCATTCAGGTTACAATTCTGTTCAGATTTTAGTCAACCATCCATGCCACTTGTCTGAACAGCTACACACACTGAACTTCCAGTGTGTGAATGAATTTCCAGTCATTCTACCCATATCGATAAGTTTGGTCTGATCTCAAACTGTTCCTTTCTCTCTGCACTACCATATTTAAATTCATTCCAACACATATTCCCCATGTTTCTGCTGATAAACTTTGGTAAAAATCGTAATTGTCCTGGTAGGTAAGCATTCTCCTCTGGGTGTGACATGTTAGTTGCCCCCTGGCTAACTTATTCTCCCCTTCAGATCTGTAGTTCCAGTCTTCTGTAATCACGTAGTTTCACTGAGCATACAGCTGCCTGATTAGGCAGCAGCTCTCACGGCCTCTCCTGGAGCTAGTGGCGACATGTGACTAGCTCACCAACACCTGAAATGATCAGAAGTAATGTGTGCGAATTTTGTGTCTTTTCCTTAAAAAACCTGTTTTCCTCCCAGTTCTATTTCTTTGTACCTATTTGAAACAGGATCCCGGATATGGAGCTGACTTAGATTCCACCATATGGAAGCGATGGCTCAGAAGTTTGTAGAGAAATAAGGTAAAAAGGATCAAAGGCTCTCCCTTAAAAAACAGAACCGCCCTGCCAGCAAATGTCACTCATGTTTTGACCTTATATGAGAAAGAACTGCACTCTTTCGTGTCACTTTATTACAAGCAGCAAATCTTACATCCTGAATATTGTAACCCTCTGTAGGATGTAGGGTCTAAAAATAACATAGGAGGGGCAGGTCATAAAATACTAGAGAGGAAGGTACCTACTGCAGGTGTGGTTACTACAGACCCTTTAAGCCAGGCAGGAATTAATATCAAGAGAGAGTTTCTCTTGATGTTATGTTCCTTTTCCAAAACCCCCGCATGGATATATCTGTTGAGTGAAAGAGAGGAATTTTAAAGAATGCAATCTTAAGTTTCAGGCTGAAGTAAGGGGGTTACTGCTTTCAAAGGAGTTAAAATGAAGCAGATTCAGCCCATGTACATCTCTGGTTCCCTTACCCGGCTTTGAGGTAAGTTAGTTACCCGTGTGGAGAAAACGTGACATGGAAGGGGAAGATTAACAGTGGCCTGATACTGCTCCAGAGAAACACTAGACAAGAAATATTTTAAAGCATGTAGACTATTCCGAGAGGGAAGAAGGAAGCTCGAGGATGTAACACTCAGAAAAGATGGTGATTGAGTATATGTAAGAAGCTGGCAATCTTCAATGTGGATTTCAAGAAATACAGTAAAATGTGCCTACAAAGATGTGACTCCAAATAATTTGGGAATAGAAACTGTGTTAAAAGGATTGGTGGCAAACACTGAATGCAATTAAGTACAAAAGTAAAACTGACATTCGTGGGATTTATGGATTAGCATAGAGAGTTTTAACTCTAATGATGACTTGATATTTGTGGAGTTTTCCGGTGTTTCCCTTCTTTGTAGTATTGTTGGATTATTGAAACTAATAATAATGTTTCTTTTTAATAAATATAATGAATTCATTATTCCAAGATTAAAGAAGAAATACAGTTTTTTCACATGAATTATTAACAGCAAAACAATCCCTGTTGGTATTGAATAATTATGGACTCCCATTTAAAATACCAAATCTCATGTCACCTATTTAAAATTTTGGTCAAACTGACAAATTATCCCAACTGATGCTTATAAATAAAACAAAAATCTTAACATTTCTCTTAACATTTATCAAAATCTTACCAATTTGAGGCTTGAGGCTTCCTCTCTTCATTCTTGAAGTTTTATCTCACTCTTCTGGATTTATGCTTGCTTAGTATGCTGTTGAGGGGGAAAATTTCCCATAAACCAAGAAAAAGATGAATTGCTCTGTAGTGATAATCAAGTAACCAGTAACCATCAGAATGTGGGAAACCCTGGTCCGTTGATCATGGACAACTCAACTGAATGAGAACTTTTTTGTAAGCCAACCAGCGTCAGAACTTTGCTTCTGAAGTCAGCAATAAAGAACAGACTTATTCCATACACATACCTTTGCGGGTTATTAATCAGGAACATCTCGCGGTGTAACTGCACTCCTGCAGATAATCTCAGCACACCTCACCTTCTGAGAGACTGCTGAGTCCTCTGTCCACGATTCCGAAAACTCCGTAAGATCGCCAGCCTGCTCCGCGCAGAGACTGTCTGGCTTCACTGAAATACATAAATTCAGAATAGTCCATTTCAGAAACTGAATGGTGGTCTCATGAGCATTTCTGAGGGTTTGCTTTACAGACATGGAGTCGACAGAACCAAGGAATCTCAGGCCAACAGGCAAGCTCGCTGGACTCCTTATGCCAAAACAGCTTTTCCTTTAGGTCTGTTGGCTGCTGAGACAATCTCAACAGTGACCTAAGCTCCAGCTTCATTTTTAAAATTATTTTGTTATCCTAGAATTTGTAACCAAATAAGTTTTTGTATAAGGTTATTAAACCTAGATCTTTATAAAAAGTGTTGAAGCCTAGATCTTGAAGTAAATTAATTTTGGCTTGAAGGTACATAGTTCTATCAGTTGGGCTTGGATTTTCATGCAAAATCGTTAGACCTTGGGTTGGAAGCTGTACCACTGGCAGGTGTATGGGTTTTTGCTGTTAATGTGATTATTTTCTGCTGCTTGCAGTGCTTTTGTTTTTGTTTGGGTCTATGTACAAAGACGTTTTTACAGACAGACTTCGATTCTGTCCCTTGATTTTTTTTTTATTTCTGTTGAACACATATAAAGGACCTGGCTGTCATAGAAAGCAGACGTAGACAGTGTTCCGTTAAGTCTCCAAGTCAATCCAAGTGGCCTCTGAGTTCTAATGACTAGAAACCATCAGGCCAGTAATCAGTCATAAAAAGCATGAGGCAGAATCTCTCCCAGGTTCTTTACAGGAGGGCACTGTTTTTAGAGAAAACCTGCTTTCTACTTAAAGTCTCATGATACTCCTGGCTCTTGCATTTTCCTTGATAAACAGCCCAAAACAGTCACTGTAGAATACCAATGGCCCTTATGGGGGACCTTATGACTTGTAAAAATTAATGAACTAACAGATTTACAAGGAAGTCTGTAAAAAAAAAGTAGAGGACAAAACATGGAACATTCAAAAGTTAGAGTATGTCACTGGAGTATCGAGGCCTCAGAATAAAGTTCAAGCAAGTCTCTCTTAAAGATTTGTTACCATTGAAATTAACCCTCCTTCACTCTCCGCTCAGCTTTACATGATGTTCTAAATGACCTATCTTTTCTTCAGGGAAAGAAATACCACATTGTTCAATCACTGCATCATAAAGTTCTGTGAGATTGCTAGTCCCTGGTCTAGAGCCAAGGTAAGGATTCTAATTAAGGAGTTTCCCAAACTTTAATAATACTGGCAAAACGTTTGTTCCTGGATGACTGATTTGCAGCAATTAGTTCTATTAATTACTGGCTGCACAGATGGGGGAAATATTTAATAACAGGAGAGAAAAGTATTAAATAAACTCTATGAGTAGTATTTTATACTGCTTTGAGAAGGTAAAAAAATAATGTACTAAATAAGGCAGTTTCAAAATTTATAGACAGGGGAGCATATACAAAGTTTCAAAATTATAAATTAAATTAAATCTAAGTGGAGAAGCCATTTACAGAAAGACTGGTGCAAAAGCAAAGCAGTCAGGACTGTGGGCACCTACCAGGCAGGCTCTCCTGCCCGCAAATAGGCCCTTTCTGTAAATACACCTGTAAAGCAGTGTTCCACCCACTGCTTTCTGCATTGAAGTCTCTAAGTACCCCAGAAGGGTTGCCTGCCTAGGACAAATCTTCAAGATCTTTTTTGGCTCAAAAATTCCTGCCCTAATTAGTATTAATTTGGATTGCTAATGTACGATGGGGGAAAATCCAAGTTTTGATTTTCAAGAAAAATCATTTTAAAAGGAACATCTTTGCTTTCTTCCTAAGCTTAGCAAAATTTTCTGGCCCCTCTTCTAAAGGAGAACATAGCCCTTGGAAGACTGACACATTTTATAGGTGATCCCAGTGCTAGATCTGTGGAATTCAACACCCGTGTCCCTTCCATGTGGCGTTCAAACCAAGCCCTTTGCAAAGCCATAAACTATTCATATATATTCAAAACCACATAGTATGATTAAGGATTTGAACATGTGAATGTAGTTTTTACTCCAGAATTTAATTAATATACCATTTTATGATAGTATAATAAACATGTAGCATAACATGACCAGCACAATAGAATGCAACACAATGTGACATAATACAATTATTAGTACACAGGGTATGAAATCAGACCTGGACTACACTTATCTGATCCCTGTGGCCGTAGGCAAGTTATTTAACCTTTACATGTCTGTTACCTCATATATACATTGGAAAAATAACTGTACTTAATTTATATTGATGCTATGAGGATTAACAGTGAAATACTCATAGCAGTTTATGTCACATAATAAGGAAAATAATCTCTTAAAAACATTCAGCCATCATCAACAGTATTACTATCACTTATAATAATTTTGATGTCATTTCAATCTATCAGAATTAATACTACATAATATGTATGGAAGACCAAATAATTATAGAATTTAGTTCTTTGAAAGAAGCCAAAAAAAGTAAACATAGTTCTAGGTCAGTGTTTTTTCTTTTAAATTCTGTCTTAACATTAAGTATGTTTTAATATATTTTCTACAATTCTTCAATATGATAGATTTTTATTTCTGTATTTGATCTAACATCTAAAAAAAGGTTTAACCGGTATAGACACCAAAAGGGAAACAAAAAATGCGTGACATGGAAAAAAGTTTGTTTCAAGTTCACATTTCAAGAGATTAGCATTTGGTTGTCTGCAATCCCATCTATTTCCTCTAAAGAAAGGTCAGATTTTACATTTCATATTCCCATCTCTACATTTTAAAAACCTAAATTATTTTGACTATATTGCAAAGTGACAACATAAAGGAAGAAATGAAAGTGGGTTTCATGAAAAATTCTAAAAGTTCAGGGATATTTTTCAGTCGTCAAATAAATGCTACATCAGCATCCTTTCCCTATTAAAATCTTAGTTATTAGCATTGAATATATATACATGTCAGTGTTTCCCAAGACTCTGTCGTATGTCATGCCAGTAGAGGCAAGCACGAAGGTGTTTCCAGACCTGGTCCTAAGAGGACACAAAAGTGTCACTGGACTGTGTCTCCCTCAATCCCCTCAACTCCTGACTGTGTCACATGGCCCAGGGGAGCTCCCCACAGTGTTCCAGGGAAAACTCAAGGGAAAGGAATGTTTATCCTACTAGGTTCTGTCCACCACTAGTCCCTAGAGATTCCACTTCCTCCTTTCCTTAAATTGACCTTCCCCTCCCATAAGAAAGATAAATTTGCATCATGGTAACTTTTGTGGAGAAGAAAACACGTAACTAAAAATTAAGCAATCAATTAAAAAATCAAAATCACTGTCTACATATCTTAGTGTCTGCTTGACCTTTGGGCATAAAAAGTGAGATCATTAGAGTTTTAAAAGATAAGAAAAATTGATCTCAATTTTGGTAGGAGAAGGGAAACACTGCAAAGATGCACATACAACAGTGCATCCGTGTCACGTCGGATGAAAGATATATCACAAAATGAGAGTGTAGAATATTTTCCTTAAATCTGAAACAGCTTGGTGGTCTGAGGAAACATTATTTCAGTGGGAGCCTGTATTGAATTATAATCATGTTCTCCATCAAACAATAGGGGAAAAGAGAGCAGGATCACCAGGCCAGGACCTACAACACTGTATACCACAGAAGATCATTACTGAATATTTGAGAGATCAAAAGTCACACCTGAAATTCTGTTCTTGTATGTAGGCTCCATATTCCCTGTACAGTCCTTTCTCACCAGTATTACCCTCCCCTTTGCCTTACTACCTGTGAAGAAGGCCTCACTACAGAGCGCTCTCCATCTCTGTCATCTGATTACCCACTCTTCTTCATAACTTTCAGTTTCCTGAGAAGAGATGTATTAAAGCCACCTGAGCCTGAGTTTTTGATGGATAGTTTCTCATCGAATCTTCGATTTCGTTAATTTAAAAGCGGCCTCTATCAGGCCATCCAGCTTCTCCCTCTTCACATAGCTATTTATTTTATGACACCCCCTCATCATTTCTAAAATTGCAGTAAGTCTTAATTCTGTGACTGTCTTTTGCTGTTGATTTCCTCTGCTTGTTCACGCATAGACGTTGTGTTGCTGTGTTTTCATTTCATGTTGGCATGTGCTTTTTTTTTGTTCTGTGTTACTCAAGATAGAATCAATTTTTTCAGACATCTACAAAGTATTTGAGTTCTGTTAGCACTTGGTACTACTTGTTACAATAAATGTTATACTTTTATCTAGATGACAGTTTTTCTGCATTTGTATTAAATATCACATTCATAAATTGCAACCTTACGAGCGCAGAGTACCAAAAGAAAAAATGTTAATACGTATGGGATATATAACCAAAATATTTTAATGTAATATAATTAGAAGCAATTATTAAAAGCAAATTAAAATACCCACTAATTGAACATTTATTATAAATTATAGTAAAGTATGAAGAGGTAACTCACAGGATTTCAAACTAGCTTCCTGGTCCAAAGAAATTGCTATAAACATTGCAGAAGTACCCTTTGGAAATCATGAGAAGAAACGGAATCATTTCAGAATAAGTAGGCTGGAAGGGAGGGAGTGTGTGGAAAGGCAAGGACAAGACTGATAAAGACAGAAACACAGGGAGAGACAGGAGCAGACAGACAGAAGGGAAGGTCGGTGAGTGAGAACACAATGAAAACTGACAGTGGGGAGAAGCAAGCCAGAAAAAAAGAGCAAGAAAAGAGAACATTTCTTCAGAAAAGTTGATGCCCTAATGGCCTCTACACATCACATGTTCAGTCTCACTCCAAATCAGTGAAACCAAGTTTAAACCAAAGTGAAGCACCAAAACACACAAACTCAAACAGATAAAATTAAACGTATTGATAAGACCAAGTTTTCTTGAGGATGTGCAGAAATCATAGTTTAAATCAATACTGTCTCTTTAGAAATATGACTGCCTTTATCGGCTAAGGTTATCTAAGCACAAAGCAGGCTTCAGCGATTTCTTACGTAAGAGCAGCACACGCACACATGCATCATACACACATACGTACAGAACACTCTCAGCGTGGGAAGATCTCTCAGCAGCGCTGTTCAGAATAGCAAAACTTGGAAAAAGTCCAAATGTCATCAACGTTAAAATGGTAAATAAAATCATGATACTGTTACAATGGAATACTATACGGTAATAGGTAAACATGAAAAAACAAAAACCATCTGCGGTTACACACAACAGCAGAAGGAATTCCACACTGTGGTGAGTGAGAGAAGCCAGACAGAAAGAAACCATATAAAAGAAGATACTGTATAATTCTGTATGAAAGCTTTGCAAAGAGACAGAACTCACCTGTGGTGTCAGCCATCAGGACAGGGATGCTCTTCGGGAAGGAAATAAGGGGTAAACTAGGGGAATTTGAGGTTTTTTAATATTTATTTTTGATCTGGGTAGAGGTCACGTGGTATGTTTATGTTATTCATTGAGCTGCATGTTACGGTTTCTGCACTTTTCTGTGAATATATTTTGGCAAAATATTATATAAAGTAAAACAAACAAAAAACATATCTATGCCAGGGAGCACACACAAGAAGGAGATCTATACAGAACTCAAAATGCGCAGACACTGCAGGAGAAACCACCTGACACAGAATAGATTTAAAGGACGAGGATGATGAGATCAGATACGTTGGAAGAAAGATTTTGTTGATAAAATGTTGAACATACTAGAAAAGATGCTTTTGTAAAAATAATCACACACACATGCGCACACACAACACACATGAAACAGGTGAACACCAGGTCGATTTTTTTAAATCAAATACGGCTCTCTGTGTTAGATAAAAGTATTTCTGGCCTTACAAGATGTAGACCTAAAATAAAGGACACATCTTATTGATACAGTCAAGGAAGAACCAAAAGGGCTCCCGGGTAGTTCAAGTGAAAGAAGAAGAAAGACATCTAAAATGAAGATGAGGTTAAGGTACCGAACGATGAAATGTAAAAGAAGAAGACAGAGCTACACACGATGAGGAGTCAGACTACGCCTCCTGGGCATTTTACATAATTGGAGATGAGTTCTCAGTAGAGAAGGCAGGGTGGGGAGTGAGAAGCTGGGGACATATCTTTTTTGAGTCCATGATGGAGGAGAAAGGATTACAGGGAGAGGCGCTCGATGAGGCAAGCTGATGGGGAGTATGTTCAGATAGCAGTTTCATGTCCCTGCACATCCCTCTCTCTGTGCGACAAAGGAGAAAAATGTGTTTAAGGATCAGAGGTCTTGTGCCTTGAAGAGCTAAGAAATACATTCCATTTAGGATGTCTGCATCCCGTCTGTGACCTTTTTTCCTTCTTTAAATCCAATCTCATTCAATCACTGAACTAAGCCTTTTCCTTTTTCTTTTTTTAAATCACAGCGAGGGGTTCTGACTTAATGTGTCACCACTTACTTGAGAGTTTGAATTTTTTAATATGACAGGAATTACGGCAGGCTTGGGAGTTATTAAAATAAGTAAGTCATGCTCCCTACCCTTGAAAAGCTCATGACCTACTGAGTCTGGAAAACCAAGGGACGATTTTAAACTGTCTAAAGTAAGAAAGCATGATGTACTGAGGAATGGATTCTAAGACCAGAAAAAGAGGGATTTCTGGGCAGGACCATAAGCTCAAATTACAACACATTCTCTGCCAAAATACAATTTCATGCCTGGGAGAAACTGTTATGTGGAATGTAGGGGACCTTGGATACAATCTTCAGACTTAGGAAGGAGTTCACAGACAAGGACAATTGTGGAGAAATGCTGCAGGGAGTGGCGATCACTTAGCTTAATGATTCGGATACTTCTGAACACTGGAATTTGACACAACATTGTAAAATGATTATAAATCAATAAAAAATGTTAAAAAAAAAATGATTCGCATACTTCAAGTTGTTCTTGCTTCATGGTCTGCTTTGGCATCTTTCTTGGGAGCATCATTTAAAAAATTCTGCCCCCTACCCCAGTTCTTTCCTTTCTTGGCAGTTGGTTCAGAAAACTGTGCCTATAGTTACCTCCCACTTGGCAGGGGGCCTCAGTTTAGGAAGAGTTCTCATCCAGGACATTCACACCTGCCTCTTCCAGGAAGAACAGCCCAGCCCTCAGAGATCACCCACACCTGAGCCCTATTCTCCAGGGGTCTGCACTCAGGCTTGGTGGTGGATGCAAAGACTGATTTTGTCCAAACTCCCCTCTTCGTGGACTTCTAAGAGTCCACTGCAGACAACTGGCCAATAGTTCTCTGCTTCCTAAAAACACGGACAGCTAACGGCAATGAATTTCAAAACTTCTTTAGGTAGGGCTGAACTGATGAAAACTTAAATGTGCTCACATATTCCAAAAAAGCACTCTTCTATCTTGGTAAAGGAGGCTAATGGTACTCAAAGTGACAGAAATGAGGTGAAATCCACGTTAAGGCACTTCCATCAATTGCAAAATTCTAATTTTACTCCAAAAATTAGCCAAGTACGGGCCTTTGGTAATTAACTGGCATTGAATTAAATTCAGCAAACACTTACTCCCTTTATATTCTGGTTTAATTAAATGCAAATCAAGGTTAATCTGTATCCCCCAAACACTCACTTATAGCCATGGCAAAGGCAAATATTACTTAAGAGAAACACTTCCCTTTGATGCACACAACTGTGCTACACTGAAGTATCGCACGCTAATGAGACTTCCCTCCACTTTGCTACTTTACGTTAGTGGCGGTTTCAGACAGCACTGAAAAATCACATCCATACTGCTTCATTTACAGTAGCTTATCTGCTTTTCCCCTAAACTCAAGTTCACAGAAGATAGAACAAGATTAGCTAAACACACAAATTAAAGAGATGAGAGTGGATCTACAAATAGTTATAATGCCTTTAGTTACTGCTATGGAATAGGAAGTTTAAAATCAGAGTATTGTGGCTAAATCTTGTGTACAATGACATTCAGTTAAACTTCAGTATTTGAATAAAGGAGAAACAAAACATATCTTACCGGATTAACAGCTGATTTATCATTAGACCCCCTAGCTACCCTGACTGTTAACATAAAGCAAATACCAACTTTCTTCTAGTTTTGCAGCCTGCAGTTTGCCTTGTGTCACTGTTGAAGAAACGAAAGGAAAGAAATCCTGATTCAAGGGTCAGAGGATTTAAGATTGAGAACATTTAAGAGAAGTGGAGAACTGTAGCTTTCTTGATTTGGCCTTTTGACTCTTGTGTGAACTACCAAGAATTTAATTACATTGCTTTCTCCTCAGAACATTCAGTTACCAAACTGTATGATTCTGCCATCTATCCGGAATCCTTGCTTCACTGTCTTTCAAGAAATGAGAGTTATGAGAGTGAGATGATACCAAAGGGTTAATTATGTAAATCCATCCCCTTATTAGTGGCAGAGGCCCATCTATGACTGTTTAACCATGACAGGGTATCTCACCACCAGAGAATCCAGGATTATTCCAGTAGACTTCTAGAAAGATGGTGAGAAAGTGTTAGCTACAGAAAAATGGAAAGCTCCACTGTTGGGATGATTGTAAGTTATTCTTAAGAAAAGGGACAAAACTATTAATAAAAGAAGCTATAAGAGAAATTTATGATGAAGGAATTTATAATTTTTACTTTTTACAAAATTATATGGTCAAAGCTTTTTTTTTTTTTTTTAATTAAAAGACTTTCTCCCAATCTCGAGGTGAGCAATGACTTAAAAGAAAAAACAAGCAAACCGGCATGATATTCATGAAAACAGCAATTTGCAGAAACATAAAATTTTTAAACTGAAGTTCAAATATGTCTTGAGTATATTTAATCAAACAACCCATTGCTATAGCAAGAATCTTTTATATGGAAACCAAAAAGTTGATGTCTATCTTCTTTTTCTAGTGAGTGTGGTCAGCTCCTCTCAAGAAGCAGATACCACTGTTAAACAAGTCTCTCTGGTACGAACTCTTAACACAGCACTAAAATGCTGTATTCAGAGAATGTCTTCCGGTCAGCCCTTGCTTTGCCCTGAAAAGTTCAAGTCCTCTTAAAAATGTATTAGGATCTACTGTACTAATATGTTTTCTAGAATTCTGTAATTTCCCAATTTAAGACAGACCACCATCTAAAAGCTTATGAATCAGTCAGTTATTTGTAACTGGGGATTTTGCCATAAAATAATGAAATATACCATGGCCACATGCCCACTTTAAATCTGCATGAAGAAATGCACATCCATACGACCTGCATGCATATGTACAGACACACGTTAATAAATGAATACACAAAACTATGCCAAGGATTTAGCTCTATAGAATCTAGACATTTATCTATTTATCCAGCAAATATTTTTTTCTCTTTTAAAATGCAAGGCATAATGACAGAAGATAGTATCAAGAAAATGTATAAATTTTGCATGTGGAAGAAAATGCATGTGAACATTCATCCTACTCCAGGTACTCTACCCCCTGTGTATTTTGTACGTCATATGCATTATGTCACTCTGGAAAAATGTACTCAATAGTTAAATGCTGGGTGCTAAAATAATCTCCTGAAGGAAAGTGACTGGGATCACAAATAAGGCGAAGGATTGAAAATTTTACTTTCAGATAAAGGAGCAGTCGCACCAGGAAACCCGCAGAAACAGTCGCATTTTTGTCCGTGTGAATGGCACACCTTGTGACTGCGCAGTTAGCGTGCGCCTGGTGTAGCCGCACACAGGGGCCCTGAGACACATGCTGAAGGATCACCAGGAGAAATGAGTGTCTAAGGTGATGTCCACCTGAGGGAGCAGCGCAGGCACTGGAAGTAGACATGCCTTTGCTAGAAGCTTGGCTACAGTACTTACTGACTATATGAAGCCCAACAAGTTAACAGTTCAACGGTGTTTTTTGCTTGTCTGTTTAAAGTACGCACACCACAACACATCCCTAGAAGAGGGGTTGAATTAATCACCTGCATGGTCCTGGTCCTCCTCCAATGGCTGGCGGGTGCGAGTGCAGGTCATGGAGAGAACGTGGCCATCGAGTGACCCACGAGCTGACCTAAGCAATCAGAGGCTCCCCGCCTTCCCCCTTGTCCTTGGAGTGTACCTCCTGCCCAGTGTTCCCACAGTGGGAGCCGTTTTCAAGGCCACAGCCTTGAGACAGCAGTGTGTCCCTGAGAGCATCTGGATGGGAGACGTGACTGAAACCAGTTAAGGTCTCAATGTGCATTAAAATTTCACATTCTGGTGGGTAAGTGGAGAGATCTACTTGTCTTGGGGCTGCTCATATGTAAGTTCCTTTGCTTGTTAAACCTGCCACCTCCCTATCTAGAGTGGTCTGCCTCTTTCTTGGATCTCTCCTTGCCCCCTGTGTATGGGGCCAGTTTGCAGACCAACAGCGGGTGAGGAAGGGAGGCGTTTGCTCCAAGAAGCAGACAAGGGGACATGCACATTCATAGCAGAAGGGAACCATCAAGAGGCAGAGGGCTGACGTGCTGGACCAGTAGAAGAATGTGTAGGTCTTCACATGGATCACTCTGCATCCTCACAGATGAATGGGGTTATGCTGGAAATTCCCTCAGCAGGGATCTGGCGTGACTGACATCCTGTCCTACAAACGCACACGTTTTTCTCGTTGATTTTTTTCTATAGTTGAGAGATGTATTAATGTAATTTTAATAATTCAGTATTTTTAGTTCACAAAACTAGTTTCTCATATCATTAAAACAATTCTGAATTTGAAGAAACAAATAAAAGATTATGTATTGGGGGATTGTCTAGTTGCTTAAGCCAGCCTGCAGGAGCTGAAGGCAGTATTTATTTTGACCCTGTAATACTTCAAGAAAAGGAATCCGTTGGTTATCAAAATTTTAGATGTTTTTAAAAATACTTTCAAAATCAGTTGTGTATTAATGCAATTTTCAAAGGATTATTTTAAACAGTCCTTTGTTAATTCAAGTCAGTGCCTCTGAAATTAGCCTTCTAGTAAATCTGGACTGGCTTCTTGGATTCTCTTATGAAGGATGGGCTTGTAATTAGTAACAGCTGTGAATCTCCATTTTGTAAAAATGGAGAAGATAGGTTATCAAATTAATCACATAATAGTTTTGGACACATATTTGGACACATATCAAGTTTTTAAAAGAGGAGAGATTTGTGTATTTTTTGTGTGTGTGGTAACGTTTTGAAAATAGTACATAAAAAAGTACAAATACTTTAGCTAACCTTGCTCTAAAGGCAAAATATGAATTATCTTTCCTCCCAACCCCAAGTTAATTAGGCCATTCACCTCTTTACCTCCTACAGAGTTGCCTCATTCTCTGAACTATTCTGAGCATCCATTTTATCACCTCTGTACATCTTCAGATGCACACTCACTGTTGCAAGGGAAACTTTAACTAGATCACCCATCATCTGCAGAGAGCTGGGACTTCAGAGGAGCCCTGGAAAATCATCTCACCATTAGGCTATAAGCAATTTTGAAAATGGAAAGTAGAGCGTATTTACTCCACCTGGTGAGTCTCTAATTACAATGGTCTAGATTCATCATTTATACGCATTTGTCATTTTAATTAATTACTCAGGGCTCCACTGAATCCCTTTGCTGCCTTCTAAAATTCCCATTGATTTAAAACGATAAAATTGTCACTACAGAGTCACAGACTTTTTGGAATCAGTGGGTTTTTATACAATCAAGAACTATTCTAAATAGTTCATCCTCTCTGTGGAGTTCAGAGATTTCCTGCCCCTTAAGATCATCTTGCCTTTCTTTTCCCTCTGACTATGAATACGAAGAATCTATTTACCATATTTTAGAAAGTCACTTAAAAATTCTGTTGTCAGTCTTACAAGTCCCATGTTTAATATCACTTTAAGTATGCATTGGGGTTATTATGTTATATTTTTAATAACTGCTTTAAATAAATAGTAAAGGCTGATTTGGTAGGTAACAGGTTTGCCTGTGAACACATTCATACACAAAAGTGTCAAGACTGATGCTGAAATGCAATACAAACAGTCTCAGTTATTTATGTAATACCTTTCATTCTTGAACTTCTTTTTTTCCAATTCCATTATAAGCACATTCTTGGTTTTTAATTTATTCAACACCTTTAGAGATTCAACCAATACCATGAAAAAAGCTGTTCACACTAGCGTGATGGAATTCCGTAGGTTTTGAGTAATATAAAGTTCTGGAGCAAAAACCTTCTTTACTAGCCTGAATTAACTAAATCAGTATCTACACCAAAATCAAATTGATTTAAGTTGGTTATATGGGTGTCTCCTTCATGAACTGTATACCGATGCTAGTCAGTTAACGAAGGCATGTATACGGTCATGGATAACTTCTAATGAGAACTGTGTTTTGCTTACTTAGACTAAGGTACTTGTTCTAAGTGCTTTTTGTGGACAAATTGACTTAATCACAGCACACTTATCAATACCTTCTATTTTCACCTGCATTTTATAGAAGAGAAAACTGAAGCACAGAGGGGTTGTGGAATTTCCAAAGTGAACATGGTAAGTGGCGCACTCTACACACTCCGAGCCTGCACTCCTAGCCATTTTCCTCCACTGCAGCCTGTTTTTGTGTATTTTCACTCTGTTACATAATGTTTGATGTTTGAGATCTAGTCTTTGCCATCTTGTTTTTCTCCTACAAGGCCAGTCAAAACATAAGTACTGAATATTTTTATTTTTCACTGACATACTTTTTAAAATCCCAACACAATTTGTGGCCAACTCAATATATGTATGTACTGGGCCCCTTCCTAAGTCCACGACTTAATTCGTTGGACAGCTTTACTGAGGAGTAAGTTACATTCAATAACTGTCATTTGTTTTAAATGAGCAATCTGATGGGTTTCAGGGTAGTGTTTATATGCATGTAATAATGACCACAATCAAGATACAAAATTTTAGCAATGTCTCGGAAAGATCTCTCAAGCTCCTTCACAGTCAGTCCTCTTTCCCTGAACCTACATATATTGATCTGTTTTCTGTTTCAGTTTTTACTTGCTTTTTCTAGAATGTCATATAGATAAAATCCTGCAGTATGCAGTCTTTTGCATTTGTTTTCTTTCACTTAGCAGGATGTTTTGCAACTGGTCCAGAGTGTTACAAGTGACAACCATTTGCTCCTTTTCCCTGCAGCATGGATTCCACGGCACAGTACCAAAATTTGCTTAGAATCAGTTGACCAACTTTTAGATTGGATTATTTCCAACTTGGGGCTCATTTCAGCAACGCTACTACCAACATCCATGTACAGGTTGTTGTGTGGGTATGTATTTCACTGCACTTGGGCAAATTTCTAGAAGTGGGGTTACTGGGTCATGTCATTTTTACACTTAACTTTATCTCTAATGCTAATTTGTTTCCCCAAATGCACACTTTTATATTCCAATCACCCAAGTCCAGAGAGCTTGAGGTGCTTCCCATCCCCTCCACATGTCTTCTAAATTTCAGCCACAAGTGGGTGTAGAGGGGTATGTCATTGGGGTGTTAATTTGAGTTTCTCTGATGGCCAGTGATGTTGATTATCTCCTTCTATGCTTATTAACCATTCATGTATCTTCTTTTGTAGAGTAATTATTACAAATGTTTACCCATTTGGGGGTTGTTTTCTTATTAACTTTAAAACATCTTCTAGATATTAAAAATACAAATCCTTTAAAGGTTTATGGAATTTACCAGGGAAGTCATCTCTTTTCTGAGTTATTTTTTGCAGGAAGGCTATTAATTATGAATTTGATTCCTTTCATTGAGAAAGGTTATTTATATTAACTATTTCTTCTTGGGTAGATTATAGAAAGTTGGGCCCTTTAAGGACAATGCTGATCTTGGAATGATGTCGCTCATAATAGTCCCTTCTTATCACTTTAATTTCCTCAGGATCTACAGTAACAGTTCCTCTTTCATTAATGATATTGTTCATCCATGTCTTCTCTGTGTTCTTAATCAGTTTCAGTAGAGTTCTATCAGTTTTAATGAACTTTTCAAAGAATTGGCTTTTGATTTTATTGATTTTTCTCTTTTGCCTAATTTTTTCCATTTCATTGATTTTTGCTCTTATCTATACTGTTTTTTTCTTCTCCTTCCTATATGGACAATTAGCTCTTCTCTTTCTGTGTTTATTAAGAAGACACTTAGGTCATTAAAGTATGGCCTTTCGTCCATTCTAATATAATCATACAAAGTCATAAGCTACCTTCAAGAACTGCGTTAGCTGCACCCTCTACCTTTTGATAAGCTGTGTTTACATTCCCACTTAGCTCAAAATACGTTCTCATTTGCTGTGATTTCATTCTAGACCTACGGATTATTTGGACATTTTTGTTTAATTTCAAAGTACTTGGAAACCTTTTAAATGCTTGCTGTACTGTTTTCCAATGTAATTATGCTGGGGGAATTTCAACGTATTTTAATTTACTGATATTTAATTTGTGTCCCAGCATGTGATCTACCCTGGTGAATACATTATGTGCACTTAAAAAGAATGTGTTCCTATCAAGCGTAGTGTCTGTAAAATCAAGTAGGTCAAAGTGATTAATAGCGCTGTTCAGCTCTTCTATATTTTTACTGATTTTTAATCCAGTTATTGTATCAGTTACTGAAGTAGAAATGATAAACTGTTCCCACTATCATTGTGGACTTGTAATTGGTCCTTTACTTATGTGAATGTTTCTGTATGTCTTTTGAAGCTCTGTTATTTGTCACATACAGAGTTATAATTGTAATGATTTCAAGGTGAATTGACAATTTCATCATTAGGAAATGTGCCACTCTTCCAATGGTAATCATTTTTTCAATTTAAATCCATTTTATGGGGGTACTAATAGATTAATGAAAGGCCCGCTACCCTTAGTGTTTACATAGTATATATTTTTCAGCCATTTGTTTTCAACCTACATCCATCATTGTACTTGACGTGTCTTCTTTTTCATCCATTATGACAATTAGTGCCTTTTAACTAGAAAGAGGCTATTACAGTTCAATGTAATTATTAAAACTGTAACATGTTAATGCTGCATCATTTGTTTCTCTTTGGTTTATGACTGACATTTCCCAAATTTTTTATTGAAATTGTTTCATTTTCATATATGCTTATTTTCATTATGTTTTTAGTAGTTTTTCAAGGGATTCCACAGTCTACTTCAAGTTTATATCATGACACTTTACATAAAATGTAGATCATAATGGTTACCTTATCCTCATCCTCATCTTCTGTACCATGGTAGAAATCTGTAACTTTATAATCTCTCAGTATTTGAAAAAAATTAAGCCATTCTTTTTTCAAATATTCCTTCTGTTTTCTTTCCATATCAGCTTGCTGGACTGCTGTAGGGTGACACTGAGAACTGAGGGAACATAAATAACAAATCTGGAGTCTCAGAGTTTTGGAAGCAAGAAATTCAAGATCCAAGTATTAGCAGGACTGGTTTCTCCTAAGGGCTGTGAGGAAGAATCTGTTCCCTACTTCTTCCTTCATTTTTGGTGGTTTGCTGGTTTTCTCTGACGTCCCTTAATGGGCAGCAACCTCACCCTGATCTCAGCCTTTACCTTTACATGTGTGTCCCCTGTATGCAGACCACTGACCAAATTTCTCCTTTTGATACAGAAACCAGTCATATGGGGTAGGAGTTCACCTCACTCCAGTGTGACCTCATTTTAACTTACATCTGCAAAGATCCTATTTTCAAAAGAGAGTCACATTCTGAGGTACTTGGAGTTAGGACTTCAGCATATAAATACAGGGGAGACAATGCAACTTCTAACACTCCCCTTCTGGGAATCAAATGAAGTGTACGTTAAACTCTTTGAGATTACCTAACAGGTATTGGAGAGACTGTTCACTTTTTCAATTTTCTTCTAAGAAATTAACTGATACAGAGCCAAGGTCACTGCCTCCTCTCTCATCACCCTTCCCCTGGACACCAGTTATTTTTTTCAAATTTCAGATATTGTATGTTTTCATGTCTTTGACTTCCATGTTTTACTTTTATTGTTTTTATCCCCTCTAGGAATATCTCCTGTATTTTCAATCTTTGAAAGTATATATATATTTACATATTTTATATTTTATAAATGTATCTATATTAGCAGTTTTTAAGATTCTTCTCTGTGAATATCACCATTTGGTTCCTCTTAGGTTGGGTCTCAATTGATGGTTTTTATTTTTAAAAATGGGTCCCAAATTACAGATTCTTTATATCAAGTGTTTTGGAACGTGTCCTACACACGTCTCGTGTTAATCTGCGGGGACTCTGGATTTATGTGCTGCTCCTAAAAGTGCTGTTTCTTTTGTTTCCGCGAACATTCATTTTGTTATAGCGAACATTTGTTTTAGAAAAACATAATTCGTTTAGATGCAAACTGTGCACTCCATCTTCTGGGGTAGCCACTCATGACCTGTTTTGATCTTTTCTCTTTAGATTAATGCTTTTATTCTTGTCTGTAAATGCATGATTCAGGCATCAGCCATGTAGAGAGAAGAACGTGATCTGAGTACCTTCTTTCTGGCTCTTTCCTTTCCTGGATTTTGCCTTCTCTCTCCAGTGGTCATGATTGTCTTCACTCCATTTCCTGGATTCTCAAGGCTGAAGACTGAGTTTCCCACTGACAGCCTCACTGTTCTACGCTAACTGTGTCTGCTTTCAGTCTAAAATGCGCATAAATGAGGGACTCACTCTGTTACTCCCTTCTCTGGGTATGATTAGCCAGCCAGAGTCTGCTCCTTCTGTTCAGCCTCCAGAACCTTGAAGTACCAGCTTTAGGTATGATTTACAGAGTTCATTGCGTTAGCTGTCCAAGGCTCAGGTCTCTTACTCTACCCAAGGGGAAGTCCTGTCTCATTGTTTTTACTGCACAGTACAACCAGCTCTCTAAAATCAGTGACCCTCTGGCATGTGAAGCGTCCTAGAAGTTTACCATGTGGATTGATTTATGGTAATAATGAGAAGAGGGAGTGAAAGATTTAACTGTAATTATCATTCTGACAGCAGTAGTATCAGGACCAATAAAACAGAAGTCAGTGAATACTCTGGAAGAGGCCCTGTGCTGTGTGTTTTCCATACATTCTTTCATGTAATTCTCACGTTAATGTTGTAAGTTGAATAGTATTACTGTAAATTAGCCAGTCACATGGCTTCTCCGATACAGGTTTTGAAACCACATCGGGCTTTCCTGAAAGCGCGTGCTCTCAACGTCTACATCCTGTGGTGGTTTTTTACTTACATTTTATCGTGCTAATTGCATACCTTTATAATTACTGCACAACAAATACTATTGCAGCAACTTAAAATGTTTAGCAAAAGCAAGTGCTCACATCCTATGTGTGTCATTTCTGGTATAAAAAACATAGAGAATCTCAGAAGTTTTAAGAGAAGACTCTCAAGCGATGCCCAGAAAAAAAAAAAAAAAAACAAACAAAAACCCAACCAAGAATATTACTCCAGGCCAGGAACACAAATTTGAAAGGGCTCTGAGTTTGGAATGTGATTGACGCAGGGATGGAAAGGAGTTCTCACTCTGGTGAGGCATTTTGAGAAAGGGTTTAGAGGTTCAGGGGAGTAAAATTTTAATTTCAGTAAGTTTTGGCTTTTAACCTTTTCTTATTTTTCTTTTAATATTTTTCCCAAAATGCCAGAAAGCAGATATTTAAAATAAGCTATTACACAATTGTCAGTTAACTAACAATTATTCCAATATTCAATTTAAGTATTAAAGTTGTATTTCATAATAACCTCAGCAGTCTGATCAAAATTCTAATCAAGGTCAGAAATGTGGCGCATGCACAGTTATTTGGTTAAAGAGGAAACCATCAGCCATTTCAGTTTGGCCGGGTCACGCAAGTACACAAAACTTGGAGGTACTCTGGATATTTATTACCAATTTTATACAGGTGTTTACCCATTGTATCCTTGTATGAAGAAAGAAATATTCTTTTCCCCTGTTTTAAATAAACATTGTTCATTATAGAAAATTAAAACCCAAAGATGGGCAAGGGAAAAGGTATCTCCTACTACTTTTTGCACACTGGTACTCTGCTTTACTCTGAATAATTGTTCAATAATTACACTCGCATTAGACATTCAGTATAAAATGATCAGCGACCACTGATTCAAATGACTGTCAGGATTTGATTTATAATTATTTTTGTCACTAGATGTGAATAAAACAGATTATATATGCAAATTTCAGAAATTGACATATTTCATGACTCATGCAAAATAATCAAGACATTCATGTAATTTTATACTTTTTAAACTTTCTAACATCATGAAGGAAACAAAACTCAAATTTCCAACTCTACAGCCAGGACAAAGTGAGTACGAATGTCTGAAGGAGTAAGAGTTCAGAATGTTCCATCTAGTTCCCTGATGAAGGATGAATGTCCTTAGGGTTGAGAAGAATCAGCCACTGCAGTAAAGAGGAAGGGGGAGAAAATGAGATCGCTGTCAAATGAAACACAAACCCTGAGGCTAAAAGTACTGTAAATGGTGGATTGAAAGGTATTACAGCCGCTGAATCCAAATATTCTCTCAGAATTAACATATCTTCTCTCCAAACTCTAACAAGGATTATAAACGCCAGTTAGACACAGCACTGAGGACACACGTGACCCTGAGTAAATGATCAGGTTCTAAAACAGTATGTTTTCTTCTTCTTCGCAAAGAAATAAACATGTAAAGAGAAAACGTGCAAGTTAACAATGGAAGTTCCTTGGAGAAACAGAATTCTTAACTATTTTCTCTGAAACATTTACACACACACACACACACTCCCAAAGAATTTAAATATATTTTTGTAAGAACTTGGACATACATATAATTAAGCTGCTTCTCTCCAATCTCATTTCCCTTTTTTCTTAATGACCGAAATTTATTTTTGAAACTACACATTTAGACATGTCACATCATTAGTCAGGGTGCCTTGAAAGACAATCTCTAAGGTGGCCCCAGTGGTCCTATCATATTGGTGTGTATGATGTTTAATCCCTTCCCCTTGAGTGGGGGAAAGGTGTAACTGGCTCTAACCAAGAAAATGTGGCAACGGTGATGGGATGTCACTCCTGTGGTTTCCTACTTCAGATGACATGCTATCTTGTGATCATGCTGTCTTGCTCCTCTGCTGCCCCGGGGAAGGAAGTAAAGACGCTCTGAGCTGCTTCCCTCCTTGTTGGGAGGACCACAGGAGAGGGGACTGTGGGTGGCTTTTAGGAACTGACAGCAGCTTGGAGATGACAGGCAGCCAAAATCTGGAGCTTTCAGTCCCACAACCATGAGGAGATGAATCCTGCCAACAGTCTGACCAAGCTTGGGGGTGTTGATTCTTCCCCCGTTAAGACTCCCTATGAGACCACAATCTGGCTGATTCCTTGAAGGTAGCCTTCTGAGACCCTGAGTAGGGAAAGAACTAACCCTACTGAGACTCTTGATTGGCAGAAACAAGTGAGATAATAAATGTATGGTTTTTAAAGTCACTGAGTGTGGTAAATTTTTACACAACACAGCTAACATAGCACTGTTTTGAAATCATATGCTATCCTTAAAAAATGCATTCATCTTAACAATTTTACTTGTTTTTAGTTGCTGTGCAGTTGGGAGGATATGCTAACTTTTTATTGGGTTGTTTGCCCCAACATGACCAGTAATCATTACTAAATTAACTAAAAATATTTTAAATTTTATTTCATCTCTATGGCTTGACTTCTATAAAAATTTAATGTCTCACCTTGACTCTGGCATGGTCTGTGTGGCCAAAAATCATACTATTGTCTGAATGTATACTTGTAGGTTTATTTATATGCAACTATATACCTGTATCTATATATTTGTATATAGATATATTTTTAATTAAAAATTACCTGTATTCTTGATGTCATATATACAGATATGTGCATACAGATATATAATACTCATCTTGATAATTTAACCCCTCTTGTAAAATATTCACCACTATCTGAAATTTCCGTAATACAAAGGGAATGCTTCAAATTTTCTTGAACAGCTTATCCTGACCCTAAAACCTGTATCATCTTTTGGCCCTTATAAATCAGCTCCTCATACATGTGGGTTTATTTGTACTCAAAATGTAAAAGACAGTAAGAAAATACCTATGAGAGGGCTGCTTCTGTGAGGTGCAGCAACACAGGGGTAGACAATTACTCTCACTGTCAACAGCTAGTCAAGCAAGGTAAATTATAGCTGTAAAATCACATTTTTAAAGCCATCAGTGAGTTTTCAAACCAACAAGCTGTAGATGGATTCAGTTTATACAGGGGGGGCAAACTGTTCAGGTGTGAGCTAAGGATTAACAGCTACTTGCTTTTTGCTTTTTATTTCCTAGTTGCATCTGCACAGTCAGAATGCAGGCTTGTGCTGGGTAGAGGACCACTGAGGGTATGTGGGACGGGAGCAGGGGAGAATGAGAGAAGCTTTTAGCTACTGCACAGAGCTGCTAAAACAAAATGTGGGTCTTGATGGGTCTTGAACTCAAGAATGATTCTCTCCAAAAGCACGATTACCGAATTTTGAGGATGTACAAGACATAGGATTAGAGTGAAAGCTTCTTAAAAGGAAAGTGCAAACTCTCTACGGGCTACAGTGCATGTTGGACAAAGACCTGCTGGAATGAGTGATCCTAGGGGTTTGAAAACCTGATGAGAGGGCTGAGCTGGCAAGGACAAACTGCATCTGCCTTTTTCTTGCACAGCTTGCTAACCCAGATATACTCAGAGGCCAAGATTACAGGGCCTGGCCCCCAGCAGAGGGCCCCTCCTGAAGGACAGACTCAGAGCAGAGACTCTGGTGGAAGTTTCTAAACCGGAAACATGCGAGTCCTTACAGACACCGCCAACCTCCCCGAAAGATGTATGACAGTATTTTAAATCAGAAAAGGTAGGCTTAAGAAAAAATGTAAAGTACTCTGAAATGAATTGCCAGTAGTCTTTCAGGGATAAGGATCTAGATCCAACCACAGCTACCTATTGCAAGTTCTTGAGGGACACAGTCTGGAAACAGGAGTAAACCATAGGCAGATTTAGACTTATAAACACTGAAACCCTTGACACAGCTCAGTCCTAAAATGGGTGCGGTGACACACGTCAGACTCTATACGGTAATAGGAGAAAGTATACATCCTCTCCTGTAAAAGGTACCATAATGTGCAACTTCCAGGTTCTGTCATACAGAGTTCAGCGTGCATTAAACACGTACACGGAGAAGCAACAACTACATCAGTAATAAACAAAAGGAACTCTAGACAACAGAAGTGAACAAACAGGTGGGCCAGACAGGAAAGAAAGCAGACGACAACTATGATAAAGTGGGCACTGAAGATAAGAAAAATACGAAGTAAATTGATGAAAGGACAGAAAATTCCCTATCGAATTTTAATTTATGAGAAATAATTAAATGATTTTCTAGAGCAAATGTATATTACAACTAAAATTAAGTACTCAAAGGATGGCTTTAGCAATGGATTGTATAGCAAAACAGATTATCAAATGGAAGACACATCAGGAAATAAATCAACCTGAAGCACAGAGGGGAAAAGAGGAGAAATGTGGATGCAAGCATGAAAGGTTAACAGAATACACAGAGCAAGCCTAACATATGTAATTTACGTAACAGAAGGAAAAAGCAAAATGGGGAAGAAAAAATCAAAACTTGATGACATAATGCCCTCAAAATTTGCCAAATGAAAACTATCAATTCAGAAATTTTAGCATCTCATCATACTGCAAAAAAAGATAGAATGAAAACAATACTTAAATACTCCACTGGAAACCAAAAGAAATAAAGCATCTTAAAAGCTCTATCTATCTATATCTGCTATATTGCATCTTTCCAAAATTCATGTGTTGAAGCTCTAACCCCTAGTACCTCAGAATGTGACTGTATTTGGAGACAGGGCCTTTAAAGTGGTGATTAAGTTAAAGTGATGCCATTAGATTGGGACATAATCTCTATCTGTCTGATGTCCTTATAAGAAGAGGAAATTTAGACACACGAGCGAGATACCAGGGATGTGCAACCACAGAGGGATGGTCGTGTGGAGACACAGCAAGAAGGCCACCATCTGCAAGCCACTGGAAGAGGCCCCAGAAGAAACCAACCTGCTAAAAACTTGACCTTGGATTTCTAACTGTGAGGAAGTAAAATTCTGTTACACATGTCAGCTTTGTTATGATTAGTATTTCCATGGTAAATATTTTTTAATGATTTCCTTTTGCCTTATATCTTTACTTTTTAACTGCTATGAGCTACGTCAAATACATAACAGCACAATACAGAAAACACAATTTCACTGTAACTTTCTGTTGATCCAGTAATGTACAAACATTCAGCATGTGGTATGTGGATTAAAAAAATGCATCCGTGAAAAAGGAACCCTTGTACACTGTTGGTAGCAATGCAAACTCGTGCATATGGAAAATGGTATAGAGGTTCTTCAAGAAATTAAAAATAGAACTACCGTCTGATTCAGGAATTCCATTCCTGGGTATCTATGTGAAGAAAATGAAAACACTAATTCAAAGAGATACCTGCACTCCTGTAGCCATCACAGCATTATTTACAATAGCCAAGATACAGAAGCAACCTACATGTCCATCTATAGGTGAATGGATAAAGAAGATGTGGTAAATACATAGGATGGAATGTTTCTCAGCCATAAAGAACATGAAATATTGCTATCTGCAACAACCTGGATGATCTAGAAGTAATTATGCTAAGCAAAATAAGTCAGATAGAGAAAGACAAATACTATATGATTTCACTTATAGGTATAATCCAAAAAAGCAAAACAAAACAGACTCATATATTTAAAAAAAAACAAAACAACAGCTTGTGGTTGTCAGAGCGAGGAGGGGAATGGACAAAATAGGTAAAGGGGAGCAAGAGGCAAAAATGTCCAGTCACACAGTAGGTGAGTTACGGAGATAAGATAGAGTAAGAAATACAGTCAACAGTTTTGCAGTAACTTTGTATAGTAACAGATGTTTATCAGGATTATTGTTGAGATCATTTCATAATGTACATAAATGTTGAACTATTATGTTGTACACCAGAAACCAATATTGTTTGTCAGCTATACCTCAATAAAAAAACACATCCGGATGCAATTCAGGAACTCAGTTTAAGAAATAAAGACCTATCTCTGAGGGAATTATTTCCCTTTAACATTGATTCTTCCCTCCATGCTCTGTCCCCACACTCCTATTGAAACTTGACTTTCATTAAGATTTTATGAAAAGTTTGTGTAGTAAACTAATTTTTGAGTAAATAGTGAAGGAATTTAAATTTCTACAAAACTGCACTTGAGAGATGTAAACTATCACCATGTTTATTTGAGTATTGCCAATCTCTAGTGACTTAAACTGTAATCTATAAACATAACAATTACTCATTTTTTCAAAACATATTAACGCTTACAGCATGAAAACAATCTTGTTTAAAATTGCATCAAAAAGAATAAAATACTTCGGAATAAACTTAACCAAGGAGGTGATAGACCTGTAGTCCTAAAACACTGATGAAGGAAACTGAAGATGATACAGAGAAATAGAAAGATATCCCATGTTCATGGATTAAAATAATTAATACCATTAAAATGTCCATTCTATCCAAAAAACCTACAGATTTAATGCAATCCCTATCAAAATGCCCATGACATATTTTTTTTTATAAAACTAGAACAAATATCCCAGAAGTTATGTGAAACCACAAAAGACCCTGAATTGCCAAGGGAACCCTGAGAAAAAAACAGAACTGGAGGAATCATGCTCCCTGACTTCAGACTATATAAAGCTACATTAATCAAAACAGCATGGTATTGGCACAAAAACAGACACACAGATTGATGGAACAGAACAGAGGGCCCAGAAATAAATCTACATACTTATGGTCAATTAATCTATGAAAAAGAAGGAAAAAATATAAAATGGAGAAAATGCATTCTCTTTAATAAATGGTGCTGGGAATACAGAACAGCTACATGTAAAGGAATGAAATCAGAACATTTTCTCACACCATATACAAAAATAAACTCAAAATGGATTAAAGGCCTAAATGTAAGATCATAAAACTCTTAGAAGAGAACAAAGGAAAAATACTCTTTTACATAAATTGTAGCAGTCTTTCTTGGCTCTGTCCCCTAAGGCAAAAGAAACAAAAGCAAAAATTAACTAAAGTAACCTAATTAAACTTAAAAGATTTTGTGCAGCAAAAGAAGCCATAGACAAAATGAAAAGACAACATACTGAATCGAAGAATATATTTGCAAATGCTACAACAGATAGGGGATTAATACACAATATATAAGCAACTCACAGAACTCAATACCCAACCCCCCCCAAAAAACATAAAACCCTAAAAAACTGAACCTGATTAAAAATGGTCAGACGATCTGAATAGACATTTTTCCAAGGAAGCGATACAAATGTCCAACAGGAACATGAAAAAATTTTCAGCACTACTGATCATCAGAGAAATGAAAATCAAAACCACAATGAGGTATCACCTCACTCCTGTCAGAACAGTACCATCAAAAAGTCTACAAATAACAAGTGCTGGCAAGGATGGAGAGAAAATGCAACCCTAGAGCACTGTTGGTGGGAATGTAAATTGGTGCAGCCACTATGGAAAACAGTATGGAGGTTCCTTTAAAAAACTAAAAATAGAACAACCATGTGAGCTAGCAGTTCCACCTGTATTTTGTAAAAGGCTAGCAATCTTGAGTTTCTGTAGGTTAACACAGGACAAATGAGAAAGGAGTTGGATATATTAATGAGGTTTTAGCACAGAGCCACTGTGGAGAATTTGGGATGGATTATTTGGAGGTGGTATCTAAAAGGAACACTCAGAGACATGGGGTATCTACAGGGAGACACGGACACCCACCTCCTTGCTTGGATGTGTGCCAAGGTGCATAAACAGCTACATACAGCCTCATCCACCACATAGGGACGCCTTGAGAGAGTTTTTGAGAGTTGAGCCTTTGTTCTCAGGATGTTGACTGGGACAGACAGTCTTAGAAACTGGTGTCTGCTTCTTTCCTGTAGGCTTTTGAAGGCAAAAAGTAGCCTAGGATAGGTACAAGGAAGCAGTAAGACGACTAAACGCCCTCCTTTGGGCATATGAAGGGTGTGTGGGTTAGTGGATACCAAGGAAGACAGACAGCCTGTCTTCAAAATAACTAGCCAAGAGTGCAAACTTGTGGAGCACAACAAACTCAGTAACTAGGTTCTTGAAGCAGGATTTGCAGCAGCATTGCAAGAGTTTGATGAAAAAGCAAAGAACTGAACTCTGGGGGAGGTCCATAATGTGACTGTCTACTTCAAAGAGGTCAGTGATAACAGAATCATCATGGCTTCCATATTAAGCATTTGACCTCTTTCCTCCTTCCAATTTACCCAATGTCCATCCTGGAGACCACCAAACACGACACAGAGGCAGCAGAAGAGAAAAGAAGTTACCACAACCCAGTTCCCTGCTACAAGCCCCCGAGCTGAGGAGAGAGGAAGATCGAGTAATTCGACACAGTATTGGTGTTTTAAATTGGATACTGAAATTCTCTCATTTTGATACTTCAGTTGCCTTAATTACCAAGGTGAGACCATTTTAATGACTGAAAGTGAGTGGAAGTCTACAGGCTATCCTTGAGATTTCTAAAAAGAGCAGGGACATCCTATACAACATACAGAAACATAATAGTTGGGGGGAAAAATGATCCATTTCCTCTCTGTAGTCAACAAATTCAAAACCTGTGATAGACTGGTTACAAATCAAATAAAAACACGCATGCACATCTTAGTTTATCTCAACTTCTTCCTCTATTTTAAATGAAATCTTTATCACAACATAAAGTTAAAATAAACAACAATGTACATTTTGTGGAAACAAGATGGGCTTTTCATTTTAATCATCTGTTATTTTGATTTACCCTAGCCAAACAATATAATTTTATTTGTAATACAGTATACAGAACATGATTCTGTATCATACACTGTACACCATAAAATATTTATATAGTGCATATTCTGTGGTTTATGTGATATAGCATATATTACCTATTATATATTATATTTTAAGGCTTTAATATTAAAAATATAAAATAGGTATGAAAAAATATTTTTGTATTTGTTATGGTTGGTACCTAAGAAAAATTAGATACTAGTAATACACATGTATTTGTTTATATGCATACACACATATATACATACACATATCTTACATATATGAATCCAGATAACTATCACAACTGTGTTCACAGATAAAAATGTTAAGCTGAGATCATAAAAAAAATCAATATACGATTTCCTAAAAAGAAAAAAATCTATACTATCTGCAAAGGTGGGAGTCCATGGTAAGTTTAGTGGTGGTCATTTTTAGCCAAGTCTTTTCCTTCTCTTCCTTGGGGATGTCTTTGTTTCACTTCGTTTGCTTGCACAAGTAAATGCTTTATTATTAACTGTGACTTTACTACATGTTCAAAATACATTCACAACCTTGTAAACTATCTTAACCATCTGCAACTGCATTTAAGAATTTCTATTGTTTAACATACCTCAGTAACATTTATAAAAAGAGAGCCACAGTAACGAGACATTGTAAATCTGTTTGGATATTTAACCACAATTTTCACAACTCTGAAGGATCAAGTAAAGCTTATAGTCTTTGAGTTTTTGCTGTTACGGTTGTTTTTTAATTAACCAGGATCACCTTGAAAATAGCACAAATGTGAAATACATTATTTTCTTGGGCACATTAAATAAATTGGTTTATACTTTCTTACTTATGTATATTGATCAACAACTGTATCTCACCAAGCACAGGGACTTGAGCTTGTTCTTTTTTTTCTTTAATTATGGTTTATTTTATCCCTTTAAATAATTTTTGACACGAGTCAAAGTCAGGGTCATTTCATTTTTATGTGATGAAAACGAACACAGAAACTAGGTAAATACAATTTTCCTGTATTTAACTTAAAGGATAAGTGCTTCACAAATATTATTTCATGAAGATGAAGAATAACAGAGTATAGCTGGGCTAGAAACATTTTCTTAAAAATCATAGTTTTTCATCCCCTAAATCCACTTTCAGAACATAAAGTGATACGGTTTCAATTCATCAAAGAATCTTTTAATATAATTTTCCCCTCTTAGTTGTTGGGTTTTTTTTTTTTAAGTCAAATCTTAGATTGAATCAGTATTCTAGGCTTTGAATCCCAAAGAAAGTCAGATGATTTAAAAAAAAAAAAATCAAGGACTAGCGTAACAGGAAGACATTAAGCCTGGGAATCTCGTGGAGTCCTGAGATGGTCTTTCCGTTCGATGCCATATGAGACTTTACAACCACCAAGTCAGTGAGAGTGGAGTCTGTCCTCATAAGAGGAAAGTAGCTCCCCTCAGACAATCAGTTTGACTTCCTCTAGTCAGAGACACAACCACAGTATCACCAGTTACCACGAACGCTGTTCCCATGTGACAGTAACTCAAATGTAAATTATCTAAATTATTAAATAATCAACCAATCCTTATTATACTTCTTAATACGAAGAACCATTTATTTCTAGCAATTTTTATAGGTTGTCAAGATGTCACATTTGAACTAAATTATGTGCCCTTAATCTTACTCCTACTATTCTAAATTCATATTAATACTGCACTTAGCCTGATGATTATAAAGTATAATTCACACAAATTATAATTATAACTTTCACAATACTGGAAAGTTCTGACCACTCAAGAAGGAGTGGCTTTTCTATTTTCATGACCTCTCTATTAAAGTATTAAATATTACTTCATTCTGTGGAGGGACAACACACTATCTTTTAAAGCACCGCAAATTTCATGTTTATTTTATATTATGCTCATGAAATTTTAACCCAATGGATATCAATTCGTGTTTTAGAAAAAAAAAAAAAAACAACAGAGAAGATGAGTACGTTGCTTAGAGTTTTGAGCCAGAGAAAGTCAGAGAAATCTTCCTAAAGCCCAAGTCAGATAAAAACATTTTTAATGGATTCGCTTTGCATATGGCACAGAGAATTCAAAGATGGAGATAGTCTGGCTCATTTTTAAACTTCATTTCTCACTGTATCTCTTTGTAAACCCTGTTTTCCCACCATTTCAGAATGAAGCAGCACTGTCCCAAGACTATGCACTTTCACAGCTATGATATTTAACTCATGCTGTTACTTCTGTGTAAGTGCCCTTTCTCCTCCTCCACTTTCCGAATCCCTTTACCCATCACATTTCAGTGAAAATTACCCTCTTCCCATCAACCCTTCCTTTTTGCCACAGTTATATTTAGATGTTTTTCGGTTATGCCTTGTTGGTATAACCACTATATAGTATTGCATTCCCTCCTTTCTTACACAGCAAGTAAAATCCACTACTACTGTGTTTTTCATTAAGTGGGGAACATGTCTTCAATGGATTTAGCAAAAAATAGGAACTCAGTGAATGTTCACCCATATCAAACCTTTGTATTTAGTCGTCATCATGCCAAAGCTTGTATTGGATGTGGCCCTAACCAGTGAAAAATTAAAACAACATTGGGTGACTGCTCTGTAACAAGCACAGCTTGTTACATTCACTCAGGGGTCTCCCTCAGTGTTGCCTAAGATCCCAGCACAGCCGGCCGCTCCCCGCAAGGTCCTGATGTGGGGCTGGCGGTTGCCCACATCAGTGTTGCCTTACCCCCTCTTCTCTCAAAACTACACTATGCTTCACCGGTGGGGACCTAGAAGAAAACATTCACATCAGGTTCTACAAGTCTGCACACAAGCAGACGTTTCTGAGCTCATCACCAACTCAGAAATAGAACTCTCAGCCTCACAGGGTAAGTAACTACACAGGAATCCTTTTCAGGTTGACATTACTCAGTATTTTAGAAAACAGGAGACTCAGGGTGTACAACAGAATTCCGGTTACCTTGTAACAACCTTTATTTTTTCCTTCCTTTTTATAAATGAGCTTTATTTTTCAGAATAATTTAATTTTTACAGAAAAATCAAGAGGACAGTACAGAGACTCCCCATAACCTTACACCCAGCTTCTCCTAATCCTAAAGTCTGACGTTAGTAAGTACATCTGTTGCAGCTAGTGAACCAATATTGATACAGACCTATTAACTAAAGCCCAGACTTCATTCAGATGACGTTAGTTTTTACTAAATGTCCCTTTTCCTTTAAGGGATCCTATCCAGATACCACATGAAATTGAAATGTCATCTCTCCTGATGTCCCCTCTAGGCTATGACAATTTTTCAGACTTCTCTTGTTTTTCAGGACCTTGACAGCTTTGAGGAGTACTGGTCAAGCACTGTGTAGGACGCGCCTCTTTTGGAATTTGTTCTTGTCACGACTGCAGTGGGGTGATGGACTTTGGGGAGGAAGATCACAGAAATAAAATGCCATATTCATCACATCACACCAAGGGTACAAACTAGCACCATGATTTATGACTGTTAATGTTGACCTTTATCGCCTGGCTATATTGGCTGAGGGAGTGTTTGTCATATTTCTTCACTGTACAGTTGCTCCTTTTTTTTTTTTAAATCTAGTTTCTGTAATGTCCTCCTTGGAAGAAAGTTACCGTGTGCAGCCCACACTTACGGAGTTCCTCAGATTGTTCTAGCATTGGTCTTGGCCATTGGGAACTAGTTGCCTTCTGCGTCTCTTTGACATACCCCAATTTGTGTGTGTGTGTGTGTGTGTGTGTGTGTGTGTGTTTAGCACTTCCCTTACCTCCTGTAGGTACAAGATGCTCCGGACACACCCTGCATGTTTTTACCCCAGCCCTATAATCAGCCATTCTCGGTGCCAAAGTTCATTTGACTGGAGAATTAGCAACTAAGATCTGGATTCTAGGTGTCCCTGTTGCTACTGTCTTTTATTTCAGGCTCTCTTAACTCATAGGGCCAGGAAATCTGTGTGTGTACTCACCTGTGCGTGAACACCTACGAGCATTTCTGAATGGAAACCTCTGTGTGGGGCTAAGCATGAGTTCTTACTGACGTCTCCAAGTCAGTTTCACTCCCACGCGGCTCCTTCCAGCCCCCTCTCCTTGTCTGTACGTTCACACTCCAAGAGAGGGAGCCCTGCCTCCCACCACCTGCCCTTCAGACCTTTTGAACCTTTTCATTTGGCTTGCTTACTTTCTTATTGCTGCACATTAAGTGTTCACTGTATATTTGGGGTACACAAAACACTTGTTTTTAAATTGTAGGCATAAAGCTGTCAGAGCCTAAAGATTTTAGTCCAGGGAGATGGCAGCGCTAGTTCCGAGTCTTGTGATAAACTAAGAGTTCGCTCTGTTCACTATTTGTATTAGTATCTTTTCAACTATGTCTGTAGAATCTGTGTCATTTTTCTCACATCTTTTCTTTTTTTTTTAAACCAGAAGAACCAACTAACTGACTAGGTCATATTTCTCTGGTAGCTCTCTTTCCCAGAAATAAAAATACTGCCTGCTCTGCTGAGTTTCCTTTCCTATTTCTATTGCACACTTCATCTCCTGCTTTCACTTCTTTGGGGAATAGAATGTATCCTGTATCTTTCTGAGGCCTTTTTAAATTCTATATTATTTCTTCACAATGTGAGAAGATAAAAGTGGTTCAAGGTTATTTGTGCACATCCATAGGTATGTAAAAATTAATAGCATAGAAAATAGCAATTTTATTATAGCCTCAAAAAGCAAAATAGTAATTTGTCGTGTTGAAAAATTTTAGAACAAAAATTTTAGAATTATTCTGTTTTTTCACGATTTAATATTTACTTAGCTCTCTATGTCAGACATTCTTCTGATCATTACAGACAGAGCACATAAATGGACAGGAAATGTCCAAAGTCTCACGGCACTGTTTTCTAAGGAGACAGACAATGAAAAAAAATTAATGAATAAGAAAATGTCAATTTGTGACAAATAGAATGATAAAAATAAATCAGAAAAGAGTCATATATTCTAGTCTGTATTTCCAAATAATAGCAATTTTAATTACTTTTATAACTAAAGCTACCTATAGACTCAAATTAGCTCTTTGTTTTAATACTATAAACTTTGTCTTTTAACTATATTTGCTTATACTCAAACCTTAATATGTAGGATTTATCCAGAATATATTTGAGCCTATTTCTTCTGTATAAAGACACGGAATTCTCACATATGTGTGCGAACCTCAGTGTTCCTGTCATCATGGTTGCAGTTTACATAGTTTTTCAGAGAGCATCAGAGTATCAGAAAGTTTCATGTGTAAACATGCTATGCTGTATTTCATGATTTTGGAGTCAAAGCAGAGAGAGAGAAATATTTGTGGGTGCATATGGAATTGAAATCACACTTTCTGATCTGAGGGCTCTCCTTTTTATAGCCTTTGAAATAGGATGTAATGTCACACAATAATTATATGTATTTATACCTCTAAACATAATGATTCAGAGTGTCATCTGTGGAGCTGTGCCGTGCAGCCCTGTGGCTCGCATCAAGAACATGTGTAAGGATTTACAGCTGAATATGTGCTTGAATATGCATTTATGGCTGAATCACGTCCCCTGACAGAGCCAAATACACATGTGAGCCCTGTCCAAGTGCTGGTTTGTCACCAGTCACATGAATCAAATGAGCGCCTGCATGATTTTAAAAAATGGGTGATGGAAATACTTGTAAGAAAAAAAGTAGCTACACCTGGATGTATCTAAGGACTAGGTGAATGGATAAACTGTGTGTGTGTGTGTGTGTGTGTGTATGCATGCAAGTGTGAGTAACTATTTATAAGGAAATCACAACCCAGAGAAATACAGGCCAACCACCACCAAGTGTCATCATGACAAAAATATACTTTAAATTTGAAGGGACGGCATTGCAACACCATGAGGGCCTGGCTAATGGGGAGGAGAAATATTCCTGCAGGTGCATTTTTCTTTCTAGACCTGATGTTAAAGGCCTAATATTTTCAGTAGAATCCATTAAAATATGTGCCAGTTTTAACAGTTCTATGGAGATACTCCTTGTATTGTAATCAGTAAATGATAGAAATCCCACCAAAGGCCCTGAATCAGGTTTAAAAACCGTTCCTTTATGATGTGATAAGTTGGAACTTAAAATGCTTTGAAGCTCAAGTTTCATGGGTCTTCTGACACTGTAATATGGAAACTTGATGGCAAAGTGGAGATAAATTTGTTTTGAGGGGATTTCAGTGATGTGGTTAGTTGACATGTCAGCTCCAACATGCTTGAACAGGGCTGTATCACTTGCTAAAGGTGGATACTGAGGGAAAAAAAATTGCTCTCCTAAGGATTCTGTATCCCATTGCTTTTTTCCATGTTGTCAGAGGGAGGCTGGAGGTCCAGGCATTCTCTACCCTGGCACTGTATGTGACTCAGACAACACGTCTGTGATTTTTTTTTTAATTTGCATTCTTTTTTATTGAAGTATAGTTGGTTTACAATGTTTTGTCAATTTGTGGTTTTAATTGAACTACATATGAACTAAGAGAGTGAGAAAGTCATTTTTTCCTTTATTATTGACATTTTAGAAATTTTCCTAAATATAAATTTTATATACTCACTTTTATTTTTATAATACAACCTACTGCAGCAGGAAGGCTATTAGAGTGGATATGAAGACAGCTCTAGCTTGGCCGGTAACACACTACATGTTCTTGGGACACTTGTCAACTGATTTAGCTTCAGCTAAACAGGCTCAAGAAGTGATGAGCTCTCAGATACCTTTTTAGCTGTTAAGTGACGTGATTCCAAAATAGAGTCATTATTCCCTTGTATAAACCTCCTAAAAATACAAACCCAAAACATTAAGGTAAATGCCATACTCCATTACATTTTTTTTTTTTTAATACAGAAAGATTTCGTCATCCCAGTCTTCAGGATGCTCAAGGATGCCGCAAGCCTGAACCTGGTGCTTTGCAGAAAGACATCCATGATCCACACATGGAGGAGAGAAATGTTCTGGGGCTTGGCCAGCACAGCAACCAGAGCACACGTCCCAGACATTTCTATGCTCCATGCCTTCCCTGATAGATCACTTGACTCAGAAAAGAGCACTAACCTCTTGTGGCTTTAATGTCACAGTTACAAATAATAACAAGGTGCAGAAACAGGATGAAATTATGAAATGGTTGGCTCTTAGGAGTATGGTTTACAATTCTCTGCAAAACAGCAGCTTAACTCACCTAAGAAATTGTTCATGAGAAATAAAGTAGCTTTTGAGGGGAGGGCACGGGAGACGCAGGGTTCACAGCAGTGCCTAAGGGGAGTCGTGTACTCCAGACCTCAGAAAAATCTGTAGATATCTGTGTAACCCAAGGAACAGCAACACACACCCCGGTAAGGGGGGAAGGCGCTAATAAAATGCATAAGGTAAAGGTCCAATTAAAAACTCCTACATGTTCTCACACTTTTATAAGTAAAAGTAAGACCTAAAATGAGTAAAAAGAATGACAAAGACTGAATTTGTAGATGTGTTACAAGAATGCCTCTTTTCCTTATCACCTAAAGAATATCAAAATCCTGTCTACTTGGTAGACCTTGTTCAACAGCACTCTACCAAACAACTATTATTGAAAAACCCTTTAGAAAATTAGGTCATTTTTTGTCTTTCACACCCTCATTCTGGATCCCACAGACCTGTTTTGTAGCTAACAGGAAGAGTTCCAGAACTCCCACTGACTTTGTATGTAATGAGAGATACATTTGATTTTCTCCTGCCACTCAGAGATTTATTCCAACACTCTTTTTGATTCTGAATAAAAGTCAACCCAGGCTCATTTTTAGGGATAAAAGTCATTTGTAAAAGAGCAAAGCATCAAACCAGTGAACTACTCTAACACATAAGCATGGTTTGGGTCACTGGGCTGCTGGCTTCCTTGGGAGTGTGAAGAACTATATTGTGCACAGGAATTCTGGAAGGGTAAAAAAAAAAAAAAAAAGAAAAAAAAGAAAGGAAAGGCCAGCAAATAGAAATGAAGGGAACTGGGCGGGGGGATGTGAGGGGTTTATAGCTCAAGTAGTAGAGTGCGTGCTTAGCATGCATGAGGTCCTGGGTTCAATCCCCAGTACCTCCTCCAAATATAAATAAATAAACCCAATTACCTCCCCCTCATTAAAAAAAAAAAAGGGAAAAAACATTAAAAAAAGAAATGAAGGGAACTGGATCTTTTCCATGTAACACAGATTTTACAAAAACTATACATTTCAGGAATTTCATGTTCCTAATCTGCATGTGAGACCTAACCTGACTTGAGACCTGAGGACAAAATAAATGGTTTTAAATATCATCTTTCCCCTAAGTAATGAAAACAGTTCATTTTTGTGTTAAGAGATGGTGGGTTTAACAATTCCTCAAGGTCCGTATTTTAGTGACATTCGTATAACACTATTATAATCTATCAGACCCATATGTAGTGGTAATTTTTGCCACTTTTTATAAGCTAATGACATATTAATTTATAGTAAAAGCATCCTGTGACAAATATGAAACTTAGGGTGAAAAATGTGCAGTATCTGTATGTATGCATGTTTGTGGCATCAATTTTTATTTTGTTGGACTTTACTAATGGGAAAGAAAAATATATATCATCTATTTGTGAAGGCTAGGTCCAGAAGTTACTCAAAAAATTGTGGAACTCTTGGTTTATTCCAGTGGGGCAAGACAAAGCATCCTGGATCGCCTCTTGTTTAATGACATGAAGATGCGGGGAAGAAAAGTCCCACTCAGAAACTCACTCTCTCCTAGGCAATCAGTGTCAGCAAACAGTCATCAGATTTCACACAAAACCATATTTTCAGTTCACTTTTATGACTTTCTAGTGCTGTTCTGCCTTCCAATAATAGGTAATTGGAAAAGGGTCTATGCATTTTACAAATGTTTTCCCTTAGATTTCTGAAGAGGTGACTTTTTCAAAAAGTAAAAGCCAAAGCATTTCCAAGTCAGAGAAATCTCCTCTAATTACAGCCTCCAGCTGCAAGCATTTTTAATACCGCACACAACATGGTGGTTGACATAGGTGGTTCTGAATCACACTTTGGATTTGAAGTTATTTCAGTCGGCTGAAATGTGTTTAAGTGCACTAACCAGATATACTTTCAGTAATTCGGCTCTTAATAACTATCCTTCACTTCAGAGCTACCTTTGATGTAAAAATAGTCTGAGAAATAATGTAATTTCCCCACATGCTGGTTGGGTTATAGTCAGATGTTACTTAAATATTTCATGTAAGAACTCTCCCTGACCCCTGCCACTGTGAAAGTGTGAGGAGATTTTACTTACAATAATTTTGTATCTTGTAGTTCACTAAATTAACTGGAATGATCAGGACCTCAACCAAATTGATCGCTGAACCAAAAATAAGATCAAAGCAATAAATCAGAAGGCTATCGCAGATGTAAAAATACAAATTACAAGAGTAAGTTCAGAATAATTAATATTTGCAAAATGGCCCTGCAAAAGACCCTGGGAGGTGTAAGGCTCGTAGGACATTAAAATCCAAAATTTTCAATAGGTCTCTGAACCCGAGAAAGACTACTAATTACCACTTATTTGCTGTAAAGCTAATAGACATCACACCACAGAGCTTTCTTATTCTTTACACTATCTGATGTCCATGCTTACTTCCTCTTGTGCCTTAAACCTCTTGCTTCCAGACTATTCAGACCTACAAGAGCATCAGAAAGATTCCCAGTCACCTTCCATATATATGCACCAGCCAAGATTACAGTCTCTGCCCTCTTCTGCTTAAATTGTTTAGACAAAAAAATGTATACAAAGGAAAACCATAGAGGACATTATTTAGTTAATTAAACTGAATAAGCATCCAGTAGCTCCCAATATTAAGGAGCGAGCCAGGTGTTGGGGTACACTGAGAGATGAAACTGAAACCATCCCTGTCCTAGAGAAGCATCCATCTACCTTAGCTATGAAATAAGAACATAAACAGATGCAACATGTGAAGGACAGGACGAATGCCCGAAAAGAGTAAAGATTAATTTTCAGTGTTTACATTGATGCAAAATATTATAATGTCTATTAAGAGTTTAAAGGGGTTGGGTTTCATTTATTTGAGATAATAAGGAAACATTTCATGACAGTGGTCATTTATGAGATGGATTTTAAAGAATTGGATGAGGAATATTTCCAGCGGGAGAATTTATATGAATAAAGCATAGAATTCCAAAATGTGGGGTGTACCCAGAAATCAACCGGCAGTCCAGCTTGGCTGTGACCCAGCTACTGCTCAGAGAAATAGTGGCAGTTAGGACTGGAGAAGTTGGACTTTGAAGTTTGTTGTGTAGCCATCGTCTGCAGACTTCAAGGTCTGTAGTTCTTGTAACTAAATCACATCACCTCTTCCTGGTGATGTAGGCAGAAGCCAGACCAAGGGAAATAACCAAGAAGTGAGACCAGTAGACTTTTTTTTTTTTTAAAATCTGAGTAATGGAAGAGAGAGGGGAAAAATATGATACTAATATTAGTTCTTGAAAGACATTTCCCAGAGTGAATAACTAAGATGAATTAACCAATGTTTAGGATGGTTTTAGAATCCAATGTCACTGAAGTGACAAAAAATATACTTCTGATCATGCAGAAAGTTAAACTGCCAAGTATATTCATGATGCATTATTTGGGGGAGTCAAATGAGATTTTTCAAATTATTTTCAATTTAGTATAGAAATAATTGGAAGACAATGCTGAATAAAAAATAACCAAAACACCTCAAATTGGGAATAAAAACACAAAGCAGACACGTGCAACATGTCAAAACGAGGCTAAGTCACCCCCTGTACAGTGTCTCAGTGAGAGATTACACCGTCATGATTAGTAGTAGCGTTTGCACTTAATACATGTAGACGAGGAAGCTGAATACATTAAATGACTGGGCCAAGTCTACACCATTACTATCTTACAACATGATGGTTAAGACTTCAACTTCAGTCTTTCCATCTACACAGAATGAAGAGATGGATGTCTGGGAAAGAAAAGTAGGGAAGAAGCCAGAGAAAAGTCACCGTATGGGTATCAAGAAACCTCTAACAGGTTGCAGAACAAAAAGAATACAAACTAATTGTAATTGTAAATAAATGCAAGAATCAGAAACTGTAACAATGAATCTAGTCAGTATAATGTTTATGTTATGTAGTATGTTACTAGTCAGTATAATGGTCAAAGGGAAACAAAGGATGGAAATTTTTATTTGGCTTAAAATTGTGAGACATCAAGTGAATGGTTATTGGTGTTAACAGAAAAGTGCAGGACAAAAAAAAGGGAGATTGTGAGATATTTGTGGTTTTTAAAAATTAATTTACAAAATAGAAACAGACTCACAGACATAGAAAACAAACTTATGGTTACCAGGGCGGAAAGGGAGGGGAGGGGTAAATTGGGAGTTTGGGATTTTCAGATACAAACTACTGTACATAAAGTAGATAAATAACAATGACTTACTGTATAGCATGAGGAACTATATTCAATAGCTTACAGTAAACTATAATAAAAAAGAACATGAAAAGAATATATATATGTGTGTGTGTATATAACTGAATCACCATGCTGTATGCCAGAGACTAACATAGCATTGTAAACTGACTATATTTCAAAAAAAAAAAAGCAAACAGAAAATGTGATATATGGATGTTTAGGACCTCATAACAAGATTGTAGGCTCTACATAAAGGATTTTTATATTTCTGTATTCCCAGGGAAAAATTAGCTCTTAGTTTTGAAAAATATTTGATAAAATTTAAATTTAATCTATTATAGATGATCATTAAATATTGATATTAAAAGATGAAAATTGGTATGCAGAAAGTTCATGGGGTTGTGGCTTCAGAATATGTCTGTTGGGAATTCATAGGGAATTTCAAGGAATCCTGAATAGCCAAAACAATTTTGATAAAGATGAACAAATATGAAGGTCTCACACCTCCTGATTTCAAAACTCACCACAAAGTTACAGTACTGAGAAGAGTGTGGTTTGGCACAGAGACCAGTGAATTAGAAAAATAAGCCCAGAAATAAACTCTTGCATGTGTGGTCAGATGATTTTTGACAAGAGTGCCAAGACAATTCAACTGGGGGAAGGACAATTATTTCAGTAAATGGCGCTGGTAAAACTGGATCTCCATATGCAAAAGAATGAAGTTAGACCCTTATACCATATACAAACAGTAACTCAAAATGGATCAAAAACTGAAATGTAGAAACAAAAACCCTAAAACTCTTAAGGGAAAAGTTTCACGACATTGATTTCGGGAATGACGTATTGAATATGACTGCAAAAGCACAGGCAGCAGAGGAAAAATAAGCAAATTGAACTCTATCAAAATTCTAAACTTTTGTGCATCAAAGGACACTGTGAAGAGAATGAAAGGGCAATACACAAAACAGGAGAAAATATTTGCCAATCATGTATTTGATAAGGGATTTATATCCACAATATACAAATGGCTGCTACAACTCAACAACAACAAAACCCAACAACGCAATTTAAAAATGGGCGAAGACTTGAAATAGACATTTCTCCAAAAAAGATACACAGATGGCCAATAAGGGCATGAGATGGTGCTTCATATCACCAGTCATTAGGGAAATGCAAATAAAAATGACAATGGGCCACCACTGCACACCCATTAGAGTGGCTACTGTCAACAGACAAGTAAGTGTTGGTGAGAAATTACAACCATTATGCCTTGCTGGTGGGAACATAAACTGGTGCAGCCACTCAGAAAACGCTACAGAAGTTCGTCAGAATATTTCACATAGAAGTACCATGTGACCTAGGAATTCCACATCTAGATACAGACCCCAAAGAATTAGAAATGGGTACATACATTTTTTCAGCGATGTTTATAATGTTTGGCATTATTCACAATGACCAAAAACCAACTCAAGCGTCCATCAACAGACAAATCTTTACACAATGTTGCATATACACACAATGGAATATTTAGCCTTCAAAAGGAAGGCGACTCTTGATTATTCTGCAACACGACAAACCTTGAAAACGCCATGCTAAGTGAAATAAGCCCAACGTAAAATGCCAAGTACCATGTGATTCTACACATAGGCGGTACTTAGTGTAGTCATGTTTATACAGGCGGGAAGTGGACTCACATTCACGAGGGAACGGGGTGGGGGTGGGGGGTCCGTGGGTAATGTTTAATGGGTACAGAGGGTCAGTTTTGGGATAATGAAGTCCTGGAGTTGGAGATATATGCCTAATAATGTGAATGCATTTAATGCTACTGAATGCTAAAAATGGTCAAAATATACTTAACCATAAAAAAATCAAAACGACGAATAAAACAGTGCTGGGGCAGGAAAGAAGTATGGTTAGCTGAGGGGTGTTAACTGCAGTGAGGACACAGCAAAGGCCTCAGCAACTCCACGGGGAGCTCTGGACCTCGGACGTCCCTTCGGAATGGACCTGTCCTGAGGATGAGGGCAGGGAACTTTCTACCATCCACATCTCACCGACTTGGGGTAGAGGCTGCTTCCGGGAGATGAAATATGCCTGGATGTGACTAATCTATTCTTCAAGATTCCAAAGGAGGGACTTCACTGAGAGCAATTAGCCCCCCCCCCCCCCAGTCCCAACAGCTGCGGGGAGGAGTGCCCCAGTCCTTAAGGGAGATTTGAGCAACAAACCACATGGCCAGTCACAGCCCATGCTTCCGGGCCCCTGACTGAAGCCTCTGCGTAACTGTTACGCATGGTACGTGTGAATCCCGTGTAACAGGTGAGTGCTTCCCTGTCAATAACCTACTTCATATCCCACCCGAGAGTTTGGCCCACCTTGACCCAACACCTTCAGAATCCAATTATTTTCACATCCCCCTAGTGCCTCTTGTTACCCGTTGAATAAATCGTGAAGCTCCTTCGGTTCTAAAATGTATGATTATTTCCGAGCATGAATTAATACGATGGGTGACACTTCTGATAACCCTCTCATCTATTTCTTTGTTCTCTTTCTAGAAAACACTCCTGGTTACCTGATTCACCTAGAATAACTGAAAATTGCATCCTCTGTGGATGAGAAGGAGAGCAACTTTTTTTTTTGTAGTTTGGTGTTTTACACTACATATGTCATCCTCATAAGCATGAGTCAAATTTTATCTCAGTTTTACAGAGTAAGACCTGAGGCTCAGAGAAGCTAACTGACTTGAAAAGGATAAACAGCTCAGTAGTAGAGGAATAATTTGCCTACCAAATCCTCACCAACCATTTCCTTATTAGTAAAGTTAATGAAAGCTACCATTTATTGAGCATCTAGTCTGTGACATACGTTTTGAAAGTCACTCGTTTTACATTCAATGCTTACATCTACCGTATAGGAAGTAAGGAAAAGTGATGTCATAGGTAAAATTATTCCTATGCTTCTAGTTGGAAACGTGGACCTCAAGCAGGCAAAACTCCTAAACACGAGCTCACACTGTCCACCATCTTTGTCCAAAGACACTCTGTTTATGGGCATGCCACACCCAATGTGATTCTCTCTTAGAAACCTTAGGAGTGTTCAAAAGCATCAAAAAATCATACATATATACATATACACACATGCATACATATGTGTGGAAACATTCAGTTATAAAATACTCCTTTTGTGGATGTAAGTACCAAATTCCTTGGAAGTATCTTGGCTTAGAAAAGTCACAGAATAACCAGCTGATAAATTTAAGTGCCTTTTTCTCTGCCACAAAGTAGTTGAAATAAATGTGTCACTTTCTATTTAATATGAAACAAAGTAACTGAAATAAGGTGTGTTTAGAAATTAATATATAGAATATTCTACATTGGTTTTAGGCTACTCAGAAAAAAATCAGCATCTCCTTTATGAGATATACTAAATACATTATTTTTTTTCCTCAAAAGTCCCTAAAATTGTATCACAGATAAATAGAATTCTACTACTACTTTAATTAGGCTTCAATGATTTAAATTGGTAAGCCCAAATCACCTTATCGTAGCAGTCTAGTGGGTTAAGCTTTTCTGAGGGTTCCCAGAGGTTGAGGGAGACCCAAACTGGTCACCAAGTTTCAGGATTAACAGTGCGAGGGCATGTGTGAAGGTCACCCACCTGTGCCTGTGTTTAAAGTACATGCAGTCCCCAGTGTTGCATTAATCTGCAAGAGGTAATGCAAAAACCCGAACAATCAACAAAACTGAAATAAAATCTAAGCATGCTATCTAAAGAATAGCAGATATGCCAGCACAGGATTTCAGATAATAAATAACAACTGGAAAATCTCAGAGGAATTCAGTTCAGTGTTTGGCACCAATGCCCTTGATTTGAAAAGCTTTAAAGTGACGAGCTGAGCCCACGTAGAGGGGAGCATGGTCTAAATTCACTGAGTTTAGAAATATATGCCACAGAGATTCTATTTCCTACAACACAGGTTCAACTGTAGAGTGGGCTAATTTCATGAAATTCTTCCTAAAATAGGGCTGAATAATGCTTACCTGTATGTAGAATCGTGTTTTATTTAGTTTGCAGCTATTTATTTGAAGATAACAAGTGGTAACTGCCACAAATTAAACTTAGTCCTTTTCAATCTCGTGCACAGAAGAGCAGTAATGCTGTAAGTAAAATGTAACGAAGCAACATGATCACTGAAGTCTTTCAACAGGAGTGTACAACACTAGGAAAGTGATTTGAGAGTCACAGGTTCCTATCTGGGTCATTATACCACAAATGTCTCAATGAAACAGAAAATAAGAGCCACAAGAGTTCCAACCAAAATATGTGACACCGTGGAACCGATAATGCAGTTACAGAATTTTTAGGAAGGAAATCCTCCATTCAGGGAACTGTTCATGTTTTGGGAGTTGTATTTTAATAATATGACTTCTACTGTATTTTAGCAATGAAATCAGAAAAGGAAGTAGTCACATAGAATGAATTCTTCCCTCCCAGAGAAGAATGGAAGTTGAACATGACCACTCGTAGAAAGCAGTAGTCTCTATTTAACACGGCTTTGTTCATGGTTCTGTTATTACAAAGCAAATATGAACATTTTCCAAATCCTAGTTTCGTTTCTACCAAAAAATAAGTCAAAGGAGTGTTAAAAACCAGGCTAATGTTCTCTCTACTTTACAGATAGAAATGTTTTTAGTTGCTAATTCTATCAATCATGGATGCTGTATGCCAGAAATGGACACATTGTAACTGACTGTGTGTAGATTTAAAAAAAAATTAACAAAGTGAATTATACTGCAATGAAAAATTAATCTAAACCACATAGTTGATTTTATGAAAAGAAATTATAAATGTGGCTAATGTTCCTGACAAGATGGGAAGGGCATGTGTAGGGAACCTTGAGAAAAGGTAGGGCGTGCAACCACATGCTCACGATGAATTTGTATAGCTCCACCGAGCAACAGACAAGCTATTATGACTTTATTGTTTCAGAATATAAGCCTATTATACTCAGCAAATGAAGACACTGACATTTTGCTGTATCGGTGGAAAAGATTAACAGTGCACAAGGAATAGGACCAACTGTGCCAAATTAAATATATTAAAATGTGAAGGCTTTACATTCGATATGCCCTCCACGGTAACGCACATACAGTATAGTTTAACGGCCTTGGTGGCTCCCTTAATGTGTAGAGGCACGTCAGCTTTGGAGACGCAATTTACGTCTTTGCTATTTTGTAATAAAACATGCCAGGGTGTGTTTCTAAACCATTTGTAAGTATGTCTAGTGATGGGGAAAGAGCGAAGCAGGATTTATGGAGAAGACTATTCACATAGCTAGACAGATAATTTGGTCACTCTCGCCCTGGCACACCTTAATAGACTTAGGAAGAAAAATACTTAGATAATATATTTAAAATTTTTCATTCATAGTTAATGTATTTCTTATTCCATCTTATGTCCTGATAGCTTTTTTCCACTCCTTTCAATTCAAAGTTCCCTTTAGTTACATATTTCTTTTTAAAAGAATTTGTCTGCTTTTATACAAAGGCAGATTCCATGGACTCTTTAAGTTATTACATCTGGTTCTACTTCATTCTCCTCATATGTAAACTACTGATATTCACACCAAACCTACAGATTTAAAGTGAATATTAAATCCATATAATATGTTAAAGCATTTGCCACAATGTCGAGCATAAAGGGGGAGTACAGACACGTTACATAATAATGCAGATGATAATGGTGATTATCAGTATCTCACATGCGTACTGCATCCTCCTCTGGTATTTATTAAAAACAAAATAAACCTCAGACAATTGAAAAATTTTCCTAGAAAATATATGCTGCCCTTGCCCCTTCCCGCCCCATTTCTGGTGCTCCGGTAATGACAATACATCACTCTAACTAACCTCACTGTTTCCTCTCCTAAAAGAACAAAATTCAGCAGCATGTTATATTTTCTCCACTAGAAATGCGTAATATCTCAAAAGGCTTTTCCTGCCTACCTTGATGAATAACATCACGTTTCCTGACTCACATGTAATAGGACCATGCCTCCCACTGTAGCTGGGGCCAGACTCTGTGTATTTCTACTTGTATTTGGGAATTCTGCTTCATTTTTAAATACAAGAATGCATTTAGCCCGGTGCTCATATGCACATAGACATCAGAGGTCACCTTTGTATATTTATTCAACATGATGACTTAATCTTGATAACACTTCGTGCTTGGTATCTTCACAGTCATAATGTCAACTAGCTTAAACTGGGCTACTTACAAAGGTTAGGAGGGGACTTAACTGACTTGGTCAAATATGTAGACCCAACAGTTCTTGCAACTGCTAATTATAACAAGATCAAAGATGAAGGAGGATGAGTGAGATTGTGGACACCATTCAGAAGGAATTGTGCAGTCACCTTCCCAGGCTGGCAACAGATCCTAACCCGCATCAGATAAGGTCCTGAACTTCCCCACAGAAAGATGCGATAATAATCGCTCAAGCCATGCCTTCTTGGTTTGCACACTTTCTGTTCATAACTGTTATCAGTGCTCCTGAGAAAACACAACATAAGGATTATACAATCAACAGGCTTTTGTTTCTCTTTTTTTCTTTTTTTTTAAGGAGCAGGGGAGAGAGATGATGTAAAAATATAAAAAGCTAAATGCTGGGATTCAGCCTTTGGGATATTAGGACAAATATTAGGGCTTTTATTTGGTGGCTAAAAAGTCTGCCTCTGCTTGAGATTCTCAATAAACACATACATATGTCTTAAAGGATTAATTCTTTAAGGGCTTTGAGTCTCATTTTTCAACAGTTTGCATTTTTTAAAATAAAATCACAAGCTCAGTGTAACTAAGATGCTAAGAAAAGCATACTATTAAACCTAAATGTTTGAAAGGATTCAGAGAGGAGATAAAAATCATGAGAACCCAAGAGAGAACCATGGTTCTGAGCTGACTGATCACCAGAGAGCAACATCCAGATGTGACATTCTTCACACACCAACTCGACTATTCATGCAGGGAGCAAATACTGAGCTCACTGACGTTGGCCACTCTCATAGGTGCTATGGATATAGCAGTGAATTTTTTTTAATTTTTTTAAAAAGAGAGAAAGAAAGTCCTTACATTACAAAGTTCTCAGTGTGTAGAATATGTAAAAAATAAACAAAAAAACAAACAAAAAAAACCCCTAGTTTTTGTTCTCGCCCAATTCTCAGTACTTTAAATTCTTCTCAATGATCATTAATTATTGCTGGTGGATTTCAAAGGGCTACATTTAAAAGTGCAAAAATATAAAAAGCCAGATTATGGATGATAACGACTTTCTTAAAAGACTTTGAAATGTCTTTCCTTACTGTAGTTCAATATTTTAGCAGTAATCTGCTTCATGGCATTATTACAAAGCACTGAAATGACTGAAAAACTGAAGAAATCTATGTCGGTCAACTTGTAAATACACAGCTCTAAAACAAACAAAATTATTTCAGCATTTTCCAAATCACCTTTTCAGCTTGATAACTAGTATTCATTTCCCTCATGTACGTTAAGGATGTTACTAACGTTTTAACATTTTAAAGGGGATTGTGTTATTTTCCTTTCATATTTATGGGCAATATATTTTAACATTTTTTTGAAAAATGCTGTAGAACTGTATCATTTTGACAGATTTTTCTGTGAGAGATAAAATGATTTCCCTTTCTAAAATGTAAGATGGTAATAGGTCTTTTATGGTATTTGTATTTTTTACATTTCTGACCAAGACAGCCATAATAAAGAGCATAAAGAAAAGTAAAAGATACAGAGACATAGATACAACAATATGACTACTAATATGCATTCTTTATAAGTTTACTTTCTGAATCAGGTTTCTGAAACATACTTAGAAGTATTACTTTTAAATTACACATATTATACACATATATACCTGTTTAGACAAACGTGAATTTCTCTTTACAAAGATGCTGGGATCACTAGAAAGCTTGTGAAAAGAACCTTGCTGACTTGCTGACTCATAATTTCAGGTCATCTAAGTAAGAACTGCTTCCTGGGCTGTGCTCCACTGATATTGCCCAGGTAACTTCTCCAGTAAGGACAACACCCATCGCAAACAGAGCCTGGAGCTCCGTTCAAAAGACCAGGCCCGGCTGATCCACCCATGAAATCCAGTGTTGGGATGTTTATCTTAACCCTAAACTGATTTATTTTAGACAAACAAAATATAATGAGAGGTGCATTCTGTAACAATCTATAAGAATTTATTTCCATTAAAAAATCCGGGAGAATTAAAATCAGAACAAAATAGTGGTGACAAATTTGTGATTCGAAAATTAAACTTTGAGTGGTAAGCTGCTAAATTCTATTGTTAAGTAAGGAACCTATAGTTTCTGCATTCGATGTCAATTTCACCCTTGCTTCTGCCACGGAAAATCAGTTACGCATTGTTACCGTCAGCTTAGTCATTCGAGATAGTACCAAGCAATGACCAAGAGAGTAATATGTGTTATGCATTTTAAGTCATGTTTTAAGCACAAAATTTGAATACATCTTATCCTACCTTTTATCAAGTCCACCATGTAAAACTTGTACAAAGGAAGCAGGCAAAAAAATAATAAAAAAGTCTGACAATCTTCAAAAATGTTGTCAAAATTATCAGTTACTTTTAGCAAGTTAAGATGATCTTTTTAATGTTTTACAATTTAAAAAATCTTTCACAGGATACCATGAATACTTCTAATACTCCTTTGAGAAAGACTCTTTGGAAAACCACAGTAATTCTTACCCGAAAGTGGAAGAGATCACTTACTCTGGGCATTCACATCCTTGGAGGGAACAGACCCTGAGGTCCCATAATAACCAGGTCTCTCAAACGAGGCCAGAATGGATTGGGGTTGACAGATTTTGCCATCCTCAGGGAAAGCCAGAAACAAATCCTCTCTACAAGAGAGTATCTCCAAATAAACCCTGATTCTTGCAAATTAAAATCAAGCAGGACTTCTATCTAGCAAAGCAATCATTCAAGACTGGAAAATAAACCAATGCACTTTCAGATGAACAAAACTGATTTTTTTTTTCTTTTACCACCACAAACAGTCATACTGAGGGAGCGCATAAAGACCTAACTTCAGAGAGAAGGAAAATTATCTCAAAAAGAGGCTGAGATGCAAGGAGGAAAGATAAACAAAGAAATTGCTGAACGTAAGGAGAATATAAAATATTCTGCCGATCATAACAATCATTATATGGAATTAAGAAAAATTAAAAAAAAAACTAAAATACGAAATCATAAGAGCCAACTGCAAGCACTGTCTCTGAATGCTTAGTATAAAACAGTCAACAGCAGTAAAATCGATTCAAATAAACAGATAGCAATGATATATGCATGCAATGCAAGAAAAAAATGCCTATTTAAAAAAATATATAAACAAATATAACTGTCCCTCAAGACACAGTAAGATTTATCAGACACATTTTTTTTTTCTGTTTCACATTCTCAAGAACCATCTAGGGAGAACAGATTTTATGTTTGGTTCAGTCGCTCCAGCTACTCAAGTCTTGCCTCCCATCCCCTCTGCAACCCTCACACTGTATCCCTATAGACCCGGAGGTGGATGCTTCTCGTGATGCCCTTTCCTATCTTTATGAATTACTTTTCTCTGCAACGAAGATCACAGGTCCTACAAACTCAATGTCTCATTCCAGCTAGTGCAACCCCTGCCGTGAAGTATCAGTTTTATCTTCCAGATCAGCGGGAGAAATATGAGCAGAACAAGCTGTGTATTGTCTGAGCAGTATCGCTAGATAGCTTCACACTGCCAAAATATTTCTGTTCAAAATAGCTTCCCTGGATTTCTTTGTCTTATCACCACTTAATATTCCACATCAAAATTGAAAACTGCACAAAAAACCATGTAACAATGGAAAACACACTCTATATATTTTATACACAGATACATATATCAAGACGTGTAAATCATTAGAAATAAAAAACAAAACAAAACAAAACCACCTCTCCTTTGTTTCATCAGCAGCATCATGTTAAAAAAGTAGACTTTGGTCCTCCTCATTGTTTTATATGAAGCATCATATTGCCATTATTTGGGCAAAAACACAATCCAAGATATGAATAAATTTTCTAACAGTCTCACAGTTACTTGCACAATATCTACATTTTTAATTACTAAAAGGACTGATAAGTAAAAATGATATCAATATGGTTTTGCTTATTTCTCCAAATATTATGAAATTGTGGGTCATAAGCAAATTATGATTTTAATTCTTCTGGTAATAAGAATTAGTCATTTAGCAGTTCTGACTCACTTCCCAACTGACAATAAGTATCAGTCAACCAAGTGAAGGCTGAGCTTAAAAAGGTGCAGATTTTCAAAGTAGCGAGGCAGGTCGGTATCTTGGAGAAAATGGAGACAGAGATTCCTTTGGAGAATTGCTGCTGTGGTGTGAATCCCAACACTTCCTGGCAAACGTGGACAATTCGGGAAGTGCTCCCTCCTCCCGAAGCCTGGAGGGTGGCTCTCCTGAAGGACTCAAATTGTTTGTGTTTCATTGAGTTTGGGGGGTGGGAGGTGGGGGGGTGGGGCAGACTCCTGTCCTGATTCCTACTCTGTTAAGAAGGCAAGAGACGTACTGCTTAAATTCTTTGCTAGTGGACTTGGCCATCACTGTAGAACTGGTCCAGGTAAATGTTAGATGAGTAATTCAGGTCAAGGTAAGCAAAAGAACCAGCTACTCTGCCCTGTGGGAGGAGGAGAGGAAGCCTGGAGCCCATGGGACTCATGCTTAGGAATACTGTCTGGGTTACACTGAGACCCAAGCAGAGTTTGTCCATGGAGGAGAGCCAGGCTGTTACAGGACGTAATACTCAGGGGAAGGGCACCTACAACTAACGAGAACAGAGTCCAAGTGGAGGATCCCCAAAGACACCACACATTTTTTTCCCCCAAAATGACAAGCAATTTATTGAAGATGCCTTGGAAGTACAGTCTATTACTGGGTGCAATGAAGCAGCTAAAGCTATGAGAAATTTACAAGATAAAGAATTGATGGCTGGGCTACCAAATGGAAAATCAGAGCTGATAAGCCCAGTGGACCATCCTTCTCTGTTTGTTGAACCATGAAATAACTGATATTTGTTAGGAAAGGGAATCTGGTTACCAAGCACCTGCAAGGATGTTATCAACACACCACCGTCGTCTTTTTGAGTACCCACTTCCTGTTCAATTTTACCTCTCCACCTGCTTGACCTCGGAATGGAGAGGCATAAGCAGCATCATTCTTTCCCGTTGTGAAATTCTGAGTTAGGTTAGGATTAGGAAATACATTCTCCAGTTATTCAGAAGGACAGATCACAGTCTCACAATGAAAGCTTAGACTAGAGCAGTAACTAGTGAAAGTCAGCTGTAACCATCCACCTAACTCAGGGAACACAGCAGCTGAGAGCAGTACCAGGCAAGAGAAAACTGAAACTCTTCCCCTTTGCCACTCTCTCTACTCCAACCTGGTGGGCTTTGGGAGAAGGTGCATGGAAAGAAGAGAAGCAGCAGGCAACCTGCCCGAAGCCAGTCCTATAGGTCACGGTGGAGATTTAAATCAAATTCTCAATTGTGAATATTATAAGGGACTGGGTATTTTAATTGCTGACTTCATGCTGTGTTTTGTGATATAAAGTAACAACAGGATTCCCTAAAAGGGAACAGAAGACTTATGGGAATCACCAAAACTTTCCTTTAGTGGCAGAAGAATATCTTCCCTCTTGAAATAGCCTTTAAGGGGTAGTAGGGACAAATAATTAGCAGGTATATAAAAGAATCTCCCAAATCACATCGCTCAATATCTGGCGGCTGTTTGCACAAATGAATCTTCATTTCTTCTGCCCAAAAAAGGACAGAACATATTTCAAACAAGACATCAACTTACCCTGTGAAGACAAAGTGAAATGGGAAAGAAAGCACCAGAGTTCTTTTTTTTTTTTTTTCCTTTCTTTTTTTCATGCCACCCTTCTCAGTATCACCATCTGGCAGTCATCCTGTGACAATTACTGTAGAAACAAGTGGCTCTTATCCCAGTAGTCATTGAAACACACAATAGACATTTAGAAGGAAGAGAATCTCCAATCACAGGCAACGCAGATGTGAGAAATGTAAAATGGATGGGTAGAGTTTTATTTCCTTGCTCTCAAAGTTTCACAAGGCAAACAATGTATTTCCATCACCCTCTCCTTTTGAATACAATGATCTGTCTAAAAGAGGGTCTCCTTGGCACTAAGGATGTTTTGGGGCCAGGTAATACTTTGTTCCATGGGGCTGTGTGCGTTGTAGGCCGTTCAGCAGCATCCCTGGCCTTTATCTCATAGATTCTGGCTTCTCTCCCCAGGTGTGACAACCAAAAATATCCCCAACATTGCCAAACATCCCCCAGCAGTACCATTGCCTCTTACCCCATCACCATGAGAACTGGTTTAAGAATCAGCTTGCATACAAAATTTTTGGTTTGCAATGGGATTCTAATATACTTTTTATTTAGCATTTTTAAGAATTCACAGTAATTCAACATAAAATCTAACTTGTTCAGTCCTAGCTGGAAAGAGTTGATACACTAGAGGAGTGCTGAAAATTGGGAGATTTTGTTTCCCTATGGCTACCAGAACTCTTCAAAGACAGACCTTTGATGGTACTACTAAATTTGTCATGGAGTTTGGAAAACACAGAATCACTTTCATAAACTCTTATTTTATTGAACGTTTAAAAGACTGTATCTCAACCCTAAGACCCTGATGTCACTCAGAGAGCAGGTAAGTGTTGCTAATCCTAACCCAGCACCAACCATCACCCAGGTTACTTGAATGTTGCCATCAAGGGCAGCTGCAGTGTATTTTATTATATGCAGCCATCAGAAAATAATCTTTATGATTATCTATGATTTTATTGCTTTATACAATTGCTTTCATTTATTGAATATTGAAGATCTCAGTCTTAGTATGAAGTGAAAGTATCTTAAATACATTTTGAGTCAAACTAGATAAGCATGGTCCTAATTTTCATGACCTTTTAACAGTATTCAGACCGTATTATAAAGTTGGCGATGTGTCAACCACAGTTAAAGATGTGTTTCCCTTTAAAAATCACTTAGTGTATAGATTTATGGCATTCAGTGAGCAATCAAGTTACTACCAAAAAGCAAGTACACATGAAAATTTGTGTGAAGTTACAGGATGCTCCAACTCCTCGTCTCTCATCTAAAGATTAGGAAGCTGAGCTCCTCTGGGGTACAAGGACATTAAGAAGGTCCTACTGAAAGGCAGTGCTTTAGCAAGGACTAGAAAGAGTTCAGAATCATGTGCCTCCTCAGGTGATACCCTGATCATTACACAGTGTGCTGCATGTAATGTAACAGAGAAAAAAAAATGTATGTCAGTTCAACAGACATTGGAAAGACTTTAATGTGACTCTAATGTGTGCTCAAGTGCAGGAGTGAATTTGGGACATTACAACATTCCCAGCTTTGTTTCTGTGTAATAATATCTCTCAACACACTAACGATGTCCTACTTTGTGAACTCCTGGTAGCTACTCCAGTTGTGAGGAACCTCACCTAAATATCCTGCATTGAGAGCAAAAGAATGACCAAAAAATATACAGTAAGTAAAAATAAACCATATTTCTAGATTTTTGTAGTGCTGTGGCAGTGTTCTTCAATGTTCAATATCACTGTACAAATTAACGGACAGGTCATTTAAGCAGCGCTGTAGCTAATACAGCGGTAAAGAGCGAAAGAGGAGAAAATAATTGTGTGTGGAACACTGTCATGACAGTGCGACAAAGGGACAATAGAATGAGCTAAACCCACTCTCATTATGTGCATATGAAGTGTGTCACCAGACAAAGGCACTGTTACAGATAAAAATTCAGGCTTAAACGAGACAATCACCATTCACCTCAGTGACAAGGCTTAAAGCTTATGTATTCCATTTCCAAAGAAATGTTTATAAACGGACACAAGTTCTAATTAACCAAGAGTCATTTCACAAAGGGAAACTAATGACTAGGCTTCTAACCCACACTGTTCCCGTTCAATGCTTAAAAAAAAAAAAAAAAGTCATCATACGGGGCCCATTTTTATTCGGGGCATATACAACACATTTGCAGTAATACTGCAACTAGCATAACCTAATGAGAAAATGGGCCGTGGCCTTTTTTAAAATCAAAATAAAGTGTGTTATTACTTGAGGGTTACCAGGTACCACTTTCAAAAACACACAGTTTCTGGCTTTAAGACATGCTGTCTCAGGAAGCAGAGGGTTTTAGAGACTAGAAACAGACTTGGGGAAGAGTACACAGCGTTTCCCCATTATATATCCCTGGTAACCATGGCCCATGCACACGCAACTAAACGTGCCCCATTTAATTACAGTGCATAGTAATGTGGAATGAACCAGACTACACAAAGGAAAAAATTAACTATGGGGAAAAAGATGTTCTGTTCTATTTCGTTCCATTTTGATCCCAGTAAAAGTTGTCCTCCCACGAGTCAAGCTCTAAACATTTCTAAATGAAAGCAGAGGAGAGCACACATCGCAGGGCCCTTCACGGGGAAGACGGCATCCCTTTTCCTGACGTGACCTTCACAGACACTAGGTCACTGGGGCAATTCTGATCTTCTGGCTGCTAGTCTCAGTGCTGCTGTGAGTGACCCTACTGGACAGGACATTGTCTCCAACGCTGCCTCCTTTGGCCAAGGGGGAATCGCTCTTGCATCCCTTGCCCAGAAATCTCTGGTTCATTCATTTACTCCATGTCACTCCGTCTATCCAATCAGGGAACCTGATGAAAACAGTTAAAGAAAATGTGTAATATGTCCGGTAGTGGTAGTGAGAGCGAGGGCCAGATGCGCGCACTCTAATTAGGAATTCCTGGGAAGGCCTCTCAGGAGAGGTGCTATTTGCTAAGAAATCTGAATGAAGGGGAAGAGAGTCATGAGAATAAATGGAGGAAAACAGTCCAAACGGAACAGCAGTCCCAGGACCCTGTGGCCTGAGCTTGTTTGGTGGATTTAAGGGACGGCAAGAGCCTACTATGTCTGCAGTGCAATGAACAAGTGAAAGGGAGGTAAAAGAACTCAAAGACATAGCAGGAAATGGAAAAGGGAAATCTGTGTCAACACATCATATGAAGCCACACAGGCCATCATCAGTGTATTTGTCAAACCTCTGGTGAACACAGTCAGCTTTTCCTTCTAAGTGTCAGAAAACGCATCAGAGTTTGGTTATAATCCACCCTACCACTGCTGTTTATTTTTTAATAATATAATTACTTTGCCAGTATCAAAACCATTTTGCAACTAACAAGGGACTTTCAGAATCAGCAACAGTACTTCCCTGAAAACGCTTATATATTACAAACTAGCATGACATATATGATTTTTGCTTTAGATTTCTATTGTTGTAATTGGAAATTTCTATTTTGTAATTTAATATACCTGAATAATTTCATTAATTGTAATAGTTTATGTAAATGTAAACTAATAGATTCAAATTATAGTTTTGTGTCATTCAAAACTATTTTCAAAAAAGACTTAAAAAAATCAATTGATTGGAAGTTAACTTTTCTTACATAAAAATATTTATCCAAAAATAACATCATATTCTTACCACAGTGAGACACTGTTAAGCTGTCAGTCACTGCCCACTGTATAACAAATTATGTGCAAAAAAATTCATATTGTAGTTTCATGGTTCTTCTTGAACAAAGAAAATCTGATTGATTGCAATCATTTACACAGCCAGAGAAGAGAAGAATATTAAAAAAATTCAAATATATCATTTTAGGCTTCTATCTACAAAGCTTTGAGAAGTGAACTAAAATGAGAAATCCTGCTCTCCTTCCAGATTGCATAAAGCAGCTGTGAATTCAGATTCCACACTTCATCTTTCATTTTGATGTGCATTCTTTTGATCCCCAGAAAGAAATATATTTATAATTTCCAAAAGAAATGCCTCAGAGGTAAGTGGTATCCAAATATTGTTCTGCAGAGATAAAAAATATACAATGTCAATGGCATTTGGCAGTGGACTGATGATGCATTGCACAGGAATACAGAGACATCATTCCTATAAAACTTGTAACATTATGGTTTAGGGACTATTTAACCTTTAACACAAATCATTTTTATTTTCCCACTGGAATATAAAGCATTTTATTCTATTATATTGTATTTCTTTTTGTTTCCCCATTTTCCCTGCACTAAACCCACTAAAAATTTTGTCTTTGGCAAGCTGTAAAGAAGAAAAGAATAAGGAATGTGATTGCAACATCAAACAAACTGTAAAAGATGGAGAACCGATTTCCAGAGAAGGTATATTTTTAATGTAAGTGAACTTAGGTCCATGCCAGCAAAAGATTTTTTTTAAACTAGAAATAAATTGGTTCTATGTTTTTTTTTTCTGATAAGTTCTGCCAGATATACCGAGGAATAAACAGTAACAAATAGACAATATGAAAAATAAACACACTGGCAGCAGTAAGTTTTATCCTCATATTTTTCCTATTCGATGTTGCAGAATGTTCTGTTAGAATTATTTGAAGGCACAACACTGACAGTGTGTAGGGAAAAGAAAATAAATGCTAAGTGATCTTGAGAATAAGAGAGAGAAAGGGAAGGGTCAGATAATTTCATTTCATAAATAATCTGACATCAAGGACAATTTTTGAGTCTTTCTGTTGCTCTATTTGGTGAGGACACATGCATTCCTTAAGGAGTTCTTCAGATGTCCTGCATGTGGACAAGACTTAACGCACCTTTGCTTTTTACCCTAACAGAGTAACACCGTAGCTGGTACACAGTGTCAAAGAGAAATAAAGAATAAAATGTTTTGAGTTCCATTGGGACTGTAAAAATGGTTTGTATTAAAGGTTAAATATTCCCTGAACCATAATGTTCCAAGCTTTGTGGGAATGATGTGTCTATGCTGGACTAATACATCATCAGCTCACTGCCAAGAACCACGACATTGTACATTTCTATTTCTGTAGAACTGTATTTGGAGAGCATGTGCCTCTAAATGGATCCTTCCAGATACAGGGGCAATGGGCATCTGATCTAAGAATGAAATAAGGGGCCGTGACCCGAAATGGCACAGCAGATCACTCAGCATAAAGATCCCTGGTAAAGTGTTTACCATCTGACTATGTTTTGTGTTTCTTCAATTTTTCAAGCAGGGCGAGTTCTTTTTGCATAGAGTGGGGAATAGTTCGATTTAATATAAATTAAGATTTGAAATAATTAACTTTGCCTTTTTATAAAACATCCTTGAGATGTGGGAGTTTTTCAAAGTTTACTAATTAATTATATTTAGGAGGCAGTTTTATAAAAGGATGCAGAGAACTGGCAATTATCTGTTGAAGTCAGGTTATACAAAGTCATGAAGGAAACTCTAAACATTTTAATTAAATGAACTTCAATGTAGATGTGCTCCATACATTGAGGAAAGTCTAAGTGAATATTAAATTATTTCTACATATGGGAAATATTATGGCAGATTCCTTAATATAAATGGAAGAAAAACAACTTCATAACCTCTATTTTCACGTGGTTACTTGCATCTCTTCCCAAGTAAGTAAAGGCATTCAGAAAGAATAAATGAAAATTTAAGTGGAAAGTCAATGCCTTATTTCAGGATATTTTTTTGAAAAGCCCTTATATTTTATGTGCATCTCAGACTATCATCTTAGAATAGCACGCAATATGATGTCTTTATCACTTTGATGAGGCAAAAAGATTAAAGCTACATGTATATATAATAGGACAAAATTAGTTTCTGATAGAACCGTAAAATCACATATCTAGGTATTCTTAAAATGTAAGATACACATCATTATGTTCAGGATGTGTTAAATGCAGTCCCTTCAAATCCTTCTGGTCATGTTGCCTTTGATGTTTGGAGCTGGATGGCACCAGGATAAAATATGTTTTAATTCCAGTTCTTGACTCACCTAATCCTATTATATGATTGACTGTATTTTAAGCCTGAAACTACATGTTTCTTTTCTTTCTCTTTTTTAAAAAACATTTCAGTAATGTCATTTAGATAATCCTGTTAAGTTCAAGAATGTGATTTCTGACAAGTATTATAAGCCAGGTTAATATGTGACAGAGGGATTTCTGAAGGGCATAATTTCACAAGAAACTGGGTAAGCAAATCATATACTGTTACTACCATTACTCCTCACAGTATTTCATAAGGTGTTTACATGAAGAATAAGAGTAACAAAGAGACACACTCTCATTGATTCCACCTTTACTTGTGAGCTGAGCTGTTATCTCGGAAGATATAAACTTACTGCATGTCACATTTCAAAGGCTCTGTTCAGTATCAAATGGCAAATCAACTCACTTCCAGGCAGTTCAGTAGACAATGGCTGAAGCCAAGAAGATACATGCGGATGACTGGCTTAATTATCATGTAAGGCAGGAGTTTCATTCTAAATTCTTAGTTTAAGCAGATTATGGTGAATGAACTGAATGAGTGTAACTATTGCGTCATTACTAAATATTTCTAAATAGGATTTAAGAGTTTTGTTTAGTCCAAAATTAATCAATCATCTTTGAAACATCACCCTTAGTTATTTACCTTGGCAATTTTATGTTAAACTTTTCCAGAATGATCCAACACACATGCACACATAAGCACATGCCTATACACACTCACACAGAAAATCATTTCATGAGTGTGTCCCAGTCATGCCCCTCATGTGCACAAGTTCCTAGTCACATCATATTCCCATAGATACTGCATCGCAGGTACATAACATCAGCAGGTGAAAACAACAGGAATCAGTTATTCTTTTTATTTAATGTGAAATGGGTGTGTTCAACCATATTTTATATTTTCAACCTTCTGGGTAACAATTATTTCAGTTGGCCTGATATTTCTGTATGCCTTTTTTTTCTTCATTTAATAATAGCATCTCTAACTTGCCACTTTAAAAAAGTATTGATATATGAAAACTGTTTTCATTCATGACACAACTGCTTTTCAGACTGGCAGTGCTTACTTACATTTAAAAATAAACCCTCTTAAAACTTTAGTCTCTTCCTTTCAGTTCATTGCTGTTCAGCATGTCATTTCTTCATGTAGTTTATCACTATTACTGTGGTTCGTTTAAAAATGGTGCCTTAAATTGCCGTCTTTAAACAGAGATACACTTGGTTTGCATGTTAAACACATGAGAATACTACTCAATTCCACTAAATAGTTTGTTGTTCAATTTTCCTGAAACACTCATCCTCTTGGTTTAACTTCTATAAATTTACTTTTGTTAGAAACACTTATACAGAAGAATATTACATATTTTTAAAAGGAAATTTTGTAAACACAATGACAAATGGAAATTATTTAATTTCAGTGTCAGAAGAAGGAGTCAAGAAGACATCACGGGAACTGTGGTCAACCACAGAGCAGCCAGTGGTCAGCCCTATGCAAAAACGGCCAAGAGAGAATATTGGCTTTGAGTTTGGTCTTCTTCCAATTTTCCAAATGAATCTCATGATTTTTGAGTGCTAGTTCAAAGTTTTTTGAATTTCTGTGAAGGATAACAAACATGACTACAACGGGACCTAGTACTCAAAGACCTATGTCTTTGACCTCAAAGTGTCCCAAATCAACCTCCATCTTTTCATAAAAGAGGAAACTCAGATTCCAAAAATTGAAGTGATTTGCCCAAATACATGGGGTGAGGTAATAAAGTTAGGTCATGAATTATGGGAAGATGTAATGGGATACACTGCATTTAAAAATATGGCTAACATTCATAATTTCACTGTGATTCAATTTTGAATCAACCAGTAAATACTAAAGATTGTCAAAGATGTCACTTCTACCAAAATATCACAAGCTCACCATCTGTCTTGGATTACTTCAAATTCAACCTGAATGTAGGTTTAGGTCAGACAGTTTCTGACTATTTTTGTCACTTCAGAAGGATAAAAGCAGTACTCTCAATTACCTTTTAAAGCGAGTGCTTTATAGAAAAGTAAAATTTTAAATGTGCAATTACTTCATGATTCAGATGAGCATTAACAACTACCGGAGGCCAGAATTTCTGCATGACTAAGTTGTCTTTACTGACTCTTTGGACAGTGGCAAACACTGTTCAACCAGAGCTGCACAACACCCCTCTCTGGCACTTAAACAGCAAGGCCAAAAGAATCTTATTAAAAAATGAAATGCATTTGGTAAACACTCAGTGTAGACAGTGCCAGTTGGAAAATAAAGATCTGTTGGTTTTGCCAAACTGATTTTGGTGAGAAGATGAAAAGATTATAAAAGGGCATTTCCTCTCTCGCAGCAATATTGTCTCAAAATGACATTACTTTTCTAGGCTAAAGTAAATAAAACTGTGTTTTGACATAAATATACTGTAAACTAGATATTCAAAGATGGTTTAAAAAACTACTGAATACCATTAGGTTAATCAGTTTAAAAGTTTTAAATGCTCAATACCTAACATGTAGCCCTTCGATATTGCCTTTTCTTCAGCATAAAAATAAGGTTAAAGGGTTAAGACTAAGTAAGATTATGCATTGTTAAAAGAATGCTTTTTAAATTGCCTCATGTCATTAATTGGCACTCAATAAATTTCTGCTAATCCTTCCTGAAATTATAACTGTTTTAGAAGAACAGCAGCAAATTTCAGCATTATTCTTTCTTCCTAAATACACTGTGTTAACCTTTGTCCTACAATTTGACAGAAGAGGAGACCATAAAGCATAAAGAACTTAGCTCTGTTATAGCTCCTTCTACATTCGCATGTTTTTCCCCAGGCATCTCTTTTCCAAAAATTCTCTTTAAATTAATATGTTCCATGAATGCCTATGCGTGTACATTACCAGAAATTTCCATTTACATCCGGGAATGGACACAGGGGCAAGAATTACACACTACAGCCAACTTTCCTCACCTGCCCCCCAAAACAAGGCAGAGGCATGAATTTTTTAATCATAGTGTATCTTTATCTTTGGAAAACATCTCACTCACTAGATATAATTCATCACAGTCATTTTCTAAAGATCTGGCCACAACACTTTTGTAAGATGACAAAGCTCTGTGAGGAGGAGGAGGATCTGGGGTTCTGTCCACACTCCTTCCGAGATCCCCTACTCCCAACTCCTTCTGTTTCACAGACTATTTGGGGGCTGACATCCATCCAACACGTGTTTCTTGAGTGCCTGGAAAGTGTGGGTGCAATTTTAGTTACTGTACACACAGCAGCGAACAAAAAGGGCCAGGTTCCTGAAGGCTAATATTCTCGTGGGGAAAAGACAGGCAAAAACCAAGAGAACAGGTAGACGCAGAAAAACCACACAACTGCAGGCGTGATGTACAAAAGTCAAATTCCGTCAAGGGACTGACTGGGCTGATGCTGACCCTTGAAAACACGAGCTAAAGCTTCCCTTTTCTGAGCATGAGATCATGAATCCCTCATCAGAGTATAAATATTTGCATTTCTACACTTACGCCATCTCACACTTAATCTCAGTAATTGGTCTTACATTTTGTGTTATGATAATAAACAGATGAGAGGGAAATGTTTTGAAGAGTAAAAAGCCTGGACTGCTTGGCTTTGGAGTCCACACATCAGGATGTTCCAGTTTACTCTGTGTGCCTGACAGTCAGGCGCCACCCTGGCTGCCCTGGAGCATCTCTCTCTGCAGGTCTTCATCCTAGTCATTCACTTTTGTTTAGCGCACATATTACGGTTGGGGTGGGGGGTGTTCTCATTCTTACTCTTCGGCCATTAAACCTGTAAATTACCCCATCCGTCCTCCAATCAGCTTACATAAGGATGCTCTGCCGAAGAGATCTGAGGTCCTGTCTATTAGTCAAGTGGGAAGAACCCTCCAGTGAAATGATCCTCATCCTCACTACTGAGCTGAGTAGATGAAAGTAAAGTGACTTTTCAGCTGAACAGTGCAGCTGGGCCCCTTGGAGAATAACACACAAAGGACGCGGAAGACTGAACAACGTTTCTAGCGAAATACGGCACGTAGAATGCTTAACCCAGCACACGTGCATCTCCAATAAAACATTTTCACATGTATATACAACACGTCTCCAGCTGCATAATACACAGACATACCATACCTAGAGTTTAAACATCTATATGCAGATTAGACTTAGATTACAAGTGAGCTGACTCCGAATAATATAGGACCAAGAAATAATTTGACTTCCGCTTCATAATTTGGTCTTTAACTATCCCTTGTTAATCATTTTATAGGATTTTTTAAAAATCGTGTGACAAAGGAAATAAATACAAACTTGTTTCCATCAGAAAAAAATGCAACTTACAAAAAAAAAATAAGGTCATAGGAAGTTTTTTAACCAGTGTATTTTTAACAATTCACATTTACCCAAGAGTGAAAAGAAAACTGTATTGCCACAAAAACAGGTGAGTTCCTATGTTGGGTCTAGGCAGAATTTAAAGAGATTTAAAAAGACCCAAGGATAGCAGGATGCAGTTCACATATGGATAGCGTCAGTCTTAAAGTGTGTGCGTGTGAGTGTACGTTCGTGTGCATGTATGTACGTGCGTGTGCAAATATGCACGAGCATGCGTGTAAGGCAGGTCAATCTGTTAGTCACTCCTCCTGAAGATAAAAGGAAGCAAAATACACCAAGGGTTTTTTCTGTTTGTTTAATTAATGGGATAGATCATGAGGTTGTACACATGTAGGAAGCAGGGTCCTAAGATGAATTAGCCCATTATTTTAGATAAAATCTCAGGAAAGAGTTGAGATAGGGTGTCTGCAACATCTTTATCTTGAAGATTTGTAGTGCTTTTCCTTGAAATGGAGTGGATATTTACTAGGCAAAGGACAGGTAGAAAAGAAGGTGACCAAGACAAACAGCTGATGAATGCTGAATATACCCAGATTATCTGAAAACTCATATGTTGATTTTTGTTGTGCAATTTTAACACATTGCAATTCATATACTGGTGACTCATTACCCTTTGACCTTTGCTCCCTGATCAATGAAACCGGGGAAGGATTCATCATGTTTAATCTTAATTTTGTTTTTGTTCAAACTAAACACAGTCTCATTAGTAGTAGCTAAGAAAACGAGCACACTGCAGCCGCAGCTGAGTGCACCCAGACAGGAGAGAGAAAATGACGCTGATTGAGCACTGGCTGGAGGACATCTGTGGCATTAGGGAAGGCATTCATTTCTCCACGGGCAAGGCTTTGGGAGGGGCACGAGAGATGATGGGAGCAGAAAAGAAGCCCCTTCTCATGGCTTAGGACTTACTTAAGGATCATTGATTTCCTGGGGGCGGGGGGGGGGGGGAGGGATTCAAGACTCCAGTCATTACATAAAGCGCAGCCTACAGAGAGCCAACATTTCTGATAATCCCAGTCTTATAACAAATCAAGAGACTGATTTTATGCTGACCCTGGGGGATCCAATAGTCAACCAGACACAGCGGTTTCCTGGAGCGCATCCTCTCAACATCCTTGTTATTTTAGCAAGGTTGCAGGGCCCATGTGTGTGTCCTTCCCACCGTGAGCCCTAGGAGGAGCCTTTGTCAATTCTATGGCTAGAAGTCCTTTCCAGACGTACACGTGGGCGCCAGATCTACATAAAAGCATAAAGAACAGCTGTGGACTGATTCATTCACTCACTCATGTCACTAAGATTAAGCCAGCAATGGTTCATCTGTTTGGTCAAGCACGTATCATGCATGTAATAGAAATGCCAAGATAACAGGAAAACTCCAGATACCAGGAAATCACCTTTCAACAGGAAAGAGAGGCAACTAAATACATCAGAATGCAAAGAGTTAGACCTGGAATATAAATACATACAAAGTACTATGGCAACCCCAGTTTGGACGCCTGGTTCTATTATTTTGCTTATTTTTCATAGGACACAGGGCCTCAGGAACACAGAACTGGATCTGTACTTTCCAGCAATTCCTACTTCTGAAGCCTAGACTTCCAGGGAAGTGTTAGTACAACAATCCAGAGAGAAGGGGCTGTGATGTCAATGGAAAGAAGACATGGAGAGACAGGGGGAGGGGGAGGGGGAGGGAGAGATGGGGGGTGGAGATAATGAAGGATGTAAAAATTAAAGGGTCCCGTAGGCAAAGAGTTCTCAAGGCCCTTCTTAAAATAATGATTATCTGCCTGGCGTCAACCAGGAATAACAAAATCATCTTATTACCAAAGCCTGTTTTGTAGACAACTGGAACAGATCAGTGCTCACACTGTGCTTTCTTCAAGATTATAAGAGCAAGAAAATGAAAGAGAAAAAACAAAATTTCTAAAGTGGAAAATCTTATAAATTGGTGAAGCCAATTAACTGTGTGGGAGACATTTAGTAACACTTTGGAGGAAAAAGATCAGCTGACCCAGCTACTACTCTCAGGTGTTCCACACAGACAAGCACCCAGTCTACGTTTGGAAGTATTGGCAAAGCAGTATATGTCTACACATAGACAAACATTATGAAATGTAAAGCTAAACAGTTATTCAGTAAATTCAATAAGTGAAAAAGAGCAATCTAGAAAGTTCTACGTTATGTTTTTTAATGAGTTACATTCATAGTCATTCAACGATCTTTACCAGAAAGATTTAAATAGTGTCTCTGCAGTGGTATTTCTATACTTAAGGATCTCTAAATATTATCCCAAAGTAGACAGAAAAAAGTGATCTAACTTGTATTTAGAATCAGTTCGGATCTTAATCTCTGGAGTTTATTTGCACTTTGCCTTCCATATAGAAGTGCTCTGAGTAAAGTTCTTTTTCTTTTTTTTTTTTTTTTTAAGTGATTCAACTCCATTTTAATCTCAAAGGTTTCTAAGCATTATCCATTATAATAGACTATTTCAGGTAGCTCTTCAACTTTACAACCTCTGGAATCCAAGCATGACTTTTAGCCACAGGATTCTACTATTTTTATAACACCCTGTAAATTTATAGTCCTTTCCTAAGTTCCATCAAGGAGCTTAGACATCTAATCAGTCTTCCTTTTGAGATTGTGATTCAACAGTTAGAGAGGATGGAGCTTTTACAAGGATTCAGGTCAGTTTGGGAACTGCTCAGGCCGTAACAGTACTGTATACCCAGCAAGGTTTAGAACTTCCATCAAACTTTTGGACTGTGTGTTTTATTTCTGTTTCAACGTTTTTACTCCCCCTCCAAACCTTGTAAGAAACTTTAATATTAGAAAAGAATAAAAGGTGGACAACTAGATAACCTATACCAGGGATTTCAGTCAGCCTTTTTTAAAGAGGATAAGGATTTGTTACCCATGGATAATTTTACTGAAAGCCATAACAAACGAAATTAATATGGCTAGCTTTGCTAGTTATGAATGTGAATACCCAAAGTTTGATTCTAGACTGCAAAATTCTATTACAATACTTTGAGGGGAGGACTGAAAATGTCTACAAACAACATTATTAAATCATTCACATCATTTTCAACTCCTAAAGAAATACATTACCAAAAAAAAAAATGTATTTTAGGCATATTAGACTTTTATTATCCAAAAGCCATAGAATTTCCAAACATACAGATTTGAGTTCTAACTTTTGCTTCAATTACTACTCACGACACCACAAAAAATCGATGTGGTGGCCTCTGAGCAGATTAATCACAAAATGAGACACTGGTAACTTCCTGACGAAAACAGCTTATGAATAAATAATAGAGAGCTCGATGTTGAAAGAGAAGCACGACATAGGGTGTTTTGCACATTGTCTTCCCCTGTTGGTAGAATCTGTATTGAGCTGTGAATATCTCATTGTCAAAACCAACTGATTAGCCTATTTTCTGAAGATGTACGTCTTTCACTGCACTCAGCGGATAATCTTATCTTAATCCAGCAATACAAAATTGAGTACCATGGACAGAGAAGCCTGGACTGCAATTTGGCTTTTCCTTTGTTTTTGTTTTGCTTTTTCCTGTGTGCAGGGAAAAAGGATGAGGCATCTCATCCAAGGAGAAAACTAAGTGTGATCTCCAGGGAGTGCAGTTCATCGATTACAGCAAAGAAAGGGGAGCAAGTTCAACAGGCTCACACTACTTGGTCTTGACACAGATGCAACTTTGCTGAGGAGAAAATGAGTATGAGGTAATGCCATCATAAATAATTGCTTCAACCATCCTGGCACTCTAGAAGCTCAAATTTTGTAACAGGAGAAGGCCCTGGAAATGCAAATGCATGGAAAGGCAAGCTCTTAAGGTAATTGAGGGTTTTTCATTGGACAGAAGCTTTATACAATACATGGCTTTAAATCTAATTTTGGAATTCCCTCTAGTTAATAACTGCAGATCAAAGTAGCTTTTACATTTTTTACTACTAGCTTTAACTACTACAAACAGAATTAAAGGGGCTAATGGAACACACACAGTTAAAGAGACTTCCATCTAACACTGTACAGTGACGCGAGCAGGAGGGGGTGTTTGCTACAAACAGCTCGAAAGCTTTTAAATGTATTTCTCGTCTGAATATTGAAATCAATATTGATCCGTATGTATAAAAAAGAAAAACCCAACAATAGATCTAGTGAAGACCATTAAGATATACTAGCACAGCTTCCAGGATTTGTCCTCGCCCCTTTTGGGAAAGCCCAGCACTACAGACGGAGTGGAAAACGTCATGCCACTTAGAGGGTAGAGTTCGTCTATTTTTCCAAAATACCTTCTGACCTCAGGGCTCAAAAGTAAAAGTTTTACTAGGGCCAAATCTACTTTCACACTGTCAAAGATTTTACTAACTGGCAGTCGAGCAAAATGAAGATAATAAGAGAAGGTAGGTACCCTGCTAAGTGACTTAAATGTATATCGTTTCATTTCACGGGAAACACTTTATGAGAAATCATCTCTGTTTTACAGTTGATGTGACCAAAGCAATGGAAGTTAAGCAATGCGCAGGAGCTCCCACAACCAGTAAATCAGGCACCCCTGCCACACACACACACACACACACACAGGGGAGGCGGTGCAGGTGAAGATTCAGAACGTGGCCTTGGAGGCAGACCTCGGTGGGGATCCTTTCTGTCACTTACCCCCTGCAGGACCTCTGTTCAGTTCGTTACTTAGTTGTGCCTCTATTTCCTCTTCAGTAAATTAGGGTAATGCCTTCAAAGGTTTATTAACAATATTAAATGTATTATTATTGTTAAGACACTATAAAAGTGTTTGGTAAATCAGTAAAAAGAAATCTCTGATTTTTCCAAGCAGGATTTTCCTTTGTTTTACACTACTGCCCCTTTACTGTACCTCCCTGGGGTGCTGTGTTTTTGTTAAATGTATCCTCTATTAAATATGTGTAGGAAGCAATTTGAGAAATCACGCGTTGCCTCAGAAGTGGTAGTCTTTTGGTAAAATGGAACTCACTTAAGGAACATAAGAAACAAAATAATTTAAAAGAGATATTTTAATGCATAAGTGTGACAAACCGTCAACTGCAAAGATAACTATCAGAGAAAGCTTTTTTTTTTTTTAACTAACGCACAAGACATTACTTCAGAATTCACTTCAGAACTGCACAAGTACCTATTCAACTTCCCATGAGAATGATTTTTAATAGATTTTTTCAAGTAATTCTCCTTTAAAATATGATTTTCCTTAAGATTACAAACTCTAGTTTGTATTACTCCCCTCAAAAGATTTTTCAAAAAGTTGTATTATGAAATACTGTTAACCTGACATTTATATAATGTCTTTTATTTGCAAATAGGACTTATGTTTAAAAAAATTCCTAGAGGAAACCTAAACCTAATTATCCTCACAAAAACACACAGAAGTAAAATAGGATTGTTAAATGCAAATTTTGGTCGAAAAAGACTTAATTTTTTTTTCAACAAAAAATGATGCCAATAAATTAAATACTTTTCAGCTGTTTACCCAGCAACATATTTGATTGTTATTACGTGGCAAATAAGTTCCTCGTTGTATAATAATAATGCAAGGAGAGAGTATCATTCAAGAATATGTCTTTATAACATCAAGAGACTAAAGAATAAAGAGGAAAATATGTCATTATAACATACAAAGACTAAAGCTTGGGTCTTATTTTAATTCCTTAATTCTTGCATCATAAAGGAGAATTTTCTAATCTAATATGGTATTTTTCTATTTACTTTATCCATAAGTCTCAACTCTGTGAAATGACAAGTATAAGGCAGTTCCCTTCTCCATGTAATCAGAGGCTGGCACAGGAAGCAGTGCGTTCTATAAATATTTAAGGGCATGAAATGAGAATGAACTTAATAGTGTTTCTACCAAGTAATAAAAGTATGATATATTGATAAATATAATGTACGAAACAGATTACAGATATATTTCATTTTATTCAACAGATGCCCACAAAGTTGTATGTAAGTCTTTTTTTTTTTTCTTTCCCCAAATTGAACCATAGTTTAAATGAAACTGAGGAATTTGTCCAGAGCTCTGCTTTGCCTCTCACCTTTCTTCCTCTGGAGGAGAGACTGCGTCTGGCCATTGAAGTCATCCCCAGAGGACTCACTGGTTTCTGTAGCTAAAATACAATGCCAGAACTTGCAGGTGAAGAGACCACAGAACCTCAACCAGGGGCCTAGAGGGGGAACCATACTTGCCGACTAGATGATCACTGATCAAAAAGAGCAGAAACCACCAGCCCCGACTTCTCACAGGATTTCAGCCACGCGGTGAATCCCAAGGAGGGGAACTGAAGGACAATGAGGAATCCTAGAAGAGTAACAGACCTCACTGGACATGAAGCCCAGACAGGAAGAACAAGCAAAACACATAGAGAAGGCAGATGGAATTTTTTTTTTTAAGGTGAAAAATCCAGCATAATTTCAACACCACTACAGTAATAACATAGAAAGGCCTAACAAGGCAATTCAAGCTCTTTCTCTCTTTCTCTTTCTCTTTCTCTTTCTCTTTCTCTGTTTCTCTCTCTCTCACACACACACACACACACTCTTAAGTTTGGGTCTAAAAGGATAGGATTTATGAACCTCAACTTACAAGGTATCAGAAAACAAAACAAAAAGATTAAAGACTAAGTTACTAAAAAGCCAAACGTAGTCCAATCAACCATGGCATACACACACCTCGGAAATGTTAGATGTTGGAACAGAATAGCATCTACATACTGCAGGGTGAGAGACAACAGGTTACAAGATCAGTTTCAAGTCAAAAAATAATTAAGTTATCAGAGTGAAAAAAAGATACTTTTGCAAATGCAGCAATTTTAAAAATTCTTCATCTATACACCAAATTTAAGAAAAATATTCCAGAAATAATTATGAGCAAGCAACTAAATCAGAACCCATACTGCCAAATACAGGAAAATGAGACGCCAATAATGAGTAGTAAGTCATTAAGCCTTGATGTGTGTGGTTCATACAGAATAAGTGACAATGTGTGGCTTCAATATTAAATAAGGGTTTTTGAAGAAATAAACTGCAGGGGAAAGACTTAATTATAGCCAAGAGTTCAAAGTAACAGCCATCTCAGGAAAAACTAGATGCATAAGTGGTCTTTGATATTACAGAAAAGACCTGTACTCAGAAAACCGTAAGACACAGATACAGTAGACTGAAGACGACACAGATGGAAAGATCTATCATAGTCACGGATTAGAAGTTAGTATTGTTAAAATGACCATATCAGCCAATCTACAGATTCAATGCAATCCCTTTCAAAACGCCAATGGCATTTCCACAGAACTGGAACAAGTAATTCCAAAAGTTGCATGGGAACACGAAAGACCTCAAATAGCCAGAGCAATCTTGAGAGAGAACAGAGCTGGAGGTACAATGCTCCCTGATATCAAACTATATTACAAAGCTACAGTGTTCAAAACGTTATGGTACTGGCCCCAAAACAGATACACAGGTCAATGAAACAGAAGAGAAGAGAAATAAACCCACAAACCTACGGTCAATTAATCTGTGACAAAGGAGGCAAAAACACACAACATAGAAAAGAGGATTTTATAGCTGGCAAAAACATTTCCATTGCATCAAAAAGAACAAAATACCTAGAAATAAACTTAACCAAGGAGGCTACCTATACTCTGAAAAATGTAAAACACTGATGAAGGAAATTGAAGATGATACAAAAAAAAATGGAAAGGTATCTTGTGCTCTTGGATTGGGAGAATCAACGTTATCAAAATGGCTGTACTGCCCAAAGCAATCTACAGATCCAATGTTTATTTATTAATCCCATATTAATTCATTTATTTATTTTTTTGGAAGGGAAGTCATTAGGTCTATTTATTATCAAGTTGTTTTTTTTTTAAATTTTAATAGAGGTACTAGGGATTGAACCCAGGACCTTGTGCATGCTAAGCATGTGCTCTACCACTGAGCTATATCCACCCCCCTAATATCTGAGTTTTGTACAAAGTAATCTGTTAAAGCCAAACAGATAACTGTTTTGTTTGTTCCACCCCTGCCCCATTCCAAACTCTGAAATACTTTTCTCTAATCCTATCCTAAACAAACCAATTTTGTTTAACTCAAAGAGGCAGGAAAGGGAAACTTCTAACATGAAGGGGGAGGTGATTAATTGTGGCAGTAGCAGCCTAGCCTGGCCTGAGACATCCTTTTCCTCCCTTTCCTGTGGCTTTCCATTTATACTGTACTGGGCTCAGTGAGAATCAGACTTGCTGGTAACGGGTTAACAGTCTCCCACAGAGAAAAACCATCTGTTCAGCTGTCAGGTCCCTAACAGCGGGGAGCAGGTTAAGTTATTGTGATCTTCCCTCACATCTTCTTTCCTCCCACCAAGCCACAGACAGCCAGCTGATGACACTGAAAGAGAATGGGTTTTTTTTTTTTTTTTACTATAAAGAAAACATCACCTGAGTACTCTCAGGAAGCGCCCAATTACCCTAGCAGCATCCCAAATATTCTACAGCCACTGTCCTGCACGTACGAGACTTTGAGCTGACCTTTGCGTGGCGATGTAATTAACTTAAGATACATGAAGACATGTATTTTAACAACACTTATTATCATGGGAATTTCCTGTGTGTGCAAATCGAAATATGTCATCATCATCTGAGGGCTGGGAGGAGTGGGGACACCAAATCTAACACAGTCAATGGACAAAAGCTGGCTTGAGAGGACAACGTAAGAACAGCTAACGTACAGCATTTATAAAGGCATAGCGTGTTCCCACTTTGTCATGAACTCTCATTTCATTCACATGCTCGCCGTTTTATTACTGTTACCCAATTTTGAGAGCAGAGACCTCTGATCCTTAAAATCAAATAATTGTAGCAGAGCTAGGAGCCCAATTCTGATCTCTTGATTCAAGTTCAGTGCGTTTCTCATTATCTGGCCTTCTCCACGACTGCTCACCCCTACAACTCTCTACTGTAAAGCAGTTATTAAACGTGAGAATTCTTCCCCTCTTGTTTTCACTTCTGAGATGAAGCAATACATCAGAAAGCAGAAAAGCAGTCATTGTGGCTACTCAAGTTATACTTTGGTCCCTGCATTGCTTTCAGGCTATTAATATCTTTTCCAAGTCCTCGTTTTCTTCTGTTTTTGGTTTTTTTTTTTTTTCTTCTACTGTAACAGGGATTTTGAGTAAAGTCTTTTTCTGAAACAAGAAACAACTTTAGCACTGTGCTGAGTAAACACTCTGTTTGATATAATACCATCATAAATGCACTTAAATTAAATTACCGAAACTGCCTTAATCTTTCCATTTTTAATCCCCAGACTATCTTTAGGAAAAACACTCCAAATGCAACAATGCTCATAATACTCTTGTTATTACCAATGTGAAAAATCTTTACTCAGTAATAAAAGTTTACATGACTTCGGTTTGCTAAAAAATAGCATAAAGTGAATATTTCCTATTTATGTAAATATAAACTTTCCATCATTATCACTGGTTTCAATAATGAAAAGGCGAATGACCTTATTTCTTTTAAAGAAATGATAATCCTTAAAATTTTCTATAAAAGGAGCTCATTTTGAATCTGTTAATGTTATTGAAAGTATCCTTTTTTTAATTAAAATTTTCATAGGAAATACTGCTTTCCATAATTTTTCAGTAACCAAAATTACATTACCTAACATTTTAAAATTTAATCAGAAACTGAGAGTTGATATTGTTGATGACGACCCTAAAGCATCACAAAATTTGTGCACCAAGTAAATCATTAAAAATAAATAAATAAAAGCTGAAATTGATGAGTGCGGTTATGTCACCCGGAATGGCAGGACACAGACATCCAAAAATCTACTTCTCCATAAGATCAAGGAGCCCAGTATAAAATGTTCAAAATCAACTTTATCAAAACCTCTGAAAGTTAACCAAAATCTTTCAATAATTTAGCAGTATTTACCCAAGGAAAAAAAAATGACTGAACAATGACCATTGTGGTGTTTCAATTTGCTTCATTCCCATTCACTCACACACAGGGCTTGCTCACTACAGGTTTTTCCTAGGGGCATTTGTTGAAAACAATCAGTGGCAAATGTCTGAGAATTTGGACAAAAAGGAATAATGAACAAAGACTCTGAGAGCCGTGGGGAAACCACCAAGTGTGGCAGCATACACATAATGAGAGTCCCAGAAACAGAGGGGAGGAAGGTGGGCACAAATAGTATTTGAATAAATGATGTTAGAAAACTTTCCATGTAAGAGGAAAAGCACTAATCTACCTATCCACAAATTCAGCAAACTCCAAGAAGGATAAACTCAGGGTGAGGGGTGCAGACCCTTTGTCAAAAATGCACATATAATGTATAGTCAGCCCTCTGAATTTGAGATTCTTCTATAGCCAAGGTTCTACATCTGCAGACTCAAACAAACTTGGATCATGCAGTATTGTATCACTTGCTATTTTTAAAAATCCACATATAGGTGGACCAGTTGCAATGCAAACCCATGTTGCCTGTGGGTAAACAGTATGTAGAAATTTAACAACACATTTCTAAACAACTAATGTGTTAAGAAAAAAATCACAAGGGATATTGGAAAATACTTCTACATGAAGGAAAATAAAAACATACCACAACTTATGGGATATAGCTAAAGCAGTACTCACAAACTTATAGCTGTGAATATACCTATATTAACAGAGCAAAGTCACAAATCAGTAACTTCATTTTCTACCTTAAGAACATAGAAAATACTGGCAAACTAAATCTAAAGCAAAAAGAAAGAATAATAAAGATTAGAATGGAAATAAATGAAATAAAAAACAGAAAAATCAACAAAGCTAAAAAATAGTTTTTGGATAAATCAACAAAATTAAAAAAAAAAAACCTTTAGCTAGGCACAGCAAAAAAAAAAGAGAGAGAGAAGACAAGTTACTAAAATCAGGACTCGAGGAGCAATCATGATTACCAATGTTACAAAAATAAAAAAGGACCACCAAGGAATATGATGAGCAATTGCCTAACAATAAATTAGGTTGCTGAGATGAAATGGACAAATTCCTAGAAAGAACAACAATTACTGAAACTGACTCAAGAAGGAATAGTAAATCTGAACAGACTTTTATCAGATGGTTTTACTGGTGAATTCTATCAAATATTTAAAGGAAAAGCAACCTCAATTCTCTACCAACTATTGCAAAGTAATGGTAAGACACTGAAAGCTTTCCCCTTAAGACCATGAATAAAATGAGGATGCCCACCCTTGCCACTTCTATTCAGTACCAGGCTGGAGGTTTAAGTTAGAGTTTCAGGGCTCAAAAATGCGGAGTAGGGGGAGAGCATCTATACCGGAAAATTAAAACTCTCATCTCATAGGTAGCATAATCTTGTAAACAAATCCAAGAAAACCTACCAACAAAAGAAAAAAGTTACTTGAGTCAATATATGAGTTTATTAAGGCCACAGGATAAAAAGGTCAGTAAACAAAAATTCACTGTGTTTCTATACACTAGCAACGAACAATCAGAAGCTTTTGATTTGAGAAAACATTAAGAAAACACTTAGCAATTAGTTTATCAAAGGAAATCTTGCTCACTGTAACTGTGAAATACGTTTAAAAAAATTAAAGACTTTAATAAATGGAAAGACATCCCATGTTAATGGATTGGAAACTACAATTTAATATTGTAAAGATGGCAATACACCCCCAAGTCTCAATCCACAGATTTGATGCAATCCTTAACAGAACTCTAGCTTTTTTTTTTCTTTTTTGCACTAATTGACAGGTAGATACTAAAATGTACATGGAAATAAAGGGACCCAGAATAGCCAGAAACATCTTGAAAAGTAACAAAAGTTGCATGACTCACACTTCCCAATATAAAACTTAATACATAGATGAAATAATCAAGAAGTGTGGTGCTAAAGTAAGGAAAGGGACATATATCAATGTAACAGAATTAAAAGCCAAAATACAAATTCTTACATTTATGGTCAACTGAATTTTAGCAAGGATTCCAAGACAAGTCAATGGGGGAAAATTACCATTTTTAAATATACACTGCTGTGGCAATTAGATATCCACAGGCAAAAGATGGAAATTGAACCTCTAACTTGCACCTCTTAACAAAACTCAAAATGAATCAAAGATCTAAGAGCTAAAATTCTAAAAACCTTAGAAAACATAGAAGTAAATTTCTGTGACTTTGGATTAGGCAACAGTTTCTTGGGTATGACACCAAAACTGCAAGAAAAAAAAACTGATAAATTGGACTTAATCAAAATAAAAATGTCTGTATTTCAAAAGGCCCCATCATAAAAGTGACATAACAACCAACACAGTGGCAGAAAATACTGGCAACTCACGTATCTGATCAGGGACTAGTAGTCAGAAGACATAAACACGTTACAATTCAACAACAGAAAGATAAATAACCCAACTTAAAAACGGGCAAAAAGAATTTTGAACAGATGTTTCCCCAAAGATATCCCAATGGCCAATAAGCATATGACAAGATACCATCACTAGTGATTAGAGAAATTCAAATCAAAACCACAATGAAACACCGTCTCATACTCACTAGGATGGCTTTGATCAGCAGGAGGGACACAACAAATGTGAGTAAAGAATGTGGGGATGTTGGAACTCTCACTCAGAGCTGCTGGAAATACACAATGGAACAGCCATTCTGGAAACCATATAGGCAGTTCCTCAAAAAGTTAAACACAGTTACCAAGTGACTTAGCAAATCTACTCCTAGGATTGAAAGAATTGAAAACACAGGTCCACATAAAAATGGGTGCCAAAATGTTCATAGTAGCATCATTCATAACAACCAAAAAAGTTAAAAAACCCAAATGCTCATCGACTGATAAGTGGAAAAACAAAACGTCAACCTACATGCTGGGATAACATTCAGTCATAAAAATTAATAAAAAAAAAAGTCCTGATGCACATGAACAGTGAAAATATGCAAGGTCAGAGAAGCCAAGTGCACAGTCCACATATTGTATCGTTTAAGTGTCCCGAACAGGCAAACCTATTAGGACACAAAGCAGGTTCGTGGTTTCCAGAGACTGGAGGGAGCGTAAAACGGGTAGTGACTGCTTACAAGGATGAGCTTACCACTGTGGGGTGCTGAAAATATTCTGGAATCAGACAGCAGTGGTGATGGCTTCCCAAGTTTGTAAATACATTTAAAACCTCTGAAATGTACATTTTACATGGGTAAATATTAGGGTATTACATCTCAATAAAACAAGTTGCTCCGATCAGATTTACCATTAAACTTAATTTATGTTATCTTTCTTTGAATTATTAATCCATAATTAAAGCTGTAATAACCTGTTAACCAAACATATGTAAGCTGTCCTGTGGTCCTTTCAGAGAGCAACACGTGCGTATAAGCCTATTAAAATAGACGGCTACTAGCAAGAACAGCAGTGTTCCACTCAGCCAGATACCAGCTTCTTTGCCTACTTTCCAATGGAGGTATCTTTTATTCTACGTTGATGGGAACAGGAAAATCTCCAATATCACGTGTTCTTCTACTACGCAGTTTGAAAGCCCTGTGTTTCCTGGGACCCAAATGTGCACCAGAAACAAATCATCTGCTCTGTGTCCCATCTGATCTGCACTCTGGACCCACACAATCTGTGAGCTTAATATAATGGTTATGTTACCACTTTATTTGGGGGTGACTAGTTAATTAGCAACAGCAAGCGGGGCACCAGTTACCTCACCTGCTTTCCGAGTCCTTGATCTGGGGTTCCTGTCTGCAGACATGGGGTACGTCTCCTGCCCTGGGGCCACGATCTGTGTTCCCCCCTTGCTTTACATCTTTAATCAGAGCTCTCTGCTTATCTGGGTGCTGGTCTTCTTTCTCTCCACTGCTCCGTTTAAGGACTTCCGTGGCCCTCAGCAGCCTTGAACTAATTTAATGTTGATCATTTCATGTATTTATCAAATTCTGCCAGATTTCTTCTGACCTTTGCACAGCCATTCTCTATAATTTTTAAAATAGCATCAGTCCTGGGGAAATTCACCTGCCTTTACAATAAAGGTATGGTTTACGTGGATATGTCAAATAGACTTTCATTTTAAGCAAAGTACAAAAATGAATAGAATTTATTGCATTTTTATATTATTGTAGTCTGATAATAGCTGTTTCTACACAAGATTGTGGGGGAAAGCCCATGTATTATATCTTTAAGCAAATTATCAGAAATATGATGGAAAGACTTATATCTGTAACATGATTCTCCAACATTAAACCCAAGCAAAAAAGCCAAAATATTATGAAATATTTATTTCGCAAAAATTTTGAGGGGTCCTTTTTCCTCCCAACCTGACACTCTGAGGAAAATGTTTTCTACCAGTGTCAGAAATTCTTGTTTTGTTCTAACTGTGTAGGTTCTTTGAACTTTTCATAGTACAGCTATGTTACATAAGAATTCACTTCAATGTATCTCGGCCTCGTAACAATGCTGCAATACCCAACATTTTTACAACGCCTTCTGCCAAAATGTTACAGACATGAGACAGAAAACAAAGAAGCAAGCAGAGGAGTCAAAGTATGCACTTGAAACCCCCTTCACAGAAAATAGAGGGCTAGAAAATAACTGGCTGTTTTTTTCATAAATAGCTATTTTTGATGAGATGCCATAAGAATCTTTGTTTTTCATGGCCCTGTTATTCATATAGTCAAGTCAATGCCTGTTCTCAGAAACACGAAGCAAAATTAGGTGCCTCTTAAACTCCTGTGAAGATTTTGAAATAGCTGTATCTAAGTAATTAAGCTACTAACTTCCAAGTGACCAAAGTTGAGTCCAGTCTTAACTGGTTACTGACTTCCTAAATCTTGGACCAGTTATTCCAATGAGTAAAATAAGAATCAAATTCATGTCAAATTTTCCAGTTAAAAAAAAACTGCATCAATGCTCAGTCCTTAAAGTGGAAAAAATGCTTAGTACATATTCATTAATTTATAATTGCTACTATTAAACCAAAAATGAGTAAATTGTTGAGCACCAAAATATTTATTAAAAAAAGAACACATGGTCTTTTTAGTGTTTAAAGTTTGCAATATGTTATTTTTCTTTAAAGGAACCCAACAACTGTAAAACTCAGTCTGTCTACTTGAACTTGAGTATCATTTGAAAACAGCAAAGTTGCCTGACAAATGTAAATAATCTGTTATTTCTATCACTTGTTTGTTAAAACATTCTTTGAGTCCAAGCAAAATCACACTGACTTTTACTTTTATAACTTGCATTTGACTTTTTGTTTTCACTTTGATATATTTTCTTACTTTTAAGCCAGTCTAAGATTTATTATATTTTCCCCAAATCGATATCCTCTCCAGACTATTCTTCTCTCTCTCCCTCTGGACCCCTCTCTCTCTGCCTCTGTCGCCACACACAAGTCAGTCTACCGCAAATGTGTCTATTTCTCTTTTAGAGAACTCATCTGGTTGTCACAGATAATCACATACGTGTTTATTTGGTCCGTTCAGTATTTTTAATTAGTCCGTCCCTGGTAGCCTTTTCAGAGGTTCATCACTGACATTATATTCTTTCCTCAGTTGACTGGTTTTAAATTTTTGGACAGGAGGATGTTTGCTATCACAGAAGTTGGTGGCATCATTTCAGTGACTGTAAGAGTTTTGCCGAATCAGCTAAATCTCTTTCAAGAATAATTGGTGGGGGAGGGTCTTTCTCAGAAAAAGAATTTACTTGTTTACGTAAATTTCAACATCTCCAAAACTGTGAAATTTCTTTACTGTTTTCCCGTAGCACCACTGGCACGAGAGCTCATTTTTCAAGCGGACACAATTGTGTTTCAACAGAATCAGCCAGTTCCCTTTCGCATGCTTCATCATCTTTTAAATCTTCAAACAATTTGGCCAATTTTGTTTTAAAGTACAGCTGAGATCTCATTTGTAAAGCATTATGATTTGGCATCCTATAGCTTGGTCAAGCTTTCAAAACTTCAACTACTTTCAAAGTTATAAAGTTCGGGTAAAAAAATGTGATTGAAAGCCACTTATCTTTAGCTGATTTATCAAAAACCTCTAAAAAGTCTATTTTTTTTTCCTTTCAAATTGCATAGGCACAGGCAAGGCAAAGCCAATGTTAGCATCATAATCTTCAGTAATAGCATAGTCCGACCACAGGACCTCTTAAAGTTCCAAATGCAACTTCATCTAAGCCATCTGAAAAGGTAGTATCTTTAGGATCAAAGCAAGGAACAATTTTCATGAGAATACTGTTCTTAAAAATGGACTCCATAGAAGATACATTGAAAGACAGATTTCCAAGGGTACTCTCCCCAGGATACTCAGGACAAGGTACTGGCAGTGTGTCATGGGAGATGCCAGCTGCCCCGATACACCATCTTCCAGGCTTTCATCCAAGAAGCTTAGCTGGAGGATAAACATACTCTGATTCCTTCCTCAGGCTAGAACACAGTCATCTTTTTCCAGCAACGATGGGCATATTAAAAAATCAATCAATCAATCAATCAAACAATAAAGTGTTCTCATAGAAAAGAAAATCAGAAGATTTCCGGTTAGAAAACACTAGGCACTTGTAGATTTCACAATTTGCTAGAAGGCTGGCCGCTCTAAGCCCTCAGTTTTAAATGGCAAGTAACACCTGGAACTCTGCTGCAGGCACCGTCTCTAGACGGAGCATGTGCACTCCACCTGCAGGGTTTTTACAGCATCTCTAGCCTTGTGCATTGTGAGGTTTCCAGCTCTGCTTTTAGAGTGTCTCTGCACTCTTCTATTGGTTTGGAGTATGCATCTCTAATTCTGTTGTGAGCTATCGTATCTGAGTTAATCCTGCCTTCAGGAAACATGCTGCACGGTTCCTCTCTGCAGAGCATGACAGCCGCTACCCACAGGGTGCTGAAAGCCTGGAGCCACAAGCCCGTCCTCGGGAAGAAGCCTGCGTCTTCTGCTCCCACCAGCTGGCCGCCTGCTTATCTAGCCTTGGTTGTGCTCTCTCCATGAAGCTTCGTTTACGGCAGTGAAACTGTTTCTGAAAGTATGTGATTTACTCAAATATTTCTATTCACAAAATGTCTGTTCTTATGAACAACTAAGTTGAATGCTTCTGAAAATCCACATGTACTTGTGTAAGACCACTGTAAAATGTTTTATTTTAAATTCTGAAAATACCGCAATACAACAAGCAGATCGCTTCTTAACTAGTAACGTGAATTTCTGCCTCACTGTAAAGGAACCAAAACTAGACGCACAGGTGAAATATGAAAAATCACATGACGCAACACAACGTAAGAGGCACTGTCCACAGGGGGACGTTTCTTTGTGGTTGTGGAACGGTTCTTTATTCTGACTGTAGTGATGGTTACACGAACCTACACATGTGGTGAAATTTCATAGAAGTATACACTAATAAAAAAGTGCATTTAAAAACTGGTTAAACAAATAAGAGAATTGGGAGCTTGGGATTTGTAGATACTAACGACTATATATAAAACAGATAAACAACAAGGCTGTACTATATATTCCTGGGAACTCTATTCAATACCTTGTAATGGCCTATAATTAAAAAGAATGGGTATATGTGTAGATGAATCACTATGCTGTACACCAGAAATTAACACAACATTGTAAATCAGCTATACTTCAATAAAAAAATAGTACATGAACGTAAAAATATTGTGCTATTTCAAAAAAAGAAATAAATAAGACTGGTGTCTAAGTTAATAGCATTACCTCAACATCACTTTCCAGATTTTAACACTGTGCTTTGGTTATTTATCACAGGAGGAAACTGGATGAAATGTATGCAAAAACCCTCAGTATTATTTCCGCCAATTCTGGTAAGAGGAAAACTGTTTGAAAATAACTTAAAAATTATAAAAAATACAGAAGATACCAGTTTGCTTCACAAGTGTTTACTTGAGTTTCTCCTGCACTGTAAAAGAACCCAAACTAATGCTACAGATATGCATATGATTTATGCAATAAAATTTAAGTACCACTATACAAAGCAACTACAGTGAAAAAAAGTTCTTGAACCTTTATTAAAAAGAGTGAATAAATGCATTTTAAATTCCTTAAGTAAAAGCAAAATTCCTACGTTAAGTATAAATCACACCTTGAAGTCTGCAGTTAACTTTCTTTAATTAGCAGGATTCTACTGAATCCACAGAAAATAGGAAAACAGGACTGCAATAAGCTAGTTTAAGTTTCATTGTCTGTTGTATCTTAATTTTCAACTTACCAAAACATGACTTGCAATTTAATTTTCTGCAAGTTTCATTCTGACTTATTGATTTTTAAATTAAAATTGGATACAGTAGGTTTATCAGTTATGAAATACGCACCACTCAGGTGAGGATGCCAGTAACATGAGACACTGGGCCTGTGTCAGGGTGGGAGGTGAATGGGAAATCTCTGTGCCTGCTGTTCAATACTGCTGTGAACCTTAAGCTGCTCTAAAACGTAGCCTATTAAAATGACTTTTCAAGTAATACAAATTCTTAACATCTACACGTCGGAATTCTAAATTTGACACTCAAGAGTCCCCGCAATTTAAATGCAGTCTTTCCTGACTTCAGTAAAAGCCAAGGAAAACAGTGCTGGGTAGGTAATTGAATATACAGGGGTGTTACCAAAAATTAAAAAAAAAAAAAAACTTTGATAATTACAGTTGATGAGGGAATATTTTTACATTATCAGAGAAACCAGTATTAGAAAAAGTAAAAATTGGAACATATATTAATATATACCACTTTTTAAATAATGAGAAAATTCATCATACCTGAAATTTGGGTGGATCTGAAAACACTGTGTAGGAGTAGAATTTGAACCAGGTAGTACAGAAAGTTCAGAATTTAGAGATATGAATGGGGAGATGGAGGGGACATTCGAGCTGGGAAAACCAGCATTATTAGCAAAGGCTGAAATGCCTTTGGTATACCCGGGAAAATTCGGATAAATCAAAAGGATTTTCTTCAGAAAAAGTGAAGAAAAAATTGGAAAGACTGTGTCTGTGTTTTAACTATCATTTGGTCTTTCCTTCTTTGGGTAATCCTTGCCTGCTCTGAGAAGTGTTCGCCTGGTCCTGTTTCAAATGTAAACTTCTTGTAAGAGCTAGATCTTTCATGATACTGCATCTGGCACTTGACTCTGGTCCATACTAGTCAGAGAACTTTCCAGAATTTTATGATCTGGAACTAAAAAAGAGAGCCTTTCCTTGCCCAATGATGGAATTTATGAGTTTCAAAACTACAGAGTGGCTGGTGACAGGAGGCTTCTAACCCCATGTGAAAGAAGCTGTTAGTAGTAAGAGAGAATCAGGTCGGCATGCAGAGAGAAAGAGATCTGGAAAGAGATGCTCAAGACAAAGGATGGTTAAGGTCCAACGGTATCTTTGTGCTTCTTGTAGCTTGAGATCTCAACCTTACCTTGGATTCTTTGAGCCAACATATTCCTTTGACCTAAGTTATTTTAAGCAATGATTTGTCACCCACACCTGTGCAGTGCCATATTTTGGACTAATGCAGAGGGAGGCTATATTTTTGTATACAATAAAAAGTTCTGAAAAGTATCTATGAACCTTCCATTGTGCACAATAGGGAGATCGTATCATTCTAAGCAGAAATGATATGTAAAACAGCTGCATGCGGGATGAATGTTTAAGAGATTATAAAGGAAGACAAGCAAAAAGTACAGCGACAACTTCAACGAATGCTTCTTACTTCAATAAAGATCGAAAGCAAGGTACTGGCCCTGGGAACACAAAGTAACAGTCTTTCTGTCTAGACGAGGATGTTGGCATTAGGGATTGATATCTTTGAGTATCTTTTCTAATCACAATGGAATTGAGTTAAAAACCAAGAAAGAAAACTGGAAATCCACAAATATGTGGAAATTAAACAATACACTCTAAAGCAACCAATAAATCAAAACAGAATTCACAGGGAAATAAACTCAAAGGTAGCAGAAGAAAGGAAATAATAAAAATTAGAGCAAAGATAGCAAAATACAGAACAGAAAATCAGTAGAGATAAACAAGGAAAGCAAGACTTGATTCTGCAAAATAATCAATGAAACTGACAAACTTTTAGCCAGACTAACATAAAAAAGAGAAGTCTCATATAAAATCTGAAATGGAAAAAACTATGTATTACTACTGATTTTACAAAAAGACAAGATTATAAGAGAGTTCCATGATTAACTGTATGCCAAACAATTGAATAACACCACTCATCAGCAGCCAAACAGAAACCAAAGCCACCACTGAGATACGGCTCCACCATTATGATGACTATTACTTAAAAATAAACAAAAGCAAAAAACAGCAGAAAATACATAACAAGTATTGGCAAAGAGTGAAGAAAATGGAATCCTTGAGTACTGCTGGCGGGAACGTAAATTGTGCAACTGCTATGGAAAACAGTATTGTGGGCCCTCAAAAAATTAAAAATAGAATTACCATATTATCTAGAAAGCCCACTTATGGGTATATGCCCAAAAGTAAACAGAGACTCAAACGGATATTGGTACATCCATGTTCAGCGTAGCATTATTCCCAAGAGCCAGAAAGTGGAAGCAAGCCAAGTGTTCACAGATGGATGAATGGATCAACATAATGCGGTGTGTATATAGACAGTGGAGGGGGAGAGTATAGCCCAGCAGTAGGGTGTATGCTTAGCATGCCCAAGATCCTGGGTTCAATCCCCAGTACCTCCATTAAAAAGCAAATACAATAATATACATACATATTTATATACAATGGAATATTACCCAGCCTTTAAAAGGGAGTTCTGATGCCTGCTACAAAATGGATGAACCCCAAAGGCACTAAGTAAAGCAGGCCAGTCATTGAAGAAACATTGAATGATTCTACTTATATCGTATACCCAAGAGGAGCCAATTTCATAGAGACAGATGGTAGAACGGTGATTGCCAGGAGCGAGGAGAGGGAAGGAGGAAGTTACTGTTTAGTGTGAGAAGATGGAAGAGTTCTGGAGACGGAGACGGACATTTTAGTGGTGGCTGTACAACAGCGCAATATGCTTTGATACCACCAAACTCTAGACCTAATGGTTATAATGGTAAATTTTATATTACGTATATTTTACCACAAAAAAGAAAAAAGCATATATGTGTATGTATATGAATAGAATGTGCCATTTTATGTTTCATTTGCCTTTGCTTTTATTAAGCCCATATTAGAAAATTAACATTACCTAAAAATAAAACGGGCATGTTGGGAAGGAGACACCTCCAGGAAAATCTTAATATTGCCGATTACGTGTTCACCAGCTCTGAGGCATTTTCATTATCATAATAAATTACATCATTATATAATTAGCTCTAATTTTATCACACAACTCTAATTATAACTAAATGAACATGTCCTAAGCAAGGACCCGAAGCCAGGGCTTGTACGTAACAGAAAGGTATTTTGCTGTATTGGTTTTGCCCTTTCTAATTTGGTGGGGCTGTTGACCTTTCTTTATCTTTTGATGCCAAAAGAACAACCTCTTAGAGAGTAAGCTTTGTCTCACCTTTTCCTCTTCCATACCTACTTTATAAACCTTGGAAGTTTTTGAAAGTATCCTAACAGTCTATTAAAAAAATCAGAAGAGGAGCCATCACACTAATTCTTATCTCATTTATAAGAAAATCCCCAAAGGTATTTACATTTATGGGACTCAAAATAGACGTCCTATTAAACTGTTTGAGATAACATAAAGAGAAGCACAAAAGCTTGAAGGCGAATAGAGAGAGGTTCAAAACATGTATAATGTATTTTGATGAGGAGCATCAAAGGATTACAGATTTAATCACATGCAGAACTTTAAAGTCTAATTATAGGAGTCCGTCATCTGGAGCCAAAGGCCAGAAAACTAATTCTTGCTCATAAATGTAACTGAATTGAGGCTCATTTTGCAGAAGTGGCATCTGAGTTTCACGGAGCCACGGATGTTTCAGCCCTCTCTGCTCGATTTACTTTGTTGGCAAAATTCTGCCGGAATAGAAAACAAATTTCGGAACTCATCAATTAGAACTCCTTTAATGCATTTTCAGAAAGGAAGAACTTCTGACCTAAAGCAATTTCAATCAGTAAAATTATATATATATTCAATAACCAGACTAGGCTGGTAAGCAAATGGTACTGACAAATGGAGTCTTTAAAAATATTCATAGACTGTACACAGAGGGTATTTTTTTCTGAAAATTTTTAAAAAGTTCATTTTCTTGTTATAACATACGAAAAACCGAAAGAAAAAATATATGCATTAAAAATAAAGAAATTCAAATTTAATCTGGAAATTCGTAAGAGTTTCAGAGTATCTTCCAACTAGTTCTAGAAATAAGGACAGCTAAACAGTCCTCACTAGAACTTGGGAAGACTCAGAAGCTCCTGGAAAAAGGTGACTTTTTGAGAGCTCCTTCCGGAAACTCTCAGAGCTAAAGAGGATTTAATCAGACAAAGTTTTGTTTTCTGATAACATATTCATTTCAGAAAAGAAGATACAAGATAAAAACAAAAGCTATCCATCATCATAATCTTATCAGTGTTTAGATGTTAACTGTAGGTGATAAACGGTTTTTTTTGTTGTTTTTTTGGGGTGACAACACTTTTTCCAGCGCCTTTTTGTGTCTTTTTTGCATATATATATATTTTTTTTTCTTTAACCTGGGAATCAAATATCTGTGCTTTTTACGAATGAACAAGCCTGCAACAAAGATTTTCTGCAACTGGGTTACAACTCATGAAAGGGGTAAGGACACACTGAACTTTTAGCAGGTCAGGTGACGTGGTCTGGATGGATAAGCACTTGGAGAGAACACAAGAGGGAGGGGAGCGCAGCAGGAGAATGGTTCCAAACCAAGGCTGCCTCTATGCTGTCACGTAAGTCGCCTTGGGTGTATGGTAAGGGTGCTGATACCACACTGAGATAATCAAAACGGGCTTGTTTTGTGGGCTTGTGAGTCCCTGAATTCCAGAGTGATGGCAACAAATTTTAATGGGAGAATATGTTACTTTGATTTCTCACTGAAACGTCTATCTTCTGTATTTCCTGTGTTCTCATTCTTCGAAAACAAAGTTGTAATAGCTAATGAGGTATCTCTTATCTCCATCTGCTTAAGTCAATGCAATGAACAACAGAATAGGTGGGATATTCAACTCTTTCACTGTATCTCTTTCTCATTTTTTAAAACAGATTTTATTCGAGGCTATGCTGTTTGGCATATGGTGGTTTCGTATATATATTGAAGATTGTTGGTTTGACTTCAGTTTCCCTTTTTTTACACATTAGATCCTCTATCCCTGAAATAAGACTAAAATAAATAACCCTTTCTGAAGGAAGAATGAGTAAGAAGCAGCCAATACCCCTTGAGAAAAGGACATGATTAAATATGGCAAAATAACATATTTTCACACTGATGGAGTTTGGTACACATCCCTGCCCAGGGCTGGGAAACTTCTGGACAGTGTTTTGTTTTACTTTTATTATGAAAGCCAAATTAACTTCTGTTCTATGATGTATGGTACACTGCCGCCTATATTGTCCCAAAGCCTTCTTTTAGAGATTGCTTCAGGTCTCAAACCTGAGTTAATGGCACCTTGTAGGATAGCAGCTCTGGCCGCTAATAAGGCTGGTAATTTTGTCTGAGCAAAAATTCATAAGGAGACAGACCATGAGGATATAGGGCTTTTGAAATGCCTCCAAAGGTGTGGTATGGTACCGTGCACCCGTAATATGAGGAACACTCCTTAAGCCATTTCGTTTGATTAAAAAGAAAAGATAAGCTTAGAAAATAAGTTTTGGGACTATTCACATACAAGTGACATTAAAATTTCATGCAAATGGGGGGGAAAATGATGAAAAAAGGAAATAATATCTAAATAATTTTAATAGAAATTAAATGTATTTTCTCCCAAATAGAAAGAAAGATTGTCAGTTTGGATCAAAGATAAGTAAGAAGGGGGACAGCAAAACATTAGAGATTGTCAAGAAGGAGAGGCCTTCAGGAAGTAAGTTTTTTTCTAACTTCAGCCTTGATATAAGCATAAAGTGAGTTCTTTAAAAGAATTAAATCAAATGTGCTTTACTGGGCAACTCTCTTTGTCTGGGTCAGGGCCAGAAAACATAACTGAAATAGACTAATATAACTCTTCCATGTATTAATGAAGAAATAAAGTAAAATGGGCTGAACCAGAGGCAGTAACTGTGGCGTGTGTGCCAGATCAGGCCCCCTCAGTCTTGCTTTTGTTTTTCTAGCACATAGTTTTACTAGCACACAGTCACGCTCATTCATTTGTATGTCATCTAGTCTACGGCAACTTTATGATACAATTGAATAGTCACAGCCGAGACTACACACATGAGGCCTGCAGCCCTAAAATATGTACTGTCTGGTACTTACTAGAAAAAGCATACTGATCTCTGGGCTCAAACCTCAGGAAAACATTCTTGCAGAAGGTGAGTCTTTGGAAATTTCTTAAGTGCCTTTAGGGAAAGGAGGAAAGCAGATTCACTGAATAATGATTCTTATGCTAAGTCTTGGGATGTATTTCTTTCACATGCGCTTACGAAATCTATGCGATAGGTACCATCAATACAATGGGTACAAATAGGTAAACTGAGTCAGATTCTACATAATGTTGTCCTTTCCGGGGTCTCTTCATACTGCTGTGGGGGTTGTGTATCACGTAAGTGTGTCACATTTAAGGAGGTGCTATTTGTCCACAGACATGATGTACTTACATGCTTATTATGACGATGATCTCATAGGTAGCGAAAAAATGTTTGTTACAGCAAAACAAGTATTACAACAACTGGAAGTAAAGCACATTGAGATGAGATGCCCTTATTTTGAATTCACATGAAGATGACATCTGGGCTATTGATAATGACTCATAATACAGTATTACATCACATTGAAACAATGAATTAACATAGTAGGTTGGGATGAGAAACCAGGTAAGCAAAACATGAACGAACACTGGAATTAGTGACGAGCATGATACGTGTTTTGGGTTTTTTATCCCCTACAGTGAAATGGTATCAGAACATTAAGATAGAAATGAACTTTGGGAAAACGAAAAGAGAGCCTCATTTTTTGCCACATAAAGTTGTTACCTATTCTTTATGGAGACTGCTTTCGTGCACACCTAGATTCTTGTGATGCTGTTAAAATGCAAATTTCATAGCAACATTAATAACTGAGAATTTCTGTAAATGTCTGCATCTCACATAGAGCTTGTCTCTTTTTGTTAAAGGAACATGCCTTGCTTACATTTTAATATTGAGGATTATACAGCTCAGCTTTAGATCCATAGACCAATTATCTGCAGTCAGTAAAATTCTTTGGAGACGGTATATACACTTCCAAAATAAAGCCAATCTTGTCACAGTGTTAGCTTTTATGATCACCGTATTTTAATACAGTTAGCATTTTCACAAATTTAATGAAAAAAATTCTGGGCCACTTGAATTAACCTAACTCTAATGTCTACAATACACACATTTATATGAATACTACTAAAATGGTTTTTAACTGAATACTTCGCTGCTTTGGAAATTTTTTCCTCCAATAAATTTAAAAACACTGCTATAGTGATAAACACCTTTACTAAGTATAAGAATAAATGTGATATATTGTGGAAACAGGTACAATGGAGCACGAATGAAGGAGAGTTTAAACTGGGGAATTTCACAGTGGCGTTGGTATCTCCACCGAGATTTAGAACATGAGTGAGAATTAAGCTGATGTGGCAGGAACAAAACAAGTGCATCTCCTGCAAAAGTCTGCTGAGAAGGTAACTAGAGAAAAATTCCCAGCAGGCATTGGGGAATATGAATGAGTCTCAGAGAAGTCAGCCCAGGAATGCACATTTGGGACCCATTACTGTGAAGAAACCAAACGAGTTCTCAGAATTATGTTTCAGTTTCTGGGGGTGTGTGCTTAATTTGGGGGTCAGTCAAATGGAAGCATACCTTGGTTAATTGAAATTAAAAATATGAGAGACTGGAGAGCTCTGACCGTCAGAAAATGCTGACGAGTATACTTGCCTAGTGTGAATGTACTAGAGGTAGAAACAGGTCCTAAACCCAAAATAAGAGCATACTGATCAAAATTTAATAGAAACGGATGGGTTCTTCAAAATATTCCTGGTGCCTGGACTGAAAACACTGAGTGCCACACACTGTAGTCACAGATACCTGGGAATCACAGGACCAGTTTCCACTATTATCTACTAGACTGAGATACCTTGGTATACAGGTTGGGTTCTTTTATTTTTCTGTTTAATGAGTTCTGCAAGATCTTACACATAAATGTTTTAGTTAAATTCATAAGACATTTTGAGACATGTAAGATGCTACTTTAAATTATCTTTCAAAAATGTAAAGCTTTCCTCAGATTGAACATCTTTTAAAATTTTCCGTACCTACAAAACCTCTATCGCACTCAATATTAAGTTTAAAAAACAGAGTCTTTGAGAGTCAACTAGAAAAGGGAAAATTATCTTTGAACACAAACCGAATTATATAGCACTGAAAAAAATAACAGATTGAATCCTCACAGATCCAGTCATTCGTGCGGTATTTCACTGGAGTGAGGTAGTTTCCTCTCATGAGTAACAGACTTTACACTTTAATCTCCTCTACAAATTCCCATCTTAGTCGGAGTTGGGTCTTCTGCTCTCTTCTAGTCCCACAAGCTCATTCCTTAGGACAAACATCATTAGCCAGTTTCTTGGCTTGTCTTGCTTTCGAAAATGATGTTGCTTTATTTCTAGGTCAAGGAAAACGCAGACCTAAAATTAAAAGCTCATGCTATTTTTGGCAGAAGAAGAGCTCTAGTGCTTTTGTGTGAGGCCAGAAGAACGAATTCCATAAAGATGTGAGCTTTCACAGGCTCTCCCAGTTCTCCTGACCCTGGGGGTCACTAATTCACGTGGCCACCACCCTGATGTGTTTCGGCTCACACTGCATGCACTGCAGAGCCTCTGTCCACGTCTTTCTGATAATGAAGCCTCTTAATAAGTGGGAGTCCCCTCATTAATCACGTATTTTAGATCAACAGTTCCTTAGCTTGTCTGTCTCTGCCAAGCATCTGGAGGGAAAGATGTATGGAGATGTTCCCACATATTTTTTAGTCATTCAAAGAGAAATTTCCTTCCTTTCTCCAAGCAAACAGCATGCAAATATCCGTCAGCACTAACACACACCCTCCTCCTTTGGGGAACAGGGTTTCCCAGCAGCCATCTCACATTTGCCACGTTTAAGACGTATCTCCGTCTCATCATTTAATGCCGCTTTCAGTGAGATGGCTCGGACTACTGACATTCACATGTAACTGTTTCGGTCACGCAGGGGCACAGGGTTAAGGGGTGGGGGCGGGGAGGTGCCAAGCGGAGGGAGAAGACGGCACCACGTCCCTCCAATCTTCCAGATACGAAGCAGCAGAGGAAGATTAACTAAACCTCGTAGCTAGCTCAGATCTATCATACAGTAGAATTGTATCTCATATATTCCCTTTTTATGATTCACTGGGGCCTGTGAACTATCAGAGTATATGGTACATTTATGCCCATTGCGGAGAACACGGAGCATAATTTTATCATTTAAAATTGCACACATTTACAGTTGTATGTCTTACTTTATGACACGTTTTCAGTCATGTCTGTGATTTATTTGCTGCTTGGTCTACCACATAATGTCAAATTACAACACTGTTCCTATGAGGAAATATAAAACCTTCCTAACAATCTGCTCTACGCTCAGATTTCTAACAATGCACTGTGGTGACAAGCAGGAACTTGCCGAAGCAGTTTTATGAACTCTCCCTGCCATAGATTTATGGTTAAAGGACAAAATGCCCCTTGTGACTATCTAACAGCTTATGCAAACCAATTTTAAAATGCTGAGATACATAGTGGGTTTTAATCCTAACCTTTAAAACCCTGATTGAGGACGACCTCTCTGAAATACACTGCTCTCTATGCTCCTGGTCTGAGGTTAATTCCTTTCCTAAAGCTGTTGTCTGTCTTATTCCTTTGACACTTAAATATACCCTGTCTTGGACTGCAATTGTCTTTCCTAGCCTTTCCTCAGAATGCCTGTCAACGCAGCATTATTTACATAGAAAGACTACATGCTGTTAGACTGAATTAAATAATATGCATTATACTGTTTTTAGAAAAGGCAATTCACACGCAATAACTGTGGTTTCTTAATAAAAAGCATGGTGATAGGTGTGATTTATGTAAGCCTTAATCTGTTCTGAGTTCGTAATATTTGCAGACACACAACAGAAAGTAAAATCACGGAGCAAAATAATGAACTTGACTCCTGAAGCCAAAGTTTTAACATATTCATTACAATGATTGCCATAATAGGATCTAGTTTCATATATTTTAGAGACAACATCATAGTATTTTTTGCTATATATAAAATTAAGGTATTAGAAGACTTCAGGTACAAAAACACTAAATTACTGAAGTATTGTTATGCAAATATTTATATTTGAGATATCTGTCCTCCAAAAATCTTAAAGTATAATTCCAGTTGCAGAGAAGTTTTGTCAGCAAATGTCTAAAGATCTATCTTACTGGTAAAGAAACCAAAAAAAGGAAAACAAAGCAAGCTGAAGTTTGTAGAAGAAAGGAAATAATAAAGATAGGAGTGGAAATATATGAAATAGAGACTAAATAAAAAATGAAAAATATGAGTAAAACTAAGAAATGGTTCTTTGAAAAGATAAGCAAAACTGGTAAGTCTCTAGCCAGACTCATGAAAAGAAAAACAGAGCAGGCCCAATTAAATAGAATCAGAAACCAAAGAGATGAAGTTACAGCCCACACCACAGAAATATAAAGGATTTTAAGAGATTACCACAATTCTACTCCCCCAAAATTTGGACAACCTAGGAGAAAAAGAAGAGTCCTTATTAACATACAATCTTCTAAGACGGAATTAGGAAGAAACAGAAAATCTGACCAGACTGATCACTAGTAATGAAACTGAATCAGTGATCAAATAACTTCCAACACATGAAAGTCCAGTATCAGACAGCTTCACAGGGGAGCGCCACCAAATATTTAAAGAGTTGCACCTATTCTTCTCATACTATTTCAAAGAACTGAAGAGGGAACACTCCCAAGCTCACTCTACAAAACCAGTATCATTACCCTGATACCAAAACCAGGCAAAGATATCACACACACAAAAGAAAATTACAGGTCAATATCTACGATGAACATAGATGCAAAGATCCTCTATAAATTACTAGAAAACCAAATATAATAATACATTAAACGGATGATACACCATGATTAAGTGAGATTTATTTCAGGAATGGAAGGATTATGCAACATCCACAACTCAATCAGTGTGATACACCACATTAACAACATGAATGTTAAAAATCCTATCATCTTTCCAGATGTACAAACAGCATTAGACAAAATTCAACATCAATTTATGACAAAAGTCCTCAACAGAGTGGGTGTGAAGGAAATACACCTTCCCATCGTAAAGGCCTTATATGACAAACCCACAGCCAACACAATAGTCTCTCTCTTTCTCTCTCTCTCTCTATATATAAATATATATTATATTCTCCTTTTCTGATATTCTTATTAAATTTATGCCACACTTTCTGTAGCTGTCCCACAGTCCTTGTATATTCTGTTCCAGTGTTTCTTTTAGTCACTGTTCTCTTTGCTTTTTGGTTTGAGGAATTCTGTTGATGTATCTCCTAATTCAAGAGATTCTCTGGTCTGTGTACTCAACTTATCAGTCCATCAAAACCATTCTTCATTTACATTTTAGTGTTTTTATACCTAGCATTTCTTTCTAGTTCTTAGAATTTCTACCCTTCTGCTTTCCCTGCCCATTTGTTCTTCGATGGTACCTTCTTGATCCATTAGAACGTACTTTATCCATTAGAATAAAGCATATCAATCACAGTTGGTTTCAACTTCCATCTGGTCATTCCAACATCCATGCCATGCTAGGGTCTGATGCTTTTTCTGTTTTCTCAAGTTGTGTTTGTTGCCTTTTGCTGTGTCTTGTCATTGTTGTGGTAGGTGGACAGTGTGTACTGGGTAAAAGATGCCACTGAAAGAAGGTCTTTAGAGGAGGAAGGTGCTACAGTCCCATGATTAAGTTTCCATCTTTTAGTGAGCCTGTGCCCTGGACCGTGAATTCCCTCAGTGTTCCTCAGCTTTCTCCTCCTCTCTTGGGTGTGGCAGGATGGCTAGGGTGGTCTGCAGTTGGCAGTTCCCCTCTTCCACATAGAAGGGTGGAGCCAGCTGGAGTTATGTCCTTTCCCCAGGTCAGTTAGGCTCTGGTAATCAGAAGCTAAGTTGCTGAGATATTAACCAGTTTCCCCCAACAGCAGGCTTTGTTAACAGAAGAGTGCTCTCGTCGGGGGGGTACAGCTCAGCTGTAGGGCACATGCTTAGCGTGCATGAGGTTGTGGGTTAAATCCTCAGTACCTCCATTAAAAATAACCAAATAAACCTAACTACCACCCCTCCAAAAAAAAAAAAAACCCCAAAAATTAAAAAAGAGAGTGCTCTGAAGTATTTACAAATAGTTCTTATTTCCCCTCCCCTGCCAGAAGCCTAGGTCGATTTTTTTCTCAGATATTTACTGTGGGAATCTGGTCAAGCTCTGGGAGGTAAATCGCACAATAGTGCACACCCACCATGACTGGGGCCCCTGGAGTTTTCAAATCTCTGACTCGTCCACATTATGCCTTCAGGACTTCATTCATCAACCGTGACAGTTTAGGTTTCCTAGCCCTGCACGAGTTCCCGTGGCAGCAACTCTGCCTCTGAGTCCCTGTTCCACTAAACTGGGACTCTGTGTCTATCTCTGCAACACTTGTGGCAGTGGTTTGACCTGCGTTCTCCCTCCTCTTATGGATCCAAGAAGAGATGTTGATTTTTCAGCCTATTCAGCTTTTACACATTGTTAGGACAGAGTGGAAACCTTCCAAACTCCGAGCAGACAGAACTATAAACTCTGTCCTATTATTTCAGTGTTTGTTAATATTTATTTTTTATAAGTTGAAAATATTTGAGATAATTAAATACCTCATTACTTACACACTTAAAAACTTACCTAATTGCTTCTGTAACTATATAAATATAGAGATTGTTCCTCACAGGAAAAAAATTAAGTTGTTATATAAATATCTGTAAATTTTTACATACTTGTGGTTTATTTAATTGGGAAGAAATGTGTTACAGAGCAATGAGCTATTGAATAATTGGTCACCACATTTTAGTTCTTGTCCAGGCTCCATTTTTATCTAGGTATAATTTTGTGAGTTATTTGTACTGTATATACAATTTTCTCTGTAGGTATACAGTTTGATTTACTTAACTATTTGGGGGACGAGAGTTTCGATAACATGTATGAACATCTCAAATAGATATGACCAGAAAAACAAATGGAAGTTATTACTCTAAGGCATCAGAAACATCCTTCTACCAGTAAATATTCACAATGCTAGACTTAACAATAAACATGACATTTGCATTTAGATGTCAACCAGACAGAAGAAGAAAATATCTTTTAAAAGTGAAAATATGGTACCTTTGCCCACAAGTTTAGGAAAACACTTCACTTTTTAAACTTCTGTTTTTTCTGATTCTGTTGCTTTAAGAAGGTATTATTTTCACTGCTGAATTAATAGATGCTCAAATGAACCAATTATCATAGAACTTCAACAAGTATTCAGTTATACAGGTGTTGTGGGATGACGTGTTTCTGCAAAAGCCTCAAGTTTGCAGCCCTAACCCCGTACCTCAGAATTTGACTACATTGGAGACAGAGCCTTTTAAGAGGTATTTAGGTTAAAATGTGAGTTAAGGTCATTAGGGTGGGCCTTAATTCAGACTGGCTGGTGTCTCCACAGGAATATGAAATTTGGACACAGTGTTGGAAGGCGCCGGTGGACACAGAGGAAAGGCCGCATTAGGGCACAATGAGAAGGTGTCCACCTGCAAGCCAAGGAGAGAGACCTCAGAGGAAATCAGACCTGCTGACTCCTTGACGTTAGACTTCCAGTCTCCACAACTGGGAGAAAATTCACTCCTGTTGTTTAAGCCCCGAGTCTGCACCGCTTTGCTATGTCGGCCCTGAAAACTAGTTCAGCAGGTATCCCGGGGGAAGGAAACTGCTAGGGGGTCCACTCAGAGTAAGCAGTAGCATACTGTGCTTTTAAATTCTCTTTAAAAATGAAAGAAAAGCAAAGGTATTCTCCAAGACTCAAGGAGTAAGTAAATGAGAAACAAATGTATATTTAAAAACTAAAGTAGGTGCTTTAAGCAGAAAGAAAATGACTCCACATGGAAATATGGAAATGCAAGAAGGAACGAAAAACCCTGAAAACGGTAACAATCATGGATAAAGTTAAAACCGGCTGTGCTAAACAACAATTCCAAGTTCATATGAAGTCTAATAATATGTACCTTGATAGATGTGGTCATGACAATGCAAAAGCTGAGAGAGGAGTAAACAGAGCTCAATGGTTTGAAGGTGCTATTGGTATTGTGGGAAGTGGTAAAAATAGTAATTTACTTTAGACTCAAGACATTAAAATCATGTTGTAATCTTTATGGTAGGTGGTAAAAGTATAGTGAAAGGAATAAATAGTAAGCAAGTAGAATGCAAAATGATGCTAAAATATATTCCGTTAATCAAATGAAGGCAGCAAGAGAGGTAAAAGGAACAGAGAAGAGATGGGTTCAAGAGAAAAGAAAGAGGGAAATGAGTGGTATCAGTTATACCAATAAATATAAATGAATTATGTTGAATAAAACAATAAGATCATCAGCCTTGGAAACAAACAAACAAATAAATAAATAAATAAAGGTGCTGCTAAAAAATGCCAACAACTTAAATATATGGACTCAGAAAGGTTAAAAGTACAGAGATGGAAAAAGGAATACCATGGAAGTATTAACAAAAAAAAGGGGATCTATCTACACTAATATCATAAATTCAACTTTAAAGCACAAAAAGTCATTACTAGGGAAAAAGAAACATATTTCATATGGTAAATATGTATAGTTGAATGACTGTATTGATAACCTCAATGTGCATCTCTCCCTGTATCCATGGCCTCTGAAATTCATTGAACTAAATAGTTGGAGTATATTTTCTTACCCCTCTAATTTGTGTTTGTTGATCCTACTTGTTTTGGTGGGGGAAAAAAAGTGATACACAGACTGAGCTTAAGCAGAGGCTTGATGAAATATGTGTGTGTTTAGTCTTTCTCTCTACTTTTCTGAAGTGAGAAAATGCATGAGATATCTTTTTGTAAGGATTTCAGAGACATGTAGATAAAAGAAAGACATGGTAGAGAGATGGGTTAATTGAATCAGGCCTGTCATTGACTAACCAACAATCAGACAACTTCCAAAAAAGGAGTTGGTGATGGGAACAGAAAAAATCTGCAGAGTCAAGAAGACTACCTTCAGCTAACTTGTAGAACTTAACCCAAAGGAGAGCAGGAGAATCACTCAGTCACCTTGTAGACACATAAGAAACAACAAATCACTTGTAAAGTCATTATGTTTGGAGATGATTTGTTATCCACCATCATTACATAAAGTAGATAACTGATACAAAAATATATGGTGCTATCATAAAATCTAAACCATGGAATTGACTTTGGTATTTGACAGTGGGAAAAACTGGGAAACAAACTGATAGCAAAGGCTGGAAAATGGCAAGGAACCTGTTGTATGAGGCTTGAAATACAGTGACCTAAGGAAATTGGCAAGTTCCTCCAGCCTGGACTAAAATTGACTGATATTATTCAAATGAAAAAAACAAAACAGAACAAAAAAACAAAACTCTGCCACATCTTTCTCTAGACAGAATGAGGATTTTAAAAATTGATAAAATCTCAAAATTTTCAGCATCCTTTTCAGAAGTGGTCAATGACTGGGACCAAAAAGATCCATGTTCAATATACCAGAGACAAAGATGTCCAAAGAAACAGATTGAGGAACTACTCCCAGGCATTATAATTAAGGCCAAAATGAAGAATATTCTCCAAACCTGGGGTATTTACCATAATTTTTCAAGCTAGATTTCTGAATACTATTAAAATAGTGACAGCTACACATCCATTGTTCCCATCTGTGAGTGGTTATCTTTTTCCTTGTTGTACTATTAAAGTTAAAGCGGGGTGAGTAGATGACGTCTTTTTTGTCAACAATTGTGAAGGACATGAGGAACCATGTAAAAGGAGTCATACAAGACTCTGGATTATGAAACTGATGCAACTGAATGAAACTTTGGGGGAACCTAGCAGAGAATTGATCCTATCTTTCACATGGAAGGTTTGTAAATAATTGTGGCCAGGCACTGACCTGAGGTTGACTGCACTGACTGCCCAGAATCTTCGGCTCTATTTGTATATCTGCTTTTTCTCTCATAACTTTGCACTCTTTGTCACTAAAGAGGTAGAGTCTGTTCCCCTACACCTTGAATATAAGCTTTGCCATGTGATAGTCTGTGCTGGACATCAATGTATTGTCTTTCAGCTCTAAATTCATCCTCAGGACCTGCTCTGCAATAATGGACTAGACACTGTAATTATTTCTGCTTTACAGTGAGCACAAAGAACACTGCCATGACACCCTCTATGTGCCTGTTTAACGGCCTCAATTCTTCTTTGTCCTGATGGTCATTCTTCACAGCCGCCTCTGCAGGGACTTTGTGTGCTCCCTGTTTCCCACCTCCAGTGGCATCCCGAATCCCATGCACGACCCAGCAGGCTTGACTCACCTGTGTATTTTAAGGTCACCACCTGATTGGAGTAGCTCTGGCGAAAGCAATCTAGTGTATACTTCTGCCAACAAGTGGGCTGAAGCCATATCTTCACTAATGAGATTTGACTCCTAGCCTTAGAAAGGGCATCTTCCCTTTCTAATTATGTTCTCCCTTAAGGATTCTCTCAAAACCCTTAGGTATCCATTAGTTTTCTTTATTTTTTATAAGTTGCTCTCCTAGTACAGTTTTATAATTACTTATATTAAACTTCTCCTATTTAAACAACTGTCATTTTTGTCTCCTGATTGGTCCCAGACTGATACACTTGTCTTGCCCAGTAGGATATCAGCAGATTTCTTACTAGCAAAGGCTTGAAAGAGTGTTTTGCACTTCCACTTTCTCTTATTTTTCTATAGCTATCACTAGAATATTCCATGAAAGCATGCCAGATTAAGGAATAGAAAACAACCATGAACATGAAAAGCACATGGAGCAGAGCAGTTTTCATGGAACTTATGAGGTAGCTGAGCCACGACCAGCAGAATCAGCCTACGTGCCCCACAGCTGACTGTGGCTGCATCAATGAGCCCAGCTTTGACCGTAAGTTTTGTCCAGTCCACATACCTGTTAAAAACATATCCTTATTCTTTGGTGCCATTAGGTTTGGGGTAGTTTTTTATGTGAAAACACATGCAGAAGATAGCCGACACAAAGGCCAGTATCTGTGTAAATTCTAAATCTTAAATCTGTATGACACCAATAAACCAGTTTTAAAATAAAGCAATAGTAAACAAAATTAAAGAAGAAAATTTTAAATCCCAACTTTACATCTTTTAATGTAATGTGAAAGATCCAGAAACCAAATAAAAAGACAAACTCAATACAAATTGGCAACAGAGAAAAACTGAGCAAGCATTTAGCTAAAGAAGATCATCAAAACATACGCAAAGTTGCTCAGCCCGACTGTCATCAGTAAAATGCAAAGTAAACGCACAACGCACTACCACTGCAGGTGCATCATCATGGCTAAAGAAAAAACAGACAGACAATACTCTTCCAGTTACCTGTTGTAGCAGAATGAACTACCTCAAAACTCAGTGGAGTAAAACACATCAATTTTCTATCTCAATCTGGGTGGATTGATGGTTACTGTTAGAGTGACACTATGTGGCTTTTGAAGCTAAGTCATGAAATAACAGCAAGTTCCGACCTGATTCTCTTGGGATGCTCACCCTTACAACCAAGCACCAGGCCATAAGAGAGCCCAGGTAGGCTACTGACAGGGCAGCCTGCAGAGAAACGCACCTTGGATGAGCCCAGAGCTGCCGGCTTGCACCAACACATCTGAGACACTGGTGGTAAGACCAGAAAACAGGTGGAGGCCTAAAGACTTCCTGAGAAGTATGTCAGCGGCATCCTAAAAGGCCTCCGGAAGGCTGTTAGTGAAGACCTAAAGGAAGGACATGGTACTGGAAGGTGGAGGGAAAGGCCCCGTGCTCTGCGCGCGTGGAATTGTTGGCAACTCCCTCCATCCCCTGCAGGACTGTGGAAGGTCGGAAGGTTCCGGATGACCTGGCCAAGGAGATGTTCAGGTAGACTACCTGAACTATAAGTTATCAGTTATCTTCTCACTGTTAGGGAAGAATGTGAGAAGAGAGACATGACTTAAGATGTTTAAACATAAAAATGTCAGGACGTACTTGGCTGTAAAATAAAATTGTTTCTCATTTCCAGCCTCTCCTCATGGCAAAATATCCTCAAATTAGGAATCTTAAAGATATTATTCCACAGTTGCCTTGCAGAGAGAGGAAGGCAGAGAAAAGCTTAGGGCTGTGGGGTTTTGTCTGAGTGTGTGTGTGTGTGTATCTTACACACATATACACATATATAGGACTATTTTTAGCCACTACACCTCTATGGTAATTTACAGCACAGCAGAATCACTGGAGCACCATGGTATATGCACACAAAGCGATACTTCTAACAGCAATGAAAATGACAAACACTACAGATAAACAAAAGTATACGGACAATTCCTCAGTAAGGTTAGGATCAAAAAGAGTACATGATGCGTGAATCAATTTTTAAGGTTTAAAAGTGGGCAAAATCATCTAAATTTTAGATTTCATCACAGTGGCTTCTCTTGGAGGAACTAAAGGTTGGTAGGGGTACAAGATGAATATTTGTTATCCTAGTTATGTTCTGTCTCTTGATCTGAGTGCTGTTTATAGGGGTGTGCTCATCTTATAAGATTTTATCAGTTTTACATTTATGGCTTGTGCCCTTGCTGTATGTATGTTACACCTGCATCTGTCAGGATTCAGCCTTGAAAACAGAGGAAGATCAACATGGTTCAAGTTTCTCTAGGGTTCTAGCCTTTTCTGGGAGAACACAGAAGTGCTGAATCACATTACACTCTAATAGTGTAACCACCATGTCCAGGATGCGTGATGTGATCTGGAAGGTAACCATTAAAAGAGGAGGTACCCTCCTGCAGGAGAATGTATCATTACAAGCTAATAGTGGAGAAAATTAACTAAGTATGGTAAACACAATATTGGTCCAGAGGATGAAAAGAGATAACAGGGAACACATAGCAGCTCTGACAAAGAAAACAATGGTGAGTCAGAAGACAGAATAAATGTAAAAATCTGCCAGTAACTCTTTGACTCTAAGTGACCCAAATTAGGTCAAAGAAACATACAACCTATCAAAAGGCAAAAGAGCTTCCCTAGTAACCCTGATCCAGGTCTGTGACAGCCTTTGTCCTTCCACAACTGGGATGCCCATGTTTTGTGGGGGCGATCACAAGGCAGTTAGTGTTCACACTGAAGAGGCTGAACATCCGTCTGCCTCTTCTGGGTTCAATGAAATTACTCTCTGAATTCTTCCTGTGCCTTTATAAAGTAGTTACTTTGATCACTTTTCACTTCGGTTTTCCCCACCTACAAAAGACATAATAATAATATCCACAGTATAGGTTTTGAGAGGATTGATTGAAGTTCTGAGCAAACTGCCAGGTATCTAAAAAAAACAGGCAGCACCTGATGATTTTATTACTGTTATTTCTATCTCTAAAGGGAGTCAGGGCTTACCAGAAATAATGGTATCTTCAAATCCTGAGTTCATTATTTTGATTCGTCTCTAATTGTGTGGATATTCTTGTCAAAATTTTTTTCCTTTTTTTTTAATGTAGAGTTCGTGTTGCATCTCTCCCCTGAGTTCTTTTGTGCCTACACTGGAATAATATTGTGACTCTGGATAATATCCTCGGGTCATATTTTTATTCCCTCAGTACTTTGAAGACTCTGTTTTATTGTCTTCCGACTCTGACTATTACTATGGAGCAGATGAAGACCAGGCTCATTTTTCCTGCTTTTTAGGTAATATTTTTCACTATGATTGTCTAAAGAATTCTACCTTTTTCTTGAAGTTCAATAGCTTCATTTCAGGCTCCATGCAGTCTTTGTTAGAATACCTTGGCTTTTGTTAAATGTCCTTCAGCAAAGTCCACTTCAATTAGTTTAGTGGTGTATCCTCTTCCTACAGAAGGACACTACTGGGCTTTCAACAGTTTCCCCAACACAACGCTGAAGTCTGGGGTCTATTTCTTGGGGAGAATCAGCTCTGTCCAGTCTACCACTTTGCACCCTTTTCTAGCTGTCAGTTTCTCCTCTCCCTCCGTCAGAGTTGGGAAGAGAAAATGTGGCCACCCGGTTCCTTCCTCTACACACTTTAAAATGTTAATGTAAATTTCTCAGGATTTTATCATTTTACCAGGATGGCTTCTAGAGGAAGAAGGCAGTTTAAGGAACTGTGATTCCTTTTTTGCTTTTCCTGCAAGATTCAAATTAAGAGAATCTTGTTTTATCCCTTGGCTTGAAGTTTTGAACATGATTTTATTAAATTATCTCTCTTCCCTTATTTTATTTTGTTTATGGAAATTTAGGGTTTTTTCATTTGTTCATTAGCTTTTACCAGTTTTTGTTTGCTTCATCGGGATTTGGAAAAGGAAAGTCTATGAAGTTTAAGTTCATCGTCATACTTGTGTTCTTATGTACAGTTGACCGAGAAGGTAATTAAGGACAAACATATTTGAAGGAGAAAATAGACTTGGGAGAGCCCTACGTGAACCTAAGAACTTTCAAGAAGTCAGTAAAGAAACTTGAAAAAAGCAATGATTCTTAGTAAGAACAGAAAAATATGGGAAAAGTTTTTTTTTAATGGATGAGAAGAAAAAGAGTCAAGAATCATGTGTATATTGTACAAGCATAAGAAATGTTTAGGCTGGTGACTGTTAACCGTATAACTACACTAACTGTATATAAGCCACTGTTTTCTAACGCACACTGTTAGGGCAGTGGATGAACTTAATGATTTTTCCAAAGTGTCATCAATAACCTAGATGAAATTCATATGCCATTTGTAGCACCACTAGAAAAGAGAAATGGAATATTACACAATCACCAATACCCCAGAGTACATTTGCACATTTAAAGACACTGATTATAAGTGCTAAGAAAAAACAGAAGTTATGAACTGTTAAAATCTTAACTCCATGTTGACCCTAGCACTCTGTGGCTACTGAATATATGAGTATAATTTGATTCGAGTTTTAAAAACGTGAATTGTCCTTTCAGCACCATGGCTAGTGTTCCTAATTCTGGATGATGTTATAAAACATGATATTCATCAAATTCATCAAATTGTTTATTATTATAAATTGGTACGTGGCTCTTGAAAAGAAATAGACATGTAATTTGAGAGAATCTTAGAATTTTAGACCTAAATGGGACCCTAGAGATCACATACTATAAAATTCTGCAGCTTATAGGTAAGAGTCTTACAGATGTGAAGACTTGCAAGATTCCCGCTCACATATTAACTAGTAACAGAGGAAGATGTACCTCTTTTCATATGGAAGGGAAGGAGTAAATTCTCATTTTTAAAGAAATCATGACTTCTATTTTCTTTTCATTCTTACAATAAATAAGAGCAGATCACGGCACAATCGTGACTACTTCCAAAATTTACAGGATAGTTTTTAATGATAGAGTGCAAGAATGATATTTTGGTCAGGTACAACTCTTTGTTTACCAAGATGAGAAAAGTCTCACATTTGTAAGAAAATTGTTCAGCATTTGGAAGGCAGGAAATTGTTTTCTGTCAAGACAAGTATAAGCAGACATCACCTAAGACCTATCCGAACCTTGGCTATAAATATTCCGGGAATACAAATGTTCTCTCATTAGACAGGAGTTCCTATAATGATTGCACAGCTACTCTCTAATAGAAGGACAAAAGCAGTTCATAGAGACCCAAAAATGCTTTAACGGTAATAATAATTTTCATAATTGTAATAATCACCCTAAGAGGCAGATAAAGTGCAGCCCTGGTTTCCTAGGATTTGGAGTCCAGGAAATCAGCAAGATTCCAGAAAAGGAGTTTCAAAAGTAAATCGTGTCATGTTTGCTTCCTTGTTTTTGGAATTGTTATCTGTGGATCTATAACAGACAACTGGCATTGACAAATAAATACATCTGTTATCTATAGATCATTATGGAAATGCTCCTTTACCTCTAGTACTTCTGAAGAGCTTTACAAGCAATCCCTGGTCTTCTGATGCTGTGAACATATTTAAATGATGTAACTAGACTGTTATCACCCAGCTTCACAAATTCAAGGATTTAGACCATCATGGGACCTCTTCCAGTTATTATTAGGTAATTTTGGAATTACAAATTTATAACTTTATTGGATTGATTATGTTCTTTCCTACTTTCAGTTCATCAACTAACTGTAAGAACACACTCATGTTCAAATTAGCAAGGCTCAGGATATAAAAAGTACACACTGATTATAGTCTTTTATCTTCCTTTTAAAAATTTATGCTCAGCTGGTGTGTACAGGTACCCACTCCTTCCCCCGCACTCCTCTGCCAGTCATCACTTCCAGTGTATATACAAAATACTCTTTTTTCAACTCAGACACTAAAATGGTTAATCTAGTTATGTTATTTTAAAATTTATAACTCAGTGATTCTTCCAGTGTATAATACTGATGCTCTTCCCTTACCCGTCCTATTTGTAACAGCTTTCCTACTCCTTTTCTGCCCAAAGCCAATTTTATATTATCTGTTTAGGGATCATGGTGTATTTTTTCTTTCCTTCCATTATTTTACACATTGCTTATAATTTCATGCAATACTGAACAAAGATCCTAGGAGGGTCTAAGTATGCAGAATGTCAAGGACACAGGATATAACCACCATCCATGCTTCACTCTAGATACAAGGTTGGCAGATCCATCCAGTGTAATGTTGATAAAAACTGTTTTCTCATCTGCAAAGCAATCCTAAGAAGCAGAAGGAATCAATGTTGCATCCTCATTTTACAACATGATAAAACCTTGTTCTGTTAAATCAAGTAACTCGAGAGACAAAAATATAAGTATAATGCAATCAATAAAGTAACAGAAAGAAACTTTAAAAAAGTTTTTAAGAAATTTTTTATTTATGAACCAGATTTGAGTATGTCTGCTGGCTAAGTCCCACATCCCTGCCCCAGCCCAGACTGATCTCTGCTTTCCTTTATCCTCTGAGACCCAGAAGGGTAACTCTTAAGTTTTGTGCAACTCAGTATATCTACCTGCTGACTTTGAGAGGAGAGGAAAGAGATGGAGATATGTCTTCCCTTTTGACTCATGTCTCTCTCCTGTAGCAGTCTTTGCCTCCTCTAGAGGCAGGGAGGCCGCCTCTACCAACCCAGTTCCAAGCCTGAGTTCTAAGTAACTCTATTTTGCCTCCTTGTCTCTTTAGGCCTGGGGGTGGTAATGTCTTCCTCCTGGTGGTGCTAAGCTCTGGGTGTCTATCCTGAGGGCAGTGTGTTCCTTCATCCCTGCCCAAACCACTGTCAACAGCCCTCTCATTCTCATACTAATGAATTTGGTTTCCTGTCTAAATCCTGATGAGTACATTATTATAATGCCAAGTGTTAATAATTATCAATAACTCAAGCTTTTGTTTGCTACTTTATAATTTATGTAATTATTTATAACATAAATATGATACATAAATGTAAGTAATAAAGTCAAGAAAAGCCTCTATTATAAATAAAGAGCTTTAGCATCTAGCTGTTAGTTAACCTCTGCTGGCTAACTAAACAGGAAGAAAAGAGAAAGAAGGAATAATGAGTAAGAGACTTCCTGGAGATTTGATTTGCACATGTGTAGCTTTGCTCAAAGACAGTAACTGACAATGTCTTGCACTGATTAAAACCAGACCATCAAATGCCAAAGTAAAAAGGCAAAATATCAGCCAACCATGTGGGTTTTCAATCTTACCAAAGAGACTTTCTGGTGTGATAAGGTTCTATGACTTATTAACTTTTCAGACTATTGTTTAAAGTGAAATTTCATGTTTACAGCACAATCGAACAGGTTGTAGAGATTTCCCATGGCTCCTCCCCTCCACATGTGCTGCCTCCCCCGCTGTGAAAATCCCACGTCAAAACGGTCCATTTGTTACAACTGACGAGCATACACTGACACCTTTACCACCCGAAGTCCATAGTGTACATTACAGTTCACTCATGGTGTACATTCTGTGGGTTAGAACAAATGTATTTTGACACGTGTCCATCATTACGGTATCACAGGGTATTTTCACTGCCCTAAAAATCCTCTATACTCTACCTGTGCAACCCCCTCCACGCCCAGTCTCTGGCAGCCACCTATCATTTTACTGTCTCCATAATGTTGCCTTTTCCAAAATACCATATAATTGGAATCATACAGTATACAGCCTTTTCAGATTGGCTGCTTTCGCTTAGTACTATGTATTTCCTCCATGTCTTTTCATGCCTTGATGGCTTCTTTCTTTTCAATACCTATATATTTATAACACCAATCAATCAGAATAATGCTACCAGTATGACCCTAAAGAACACTTGCCAATCTTGACATCAGAGATGTTTCAACATTGCCAGACAGCAACCTGACTTGACATTGACTGGTTAAGATCTGATGAGCTAGGACTTAAGAGCGATTAGATTCAGGACTTTGGAGCCCACATGCCTGGGGTGAAATCATGCCTTATCAAGCTGCATGACCTTGAGCAAATCATATGAATTCTCTTGACTCAGTTAAGTATGAAATGGAATTAACAGCGCAGGGTGGGGTTGTATCAAATGAATTCTTCAATATCACACAGAAAAGAGTTTGGAAAAGATTAAACACAGTGAACATCAACTGTATTACATATGGGACAAAGAAAGGTATCTGACAAATACTCCCGAACTTCAATAATAGAGATATGTAGGAGAGAAATTTTAATGATTATTCCTACCATTGTCTTATGACTTTCCAAATTCTTGCTTTCCTGTGAATAATGTTTGTATAATCCTGCTGGCATAAATAAAGATCAGGCATTAGGATCAGAGCCACAGAAGTGGCTGAGAACTGAGATATTGAGCCACCATTCCTTGTAGAAATGTCTGTCCTATCCCTCATTTCCGTATTGGAGGCATAAAAGAAAAAGTCATAGGCCACTGGTGTAGCTAAATAGAAAATGCAAGAGGCAGCATCTCATGCAGATGGTGTTTGAATAGCACAACTGATAATTTAGGTAATTCTTCAAATAAGAACACTGGAATAGCAAGACTAACCAACATGATAACTTGAAGATATAGGGAACTGGTGATTCGCAGAGGGAAAAATGAATGTCTGTGAAGACTGTCCTGAGATTCCACTGATGCACTTGGCTTTCAGTTAAAGCTGCACAGAGTCTGAAGTCAAGCTGACAAAAGGAGGTGAGAATGGTGCCTCCGAATATTTACCTTGACCAGGGTGTTTCAGTGAATGACAGACCACATGTCGGTCTATTTGAATTTCAGATGAAAAGCTCCAAAATAAAATTTAAAACACAAAATAAAATTTTAATATGATCTTGTTTTATTTCTTTTTAACATGGAAATAAGGTCACGATCATGTTAAATCAGAGGAAGTACTGAAATACTGTAATTTAATTGAAACGACAAACCCTTAAAGAAATTTGCCTTAACATTTAAGGAAGGAATAATGTTAATAAAAGTAAAGTGCAAAACACTGATTCAAAATAAGAGTAGAAAAATATCAAGAAAATGGAAGGAAATAAATTATCAATACGAATGCTGAAAGCTGCTAAATAAGTCCGTAACAAAAGACCGATAGATTTTTAATGGACTGTAATTTTAAAACCTTACAAATGGACTACTACAAAAGAAAACACATTTGTTTAAACATCATTTGGGTGCTCTTTTTTATCATGAATGGCTGCCGGGTGCTATTCACGAATACTTGATCTCTCTCTAAGCTGTGCCTCTCATGGAAAAATGTTTAATTTATTTTCAAGTCAACTCCCTTCAGGATGACTGTTTATCTCCTATTTCCTTTCCCCAAAAGATAACTCAGCTTGGGTGGCTATTTTTGCTAAATTACACATCTCCTTAGGCATTGCTTGTTTATTTCTAAATGGTCTTTCTCTAGGGTGATGTATGGAACATTTGCTTTGTCTATAGTAAAGAACAACTATGTTTTATTAATGAATAGCACATGTTAGCATGGAAAAGCTATACACACAAAGCAATTGTTTCTGAAATTTGTATATATGAAAATATTACTTTATTTAATTTGAATCTACAGCATTTACTTTTTAAACTCTATCAACCCTTATGTTACTAAAATAAACCAGAAAAGGAACACACCCCCTACTTTCAAGCTTCTCAACACTGTTTTCATACTAGCGCAAACAATACTTTATAGAGATAACAGTTCTTCTACAGAGGCCATTTCAAATGCTGTTAGGATAACATCCAACACAGTTTTATAATGTTTGGTATATAAGTAAATGACAATTAAAAATATTCAGTTATTTAAAGCATCACCCCTAAAAAAACTCCAATCAATTCCTAGACTATTTTATCTCATATAGAATTTATCCTAACTCATGTGCCGAGAATATCAAGTGAAGTAAATCAAGATATGAACAACAATTTTAAGAGATATTAACATATATTCTGTAACTGAACAGGTGATTTAGCCTAAATTTTCCACACTCACTGCACAATCTAACACTAGTTTGCTTTCAAAATTAGATAGCATTTAATGATTTAAACGGCCACCCAGCAGATTCCATTCCAAGATGGCTTCCGTGTATCTGACTGACTGATTTTAAAAGATCCTGGGCACTTGTTCAACTACCCCTGCATCTCTTTTAAATTTTAATTCTTATTGAGACTTCCATGGGTTCTTCTACTCTGGCCAACCAATTTGAAGTTAACACTTCACGTTATTCTGAGCTAAATGTTTACATCAAATTAAAGCCTAGTATTACCACTTTATTTACATTTATGAGTCAAGTCTCATCCATTAGCCACTTTTTGAACAGCTCTTCCTGATTTAACTCTTGTAACAACTTCCCAGAAGGTTGTATTATTTTTTTCTATAGATAAGAGTTCTGTAAACTAGTAATCTTCAAAGATCTCAGAAAATAAATAATATATGAGTTGAAGAATATATTTATTGAGTACATACATAATATAAATTTTCCTAAATATTATTTCACTCAATATTGAAAATGACTTTTTAAACTAATGAGTGACTGAAAAATTCTAAGTGACTATATAATTTCCTTTATATAATATAGCTAATTAAGCAGCAGCTAAAATTTAAAATCCATCTGCATTGAAATTAATATTTTCAGGACCACATATTTTCAGGACCATATTTGCATATCAAAAATGCATATCCCTACTCATCATTTTGAATTACAAGATTTACTGCTGTGTCTTTCAGTATCACAAAACTATGACAGAAAGCAAAGTGATCTGTTGTGGAGGGGGCAGAATCCTGCTAATACTGCTGTGAGATATCCCTAAGCTTGATAAATCTTTTTTGACCAGTCTATACAAGTTCACCTAAAATTCTCAACTGAATATGTGTGGTGATATCATTATTAAAATACTAACAAGTCAGGGGACTTCCAGATTCTGATGTGGTAGGTAAGGAACTCTGAAGTCATCACTGTTCTAACAACAAGTAAAAATATGAAAAAACTGAGAAACCTAAAACTATTCTTAGAGCTATTACAGAAGTGAGATTGCAAGAAACATCACTGCCCCTTCTATTGGAGAGACTGACAGGCAAAAACAGAAACACAACTTCACCTGAGCAGAAATCTCCATGGGAAGCTGAACCAGCAGGAAAACCTATGCTGTAATTGACAATATGTTGGACTCTCATGTAAACTAACCTAAGGGTTCCAGACTCCAGGGGGTCCAGTCATAGTGTGGTCCCTACACTATTTTGAGTTTTATCTCCAGAAGCTCCACCTGGTTATCAGAATATTGGCAAAAAATCCCGTCTGACTCTCAGTAGAGGAAGGATAAAAGAAACCATTCTGAAATGTGCCAAAGCATTATATTCTCAAGCAAGCCTGCCTTCAAAAGAAACTGTGTTACCAGAATCTAAACTATTCGTTTCTTCAGGCCCTAAAAGATCTGAGGGAAGCCACCTCTAACCATGCTGCTCTATGGGGTGAGTAGGGGTAATACTGCTGAAACACTCTGGCGAAGTTCACAGCCCAAAGGCACATGATCACTTGAAAACTGATGCTAATCATAAGGCAACAGAATGTTTCCGGTCATCCACACCACCTGCCACCACCTTGTTAAAAACTAGCAGCTCCTTTTACCCACTATGTCATATCTGGCACTCAAGAAAAAAAATTACAAGGTACACTATTAGACAAAAAAAACAGTTTTAAGAGACAGAGTAAACATCAAAACCAGACTCAGATATGGCAAAGATGTTGGAATTATCATACTGAGACTTTGATCAACTGTGAATTATACCCTAAGGAATCTAATGAATACAGTAATAGCATGCACAAACAGATAAGTGATCCAAAAGGAAATCCTGAGAACTTGAAAGAAATGTTAGACAGCAAAAACACTGCACCAGACATAAAGAATGCCTTTGAAGATGCCGTAGTAGACGGGATACTGTTAAGGGAAGAATATTGGAGCTTGAGGGCATCTCCGTAAAACTTCAAAAACTAAAAACCAAGACTGAAAAAACAGAACAGAATATTTAAGAACTGTGGAAAAATTACAAAAGGCCTAGCATATACACAATGGAAATACCAGAAGAAGAAAGAAAGGAACAGAAGAATTATTTGAAGCAATATAATGACTGAATTTCCCTCAAGTAATCGAAGACATCAAGCCACAGATTCAGGAAAACTAGAAAAAAACCAAGCAGGATAAATGCCAAAAACAAAACACACCTAGGCCTATCAGAGTCAATCTGCAGAAAGTCAAAGTAAAAACTCTTGAAAGAAACCCTAAGAGAAAATCCCAGTGTAAATTATGGACTTCAGGTAATGATGACGTGTCAATACAGGGTCATCAACCGTAATAAATGCACCGCTCTGGTGTGGGGTTTTCATGGTGCAGAAGTCTGCGTGCATGTGGGAGCAGGGATATGTGGGAAATCTCTGTGCCTTCTGCTCAATTTTGCTGTGAGCCTAAAACTGCCCTAAACAATAAAGTCTATTTAAACACTGCAAAAAAAAAAAAAAAAAAAAAGTACTAACACCAAAAATGAGAAGAAAACATTTTGATTTCCATGGTTAAACTGAGTTCCTTTTGATTTCTTTGCTCGAGTCTTGTCTTTCTTTAGCACACTAATGAAGTTCACTGATATCTAACAATGAGTGACAAAAAATGCTCCAGAATGAGCCAAAACAGTTTTGTGAAAAGGAAAACAAAGTTGCGAAACTGACACTACCAGAGAGTCAAAAGCAGTGTGATACTGATGTAAGGATAAACAAATGGAACTACAGAAAGCCTCCAGAAACAGATTTGTACATGCATCAGTCAAAAATATTTCACAAAGGTACCTACATAAGTCAACGGAGGAAGGACAGCCTTTTTGAAAAAAGGTGCTGGGACAATTGACTATCCATACGTGAAAAAAAATCAGCCCCATCTCTCACCTTATACCATTTATGAAGAATAATTAGAATTCACCTCTTAGAATTTAGAGTATAAATTTCTAGAAGAAAATGGAGAGGAAAGCTTGTGACTTTAGGCTAAGAAAATACTTCTTAGAAAATATTTTTTAAAACCTCTTTCGAAAAAGAAAAAAATGTTAAATTTGACACATCAAAATTTAAATTTTTCTATTGAAAAGACTGTTTCCAAAAAAATAAAAATGAAAGCCATAGGCTAGAATATTTGCAGAATATGTATCTGATAAAGAGTTGTGTACAGAACGTATAAAGAACTCTTACACTTTAATGCTAAGACAAATATCTTCATTTTAAACCAAATTATTTAAACAGACGACTTAGCAAAGAAAATATACAAATGGCCAATTAGCACGTGAAAAGATGATCAGTATCTTTAGTCATGAGAGAAATGCAAACTAAAATCACAATGAGATACCATCCTATGCCCAGTGGCTAAAAATCGACAGCACAAAATGGAGAAAACGTGGAGGAACTGGAGGACTTGCACACTGCTGGTTAAAATTCAACATGGCAGTCACTCCAGAAAGCATTTTGGTGGTTGCTAATGAAGTTAAACATATACTTACACCTGACCTAGCAATTCAGCCACTAGGTATTTACTAGGGGGGAAAATGTACTTCTACACAAAAGCTAGTACTAGAGATTTCTTTGTCATGGTCAAACACTAGAAAAAAACCTAAATATTATCAACTGGCAAATGAATAAGGAAACTGCATTATGGTCATACAAGGGGACTGTTTAGCAATAAAAAAAAAAAAGGAAAATCATGGATGAATCTCTGACCATCATGCTAAGTAGAAGAAGGGCAACTGGGGGGTGATGAAAGGTCCTCTGTGATAATTGCAGTGATAACATGACCTGTACATTTGTTAAAATCTATCAAATTGTACTGATAAATATGGTGTGTTTTGTTTCCTGTAAATGATACCCCTATTCAACTGACTACCATTAAAACAAAATCAAGCTGTTCTGAAAAATTAAAATTATTATAAATGGTGCAGTCCAGCTTGCTTTCTAAAAAATGGAGGCACCAAAGTCAGGAACTAAACGTCAGGTGGAGGAGCTCGATGGGGAAGAGCCTAAGCTTAGAGCTGCAGGATCTGCGGGAACCCGAGCCACGTGAGTGACAGGTACAGGGGGCCTGGGCCAGGGGCCCAGGGGAGAGCCTGTTGAGGGAGGTTTAAGGTCATCACCAGTCTTCCATTGGTTGTTGTCAACACCCAGGACCCAGGGAGCACGTCACACATTCCTAGATTACGGGTCCTGATTCTAGGCATCCCCACCATAAACTTCCTCTAAAGAGACCCCCCTTCTCCTCCACATGAACAATAATGGACTATTTTGCTTCTTTTGCTCATAATATCTGTGTCTTGTTTTAAACTATCTATTTTTAAACTTTAAGATTTCAGCAAAGAACCAAGAAAGAGTGAGAACTGCCTGTTATCCAGTATCAATGATGCTCTGAATCAGAGATAATACATGAGTTTTTCCCAAACTATCCCAAGAGATTTATCTTGTGTTTTAAGTGTGGAGTTTACCGGTAGCAGATTATGGCTCTTGGCTCCTCCCTCACCTCTTAGTCCCCTCCAGCAACTCTGCGTTCCTCTTCTGTGCTTTCTGCAGTCTGTTCCTGGGTTCCCCTCCCAAACGGCTGCTCTTAACTAGTCTTCAGCTCTGCTGGTAGGACAGTTTCACGGCCACCACCTTTGGTGCTGCCTCTCTAGTTGAAGGGATATATAATGAAGGACCACCCCCCCAAAAAAAATCTCAAAAATTGTTTTTCAAGTACAGGGACAAGAAAGAGCCAGGGTTGTGGAGTCCTGTCCAGCGTTCTCCACAGATATAGACCATCGTGGGTTTCGTCCATTTTCAAAACTGACCCTGACTCAGAATCACAGCTGTCGCCTTTCAAGTAACTACAGCAACCACACTTTGATCAGACATGGATGAAGAACAGGGACTCCCGGATGGCAGCGTTCTCTTTTTCAAAAAGATTTACTACAGCACGAAACTGAGCCCGTGAACTGAAATAGTGTTAACGTCTGATTTAATGCTGCAAAATAATATGTAATAGATCTTTCACCACTGAGAGAATTTTAGAATCTTGAATCCTCTATTATAATGTATTATATGATTTTTATGGTTCAGAGTGTCAGGTACTGTGTTAGTATTATCCAAGATACTCTTGCCACAAAAGCCATATGAATTGCACACAGTGTCACTGTTAATCAGAGGGGCTTACATCCCCTAAAACCGTTCCTTTTAATCACTTAAAATCTACTCTTGCTGGATCAAGCACTATGAATACCATCTGTCACTGGACTTCAGATGTACTTTTACAAATTAATACTTTAATTTTATATTTTTAAGTGTTCATGTATTTCTGAACAGAAATTCTGCTTCAAACTACTTATTATTTGACAAATTCTGTATTAATACAAAAGAATAATCCCCTTGTGACCCATGATTCCTTCATTTTATTGCTTCCTCTTTGGCATTTTTAAGTTATTTAATGTTTAGAGGATTTCAAGAACAATGAGTGGAAAAGGCCTTAGAAAAATTTCTCTCAAAATATAAAATTAAAAAAACACATCTCTTTAGAATATCATGCTGATGATATTTAAGACAGGAAGGTACTTTAGAATAAGTATGTTCAAAGGATGTGATTTAGCTCCAAAAATGATAAGACTTGAAAAGACTGATATTGAGAGAAAGCATTTTTTTCAAGTCTACAGCAGGAATTTGATCATGACCTTGGCAGGTAATGTCCAAAAGGACTTTGAAAAATGAGCTAGTGATCTCTTTCCGTTCGCTAATGATTAGGGTGTCCACTTAGACATCTAAGTCGATTTCCTTCTCATTCTGTAGCCTGAGCAGGAACTCAGAGCACTGGGTTTAATAGGGACAGGGAACGATGTTTTCCACATCTAAGTAAGTCCATGAGGTCAATTTTATAACTATTACCACCTTATCTGAGTATTTTCCAGGTTGTTTCAGGTATTTTAGTGATGGAACTTTGAAAATCTGTACAATTTCATATACATTTCAAGTCATTTCCCCCCTTAAATCAGCTGCTGAGAGCTTTTTAGTACAGTAACGACTGAGGTCAACTACATGGAAATATAACGTGCAATTACCGTTCATCTCAATTTGTAAGATACTGCCTTGGGTCATTTTCCCAGAAAAGAGAATCTGGGACAGAAATGCGGGCACACAGGTGGGTTATTAGGCTGTGCTTTCAGGAACAACCTCTTAAGGGGAAGATGGAAGCAGGAGTGGAGAGAATGAGAAGTTGAACATCAGTACAGTTGTGTGGCCTCGGCTGATATCCTGGCTGCAGCCGCCTTTTGGAGATGGCTCCAACTGAGGCCAGGGTGCTAGAGGAAGGCAACACACCCCCAGGGGCAAGGAAGTTCCCCTCAGCCAGGGACAGTTCTAGGAGGGTTCAGTTGTGAACCTGCAGAAGCCAACACTTGGAGCAGTGGGGGTGTCCATGCTTTGGCCCTAAAGGGAGCATCTGGGCAGTGTTCTGTGATTTTCCCTAAAGTCCCAACAAGACAATTAACAAAACGTATCTAGCGTTCCTGTGATCCTGCAGTGTCTGAAGTCCCCACTGTACATTGATCTCTGAGTAAAATGGTGAGCTCTCAATCTGTCTTCTGAGGAACCAGTCGATTCTGAGGAAGTATTTCAGGGGCGTCTGAAGAACAAGAGGCCACCACCATTTAGAGCTTCACTGTCCCCAGCTGGAAGATGCTCCAATTCCTTTTCAAATGCTTTGTCCAGAACAACCAGGCCTTTATCTTGGCAATATTCATTTTGGGTAAGATTTCTTTTGAAGAAAAAACAAATCCTTCAATACAGAACAGGTTCCAAAAAGTATTAGGCTGAGATAAAGCCATAAAAAAAGTGGGACTATATTCCTGATTCAAGAAGTTCTACGAGGGAAAATACACTTTCAGTTATCAAAATCTAAACAAAAATTAATTGTTTTTTTCCAGTATGTTAAGGGTCACATTTTCCATTTCTTCTCATCCCTAGTAACTTTTCATTGGATTGTGGACATTATGATTGTTACACTATTGAATGCTTATATTGTTTTTTTCCTTCCTTTTCTTCTCTGTATACTGACTCAGTTGATATTCTCACCCAATTTCATCATTTTAAATACCATCTATGACCTGACAGCCCGTAAATTTGTGTCTCTTGCCTAGACCTTTCCCCCAAACCAGGGACATGACTCTCTTACTTGCCTACCGGACCCTTTTATTTGATAAATATCTAAGAGGTGCCTTTAAAATAAGAAATACTGAATTGAACTTCTGATCTCCCCATTAAAAACAAAACACCACTCCATCCACAGCTTCCCATCTTGGCAGATAACAACTCAAATCTTCCAATTACACAAGCCAATACTTTGGAGACATTTTATTTCTCTTACAATCTACACTCAGGACAATAGCAAACTGGGTGTCTTCGTAAGACATGCAGAAACCAACTGCAGTCTGGCCTCTATATCCTCAAGTTACCTTGCTACAAAAGGCCACCTGTAAAGTCACCAAATCCACTGCTGGCCCCCTGCCCCTCCTCACGCTCACCCATCATACCTCTAACACATTGCTTTGCTTCTTCCTTCATCCTTAGATATCACTGCAGCGGAAGCGATCATTTTAATAGAAGTCAGAGCGTGGGTTCCTCTGCTCTATACCCTGTGAAGGGCCCCTATTTTACTCAGGACAAGACGCCAAGTCTGCAGTGGCCTAATGACCCATCAGCCCATATGGCCATCTGGCTCCCTACGACCATTCTCACCAAACCCCACGATGCTCCCCTCAGCTCACTCCACTTCAGAGACACAGGCCTTCATGTAGTGCCTCAAACGTACTTACAAGGCTCCCACCTTACAGCCTTTGTTCAGCTGGTCCCTCTATATAGGACACTCTTCCCCAGATGTCCCAATGGCTAGGGTTCTCTATTCAACTCTTTCCCCAAATCTTGCAGTAAAACTTCTCTTGACCACCCTGTGTGACCCTCCTGTCACCCACTACCTGACATCCCCTGGCATCCCACCTCACGCGCTCTCTAACGACCTCACTACTCTGTTATTCCTGCCTCACACCGTAATTTACTTACTATTATTAGCTTTATCGCTGCTCTCCTATGCCCAGGTATAATATACGTGAGGTTCACGAGGCACATTTTGTTCCCTAATGTACTACAAGTTTGGAAATGCCTGGAGCAGTACCTGGAACCTACCAGGTCCTACAGGTGCTACTTATTGATTAAATAAATTGATAAAATATTTTCAAAAGCAATGTTATTGACCAACTTGTGTTTTACTTCTTCCAGTATTTTAATTTTCATTTAACATATTAAAAAAAAAAAACTCTCGTTAACCTCGTCAGTGGTATAACCATGTTTTTATAACCTATTTGACCTTCTCACTCAACAAGTCTGAATTCTTGGAATTCTGCCAGTGGGCTAGTTTAAGCTTCTGAATTGAACTTCCAGCTTTGCATAAGATGCATTTTCTAGGAACGTCACATACTGTTTGGCAGTAGACTGCTCACTATAAAAAAACAATTGTTTTCATTAGAGGAAAAAGAACCTTTGTGATGTTTAGCGAATGCAGTGACAGAGGAACATTTAATTACCCAGTAAGTGGCCTAGTACAGGGCATCCTCCTGGCCACATCTGCCAAAGCTATGATTAATGGTTAATAAACAAGTGGGTATTGTATGGAATGTATTGTCTTTCATTATAGGATTATACTGGAAATTGTAGGAGGTAAATCAATTCTAATTTTATCAAATAACTTCACAAAGAAAATTAATTGTATGTCAGCGCTGTGTTTACCAATTTGCATTCAGAGTAAAAACTAGTGCCCTTATTGCCACACTGTGCTTCCTTAATAAATATTTTTGTTACAAATAAAGGACAGAATTTAGATGCTAATAGAAGCTCAGCAAAAATAACAGCAAAACTGTCCTAAGTGCAAGTCATTCTACAAACAGACTGTAGTGTTAAGAACGAAATGAATTTTTTCCTTTCAGAACATCAGTCTTGTTATGATGTGGAGAGTGGTTGCATGAAGGGGAAAAATGGACAGAGACAGATTAGCTGGGCAATACGGCAGCACACCTCTCGCAAAATGACAGCACGTTAGACTATTAAGATTCCAAAAAGAAGAGAGATTCAAGGTCTGCACTGGAATTACATCGGTCTTGATTGGAAACAGCATCAAGAGGTTGTGGGCAAATACGGCAAAAAAAAAAAAAAAAAAAAGGCTGGTGGGTGAATAAGAAAATAATACAGGACAATGTATTTTTAGCAGGAGCCATTGGATTGTTACACATCACAATTAAAAGACAGAAACTCAGCGAGGACAAGGTTTGGAAGGAGATATTGTTGAGTTTCTTGAAATTGTAACATCTGTGAGATATGCATATGGACACTTGGAGAATCTGACTAGGAGAAGGGTCTTGGACAGAGATAAAGTTTAGGAGCCTTCATCAACTGACAGTACAGATGAGATGCTGGGAAAAACATATTTAAAAACAAAATGTCCTCCCAACCTAGAAAACCCCGCCACAAAAGTAGAAGAGAAAGGACACCATTTTATCATTGAATCAGCATTAAATATTGAATCAGAATAGGACAAGCATCGCAGGTGATCCGGTAAGAGATAATTAAGACAGGAAGAGATCTTCCCTCTTACAGAGCCAAGCAGGTATCACCCAGGACACACATGTTCTCAAGAGTGACAGTCTCTAGTCCTCAAGCAAGACTTGACAATGTCCTTTACCACACAGCCCACCCTAAGTTCACCTGGCCATGAGTGACCATCCTTGTCAGTTACTTGGCTTTACACAGAGGAAAAGACACTTCTCATATCTTCACGATAGAACGGGGTTCTGCAACTTGGAACCAGGCTCTAGTTAAAAAGTGAGGCTCCTAACCTACCTACTGGGAGGTGGGGTGTCTCTTGTTCTTATTCACATTCCAAAGAGATGGTTCTCAGGTCCTTGAGAAAGACATTCCTGGGTCCTGAGAGGTTTATTTAGCTTTTAAAAAGCTTTACATACACTTCAAAGACGTGGAGAAAGAACTTAAAGGTTTCTACAGTAAATGCGCTACGCAACGGGAGGAGGAAGTCTCTTACGAATTAAGCCTCTTTTGAGCTCATCCAGTTGTTGTGTTGTTTTTAATTGAAGTATAGTCAGTTACAATGTGTCGGCTTCTGGTGAACAGCATCATGTCCCAGTCATGCATATACATACATATGTTCGTTGTCATATTCTTTTCCATTAAAGGTTATTACAAGATACTGAATATAGTTCCTTGTGCTCTACAGAAGAAATTTGTTTTTTACGTACGTAGGAAGGGATAAATTTTGGAGTTTGAGCTTTGCAAATGCTAAGCCTCTTACTTTTAATCTGTACTTGTCCTTACGGGGATGATTTTGTGGGAGAATACAAATAAAAAAGAGTAGTGGGGAGCAATCCCTAAGAAGAACTAATACTTACAGTTTAGGTGGAGAAGGAGCCAGCAGTACCTAAGACGTGTGTGTGACCACTGGAGGGGGACGGAGGTTTTAAAGAGAATAAAAAAACTGAACATATTTGTATGAAAAGATAATAATAATACAGTGTTACAAACTCAATTGTGTGCTACCCCAGATTCATATATCGAAGCCCTAATCCCCACCACTGGTACTGTATTTGGAAACAGGGCCTTAAAGGAAGTAAGGCTAAAAGAGGTCACAGGGGTGGGGCCCTAATCCAGTAGGACTGGTGTCCTTACATGGAGAGGAAGAGACAACAGAGGGAATTCTCTGTGCGCACACATACAGCCAAGGCCAGGCCATGGAACCGCAGGAAGACACCATACAGAAGCCGTGGAAAGGTCTGACCAGAATCCAGCCCTGTCTGCACTTTGATCTTGGACATCCAGCCTCCAGAACTGTGAGAAAATTTCTGTTTAAACCATCACATGGTGAGGAGCATAGTTTTGTTTGGTTGATCCTGTGTTAAAAGCACAAATAGACAACAGAGCAGCTGGCCGTTCGTGACCAAGGTCTGTCCATTCTGGGCTGCTTGCTGCAGGCTGTGGTCAATGCCCTGTCTTCAGGGATGGCCTGGCCATTTGCATATTCAGTCTCTCAAAGGGCAGAACACACTTAGAGCATAGGATACACAGGGCTGTTGTCGAATGATAGCCGATTAGGGTGGAGGATAAAAGTGAAGATTCAGTGTGGTTCAAATGATAAAGGTCTTCAGGAGAACACTAAAGAATGTGAACTATGTATTTAAGCTACTTGTTCGAATGTGATTGTTTAGAACAATTTTTTTCATGTCCCAAATTAGCCGCCAAATTAGCCTCCTTATCTGAGTTCAAATGATAATCACCGTCTTGCCAATACCTGTATTTAAATTTAATCTGTGATAGGTTTAGAAGTACTACCTGAGGCATATGCATCCAAATTCTGTGCCCCAAGCATATGTTTCACGAGCGAAATTATATCAGTATTCTGAATTAAAAAGTGTCAGAGGTTGTGTTATAAAAAGATATGGGATAAAGATTGAAGTATAATCAAGGAATTTTACCTCCAACACAAAGCACTACCTCCAGATCTGAAAAAGAATCAAAATGCATTTTGTCTAATTTCCATTCAAAAAGAGCCCAGGAGCCTACAGGAACTCCTGATTGCACGAGAAATTCATTCCAAAGAACGGGAGGCCACAGGTGGCTTCAGGGAATGGGGTTTTCAACTTCTTTTTATTAATTGGAAGAGGCAATTTGGAGAGAGGAAAACACCGACAAGAGAAAAACCTTGCTCTGACTCCTTTTTAACCTTCGTTGTTGTCGCAGTGATAAAAATATAAGCCGTGATAGAGCAATCTTCGTAAAAGCATACCGACAGGCTGGGATTTGCAAGCAGTCCTGGCCCAGCACGCAGCTTACAGGGGGCCCTAGGCGGGTACCCCAGGCCTCCTGTGCAGCAAAGCTCCTGCCGAGGGACAAGCAAATGAGAACTATTCCATCCGGGTGGGGCGGAGGCTCGAAGCCAGAGGACAGCGGCCAACAACGCTGAATTTTAATAAAATTCCATATGTGACATCCATGTATAGGAGTGACTCTCATGGTGTTCTTTGAGACTTTCAAGGGAAATACTCTTTTACACATTGTTAAACACTTCGATAATGTAAAGCTCACTTAAACAGCAACAGACTTTGGATAAAATCATCCATGATGTAATGCAAAGTGAAAAGTTTTATTTTTGTTTTAAGGGGTTTTAAACACTCTCTTCTAGTTTGGTAATGCTATGTGAGTAATTTAACAGGCCATTAAAGCAAAACCCTACACAAGCCTGTCTCCCTGACTCTTAAGCAGAAAGTCGAAGGCAGTGGCAAGTAACTGCAACCATGTTTCTAAAAAATACCCCCATCTTTTCCCCTTGTTACTTCTAGAATGGGAGAAAAATCCAGTAGTGGGGAAATTTCCACTGTCGGTGACAGTGTTTTTTGGTTTTTTTTTTTTTTTTTGTCCCCAGCCTAAAGGCAACATGACACCCTTGCTATTTTAGACAATTTTATACAGTTGTATATGGCACCTAAACATAATTAAGGCTGTCTGACTAAAGAAAACATCCAGAGAAAGGATTAAGGATTGAGTTCAAAGATGTTCTTGATGTTTGTGCAAAACTGGGTTTGTTTCTGTCCACAGCCACTCCCTGAGGAGAGGACCCAAGCTTCCTCCGCAGGCTCATAGGGACCATGTGACCCAGTAATTCAGAAGCACCAATGTTTACGGTCTTTACAGCGAAGCTTCAGAAGCAACGTACTGAAGATCAGGGGACCTGCTTCTAGCCAAGACCCCTCTGGTCCCTTTCTAAGGCTCCTTCCTGAGCAAATTATTTCTCTCTTCTTAACCTCAATTTTCTCAGCATGAAAAGAGACAGTGGAGTTCATCTTTTAAAGACATGCGATAAACTGTGTTACCTGACTCATTCATTGGCCTACTGCACCTGTGATGTGTTGAATTACGTCCCTCCAAAAAAGGTACGTTAAAGCCCTAATCCCCAGTATCTCAGATCGTGACCTTATCTGGAAGTAGGGGCTTGTTTACAGGCTCTGCTTAAAATCAAGTTAAAATGAGATCTTTAGATGAGGCCCTAATCCAGTATGATTGGCATCCCTATAAAAAGAGGACATCTGTGCACAGAGACAAGCACACAGAAAATATGATATGAAGATGAGAGCAGAGGAGATGAGAGCAGAAAAGGGACGCATCAACGTCAAACATCGCCAGCAAAGCACCAGCAGCCACCAGCGAGCAATGGAACAGATCCTCCCTCAGAGCCCCCCGAAGGAGCCCTCCCTGCCAGCACCTTGCTCTGTGACATCCAGCCTCCAGAACCCTGAGAGGATCAAGGTCTGTTGTTTCAGCCCCCTCAGTGGCTGATGCTTTGGGAGGGAAGTTCCTAATACACACCCTACACAGGACAGACAGTCTGGCCTAATCCACTGTCCGCTTCTGATATGGAATGACAGTGAGAAGAACGCTCACCTAGTGTCTGCCTTCCCCAAACTTCCTTCTGTTTGCCCACTTTCTGTCTTGGTTACAGCCAGTGGTGTGGCCACACAGAGTGTTTTAACAGCCAAAGGTCCTCAGGGAATACAAGATGCTCTTAAGTTTCAACTGAAAACCCAGTAAGTTGCAGAGTTGTACTGACATTCATTTAACAGTCTGAGTATAAATATCTCAAAAAGGATTAATATCTCTTAAAATTCTTCTTCTGGAGATATACCATCATCAGCCTCTTCTCTCAGGATCATTGGAACAGCAAATTCACCCCCACAAGGCAGCTTAAGAACGTACTGCTGAAAATAACAAACAGCACTTCCTCCCTGAGCTTCTCATCTGTCCCTGGTGACCCCCATGCAGGATGTGTGAGTCCAGCTCTCGGCTAAACTGGAATTACTGAGACTTGGAAGGTTACTTTGGCTTGACCCTCTGAGGCAGCAGTGCTCCAGTCACCGAGATCCTGGAGGACTGGCCTGCCACTGACCCTGTGATTTCTAGCTGTTGCTTCAGCTCTTGCAGACACCGTTTACTTATTATTTATTTTTTCCTCAAGGGCTCTATCTACCAATTCCCTGACACTCATAACTTTACAGATTTCTTCCTGGTAATTGGATACCCCATCCATCTGTCTTTCTCCGGTAATTTTCTGTGTGCCATCCTTTAGTGCCATTTTCCAGTGTATCCCTGTTCCCTGGAGGCTTATATTCGGCTCCATAAAAGCAGATTCCGTATGTCCCGCCCCTGTGCCTCCAGTGCGGCTCCACGCTTCACCAGCCAGCAGCTCGCTGTGTCTCTGCGGCTCCTTCGGCCCGGGCTCGTGGCCAGCGGCTCTCACATGTTAGGACAGTGGGGTAGCCAAACAACGCGCTGATTAACAGCATTGTATCCAACAAGACACAGTTGGAAAAAACACCTTCCTTATCTCTAGGATTGGAGAGATGGATCTTGAAAAGATTTTGAATGGCAATTTCAAACTTATCAGAGAAAGACAAATGTTGTATGATATCACTTCTATGTGGATCCTAAAAAAAAAAATGCAAATATAATCATATATGCAAAAGCAGAAAGAGGCTCACAGGTATGAAAACAAACTAGTTGTTATCAAAGAGGTGAGGGAAAGGGGAGAAGCAAATTAGGGGAACGGAGTTAAGAGGCACAAACTACTATGTATAAAACAGATGAGCAAAGGTATACTGTATAGCCATTATCTTGCAATAACTTTTAATGGAGTATAATCTATAAAAGTACTGAATCACTATGTTCTACACCTGACACTAATATAATGTAAATCAACTATACTTCCATTTTTAACAATTAAAAAATAAAATAAAACTTATGAAACAAATTTAAGGAATGAAATTAACTTACGTATAAGGGAAGAGGTTAATAAATGTGCTCTCACTGTTCTGCCATGAAAGATCATGGCTTTGACATATGATCTAATCAGGGAAACCATTAGTGATAAGAGTAACTGATACAAAATAACTCAGTTTTTATACCACTATTAAAGAATAAAGTTCATAAGAAGTTGGAAGAAATGAGGGTGTGTTCAACAATGTTATGAATTTAGAAAATGATTCAAAGCAGCTTTCACATAAGAATGATAATCACAGGATAAAGGACTCACTGGATCACGGAGAAAATACTTAAATTACTATTTGTAACTGACAAGAACTGAGGGAGGAGATCAATGTGACAAACTTGTTTGAAGAAACATAGCATACCATATTGAAGAGAGCTTGGTTACCGATGTGCGTTACTTAGTGCAGGAAAGATTTTGAATATTTGGGATCTATTTTCCTACCCTAAGGCCTAAGGTGTTGAACACAGTGACTCTAAAATGTATATGCAATAGTAAGGACAAGTAGTAAACAAGATACTGATGAAGAAGGGGAAAATGTTGGAGGAAACCTGCTCTACCCAACATGTATTATTATTGAGAGAACAGCGCAAACCATGGTACAAAGACGGACAAAAGGACCAATGGAAAGAAAAAATAAGTTACACGAAACAGACCCTCACTTCTAAGGAATCTGCCGTAGGACAGAGGTCCCATCAGTGACTCCAGGGACAAGAAAAGCTACCCCATAAAGGGTGCTGTGACAGCTCACCGTATGGACAAAGGAGGCTGGAGTGCTACCTTACAACCTGGAAGAATGAGTCCATTTTTGATGTTTCACTGCTGGCGACTTTCAACCACATCATTCCTCTTTTTCTCCCTGCCGCAAAGTGAGCAGGAAGTTCACATACCAGAGCGTGTGCAAGGGAACCTGTGGCTCAGCCCCGCCCTCTAACCAGCATAAAAGCCCCAACAGAAAATCCTCTCCTTTCTGGTCTGTCGAGACATTTTGAGACCTCCCCAGGAACCACCCTGCTCATTATGTGAGTAATAAGCCATCCATATGAAAAAAAATATGTGTACATAAAAGCTAACAACCTAATGCAAAATTTGCAAAAGACATTAACAGATACATGAAAGAAGGATCACAAAGAACATATTTTTTGCTCCATTTCATTAGTAATCAGAAGAGGCAAATTAAAATAACACGGAAATATAATTTTACATCTATCAAATTTCCAGAATTAAGAAATCTGAAAACACAAAGTGTCGGAAATGATACCCTGGAAGTCCTAAATTCTCACCGTGAAGGTGCAAACAGACAACCATGTTGGAAACCAACATAGAACTATCAACTATCAATAGAGTTATAAAGTTGAACAGTCATAGACTGTTACAACAAATCTCCAACGCTAGGCTTATTCCCTAAGAAACGTTTTTACAGGTGAAGTAGATCTACCCAAAAATGATTATAGTGGTTTTCTTTTTATTGAAGTGTAGTCAGTTTACAATGTTGTGTCAATTTCAAGTGTACAGCATAATGTTTCTGTCATAAATATACATACACACACATATATATATATTCCTTTTCGTATTCTTTTTCATTATAAGTTACTACAAGATACTGACTATAGTTCCCTGTGCTGTACAGAAGAAACTTGTTGCTTATCTATTTTATATGTAGTAGTTAGTATCTGTAAAACTTGAACTCTCAATTTATCCCTTTCCACCCCCCTGCCCTCCTGGTAACCATCAGCTTACTTTCTACATCTGAGTCTGTTTCAGCAGCATTGTTCATAAGGCAAAATGAAAGCCACCCAGAAACCAACAACGATATGATCTAACAGAAAAATGAATACAGAGCTATATGCACACGACAAGATTTTACAGGCGTGAAATGAACACACTATGGCTCCACGCAGCAACCTAGGGGACTCTTTGATACGCAGCATAGTGAAAAGAATCTAATCTAGGAAATGAAATAAAGTGTGATTCAATTATTACACAGATTAAAAACAAGTAAAGCTAGTGGTATTTTATGTAGGAAAAATATATATAAAAGTTATGCAATTAAATTGTTTTTTTTAGAAATAATACAAGACGAAACAAAACTCGGGACAGCAGTTACTTTTAGGGGGAGCGAGGGAGTGCAGAACACTGAGAGAAATGCAGTAATTCTGCCTCTCAGGCTGAGTACTGATTTCATCGTGTTTCTTTTTGAACTGTGTTCGATCACCATATGTATGTATCAAACAGCAAACCAAAAATACAAAGCTGCTGATTCAAAAATAAGAAAACCAAAAGAACTTACTGGGAGCAATTGGTAGGGTGTAGATTTATTGGTTGCAAAACAAAAGTAGTAATTTAAAAAATGACATGGTTAAAAATCAGTCAATTCTCTGCTCTTATCATCCAAAGAGTTAAGAAGAAAACTCAAAACATTTTAAAATAGATGATTTGGGACATTACCCGCTATCTTTTCTTAAAGTACGTGTATATTAATTACTTAAAACCTAAGAAATAGAAGTTTGAAAAAGCAAGATATGTGATGGCAAATTTAACGTCTGCTTTTCTTTCACCAATTTGCTACTCAAAAATCTACAGCTTCTGCTCACTTCTCTAGACATATGCCCAGGCTGGAGTTCAATCATCTGCCATTGACGTATTATTTATAAGCAGAGTATTTCCATCTCACTTAAAGCAAAACAAAATAAACTAGAACGTACATTGTCACAGAGAGAAAAATAAAAAATTTAAATCCATGGCTAATCCCTCAGGACAACAGACCACCTAAACATCGTGTTCTGTGCCATCCTTTGCACAATTTAATGAATTTTATTTTCTCATTGAAGTTGAGGGTCTGGGAAGCTGTTCATCTTGAAAACACTACAGTTCTCAGAGTTGCATGGCTTTTCTTTATCACTGGGTACCCGTTATCCTGTGGGTGTCAGGCACACACAACTTCTGCCTTTCTTTTTGATTTTTGTTTCAGGGATCACGTGGGGAAATTCATTTAGAAGTGTAAACAAACATTTTTTCCTATTCTGAAATAATAATTAATATGTACTCAAATAAAAATACTGAGTTTTCTGTCTTGAGCTTTTGTCCACCCGAGAGTAAAAAAAACTTCATTTCCCCCCCCCCCCCCTTTCAGTTTTCATGTGATGGTTCCCTTTCCTTGGATACAGGGGCTAATTTTGCTTTTCTTCAGTTGGCTCTACCATCAGCCACCAACGTCTGTTCTTTCGTCTCCTTCCCACTGGGCCTATCACTTTCCTTGGCGAGCCCAACATCAAGAACCTCCAGTACCAACCCCTCGCCCACTCCTCTGAACTAGGAATCCTTCATGTAGACCTGTCCTCCAGGTCTCTGTGTTCAGCATTAGGTTAGGAGACTTCATAGGAAAGTAGACAAGTCTGTTCATTTCACTGCACGGGTACACAGTGTCACGAACCACCGAGAAAACCCAACGTTTCAGCCATAAAAACCTGAAGCTTGGACTTCCAGCCGTCATCTGATCGTCGGTAGTCTAATTATCAGCGGGAACTGCATGTCTATTTAAAGCTTACCTGGACCCCCTGTGGTTTTCTGGGAAAAGAAATGATAACGCGCAGACTTACTTATTCCTATCTGCCCCTGATGCACTGTTTCAGCAAAGGGCTGGCAGAATTTCGAAATTCCTTTCAGGGTTTGTTTTTCCATCAGCTCCCTTTGAAACCTGGTGTTCATGCTGAATAGCCTTCATGGATCATAATTGGTGCCATTATTGTGATAATAATAACCAGCACCAAGAGCGTCGTTATCAGCATCTCATCCGTGTTGTACTTATGATTCCTGACACCGTGAGGACTTACAGAATAGAAATTAGACCTGTTAAAAACATCAGTCCTTCTTCATTTCTCTATTTCCACATCTTTATCTCTATTACAGGATCCTTCCTTTTCCTCAGTCTTCCTGTCTTTAAGCTCAGAGAGACCCTGCGTCCTATTTTGCCCAGGGCAACCCTGGCTTACATCCGTTATACCCAATAATTATATACCATTATACACTTATTAAGAGAGCCTCCTTTCATTCTCACAGCTTTTCCAGTTCGGGAACATTATATGGTTACTTTATTTAAACCCAAGAGTTTTATGTTATCTGTATGAGACTATCCTGAAATGCTACCAAACTAGAGTTCCATTCAGACAAGGACAGTCGTGAAAGAAGATAAAGCTGAGGGAAGAAATATGGGAAAGATTATCATTGCTGCCCTCATTTCCAATTTTTCTTAATGGAAACATGATTTAAAATATTCTCCCCCTGCCCACACTATCCATTGGCTGTTAGGATTATATTTGGCTGCCTAGAACAGAAAACTCTAAATATAACTGGCCTAAATAGGTGAGGATTTATTCTATCAAGTAAAAGGGAGTTCAATGAAGAACATCCAGGTTTGATGTCATAGCCTGTTCTTCAGCAGAGACCACGCTCTGAGTAACCATACTAGCATGGCGTCCACCCTGGACCTCACTTGAGATCCACAATGGTGGCTGAAGCTCCAGGCGTCCCACCTGCATTGCAGCCAAAATGCAAAAAGGACAGAGGGCACACACATACCTGCCTGCAGGTGTGCACGGTATTCTGGGGCCAGACGCTCTAGGCTCAATACTCATACGAGTTATTTTATCTTTACTAGGATTTAGCTCCCTAAAGAAGAAACTGTGACCACTTACTTCAGACGGTTGCTTTGAGAATTGAGTTAATCCACGTAAACACACTGAAGAGTTTCTAACACATACCACACACTCCCTCAACATGGTGCACTCTTTCCTTTGTTGTAACACGATCAAGACATCACAAATTTACTTTGAGCATCCTTTTGTAACTTCCCTTGTTATGTCTTCTCATTTGATAACCTACCCTAAATACAACACAGAGAGAATATCTAGTTCAAGTCCAGAACTCTACATGGAACTGTATTTGTTAAGTTTAATCTGGAGTGCCTGCTAAGTGCCAGTGGATTCACTCACATTGCCTCGAATTCGCAAAACCGCACAAGATAAAGATGTTTCAAAATTTCAGCGGGAAATAAAGTAGGTGTCCAGGGGCATTTCCTTAGACAGAAGCTGGCAGGCTCTCCTGCAAAAGGTCTCAGAGGATAAAACACATCGTGCTGGGGAATTTGTGCAGGTTTGGCTCCCCTCCTTGCAGGCTTAGACATCTCAATCACTGCGCGCTGTGCAGGGATCCGTCTCTCAGGCTGTCGTTCATTAACCAAATCCACAAGTGTCAACTTATAATGACAAATTTAACCATGACACGGACTAGAACACTAACCAAACCGACCCAGGAAAAATAATTGTCATCAGAATGTGTCTGCTGAATGAAAATCAAAACAAAACAACCCAACTTTTAATGTGGAAAGCCATCTCCACAAACGTCATGGCTTTAAAATGGCAACCTAGTGGTTGCCGTTGATGGCACTTCACTCCCTGTCCCCTAGACAATACCTGGGTCCACATCCTTCTGTGTTTCCCTGCTTCTCAAGTCTTCTTTTGACAGACATGTTCCTTCCTTAGATGCTCAAGGCATCCAATCAGGTTTCAGGCAAGCCTTGTACACTTAGGGGCCATTCTGCCTTTTCACATGCATATCTGTTAAGTTCTGTTTTGTGTGAGATAAAACTGTGGACAGTCCCATTTGTAGGCGTCGACCTATCAAAGGGGGCACCTCGTCCCCGAGGTCATGGAGATCTTTCCCCAGAATAATGCTGGGGACCAGGGCAGGCTGGCCCCAAATATGCCTCAATGGCATGTTGCTTATTTTGAAGTAAAGTTACTTGAGAAACAGCCTCTAGGGGGAAATGATATTTAAAACTAAACTAAACTAAACTAAACAAAAAACACTCTGACCTCATTCTTCTGCCCTAAAGGAGTAAATAAATCTCCGTGTGAAATCCTCCTCCCTGTACCAGGGGAACAGAAGGCACCCTTACCAACAGCTAGGGAATTCAAGGCTAAGAAAGTTTGCATCAAAACTTCTTCACTAACTCGCTACCCCAAGCACAAGTCTGCTTCCAGGACCTCATTTCTACCAGACCTCAACGTGTAAAAATTAAATTCTATTTTTCTTTTCCACCTATTCATCTGTTGTGTGTCAATTTCATTACTGGACCAGCCAAAGGAACTTCAGAGGGTTGGGGGTGGAAATTTTCCCATCTCGGACACAAATAAACCACCAGCTCAAGATATACTCCCCCACCATTCTATGGACAAGAAACCTCGGTTAACTGAAATCCGCTATAGTTCAAACAGCAGTGAGTAAAAAAGCTAGTATGAAACCAGATCTGACTCCAAGCCCTTTCTCTTACAGCAGTTGCATTTGCCAGAGATTCTTTCCAATATCTCCCTTTGCTGTAGTTTATTGCTCAGAATCCATCCACGCTACACATCACCCTAAGTTTTATCATTTAATATATATTCATTTGACTGGAGGGAAACAGAAAAACATGAGGGCAAGATCTGGCAAAAGCATGAAATGCACTGAATGAGATATGCACCAAGCGTTCACGGACAGATGCTTCAGAGAAGAAATGTACTTTTAATGGCATCACTTGGTGAGAGAGAATATTCCCTAAGGATAGTGGCCTCCATGCTCATTACTCCTGGCTCCCTCACTGTCTGTTGCAAAAAGCCCCTTTACCAGCAAGCCTCCTTGCTGTCTTTGTTGCAGCAGCAGCTTTGCCTCGTGGTGAACCAGGTGGTCGCTCTAAGATAATGCAGCTCATGTTCACACAACAATAGTAGAATCAGGCATGATTGAAAATTATGGACAGTGCAAATTGTCACCGCTCAGTACAATAGTCCCAGACTGGAACTGTAACAGCGGGACTGAGATAATCAAGACTCTACTTTTTGTGGGGCCACGTAGGCAGATTTTACTGAATAAAATCAACAAATGTTGTAGGCACAGCTAATTCCACTCTAACTGCCTAGACGTCAAATATAGTCTGTCCTTTGAAAACATGGTCTCTGGGGTCAAAGGTAAAAGCAAGTTCATAGACCAAGAACCAGTGTTTTAGATACAGGAAATCACTAAATGATTGTCTAACCACGCTTCTATGTAAGATAGCACATTATTTTCCAAAAATTTTAATAAAGAAGCACTCATTTCTTTCTTCAACACAATAACAAGGAATTTGCAAACACACAGAGTAATCCATTCTTTTGTAAAAAGTGTAATGGACAGAAAGTTCCTTATATAAAGGCTACACTTGGGGTGTACGGAACAGGACCTCTCTGTGCTGTATGGCAGTTGTTGGATATTCTGTCATCCTGAGAGGGTCTCTCCCCTAGAAATGTCTCCAACATCCCTCAAGTGACAGAATTTTAAATCCCTCTACCTTCCCCGGATGCATCCAACTTTCTCAAAGCCTTTCTTAAAATATTTTTGGTAAAGTTATATATGTAAGTCCAGGTGCCATCTCCTTCCTATTCAGCGGGACTCACCGCGAGCACAGTGTGCCTATTAATGCAAGAGAAGATCTCATGTTTCTGGGCTCTCCTGAATTTTGAGTCAAACAGATCTCTGAGGTCAGTTAACAAAGCTAACTTGTTGACGGTTCACTCTTTGGGCAATCTCTTACAGCAGTTCTATGAGCTAGGTCTCAGTGTTGGACCCACTGGGCAGATCAGGCAACTAGATCACAAGAGAGTTAAAAGAAGCTCACTGAAGATAAACCAGCCAGTAAGTAAAGGAAATCGATGCGATTTTAGGCAGACTGGTGGCTAGAGACATTGTTAGTAACTACTATTCTAGTCCAGTGGTTATCCAAGGGTGGGCTCTGGACCAGTGACATCAAAAGCCTCTAGGAACTGAAAGGACAGGAGGACGTGTCAATCATCAGGCCCAATTCCAGATCTACTGAATCAGAAACTTTGTGAGGGACGGGGTAGATGGATATAAACAATTTCAAAAAACTTGTCCAGCAAGTCTGGTGTACACTCGAGTTTGACAGCCATTGCTCTACACAGCATCCATCCAGGTTCTTAAAAACACAGCATGCATGTGATACAACGTGCACGTGATGTTCAAGACTAGAAACAAAGAAAGTGTCTGGACAATGATCGCTGGTGTTCTCTTAAGCTGTGGACCACAGAGGGTCAGAAAGCCACACGTGGAGATGCTGACAACCGATTTTTCAAGAATAGCTCACCAGCTGGAAGTCCACCATTACAACTTACTCTGAAGTTGTGTGTCAATGTAAAGAGTTTCTCTTTTGTTGACATTCAGTATCGTTGAGAAGTTATCAGGGTCTGTTAAACTGGAGGACTGAACTACCAGCCCTCCGTATCACTATTGGTAATAATGTTTAGAAGATTTGTCTATTTCTTGTAAGGTAACAGATTTCTTATTTATCTTTTAATGCCTGTCTTCTCAGTGATCGTAAGAATCCCATCTGTAATTCCATGGCTGTATTTGTTATCACCAAAAACTCATGGATGGAAAATGGATTACTTGTCCCATACATAGTGAGCATAATAAAAACGAATGCATTTTCTTGAACTCCTTAAAGAAATACCATGATGAATGAAGTCAAGGTCATTACTATGGTACTTCTAAGAGACTACTGCTGAATCAATCACCATGATTATTGGGTAATTATTTTTATTGTTTATATGAAATTACAGTGTATGATTATCAGCCCCAGATAGAGTCGAGTAGTAACTATCAACAGCCAATTACAATTCATAGCTGCTATAGGTGCAGAACCAGTCAGAATACATCTAGGTGCACTAGTTGGCCCCATAATTTAATAAGACAGTCTCATCAAGGCTTCCATGCACGCCAAACTGCTGCCTATCTCAAGAATACAAGTCAATCAGGAACTCCAATGAACACACTCATTAGGATCCTCGTTTGCTTAAAATTGCTTCATCTAAAAATATCCCCAGGAAGGGTGAACCTACTCTACTGCTTGGTTTTAATGGTGGGGAAACAGGAAGAATTAGAGCTTCATGTATAAGAAGATATACTGATGATAATGCCAATTATTCCCAATTACTCTCCCCAGTGTAGATGGCGAGGTGGCAGCTGTGGTTAACAAAAACAGCACTCAGTGCTGGGTCAGAAGACCTAGGCTGTTGGCCACGTACCATCTGTGTGGCCTCGGGCAGCTCATCCCAGCAGCTCTGGGCTTTGTCGTTTTCAGTGTAAATGGGAATAACTACTGGCTTTCTCTTTTTACCTCCCAGGATACGGGGAAGGAGTCACTGAAATTTATAGGGAAAAGCTTATGCAAAAGGTAAAACTCAGCTTAAATAAATGGTTGTAAATTATTTTAATTAAAATACTAACTTATTTACCTTCCTTCCTTTGGATCCATTTTCATTCTCCTTTAAGTATTTGAATATTTCTTTGTCTTAAGATGGCATGTTTTATTTTTAATATTGTAGAAAATTTTAAAACTCCCAGATGACCAAAAATAATCATAACTTTGATTTCTGTCATGCTTTTCTTTTATACTATCTCAGAGATTAAGAAAAAGAAATTAACAATCAACTAAGGTATATTTATATGTAGTTTTTAATGAGAGATTATGTCTTTGCTTGTAATAGATTCAGGAACCAAAGATTAAATATATATATATAGTTGATAAGGATTTGCATGTGGGTGTCAAATTGCACGGGCCAGGGTGTGCTTTATGATCAAAATGCTTCTAATACAGAATTAAAAGAGGGGAAAGGTCCATTTCCTTTTCTTATATGCAACTGAGTTTTATGTAGGTTTTTACATAAAAAGATAAAAAGAGTGAAAGAAAATATAAATGTCCTATCATTCTATCTTGTCTCCATTATTAGACCTCGCACTTAAGAGAATTTCTAGAATAGCAGTATAAAAACATGTAAATAAACCTCCAATTTGAATGGGCTCTTATCTGACTGATAAGTATCTCCATGCACCTGTCTTCTTGCAGAAATGCTCCCCAGCCACGGTTGGGCTATTCAAGAAAATAATGAAATAGACCCATCCATTCAAATGCAACTTCTTACACCATCACAGAGTTTCAGTCTTTTCATTCTCCTCAATTCAGAGAATTCTTACCTTATTTTTACACAGATATAGATACTAACCTTTTCTTTTATGACACTATTCTCATCATCATCATCCAAAATTCTTTTTTCTGAACATCAGTTGTGTAAATGGAAGAAGCACTTCCAATAAAAGGAAAGTATCTCTCCTTAGGGAGCTGACAGCATAATAGAATGCTGTTTGTATTCACCGTGCAACTCTAGCTGAGGTCTTATTTTTTTAAATACCTACTGCTCCAAATTATCACCAAGTTGAATCTACTCCCCGGTGGTGTGTCAGAAAGCTGTACTCACAAGGGCGCTAAGTAAGTTACGATTAGGTTAGTTTCTACTCAGCATAGGGCCAAACTTCCATTTTTAATGGACTTATTAATATTATCTTGTGGTGAGAAAGAAACATAATTTGAACAATTGGAAATTAAAGAGGGAAGCCATATCTGTCATGCTATTTAATTTAAAAGAGGATTATGCTTTACACATCTGCATTTTAAAGTGACTGGCAACCCTTTATGGAGGAATAAATAATTATTATGTAATAAATTTGAATCCGAGAATTGGCAACAGCTGAGATCATATTTCCTAGCAGTAACAACAGGGTAGAAAAATAAGGGTGAGTGTTGGTTTTTTTTTTTTTTTTTTTTTGTGGAGAAGTCAAGCCTGAGGCTGGATGAATAGGATACCAAGAAACAACTGAGACGGTGGCACCCGTTGGCCAAAAGAGAAGTGATTCTGAAATAAGGAGTTGAGCATCAGAATTTGAAAATTATCTGTTGTGCCCATCACTCTTGGTTTTATTCCTTTAACAAAAATAATTATTTCATTCATGCCTTTGCCTATAATTTGGGGCAAGAAGAGTGTCACTTCAGGATCAGCAGCAGTGGTACAAAGGCTGTCAGTGAGGGTCAGCCTCTAAAACGCTAGCTTCTTTCAACATCCAACTGCCATTTCCCAGCTCCCAGGATCATGTTTAACCTCCTCGCTGTCTGAGCCTCTCACTGCGTAAGGCTGAGCTGGGATCTCCTCAAAAATATGGAGGCCATCAAAGTACTGATTACAATCCCGTGATTTGGAAACAGTTACAGGTTTAAATTTCTGATACGTTCCTTACCTACACTGGGAACTTCAGGAAACCACTCAACTTGACTACTTTTTTTTTTTTCACCTGTAAAACTTCGAGTATCAATCCCAAGTGGCTTTCGCTTGGAATAATGCAGAAGCAATAGCCCTGTGCCTGACAGGACTGGAGAATTGAATTTCTGATGGGAATAAATGGTCACCAGTCTCTAATTCTGAAAAGGGCCACATAAAGTGAATACCGAAGACCATGTATAAAATCAGGGCAACTGAAGGCCCAGATCAGTGGAGACATGGGTAACGTCAGTGGTTATTATTTCAGAAAAGCAAGAGCAAAAAGAAAATCTAGAACAGGATGGGTTGAGTAGTATGGTCATACGTGAGGTCCTGGTCTCAAAGGAACAAGAGTTTTTAAAATAAGATAAGAGAACTGATGGCTTAGAGTGACAATGAGACCCAGGACTCACAGCCAAGTCCAGATCTAGACCCTGAGGTCCGCCGTGTTTGAGAGAATGAAACCGTTCCCTTGCGAGGACCACGGGGGATGAGCTTCCTCCAGCAGGACCAGGTCCCGGGGCAGCGCGGGGGGAGCGCACCTGGCGAGCAAGCTGGTGTGGAAGAGCGAGTGCTGACGAAGTGAAGGACCACAGGCAGGCAGCGCAGGCCGAGGGGAGTGAGCACCGGGGTGTGGGTCAAGACAAGAGCCCAAAGCAAGCACCGTGGTCCTGAGCGGTCAGGGGAAGGCACACGGAGGCCCGGAGTCACATCCTGGGCCTTGGCCAGTAATGTCAGCGTTGGGAGACAGGGCCTGGGCCTAATGCAGAAGCATTTTGCTTCCTTCTACCTTGCTTCCTGTCTTATGGGGTCACCTTCACAAAAAACCTACCTGCTTCTCTTTGTTATAAAGAATTTCCTGCTGCCTACTTAGCCCTAGTTTGCCCTCCTGAAGGTGTAACCTGTGTTTTGTTTTATGTGCTGCTTCAGCAAGAATGCGGCACCTGGGAGCCCCTGCGCCTTTTCCTCTGAGGGTCTTACCTTGAAGCACAAAATTTTCCTCCTACTTGTCCCTCCCAGAAAGAAGCTGAGTAGCTTTGATGACTAATATTTAATTAAATCTTGATTTCCAGGGAAAATAATGTTATTTCTGTACCTGTAAGGCAGTATTTCTTAAAAATGTGGCCCTCAGACACTAGGTATCTTGTCTACAGAACTCATTACAATACATTTTCCGGAGCTCCACCTAGACCCACCAAATCAGGATTTCAGGCCGGGAAGCTCGGGCGTCTTCCTGCCATCACCTTTACTGACATGTCATCTTGGCTCCCAAGTTTGACATCATTTCTACTCACCTATCAAACTGTCTACTCGGCATCTCTACTTAGAAGCCAAACAGACATCTCTAACTTACCAAGTTTAAAACAGAACTCCTGACTCTAATCTTACGTGTTCCTCACCGTGTAATATTAAAAAATAAAATAAAATAAAATAAAAAACAATGCAAACCTGCCTCGCCTACACTCTTCTCCATCTTAACAAATGAATTAGGCCAAATATCTAGGAAATAGCCTTCTGCCCTTCTCTCTCATCCCAAATCAAGTAGTCCTATGAGCTCTGCCTGCAAAACAGATGCCAGACCCGAGCCTTTCTCCCAACTTGCTCAGCTTCTGCTTGCCAATGTCCAAGGCATCTTCAGCTTGCTCTTGGATGGTTTATGCAGACTCCCTCCCAGTCTTCCTGCTCCACCCCTTGCCCTCCTAAGCACTGTCCACACAGTCACAGAGATCTTTTAAATAAGTCAACCACTTCCCGACCCTGCTCAAAATATCCAAGGTCTTTCCATCGCTTGCAAAACAGCAGCCAAAATTCTTACCAGGGTAGGAAAAACTCTACTTGCTCTGGGTCCTGTCTACATTCTTATCTGTGTCACATAACAAACGCACTCTCATTCTCATGTTTCACCTCTCTGGCCTTTTCACTGTCCCCTAAACTCACAAAGCTCACCTTTACTTTGAAATTTGCACACATGATTTCTTCCAATATGTCATTTCCTCCTTCAGGTCACCTCTTCAGAGAAGCATTCAGAGAGGATCCTACCTCAAACACCTGCCCAAGGTTTCAGTATCTCTATTACCTTGCTTTATATCAAATTTCTATGTTACCTTTATTCTTTATATCTCCATATGTATCAAAATCCGCTTTCCTAAAATTTCCAAAATTGCCTGTCCTCTGCACTAGGACATAAATGCAATAGTTTGTTCACACCTCTATCCCCAGTATCTAAATTAGTGTTTGGCGTAAGGGATATTTTCCATTAACACTTTTGAAAGGAACATCAACACAAGACTGAGGCTTACTTTAGGTAAAAAGACTTGAAGACGCAGCATGACTAGTTTTTAAATCTGAACTATTTAAGGTTATAGCTTAGGGTTAGAGCTAAGACTGCAAGGCTTCTTTACATAAAACTTGATGCATTTCTGATACTATGGATAAATAATCCTGAGATTACTAATGTATTACACAGCTCAATGTCTTCTCTGGACAATGAACTACTGGCTGAGTGTAATGCAATGATGGGCCATTATATACTAAATCAGTACTTTTCAAACTCTTGATTCTATTCCGTAAGCAGAAATATATTTTACCAGCACAAGAAAATGTACGTATGACTGCATAAACACACATACTCGAAATGATATTTTACCCAACCCTGATTCTATGTGTCATGGAGTTCCAGCTTTTCTACTGCACTGTATTCTAGTCTCCTCTATTTTTGTTTGTTTACATTTCATTTTTAAAATGCTCTTCCAACCTAAGTTGATTTGATAATGCATAAATGTTTTTTTAAACCATGGTTTACAAAGCATTGTAGGTCACTAGAGAGTTTAAAAACAAAACAAAATAAGAACAAGTAAAGTTCTGTCTCAAAACTAAAGAAAGAAGTCTAAAGATAGATGCCAACCTTTCTATACTTCCACCATGTTTAATCCTTTAAGAAAGTAATAAACAAGGGGTGCCTGTGTGCTTGTGGTTATAGCAATCTTTCAACTACACATTTTGTTTGGTGGACCTGAGCAGAGAGTCAGGTCAAGGAATCACAGAATCCAAAATATGCACCTGTTTTTTTAGCTCATTACATTCCATTGAATCACCTCTGAAATACGTAGAAGCATTTCACGTCTTCCTTTTTAGTTCAGGTTTCCAAGAAACAAAGTGATAGAAGAGATGTTTTCAAAGCTACAGGTGCTGGAGGGCAACGACTAAATGCAGGCTTCACAACTGGACAAAGCCTCCCCTCGTTTATTCAGAAACTCAGAGAGGAGAGTGTTTCCTGAACCCATCTATGCTGTGTTCTACAGAATGTCAATGTGAACACTAGAGGCCTTGAAAACTGAAGTCAAAACAATCATCTGAATTTTACAGAAGTAGCTATTGAAAAAAAAAAAACAATGACAGAAATTACTCAAAAATCTATAAGCATATGCATCACCACATACGTAGAAAGTGAAGATACTAAATTTTTATTTTGAAATAAGCTGTAAGGGGAAAGGGCTGCGTGTCAGAGGGAAGCTGTAATATTTCTCTTTCTACTAAATGCATTGTATGTTCATAGATCCAGATAGAGTTTTAATCCAGGAAAAAAGGAATCATTTTGAAGGGCTACATATGATAATCTCTAAGAGACACTCATTTAAATTTGACAGTCTCAGTATTTAGTTAGTGAGAAAATGAACTGAGTCTTAGTGTGATCATCAATATATTATGAATTGCCTAAGTTCACTATCTAGTAACAATTCACAAATTGTTAGAAATTTTGTAAATGTAGAATTTTCAGAAATTAAATTTTTGTACTCTTATTATTTTCTGTAATTTGTACACACAGGCCTTTCAAAAAGGTGGAACACAGTATACAGATGAAAACAATGTGTGTTTATAGACGCAAAATAGAACAAAGCCCACTTAATGGACCCACAAACACACTCACACAAAGTAAACAGACCTTTGTTTACTTACTGGAATGTTTCAGTAATAAATGTAGACCTAATCTTCTGGCATTATTAAAGAAATAGCCAAATTGGATTGCACAGTATTCTCCATCCAGAGAAAGCATGTATCAAATCAATCTTCAAAAAAATATATATATTTCAGCTACACCTCAGCAGGAAATTATCAATGGATAGTGACATAGGACTCAGACAGTCCTACTGCAAATACTTTTACATTCTCTTCAGTCACTGGTTGAGCCTGAAAATTCAAAATTAACGCCATTTTCTATGAGTCACTTCTTTTAAAATTCAAATAACCCTAAGGTGATTAACACTTTCAGATGGCATCAGCCTGGAAGCCTAATGTGATTTTTTAATCCTTTCCCTCAGCTAAGAAGTAGCTGAAGGAGAAGATGGGGCTATCAGAGATCCTGTATCCTGAGGAATGCAGAGAAGTTCTAAGTGCTCAAGTCAGGAAGTCTGCGTACGTAGCATGAAATTCAGTGCTTATGATTTTGCTTAGTATTCCTGAGGTTGAATTTTGAAGCTAGGCAGGAATCAGAAAGATTTGAGGATCTTAAAGGATTTTAAAAAAGAATCTCTCCCAAAGTTCTTCAGACATAATTCACAAGTACTATGTGTATCTTCTACAAGATATGTATGACTGTAGACAAAATGTAGGTGGGAAACAATACACACAGTCAATTTTCAATCTTAGGTGCAGAGATAGTTATAAGCCATTTTACCACATTTCAGGACGTTTAACGAAACCAACACTGCATCCCAGGGCTATCAGGAAGACCCGGGGGAGAAACGGTTGGTCGGGAGGGAGCAGCCAAGGAGAGGTGGGAGCACAACAGCACTTACATGCCAGCCGCCTCCTCTTGGGAAGTGAATAGCACATTGTGGTTGACCCACGGTTTATAAGACGACAAACGATGTCCAAGAAAACAAACCAAAAAATGTTCAAAGAACTTCATCCATCCCTGGAAGGTAGAAGAAGGCCCAGTTGAATCTCTCCCTGTCCTTTTACTCCTCCCCACGGAAGGAAGAGTGGTTCATTTGATTTTGAAGTGTGTACAATACAGATAGGTAAAGATGGGCAAAACAGACGCTACAAAACTGAACGCCAATGGAAACATCTCATACCTTCTGGAATTGTGAATCATTGTGAGTGATTAAGACAAAGGCAGAAGAAGAGAGAAAAGCAAGCAGCATTCAGCAAAGGCTAGGATCTGCTCTTCCCTAAGCTCTGTGCTGTCAGTTACTCCCACAAGCATCACTTCAGTCCCTTGATTAAATACACTTAAAATATATTTAACCCACAGAACTGTTCAAAAAAAAAAAAAAAATCACGGCTACTGAGTGGCAGAGTTAACACTCAAGCCCAGAGTCATGATCTTCCATCATCGGATGCAGGTGGTAGGACCTTCTCACACTCTTGTATTTCTTGCTCATTTTATTAAGGTCTCTTAAGATGAGCATACTTAACAGCCATTTACATTTTTCATCCTGATGCCAAAGGGTGACTAACAGCTTTGCTCCCCTGAGTACATGCATCATCAGAGCAAATAAGCTATAATAAAAACTTAGAGCAAAAAAGGGATGAAGAGCTTTCTACCTGCAACTGAAGAACTCTGCTCAGGAAGGTGTGAACTTGCAGCTCCGTCAGCGTCACTCCTTGCCGTCCTCCAGCTGAGGGTGTGACTTCTGGCAGATGTCATCTAACCATTATTTGAAATGCTTCTCCCTTTTATTGCGTTCGTTAGTTGAGTTTTTGCTATTTTCTGTTAAATTCTTCTCAGGAGACAGTTTTAGACATGGTTGATCTAGGAGATTCCACTATTTTATACAGTTTTTATCTTTCCATTTCACATTAAGAAGACAGTGTACTAATGCGGTATATTTGACTAACTAAGAACATGCACCATATGGAGTAATTGACAGCCAACGTTCGTGATAATTGATTAGCAACCTCACTTCAATTGACGTGGTGTACACATTCATTCCCTTTAGGCTCTGAACAGCCAAATAGAAGGAAGAAGGCAGGCAATTAACAAATGATCAAAAGTTGTGTATTCATTCCTCTTGAATCAGGAGGGGAAAAGTCATCTGTGATAGCAAAAATTACCATTAAAATTTCTCCTGGGGGAAAAATGTATTTTGTTTTCTCTGTTTAAATAAATCCCCATCTCCCAGATTGCGCACGACATGAAATTTTCATCCACTCAGAGAGCACTCATTTCACATCTCATCTGTTCTGTGAATGAGATGAGAAAATCATTCTCACTTTTTTTTTTCTTTAACGGCATAAAGAATCCATGGTGAATTGCACATTTACAATACAGGATTATCTGGCCTGTCATTTTCAGAATATCGACTCACTGCTGTGCTTTGCATTGTAGAGTCACATCCACAATGTTCCACCACTATGCCACCCTCTCCACACTTCTTTCAATAAATCATGGTATTTCAGGCAGTCCTCAAAATACAAAAGCCAGGAAGTTAAACAAAGGAGGAAAATTTAAGTCTTTAAAAAAAATTTTAAAAAAAACTGTTAATCAAATCCAAAACTATTCAAGCTCTCTGAAGCATTATTTCCAAGTGCTGTGCTTGAAAACACCACTTTTCCCACATTTAGTAGTAAGAATTTCATCATAAAATACTATCATAAGAACTATTTAATTTTCCACTGCAGGGAGGGAGGGTTTGATCTCTTATTAAACATTTTATGGAAAAGTCTAAAAGTGCTTTCAATTATTTATCAAATGGAAAGCTAGGCCTTGGAAACTGCTGGCATCACACACACACATAGTATTATCAGTCCACTGAGTACCATTAGGTCGTAAAGTGCTGCCGTAGCAACGTCTCTGCTGCAGCTGCTGTGCTCATGCAACCTTTACGACAGTTATAAAGTCATTTATTACGTTTTCTTTATGATGTTAATACACTGTGGTCCATTATTTTATTGTTCCCACTGCAATAAAGACTAAAATGTCTGATATTGTGAAAAAAAGATATCCATATCTATCCATCTATCTTTCTAGATAAGTAGACCTAATACAACAAAGCCTGTTGCGTTGAAAAATCTTAGATAAATGTAAAAGGCCCACAGAAATGTTAACAAGGGACATCACAAAGGAAATTTTTTGTAGAACACTTTTCGTCATTTTGTTTCACTGCTCCTCATAGAGTTTTTTTGTTTGTTTGTTTGTTTTTAAGTTTTACCTTGCCAAAACATACTAAGGATGATATGAGTATCTGACCTGGGTTTTTTTTTTTTCCTCCCTTAATTACAATATCATCATTGTGTTAGAACATTAATTTGCAATTCACTAGAAGGAATGATGACTATATAATTTCCAAAGAATCATATGAAAAAGAACAGAGTCATTAAAAGATAATCATGTCCATAGACCCAAAGGTACCCATAATTGATAATTACATCTTGTACCAATTGTCTAAACAACTCTCCCTATGATATAATTGTACATAAAGAGAATGCAGTTTTCTATTGTGGGGGAAAAAAATCAATTCTGTTATTTAGCTGCTGCCCTGTGCTAAAGCGGGTTTCGCAGTTGACACCTGCAGCTTCAGAACTCTGAGGGGAGATTCGTTCCCAGACCGGAGTCCTTCAGTGCTGCAGCTACTGCTGCATCTCCATTTCTTCTGTTCTCCATTCTCTTTCCCTTCCCCTTCTACAAATTAATTTTAAAAAATAGTAAGAACTAGTCCAAGGGAAACAATCACTTGTTTCAGCAGTTCTTGAAGCAGGATATCCTATTTATGAATTTTTTTTTTATATTCAATGTTCCCCCCAAATCAGTCGCAATTAGTAGCCAGCACTTCAGGAAAAGCTTAACAATGTGTTTTTTTAGATGAGATGGAATTGTTTTCCAATCTCCATTTTTATCTTTGTAACTTAAATGCACTTATATTCTACTATCAACATGATTCGTCAAATTGTTACAGCCATGGGCTAGTAAAATTTCAGTGATGGGTCTAAGTATAATTAGACTTCTAAAAGGACTTCATACTGATAGTGAATTTGGAGCTGGAAGAGCTCTTAGAATTGGTTTCCCTCAATTAACTAAGAACTAGAAAACTTCATCAGAAGAGATTTTTCTGTAGCTGCCTGCTACGTACTTCATTTCACTTCAACCTGGTTTTAGTCTCAACACGAGCATTGGGCTGGCAAAGGGACCATCCTCTTGTAGTGCAGACATCCTGGCAGAGATGACAAGTGGAGTCATTAGGACTCTTGGCACCCTCATCTCATGGCTACGATGTGCAGAAGCAGCCCCAGGTGAGCTCCTCCCGGGTCTTGCCTTGCGCTTTGATAACAAATGGAGGAAATTAAGACCCTTGGTCTTGCATGTTGATCTCAGAACGAGATTAGTACTCTCAAGTTTGTCATATAAACTCCCACTCAAGAAGTACAAGTTGGGGTAAATTGAATATGACAGACAAGCTGTATGTATATTCAAATGAGATGGAAAAAGAATTACAGTTGCACTAAAGTATGTTTAAAGCTCGTCTCTAAGTGCTTAACTCTGGGCTATTAATTACATTCCAAATATTTCGAAAGTCAATATCTACCTTGCTTTATGCATTACTAATAAGAATACATTGACCTAGAGGATAAGTTTATTACACCATGAATAATACATTTTAAATAAAATGCTGATCTTAGAAAGAACACCAGGAGCACACTTCCATGTTCATCTGCTAATTACAATTACCTTCAGAGAAACCTTGTAGGAGTGTCTAAACTTACTGAGAATCTACCACATAAAGTCCCTAAATCATGTGTTTAATTTTTAAGTCTGAGAAGCAACAGTGATAAAATGAGAAGTTCTATACCAATGGTATCTATTTAGTATGGATTGAGTACATTTTATCTTATCAGTGCATATTTATTTTTATCAGTATATATTTAAGTGCAATGTAATATTTCCTATTTTTCTCTGTAACAATGTTTTCTGAACCAGAAAACCAAGGAAAAGAATGAAAGACTTTTCTCAGTCTGATGTAAAATTCCTAAATCAGAGTATTTACATTTTACATGATATTTGAACCATCCTATCCTAACCACCAGTGATTTCCAGCCTTCTTTTAGTCTCTTAAATGTGTGAAAATGAGTTAATTTTATATCTCTAGTTATTTGAATTATACAGAATTATCAAAATAAATGACAAAATTACAAAATTACATCAAAGCATTTTGAATGGGGTGAAGATACAGCAAAATGAACACTGCATTGCCCACAGTAATTTTATTGTGATTCTAATCAGAAAAAGTGATTAATTTCACAAAGTACCTTAGAGTGTTATTGTAGAAATGCAGTTTTCTCTGTGTAAAAAGCATTGTTATGGCCCACATTGGAGGGTAGCTGATTTCCTCTGTCAGCACTGAAAAAGCCCGGTCCTCTGACATCAGAACATAGATCTAAGCCCATAACTGTCCACCCTGAGACTAACCCAGACCTATGGACTCAAGTTATTTTTATCTGGATGGTGATGGACTTATTTATGGTACTTATGATTTATACTTAGATATTTGTCATTGCTTGTTTATTGTCCATCATCTGCTCTAAAGTGTAATTTCATCTCCTTGAATGGGAGGGAATCATGTCTGATTTGCTCTTATAGTTGCAACCCCACTGCCTAAGACACAGTCCATAGATATTGATTGAATGAATTTGACGGACATTCGTGATAACTAAGTTTTAAAATATGGGCCCTAGGACTTACTGTGAAGTAGTTAACATTTTCAAAAACACTGTAATGGATATTAGTAAGTTAAATTTAATATGCATTTTATAGTACTTTGAAGTATATTTTATTAGCTTTCAAAGGATATTCATTACTGTACATGTTTCTTTGTGTCATGCAAATATATGTAAAATATATAGTATGTGAATAGCTGGATCTCACAGAATGACAAATGTGCTTGTTTCTAAGTGAAAAGAGCCACCTTATAGACCCTCATTTGGTAAAGGATATCTACTACAGAATACTACAAAGGATCAAAAATTCTACAAATATCACAAATACTGGCTTTTTAACCTCTAGCATATTTGACCTTTTTCTGCTATATGAAGCAATGTATTTTTTGTTCTCAAAAAATTTAAGATATGTTTCATTATACTCAACTAAATTTCAGGACTACTAAACTCCAGGGAATGAATATTTCATAGTGGTCTATTTAGACAGTCTTGCAAAATGCAGCTCTGTTAGTGAACCAGAAACTTTGCTCATTGTTTGGGTCAGAACACATTAAAATGAGTCAATGCTTAAAAGCAGCAGCATTTCAGCCTTACGAGGGAGATGGGGATAAAAGCCAGACAATTTACTAATCACATGATAGACTATCTACGGATCATATGAGAAAATACCCCATTGATGCAAATAAAGGTAGATACTGATGGGGAGGGAGGTAAGGGATGCCCACTCCCAGTTTATTGCCCCCTGTTAAAATGAACCTAACCTTGTTTACTATCCTAAAACATACTTGGTTTTAATACATATGTAATTCAACTTTGCACATGAATCACATCTATTTGTGAAAAATAGGTGAAAGGTGCCTCTAGAAACACATGGACGAGTAAAACAGGGCAACTGGGTTTTCCCACAGTTCAAGCAATGGTAAAATGTGACTCAATCCCAAGTGAGATGTTGACGAAACCAAGTTGGGCTCATTATAGAATTCCCACCTGCTCTTCACCGCATTAAATTTTTAAGTCATGTTTTTATAAACTGGATCGTATGTCATGTTTCTCCATATGCCTCTTAGCAGGCATAGAGAGTTCTGAGTACTTTTGTAGACAGACTGAGCCCTGTGACATGGTTCATTATCACGTGTAAGTCCTGGGTTATCACTACGTCTTCACCATTTGGAAAACGGTGCCCACCCACTCGATGTAATGTGACAGAGTAGGATTAGATGTGTGTAGTTACTCAACTATAGACTTGAAAAACACGATGCATTTCCAGGATCATAAGTAGATGAGAATTACTGAGGATTAAATCCCCTGTATGAAACTAATTTAGGAAGCAGATGGCTCCACACAACTCTGATGGCCCTTCAGTTGCTCTATTGCAAATAAAATACTTGCTAAGTTTGGTAAAACAAAAGAAGAACACAGCTGTCTTATCAAGACAGATTCTGATCAAGACACCTAATCAGGCACTAAGTGATGTGACGCAGTTTAAAAAAAAAGTCCTCACAGTTGTCATTATTGAACATAACATGCCCCAGTGATAAGGCACTGCGCACTGGGGCTCCAGGAACGATTCACTGCAGAACAGTGCAAGCCATAGTTTCAGGAAACACAGAGACTCATTCTGACTCTCATGAAAGGGGGTGTTAAAGCACAACAGTATACTAAAACTATAATTAACTGCTCTGAGCCTTGAGAAATGTAAACCATCATCTGTTTCAGAAAATTTGATCCGATCATGGTTAGATTATTTCTGGAAATACATAAAGATAGGTAGGGCCCTATCTCACCTGGAAAAATTTATTTTATAATTCATAGTGTCCCAAATATAGTGCTTTTCTACTCCAATGTCATTTTGGACAAAATTCTCTTAAGGGATTTATCATGCTGTGTTGTTCACTTGCTTAAATACAATTCTCACCTACAGCACAGAGAGGTCTCTGAAGGCAGGAACCGTATTTTTTTTTCTCTTGTGTAACCCCAGCAGATAGGCCTGTTTGATTAATTATCAGTTGTTAATAAATTTATTAATTATTAATCTAACAAACGAATAACATAGAATGTAGTAGTGGATTTATGAATGAAAGATGACCTCAGCAAGAATAGGATGGGGCTAAAACCCTGTTTATGGCTTTTTACTTGTGGGTGGTAAAGAGGAGATGGGTTGTTCTAGACTGAGCCACACGTATACTAACACTAACTACATCAGGTGTCTCAAACCAAATGGAGATTAAGAGGAACTATGAATTTCTTGAGAAGGTGGCATATTATTTTCCTATCAAGACTATATCCTTCCTAGAATTATTTTTCCAAATACCGTATGTGCCAGTGTTTGAGCCCTCATTTGTATGCTCCTCAAAAAGGTCAATCATTCGAAAATGCGATGCAGTTGTTTCAAAGGAAATGATCAAGAAATAACAGGAACTGAGCAGGGAAATGCTTAAAGAGTTATTACAGACTTGAAAACCTGCTCAAGGACATATCATAGAAAGCATAATCAAGCCAATATAGGAGGTTAACTGTACAAAGAAAGAATACAAGCAAAGTGCATGATTCTCTTTTCCCATAAAAAAGGAAACCCTCTGATGCACTAAGAATGATATTCACACTTGTTACAGACAGACCTCTTGGGAAACTGCTATATGATCTACATTCAAGGAATAATTAAGTAAAAAACATTCTTTTAGATCAGATAATCATGATTCATACTACGTACAAGGGATATACTCTTAAAACAATTTGAACTATACGTGAAACATTAAACAATATATTTCAAAAATGACAACACATAGCGTTTCACTTAGGAGCCAAATGGGTATTAAAAGGTGTAGTGAAATTTGTTATGATTTATCAAGTATTTTTTAAAAACTCTTACAACTGAAAATGTGTGGTTCTTATATTTACTGATTAAAAAAAAAAAAAAAACAAGTGATTTCTGTGAGAATAGCCCTTTCAAAGGGCAAATATGGTCCTGCCAGTCAGTTCCTCCATCCACCCTTGGCTTTGCATCAAGATGGCACCCAAGTGGGGCTCACGGAGTGTCTGATGCCTTGACTGCTGTACAACCCTGACAGCCGCATCTTGTTCCACGAGACTGCCGAGCCCCCTGGTACTCAGTCCCTTCCTCACACTTTCTCATTCATCCCTTTCATGGGGGCTTTTCATGTGCTTCCTTTATGCTAGGCAGCCCCCCAATCCCCTCCCTGTGCTCAGACTTCAGTTCAAGTTTTACTTCTTGGGGAAACCATTCCCAACCCCAAGGGTTTTCACTGCGATTAAAATAAAAAAAATTATTGAAGTATAGTTGACTCACAGTATTACATTAGTTTCAAGTGTACAGCGTAGTGATTCAATATTTATAGACTGCACACCACACACAGTCATTATAAAGCACCGACTATACTCGCTCGGTTGTGTATTTCATCCCTGTAACTTATTTAATAACTGACCGTCTGCAGCTCTTTCACTCACGTGCTCATCCAACCTGGCTTCTCCCTTCACAGCACTTGCCTCGATTTGTCAAACTCTTCCCTGTGTGGTTCTCTTATTAAGCATGTCTGCAGCCCGCGGAGCCAGGTGCCTGCCCGGGTTACCTCCTCATGAGCGCCTCATTAGAACCTGGAGTTTCTGAAGCATCTGAGGCATTCCTGAAGTATTTACTGGCGGACGAGGAATGAATCAGCTGTTACTATGCACAGGTACTCTGAGATTTGTTAGTTGTTTTGTTTTTACAGTTGATAAAGCAGATATTTTTGTGATTAATTGGGAAAAATATAAGATGAGGAGTAATCCTGAAAACAAAGCCTCAAATCAATTGAAGGAAGAGGAATACAGAGGATTATTAGGAGCTGGGAGGCACTAATGCTGGTCACCACCGGTTGTCTGATTTCTTTTTGGAAACTTTCTGCATAGAATGGCAGAGAATAGGGGAAGAAGTGAAGTGGCACACATGGGGGGGGGGTAGGATAAAGGTGGGGAAAAAATCCAAGAGATTATTAGATGAAACAAGACCAAATGACAGAGTTCAGCAAAGCATGGGACAGGAAGGGATCCTGCTTTAATTTTAATACTTTTTAAAAATTTACCTCTTCTCTTTAAGACTTTACTTCTAGTTGCTGTGCTGGATAGAATATTTCAGGACACTGCAGGAGCTTCCCTCCAAGTGATGAAACCATACAGAACCTTCCTTTGAAGAACATAATTATTCCTTATTCTTTTTTTTTTTTTTTTTTTTTTACTATTTCATTCTTTGCATCTAAGCATTTTATAGCTAATCTACATAGAGCTGTTAATTTAAATTTGCTTTCAAAGTAGCTCGGTTATTTTGTGGTGGAAAAGCAACTTGTTAATCAAAAGAACTGCCCTCTTCACCCCTTTTTTCATAGGTTTGTTAATGGAATTAGGTGGTTTTCAAGAGCTCACCTGTTATAACAATGTCAAGAGTATAACAACTCTTAACAGAATCAGCGATGGTGTGAGGACGAAAGAGATCACACTCTTATTATGAGCTGAGTGGGAGTTTGATATGAGACTGTCATACATCAGAGGTCAAAGAAAGTTAGCCTAGTACCACAGGAAAAGCAAGCAAGTTTCTGGCCAAAATATTCTCGACTACTGGACTTTATCTAGGTGTGTGTCTGGGTAAGATAAAGGGCGTAAGGCCGGGTCTGTACTTAAAACTTTCCGGGAAAGCTCTAGCCAAGATAGTATCAAAAGTTTTATACTCATTTTGTTCCATGTGGATGAAGACTTCATATTTCACCTACCCCCACACGGTAGGAAAGGATGTCACACTACCACACGGAGTGCCTGAGACAGGGGACGAAAATGTGAAAACAAGGGACCAAAAAGCAAACCTATGGAAGGTGAACTTTTTCTTGGAAGCTGAGCTTTAGCAAGTATGCCACGCAGCCTTCCTGGAGGCAGTCCTTTCCTGAAAGCTCAGACCTTGAGATGCTTTTGCAAAGAAGGTTACATTTTTTGCCGCCTTCAATTTCAGGGACTAGTCACCATTCCTGGGTTGAAAACATGAGAACGTGTGTGGCTTTGTTAACAAGTTCTTTGTAACTGTAAACGCCCTGACACACGTTTCCCGTTCATCCTGCTGACCTCACAGTCCCCTTCAGTTCACCTTGATGGCGGCTGCTTGGGTAGCCAGTTGTTAGTCCTTCCCTGTAAGCAAACTGCCTAACACAACAGGATGTGACTTTCCTTCCACAGCTCGTGATCCGGGTTAGGCTTGATGAATCAAGATACATAAGGACTCGGTACAGAATCCAGTACATGAGAATCCAATAAATGTTGGCCACCATCTGCTCCCCTGAGAATATGTGTCTGCATACTCCCATGTCTAAGAATTCCACAACTTCTACCCAAAGTCCAATCTTTCTTGGTCCACTAGCAACTCCACCTAGGAGCAAGCAGAGTCAGTTCTCACTATTTGTGGCTTCAGCATCTGAAAATTCACTCACTTGTAGAAATTTGCAACCTCAAAATGAATCTGAGCTGTGTTCTCACGGTCATTCACAAACACGCAGAGGTAACCAATTTGAGTTGCTAGACGCAGACGTGCCCTGCTGACGTCAAACCAGGTGGCTCTACCTTCTCCTTTCAGCCATCATACTGCAACGTCCTTTTCACAGGGACACTCGCATCACATGGCTCTCATGTCTATGGTTCTTGTTGGTGACTTCACCATGCAAAGTCACCCAAAGCAGAGTGAAGTGCCTTTAGGGCTTCTAAGAACTAGAAGCCTGTGATGCATCTTACAGAAAAAATACGTTACTAGATAAGCTTTGTTCAGGTGGGGTTGCCTGTAAATTTATTGTTAATGAATCAACAATATATATCCAATAAGGTGTTTTTAAAAAGAAACACACATTAAAAACTATGTTTTCATCCGTTAACAAAAACATTGTGACTAAAGGCTTTCAGGAACCTAACCCCAGATTTTCTCTAGGAATAAAGGGTTCAGCCGTCATTAACTCAGGGTTCATGTCAACTTTACAGAACATCACCACAAGCCATGAGAACTGACTACACTAAATGGGGAAGGATATGTTTGAAATGGTTAAATTATTTAATGGTTCGGAAAAGCAAAAATATTTGGAAAATAGACTGGGGCAAGAATATGATTTTGTATGTCATACATAATGTGGGTATGTTTTTAGACAACTGAAAAATCTGCATATTTTTGTTTAGAGGAATTCTCTAGAATCTAGCCCCCCCAAAAAACCAACCAGAATGAAAAGAGTGCTTCTAAGACTCCATACAAAGAAAAGATCATGGAGGGTGGGGGGAGTCAGAACTGAGAGGTCAAAATCAAAGTTCAGTTGGAAGGGAAACAGAAGCTGAGAAGTGCTGGGTCTGACATCAAGCCCACAGTTGAACTGAGAGCCTGAAGGGACAGCACACAAAGATCTCACCAGCTGTGAAGGTAAAGAACATGAAATAAAGACCAAAATGCAGAGACCAAGATACTCCAGGCCTAAATTTTCAAAGGTGAGGAATCTATTTTATGAAGAACCGTGACATCTCCTAGGACAAGGGAGCAAAGAAAACTGGGCTGCAAAGTGTAAATATCAATAGAGTTAACATAGCATTTTCTATGATATATATATAGAGATATATAGATAGATATCAAACAGCTTCTGGATCCTTCCCTATGAGGTCATAATACACAGCCATCCCTCAGTATCTGCAGGGAATTCATTCCAGGACCCCCCAGACACCACGATTCCCGATGCACAGGTCCCTCACAGAAAAACGGTGTGGTACAGTGAATACCGTCTGCTCTCAGTTTCCACGAGTTCTGCATCCACGGATTCAACCAGTCATGGACCAAATTTCAAAGTTACTTAGCTTTTCATCCAGTTGAAGAGAATCTTGGGAGCAACAATCACTAGTCCAACCATCCTGTTTGTCATCTACCCCGCAAACTCATGAACTCATGGTTCTAGGAAGCAAACTAGATGTTTGCTGAATAAATCAATGTTAGAATAGAACCTTTGGGAATAGAATCCTTGGGACAAATTCTCCCTCTCCCTTCCTCTGTCTCCCACATGCCCCCTACCATTCTTAGCTTTAGGGTGGGACTGACACTATTGAGGAAGCCTGGGCTTGCCACATGCTCGCAGAGGCTCTGGGGAAATCATGCATCTATTACTGCTGTACCCCGTCTCCCCCTCTCGCACAGGGAGTAACAAGGCTAGTTACGCCAGACTCAAGCCAGGCTTTGTATACTGGGCCTACTAACAAGAAAACTATGACTCTGGGGACAACATTATTCATATAATTTTTTATCACAAAACATGAGCTTTGAGATCATAGGAGAAAACCAGCTACATTAGTCATACAGAGCAGGCTTTCTGATCATCTTCAACATGCTCAAATCATGAGCCTGATTCTCTTTCTTGCAGAATTAAAACAGCCTGTAACAAAGTAACAGGGGAATGTGGTTACACAACACATAATGAAAATATTTATGATAATAATGCTTCTTTAGAAGGAAACCAGGGGAGGGTATAGCTCAGTGGTGGAGTGCATGCCTAGCATGCAAGAAGTCCTGGGTTCATTTTCTAGGCCCTCCGTTAAAAATAAATAAACCTAATTCCCCTTGAAAAAAAATTTAGGGAAAAAAAGGCAACCAAACTGTTATTTGATTACTAAAGCCTCCTGCACACACAGACACACACACACACACACACACAAAAACCCTCTAAATTATGTAAATAAAGTCCTTTAAAGTCATCAACTTCTGTATAGCTGAGTCTCTAAATTTCTAATAAAACCTAATCATTGCTATAATTCTGTGTGGCATTATTGAAAAGTCACAATGGAAAATTATATGCGCTAAGGTAAAATTATGTGCTAAGGTAAATAACACTTAGAAATACAACTGAAAATATTCATTCTCCAGATAAAACTTGATCTTTGTCAGAAAGTATGGAAGTAGGAAAACATTCTTATATCATTAATCATTTTACATTTTTCAGGTGTCATTCAGTTCCACTCATATTTATCAGCACTCATTTAATTTTGAAGTGTACACACGTGAAGAATTATAATCCAAATCCACTAAAGAAAAAGTAAACAAAGAGAAGAGCTCCATTAAATTCCATTAAATGTGGTATCGCTATTGCAGAGAGGGAAAACGTTCTTAAACACGTAACAAGGTTATTTCTCCAGAGTGATGTGGAAATAAACACATTAGTTCCTTCATTAATTTATTTCACAGTCACAAATTGGGCTTCTATACGAGACAGTCACTTTCCTCAAGGATCTAGAAATCTAATTACTTCCAGAAACACCTAAAGACAATTATAACATTCTGAACTGTGTTTTGACTATCTGGTAAGCTGAGAAGGCTAAAAGAATTAAAAAAAAAAAAAAGAAGAAGAAGAAGAAGTCGTATGTGTCTTAAAGGATAAGCAGGAGTTTACCTAGTGAAGTCAAGGTCATTTCTGGTAAGAGAACGAACATGATCAAAAGAGAGGTGTAAAAAATACATCCGTCTAGAAATGTGAAAAGTGCTGAGTGGTTGGGAGCTGGAAGGCAGATGTTGGAGGTAAATCATATAAGAAAGTACAGGGTCAAATCATGAAGGACTTAGCTTATCATGCTCAGTTCTGAGTCTTTCACGTAGTCAATGAGAAGCCAACAGAGATTCCAGAATGTGGGCACCTGTCTCAGTTGCTCGGGCTGCTGTAAACAAAAATGCCAGAAACTAGGTGGTTTACAAGCAAATGCGTTTCTCGCAGTTCTACGGCTAGGAAGTCCAAGGTCAAGATGCTGGCAGATTCAGAGCCTGGTGAGAGCCCACTTAGTGGGTTTACAGACTGGCTTTTTGCCGTGTCCTCACGGAGTGGAAAGGACACAGGCACCTTCTCCAGCCACTTTCACAAGGGCAGAGATCCACCTTCATGAGGGCAGAGCTAATCACCTCGCCAGAGTCCCGCCTCCTAATGCCATCACTTTAAGGGTTAGATTTCAATATATGAACTTCAGAGTGAAAACAAAACATTTGGACCATAGCAGCATCCTATTATCAGGCTTGTTTTGGGGTGGGGGCAGGTAGAATGTATTATCATTAACCTGAGTGTGAAATACTGGAGGCATCTCGATCAGAGGGGAGACTCGACTCTATGCTGTTAAGACCGTCATTGTCTTACTGCCACGTTCCTATGGTATGAACGTTATTTGCTGATACGGGAACACTATCATGCGGCCAACACGGACCTCCCACCTGTCTAGGTCTTTCTGTTACCTCTGCTAAGGCTTTATTACAATGCCTTCTTCCTTGTAACAGGCCATCTGGTCTCCAACTCACCCATCACTAAGTTAAAACATTTTTAATTGTCTCCCAACTCCAGTTCTGGCATCTTCCACCCAAATTTCCCCATCCAAGTACGCCAGTCCCTCCTGTCCTAGAAGGAAGTCATTATATAATTTATCCTAAGCTGATCATGGATAAACCTCACAGAAACAGCTGAATTTAAAAGAACATAGTATCTTGTAGTAACTTGTGGTGAAAAAGAATATGAAAACAAATATATATATATGTTCATATATGACAAGCACTATGCTGTACACCAGAAATTGACATTGTAAACTGACTATGCATCAATAAAAAGACATATATACCCAAAAAAATGTGCTAAATAAAAGAAAAGAAGATGAAGATAAGACCACCCTATACCGAAAAAGACCACCTAAATAGCAAGGGAACCAAAGTGCGAGGGATTCGTGGCTGGAAGCCATCTCAGAGCAGCTGAGAACACAACCCAGACTGGTGGCATCCCACCCAAGCAAGGCTACGCCGCGTGTCCTACAGACGTTCCTGGGATGTGACAGCTCGTTCTTCAGCCCTGAAGGACTGTCCAGATGTCAGTCGTCTTTCAGCTCGTCTTGAGTTTTACAGTCCTGTGTATGGAGATTCAAGAGCTAATAAATGAGTTCCCAGTCTGCTGACTCACCTACGCCCTAGATAAACAGAATCGTTGGGCGGTCCTCCTGTGGCAACATACACAGCAGGGGTATCTACACAGGTACACACTCCCATTCTGCAGGAGAACTTCAGAGAAAAAGGAGACAGAGAAGCTTTTTAATGGAAAATAAATGTAGCTCCTTCAAAACCACCTAAGGGATTCAATGCACATAGACCATGTGTAGGAAAAAAAAAAAAACAGCACATTCCAGGACTGAGAAGTTTTATAGCAATAGTTTCTTCATATTGGTTCCAGGTCAGATGACGGCTAGTTAACTGAGAACAGTAGAAGCCTTCGTGGCATCACTGAATTCTCTGTTTCCATCGTGCTGCCAACACCAGCATGGTTGTGGTGACGCCTAGGTCTTGTGCATGGACACTTTTGTTGATGGAGATAATTTTTTATATGTATATTTTTTCATTGAAGTATAGTCAATCTACAATGTTTCGATTTCAGCATAATAATTCAGTCATAGTCATCTATGAATTCACGCATATAGTGGAAAATATGAAAATGAATGTTACTACAAGATACCGAATATAGTTAAGATAATTTTTTTTATTACCTGCACTTCACAGTAAGACCTGTTAATGTCATAAGCCGTTTTTAGCAATTGCATCCAGTGATATTTTCCTAATGTGTGTTATTTATGCACACTGCTGTGTGAATTGTTAAGCTTTAAGCATTTTTAAGAACTCTAACCTGTGATATTTTCCTAATGTGTGTATTTATGCATATCACAGAAAGCTGTTAATGTTATAAGCATTTTTAAGGACTTTACCCAGGGATATTTTTAACAAATGTTTGTAATTACGAAGAAATCCAAATGTGTCTTGTTAGAAAAATATGGCCTGGAGTCACTTTGTTTACACAAGGCACGTGGCAATCCTGAGTTAGATCTGGCTTTCCTGGGAGTGTATCTCTGAATGATGATGTGTAAATAAAAGAGTGAAACGTTCAGAGTAAATAAAGTTGATGGATCCCTTAATTCTAGATTACTGAAATTTATAAGTGTTTATTGGGCAGCTAGTTTATAAAAGATAGTTGAGGAGATCATACAGAGGACAGAATAAAGAAAAATGTTCTTGCTCGCAAGGAGATCACCATTTAGGAAGGAAACAGTTATACACAGAATTAATTCTAATCGAGGTAATGTGGAAAAAGCCACAGTGGAGATGGAGTGTAATGCGAAAAAAGTAGAGGAAAGAATAATTCTGAAATAATTGCTGGTTTCTAAACAGGCTGCGCTCCTATTTTTCCGCAACTGCCTTAATGTTTGTGATTCTTCTGCCTGGAATACACCTCCCACTTTCAGTCCGCTTACCAAGCTTCTCTCCATCCTTCCGTGTTTTCCTTCAACAGTCCTAAAGTCTACAGACACAGTAAGCATCCCTTATATTTTAAACTGCTGTGAGATACGTTTGGTATGTAAACAGCTGTACCTCTTTAATGTATGTAACTCAGTTTGGGGCTGCATATACACACACAAAAGCATCACGACCCCCAGGGCCATATACAGATCCATCAAAGGACATAACATTCTGCTCTACCTGCGTCTTCGAGGTTATGCGACACCAACAAACCCCGAAGTCTCAGCCGCTTAATACACAAACCCTACAAGTCAAACTGTACAAGACATTCCAAAAAGGAGCAACTAGGAGAGACTTCCAGCATTGCTCATCAGACAAGATTCTAATCCAGAATTCAGAGGATGCCTTTGGTTACTCCAAAGTAACAATGCCAACCATCCTTTTACTCGTATTTCATCAAGGAAACAGACAATCCTTCTCATGCGTTTGTTTTCTTAACGTAATTTTCAAGGCTACGGTCACATGACTCATTCCTATGACTAGAGTGTAAACAATCTGAGGGCAGATACTTAAATTTTTATAAAAATTTAATGCAGTCTCTGATACAGACTGTTACTTCAATTGTTCATTGGATAGAGGAACAGATGACTGAAAAAGTGAAAAAAACAGAATCCATGTAATAAATCAAGGTTCTATTTTGTACCTTCTTTATATCTCAAAATTTTAATCTGAAGTTGTTAAAGAATAGATTGAGAGGAAGTACAATGAACTTGAATAAACTTGCTTAACTTTGGTAGAAGCTAAAAGTAAAAATAGCCAACATATGGGTTTTGTTTCTCTTAAAATACACAAGGATTAAAATTAAAAGGAATAAAGTGCTTGGCAAACATGTTTTTTAATTCAACAGATGGATGGTTTTTCTACTTTAGCTGATAAAAGAAATTAACATAATGAAAGTGCGTATTCTGCCTTAACTTTTGCATTTTCTTGCGCTTCAGAGAGAGAGCTTAAAATCCCCCTGGCCTCTTCAGGTGTTTCAACAATAAAGATTTTATTTTAATGTTTTTTTTTTTTCTTGGCAGACAAGATAGTAGTACATATCCAAGTGTGTATTTTATTAGATTATAGAGATCTGCTAAACTTCAACAGGTTAATGATCATGAAATTATAACAATGACATTAAATTAAATACCTAAGCCACCAACAAATTACCGTTACACACATTGTTTACTATCTCTCAAAGGCTACTTAAATATCCATTATTGAAATTATGACCACATTTACTAATAGGATTCTCTAGTGCTAAAATGACAGTTATTTTGAATTTTCATTATTCGCTCTAAGAACATTAAGCTAGTAATTATTCTTGATGCTTTCATAATATTTTTGTGTAAAGTAATTTGAATTCTATGAAAAAAAATTTTGGAACTAAAATGTGTGCCAATAAAAAAACAAGTATCTTCAAATACCTTGTGGCTGTATGTTTCAGTTTAGTTTTTATAGTCAATTTGTAAATTAGTCTTGTTTTCGAGGTTCCCTTTGCCATCAAAATAGGCATGCTTCTTGCAGAACCTAAATATGTATCATTTTATATTAAATATAAAATTTACCAAATATGCTTTTATGAAAAACTTTGAACAAGACTCCATTTTGAAGTTAGTTTCCAAGTTGAATTAATCCAAATGTGCAGTTACTGTTGACTGACCAGTCGATTAAAATGTACTGAATGATATGAAAGAATTCACAGGTATTCGCGACATGAAACTCATTTTCAAAGATCATATTCCTTTTCAACGTTACACATTCACACTCACTAAAAACTCAAGAAAATCAAGTGTTAAAAGATATCTTTCTCAGAAAAATTTGGCAAGGATTTAAATAAAATGGTTATAGTTAACATAAGCAACGGTACATCAAATAGAAATAATAATACAATCTGTGTTGGAAATCAGTTTAGCAGTCTGTATTAGTAGCCTAAGACACTTGAAAATTTAGCTATTTGGGTAAAGATAAATGTACCATTGTTAATCGTGTAAAATGCCTGGAATTTTCTAAGTGTCCAAAATATTACAGAGGTTAAATTATCCTACAGTTTTATGATAGTATTAAAAAGCCATGTTTGTGTGTAAGAAGAGCTTTAAACGTTTATAGTCTTTAAATTATTAATCCTGCTAAAAGCCTACCTTAGCTAGAGTGATGTGTAGGCAAAGAATACACAAGGATATTACAGCATTATGTAAAATATCTAAAGGAGATTTTTTTTTACATAAATGCATGTGGACCTTCAATATAATGGACTAGAACCCAGTAATTTAAATCATGCTTTCAAAAACATTTCACAGTGGGGAAGAAAAGGTTTACAAAAGTGCAAAATGAAAATTCAAGGAGCAAAACTGCATCTACAGTATTATTCAAATTTTGCAGATAAAATAGACAAGTTATAAACACTCAAAAATAAATGTAAATACTGTGAATATACATACTAGAAACCAAAGAAATTTACTTATGGCCTGACTGCATGTATTTTTTTTCCTTTATAAATTATACACATTTTAAAAATTTTCAACAGTGAATGTGAACATAATATTGTGGTATAAACAGCATTTGGATTAAGTGTTAACAGCATTGTGCAAAATCACTCATATATTTGATAAAAATTCTATGAAATGTATTTCTGGCAGGTATTAAATCGGATGGAAATTATTAAAGTTTATCTCACCATGATTTTGTTTTCCTCATTGTTTCCACAATTAGTAACTGGAATTTTTCTGTGAGCAATGTCTGTCTTTTTTCCCCCATTTAGTCAATTTTATCAGTATGGACTCAAGGGTATTAATTTTATTTGTGGGGTTATAATCCACTACTATCATCATTTTGTTGGTGAAACTGTTCTAACTTTGGGAAGATTCTTGTGTGCTTTTAACATGCCCCCTCCTTTGTTTTGCTTTTGTTTTTAATAGTCATTTGCTTTCTGATACTGCACCATGACCCAGGTTTAACCTTATGTATTTCCTGCTCCAACCCCAGAATCAGCCATTTCTCCAGGAGCATGGCTCCTTTTATTATAGGTAATCAAAAGCAAGATCTTGGTTTCTTATCATTACTGGAGCATCGCTGCTTCTAGGAACACCACAGAAATGATTCATGGAAGTAAGATGTATAAGCGAATGCTAAAACAGGGTCAAAACGTTAACAGTTTTTGCATACCCCTAGAATTATCACAACCATGAATATTTTAACATATATCCACAGATCTTTGATACCTGTCACCTCAAGGTAGATATTCACCATCACCACTATCCTCTCAAGGGTGGGCTGAACTTAACTTCCTTCTAGAGTCTGAGTAGAGAAAGGAGACAACAGTAACGTTCCACTGGGGAATCCTCGCAGACCCTTCTTTAACCAAATAGTCAAGGTTGACTCACCAAAAGTCAATCATGCGGCTATCACTCCAATAAGATGTGGTAAGAATACGTCCGTAGTATTCTTCAACAAAACCTGTAGCATCAGGTTAATCATGAGAAATATCAGATACACTCATCTTGAGGGACGTGACGAAAATATCTAACCAGTGGCTTCAAAAGTATCAAGGTCAGGAAAGAAGAGAAAAGACCAACAAACACGAAGACTGGAAGAGACTGAGGAGACAGGAAGACTAAAGGCAGTTTGGTGACCCGACTGGATCTTGGAACAAGAAAAAGGACACTCTTGGAAAAGTCAGGGGTATTCAGGTAACATCAGGCAGCTTCGTGAACCGTGTCATACCACTGTTCACTGTTTAGTTTTGGTAAATGCATCATGGTTATACAAGATGAAACCACTGGAAGCAGCTCTGTGAAGGGTACGTGGGAACTCTGTGCTACCTCTGCAACGCTTCTGTAAGCCCAACATTTTGGAATAAATTAACAGAATTCAAAGGTAGAGCAATTCCGAAATTCACAAATCTTAGTTAACGCAGTGCCACACAAAGCAAGGAATGCCTCTGCGTTTGTTTCAGCCCCATGACAGAGCCCAGAACAAAACAGACACCAAACGAATAGAACCTTCAATTATTAGTAGCAATATTTTAGAATGAGACACGATGTGCAAAATATAAATGGAAGTTGTAGTCTCTGAGAGCCTGAAACTGCCTGGAGGAATTTACGCGTAACGTCATCGGCAATACGGAATGACTGAGAACTTGTCGGTGGACCGAAGGGCTTCTAGGTACACGGATGGGAATCATATACAGTGATGCTATCTAAAAAGAAATGATGATCTTCAATTTCTTTTTATGCAGCCTCCCTTGGAGAAGGCAAAGAGACTAAATATTGTTTTATGGGAAGAGATGTCTTGCTTCAATACCGAATCATCCATCGTGTATGCCTCTGGGTCCAAAGTCATGCCTTTGATTTCTCTTTCATCCCAATGATGACTAGTTCAGCATTCTTTACTTTGAAGGCTCTCAATAAGTCCTCCCTGACTGAGTGCCTTTTGTGATTCTTTTATCTTCACTTTGATTTATTGCACTCCATCGAACTGACAACGAAGCACAGATGGAGAAATTGATGCAGCTCTTCTGAAATCTGTTCAGTTAGTTGTTCAACTATATTTTAAAAGGGAATGTGCATCTGTCAGAATGGGAGAGAGGAGAAAATATTTTTCATTTTAAGTGCCTGTGTCCATTTGACTGATTCTGGTCAGATGGAAGGGGTTAGCCATGACTCTGACTTCAAATGTCGGGCCTCCCAAGTATTTCGGCTTAAAGCTGGGGAACACAAGCATTTCTCCTGCCTCAAAGAATTATGGGACTTCATCAGCGCTTTTAAGCAGCATTCAGCGGTAGTGATCTGACACTTCGGTCCTGTAAACCTGACTAAATACAGAGCACTTGAAAAATTGGGACAATTTAAGGGCTTCAGGTTTCATTTAAAACAAGAAAGTTCATCTGGTTCTGATTAAATAGGCTTGGAAAATAATGTGCACTGAAGCAAAATTCAGACTCAATTGTTACTAAGGTTTTCACTTTTTGTATCATTGTGAGAGAAGCTATAATTCTACTAAGCAACTACTAGAATTTGTCACAGAATTATTTAGTTCATAGCACGATGTTTAGCATAAAGCTGGATTAACCTATATATGAAAAAGTTTAAGTTCTTTATTAAGTCAACTGACTACCTTCATTTTTCTAAGTCTCCAGCAGGTGAGACACTGAAATGCTCAAGGATATATGAAGTATTTAGCAATGACTAAAATGTCTTGATTCCAGAAAAAAAAAAGAATTCAAATTTTAAGATGGACCTTCACCATAAGTATTAAAACCCCAATAGATGGCTTTAGTTCCTATAATTAAGCCTGAAAGGTAAATCTAACGTAACAGAACCCAGTAAACAAGTTTATACTGTATAGCACAGGGAATTATGTTTGACACCTTGCAGTAGCTTACAGTGAAAAAGAATATGAAAATGAATGTATGTATATTCATGTATGACTGAAGCATTGTGCTGTACACCAGAAATTGACACAACATTGTAAACTGACTATACCTCAATAAAAAATAAAATAAACAGAACCCAAAACGTTGATGCACATGCAATAAAACCATACCCCAAAAAGAAATTTTAGAGAAAAAAATTCACTATCTTAAAAAACACAATGCAATTAAGCAGATGTTTGGCAACTAATAACTTAAAAGCACAGGTTCATTTTCTAAATGAAAGGCACAGTGTTAGCGCACTGGAACATTTCAATAATAGACATATATTTAAATTTGAAAGATAAGTGTTTCCTCCCCATTAGAGGCATCAGTGCAGAAAAACAGGCACATCCATTCTATTGCCAAAACAGTATTTGCATCTTAGAGGACCAGACTGGTTCATGTGGCACCTATTTAGATTACATTTTCTGCATCTCTCTCACCCTCTTTTTCCTGCCTTTGCCCTAGCAGTCCACCTCCCATGAATAAAGTCCTTTTGCACACGGAAAATCCCAGGCATTTAACTGTTTTGGCAACCTACTCAGGATCTGGTCCAAATCTCTTTGCCATCAAGACAAGGGTGCTGATAAAAAGATGACTGTGCTTCCTTCCTGCTTCTGCCTTCTTTCAACTGTGTCAACAAGGAAGAGAGAGCTGGAAAAAGCTCAAAGAACACGTTCTGCTTGGATACCTTCCCCACATGTAAACCCAGGCAAAACTGAAAGGTAGCTTCAGTGTCTTCCATTGAAAGACATCCAGAAACTGCTTAGGACTCACACATAATATCTGTGTTACAGTTTTGTCTAAAGCTGAAAACTTCCACATCATTGGGTCGGTCTTTCAGTAGTCTATCTGACAAAGCTTTATCACAGTCTCTACACTAAGCCATAAAATCTGCAGAACCTTTTTGAATAGATTCATCTGAATCTCCTAAAAACTGGATATAGCATGAGATGGCAAAAAAAAAAAAAAAAAAAAATCAACCCCATGATGTTTGGTAGGGCGGCCAGTCCTCTAGGAGGTCATAACGATGCGGGGGCAGGGGGTCATTACAGGGCAGCTCGCCAGCTTAGAATGAGCTGAAATGAAGCCACGGTAGCAGGAGTGTGTACGTGGTCAATAAACGTCCCCAAAGCACAGTGGGAACCGGAGACAAGCCTCGCTGACCCAGAGCATTTCAGTGATTGAAGCTGAACTTAACCGATAAGGCAACATTCCCTTGAGTGCTAGAGCCCTTCCAAGTGGCCAGGCAGGAAGACGACAGCCTTTGCATGCTCTACCAGACAGTGGCAGCTCTGTGGAAGTCACTGTAGTTCAAGGTACAGCACCGTAATAGCAATCGTCATCTCTAAAAAGGAAGTGACAAGGATGTAATGTGCAGCACAGGGAATGCAGCTACTGCTGTGCAAGAACTTTACGTGGAGTATAACCTATAAAATACCCAATCACTATGCTGTATGCCTGGAACTAGTGTAATATTGTAAGTCAAGTACACTTCAGTTTTTAAACAAAATGAATAAAAATACAGAAAAATATTCTGGGTAAAAGCTTCAAGGATTCCACAGAATTCAACACGTCAGTTGGCTGACATGAAGGTCTGATGGCTTTTATTGGTACTTTCCTAGAACCTAAACACAGAACACATTTAGAACATTATGTTCTGAGTTAATAGGTCTTTCTTGAATTATATCAGACACTGAACTAATTTAACATCTATGCGAACTTCATGACTGGCTGGTTCTCTGGAGGTCTTCACAGCAAGGAAGACTGGATAAATGCAGACCACTCTGGGTAACCACAGTGACCAGCTCTAAGACAACTGACCAGTGAACTCATCTCAATCCACTGAGGTTGTGATGCTTCCAATGCAAACTCACTGCTACCAAACCAAAGCATGTGCTTGCTGGACAGTAACCACGTTCCACCCCAGGTCAAAAGCGCACAGGAGTTTTATAACATGTGTTGGTGAGCAATGCCCTAACTGCTGAGTGGGAAGAGAGAAATGCTATTACTGCTGTAAAATAATGCTTTTTAAAAAATGTTTTATTCGTCAAATTTCTGTCACAGCCATTGTTCACATGTATCGCTTGTTCCTATGAAAGCTCTAGGGGTAATAATGAGATTGGTAGGGGGCACATTCCAGTCCCTGTTGGTTTAGCAAAAAAATAGGAATTACGTTGAATGCATATTTCTATTCGCTATGCCAAAAAGGAATGTGTGAGAAACAGAGGAGTGGAAAGTCATTATAGACTGAAGTTACAGATGTTTTAGATGGTGAACTATTGTACTTAGAAAAATATGTTATAAGCCACTTGACAAAAAAGAGCAACTAGACTATAAAACTGACTGAGCAAATAAAAAGAGTATAAAAAGGCCAGGGTGAAGTGAGTAATGAAAGGCTTTTAGTACCAAGACATTGACTGGAGTCCATTAAGAAGTGGAAATGAGATTGCAGGTGTATTCGTAGAGCTGGTGGTGTGCAGTATTCCCTCTCAGTAATTCTACAGGCATGAACAAGAGGGTAGATGAACACAATTTTTAGAAAAAAAAAACTACACAATCAGCAATACAGGAGAATTTAAGAATTAGTGATCATCATTGCTAAAAACAAGTAACTTTTCAGCTCTAAGTTCTTCCATAGGTGTTGAGAGGCACATGTTCACAAATGAATTTCTACACCCAGTAAAAGTACATATAAAATGTGTTAGTGAGAAACAAGAGCGATCTATTTCCACACATGAATGAAAAACACAATTATGAACAGTGTGTGTCTTGTTAAATGTCTATACGACCAGAGAAGAGAGTGAGAAGTGAGCAAGAAAAAAACCCAGTAAAGCTAAAAATAGCTTAGGATTAAAGTAACATAATTCAAAGGCACCATCATAAGCATGGACAGTCATTTTAATTACCAAAAGCCGGCAACAGCACCAGTTTTCAAGGTTCTGTGTCTGTCTCGCACTGCATAAATCATCCCTCCGTCTGTTTTGATCCCCTAAGTAAGATCAACATGAATAAGTAAGGAGTATCTCAATCACTTCGCTGTAAGAACAGAATCTACACGGTAGAGAGCAAACTGCTAAGACAGGTGGTCACATCAAGAGGGGACTTGATACGAAATTTCTAACTTTGTGTTTATTGTGCCACACAAATATACAACCTAATTATCAGTGAGACTGGTGTCCAAACACGGCTTCAGAACAAGTCCCTGAGCTCACATTTCCACCTGGACTGTTGCTTACCAGCCCCTCCTACAAGGAAAAGGAGGCGCCATCTTTAATCATCCCATAGCTCTAACCTGCCCAACTGGCCCTCACGTGGCATGTCTTCTACAGACTCACTGGCAGCACAACCTGACACTCCTGTCATTGTGCAGTGTCTGGAAAGGAGGCCTGAGGGACAGAGCCTGAGGGAGGTAAAGTTCATCAGTTATCCCAGTGGAAGACTACCCCCACAAATACATTTGGAAAACAGATACACTGAACACTGTCCACCCCAATGGTGGACTGCTGTCTGCATATTTCTCTCCTCCAGGAAGTAGCGAGTCACCCACGCCGATTTCCTAGGTCACACTCTAGGAAAAATGTATATTGTGTACACTTGAGCTTGGAAAAACTCGAGGGCAGGGGTGTAAAGGCCATGAATACACGCAAGATTGAGACTCAGGCTCCAGCCATGGCGTCCAGAAGAAGTGACAGCAAGAAGCTCTACCAACATTGGGAAGTGGTCTCTTTGGACTGTTATTCACATAGCCTAGATTTACATGAAGGACTATCCTCCAACACAGTATGCCCAGAGTAGATCAATGACCAAGTCTTCCATGAGCTGATGGCATTGGACAGGGAAGAGAACCTACCATTTATTGAGTACCCACTAGGTGGTAGGCAGTGTATAATCTACTAGGTACACAATATCTCTTTTCATCTTCTCAACAGCCATCAAGGTGGATCACAGCCTATTTTATCAAGAAAGCAAGAGGAAGTTATTCGCTTAGTGCCAAATGCCTGGAAAGAGCCCAGTCCAGATTAAATCAAGTTCTGTTAGTCTCTGTCCCTTGGACCTTACGGGATGCATGCTTACTAACTAGAAGGCAGCTTCCCCACCTCAGCTGGTGATAAATCACTCACACACCTCCAACCTTGAAAGCCAAGAACCATGGGCATTCAGAGATTCCTGGAGTCAACAAGAAACATGGTCCACAACCAAATATGATAATGATGGTGGTTATGATTCTTCAATATTCTGATAGAGTTTATAAGTGTCAGTTGAGAAATTTCACAAAATTCCTTAAAATCTCAGACAGGAGGAAAGGAAATTAAATGCTAAGTCTTCTGTATCCTGAATAGACATCTGTCCTTGATCAACCCAGAGTATCTCAACATCCAGACTCAGCAGAATGCCATTTTGGAATTTTCAGAACTTAAGAGAAACCACCAGAGGAGGCTGGATAACTCTTAGTGAAAATATTTTATAGAGCTCTGCGTGCAAGATCAGCAAAGACTGGAAGGTGCCCAGGGCAGTGTCAGGACTTAGGAAGGAATCTAAGATATAAAGCTACAGACCCATGGAGATCAGAAAGGCCAGGACTTGATGCTGCAAAAGGGCACTGCATTATTATAAAAATGTCTACTTTAGAAGGCTGTTCTGAACATAGCTCTAGACTCTGGTAATTTTGGTGTCTAGGCCAGTAAAACTTACATGTAATATACGCATTTCAAGAAAAAGAAATCCTAATAACTTAATCAGAGAAGAAAGGTACAGTTGACTCTTGAACAACATCAGTTTGACTGTGATCAACTTATAAGTGGATCTTTTTCAATGGCAAATACTGGGCAGCTGCAGAGGGCATTGTAAGTTACAGGTGGGTTTTTGACTGTTCAGAGGGTCAGTGCCCAGCCCCTAACTCCCACATTGTTCAAAGGTCAACTGTATACAATTTCATGTAAGAGTCAGAATTATCAAGCCAGAGAACTAAGTTTAGAAGTAAAAATAAACATACTAAAAATGGTAGCAGAATCAAATTATTACAGGCCTTTAATTAAAGGCAACAGCATAGTGGGGGAAACAAGGTGTCTCCAACAGCCTTGTTCGGCTATAGAGCTACACTGTGAAATTATTCTTAAGCTGTGCAATTCAAGTTGCCCAAATTCAGGGACCAAACAGAATTACATGAAAAATACAGAGTAAGTTATTGGCAATGAATCAAGCTTGAGGTGTTACTTATATAGTGTAATATACAGATATATAAAGTAATACTATTTATAAAAATACTTTCCTGGGGACAAACGATGTAATTACAGTACGTAGTATGGAATGGCTTGAAAATGAATAGTATTTAAAATTCTATTTATCAGGAATGTGAAAAAATTGTGTACTTTTCTTGATGAGATGACATGATTAACCCTTTTAAATAGAACTTTTGTCTTTTGCTTTTGTTCTCCCATTTGTAGTAGTGGTAAAGAATTTTCCCAGAACCACTAGGAAAATGATCTGGATGATTCCACTGCACCTAAAGGCAGATCTTAGAGAACAAAGCAAAGCAAAATGACCCTTCATCTTGGCTGCATTTAGTCTGCTCTGAAAAATCACCTAGTAACTAGCCACTGCTATGCAGTTGAGAATGTTCATTTTGAGATCTAGAACTCGGCTTAAGAGTCAATTTCCTTAATCATAAGTGATTACACCATTAAGAGATTTTATAAATTTAATTTTTAATGTCTATAAAGTTGTGGACCTTACAGAAATATTTCTGCAGTCAACTAAGTGTCTGGGTAATTGCACTTGTCAAATAATTGCACTTGTGAAGGTCTTTCAAATGCATACTCTTCTTTTGTATCCCAAACACCTGAGTGTTGATCCCCCAAAAGACTTGAGATACACCATCTTTCATTATTTAGGATGACTGGGATCTTCTGTTTTCACACTTCTTCAGAACCCATCTCACCTGGAATTACGCACACTGTAGTTACACACCTAGTAGATTAATATTCTCTCGATCTGCAAAAATAAGACAGTTGCTCCCTACAACAGACATACCTGCCCTGTAGGGGTGAAATTCTACAACTATAAATCTACCCCTCTGGTTCAAGTAGAAAACATTTGTCCATCTTCACATACAGGGGGGAGAAAAAAGAGCATGAATATATTGGCTGTCTAGAAGAAGTTAAGAAAAACACCACTTGTGTTGGAATCGCTGAATAGTAGAATTTGAAGGACCTACTTTATTTTGCAGATAAGTGTTGTCCTTAGGAAGAAAAATAACTCGCTCAGAGTTGCGCAGCTAGGAGAAGGTGTAGTGTGTGAATGCACGCGTACACACCATGACCCCTACTTTCAGATCGCTGCTCATTCTGTTACTCCGTCTAGGAGGTGGAACTGCCAATGACACGCTTCCTTGCTGTGCAATTAACATCACCCCCTCCCCAGAAAAGAGTAATTTCTATGTTATTTGCAGAGAAACATACAAGGGAGAAGGGCAACATCCTCACCAAAACGGATATGGTCTCCTACGTAGCCAGATAGAAGATTCTCCTGTGGAACCGTGCTTCCTAACTTAAGTAAGGATGTAAATCCTGTTGCAAAGGGACCCGTGGCCACTTATCAGAGTAACTGAGCCCTGGAACAAAGGAAATGTCCACAAACCTGAGATTGTCCTCGAGGAGCTGAGAGGTCTCCAAGTTGACGGCTAATGGGAAGACAGGTCTCACTTGTACCAACCACCAGAAACTGGATTCTGCCAATAACAGGTGAGCTTGGAAGAAGACATGACAGCCTGCGTTGAGATCACCACCCCATCAATGCCTTGACTGCAGCCTTGTGAACCTGAGCAGAGAAACCTGTCGTGCTATGCCTGGACTTCTAACCTGGGAGTGGTGTTCGACAACCCAGCCGACACGATGATTTCCCAGGAGCTCCCAGCAGCCCCTATCCTCAGCCCCAGTGAGCCAACAGAGCAAATAAGCACGGTAGCGGGGACAGAGCCCAGGCATGAGCACTGCAGCACCCGCTCCCTCTCACCGAGGCTGAGCAGCTTCCCTCACTCCTGAACACTCAACCCATCACTGGAATAGATGGCGCTGGTGGTAGTGACCGACCTGAGCACCCTGCGTATCTGGAGTGAGTGCTACTTAAAGGGGCAAGTATTCTGGTACCTGCAGGAGTCCCGGGACATCGCTTGGTACTTCTTTGCTGTTGACAGAAGTGAATGGGGGATCATAGCATTTGGATTTGATAGAAGATCAAGTCCCTGAGAGGTGAAATTCTGCACCTCAACTGCCACTAGCAAGCTGAGATTTGGCCAAGCAGGGAAATCCAGCATGGGTGATGACGGCAAAGGGAGATTACAGCCCTCGACACCCCTGCAGCGATGGAGACTCCAGCTAGTTACACTTGCTTCCGGAAAGGTATCATTTTTAAGAAGCTGTGGCTGACTTACTACCACGCTGAGCTGGGAACCCAAAAGACCTAACGATGGATCTGAGCAGGGCAAGGGAGGACAGGATGCAGACAGAATAGAAGAAGGTTTGCTGCCCCTTCTCATCTCGTTGGCCCGGCTTTCATTTCAGAGGTCGTCAGATTGAACGATTTCACGCAATGGGATTCTTGAGCTAAGAGCATGCCGCCACGACAGCCTTCTCAAATTCTTTCAGATTTCTGTCATAGCATCATCTTCCAAGTCTAGGATTCTGACCAATGGGCCCTGCACAGATGGGTTACAGAAGTGAGGGGCAGCCGACACTGGACAACCCTCAGCCAATGCAGGAGCAGAGCCGGTGGGTAAATGCTACAGCCCAGGGACAAACCCGGGAAGCCCTCTACGTGCTTCTCAGGGGTCCCTGCAGAACCCAAACCCAGGTGCCTGCAGCAGTGACACTGATAACACACTCTCTTCTTTCCTTCTGTTTCACTCCACTTCCTCACCCCTACGTGTTGGAGTCAAGTCTCAAAGAGGCATCCTGCCCTGGTCTCCAACTCTGCTTTTTTAGAACCTGAAGAGACACACCTATGTTTCATAGAAACCTGCTAGACATAATGAATATATATGGATCATTCTTAATCATTTATAACATTGGTATTACTGAATGAGTGCTGCATAAGTGTGTCTTATGGATGTACATTAGCATATATAAATAAGATTATTCCTGTATGAGCTGTGGTTTTATTCACAGATTATATTAAAGTTTATACCGAAACATTTCTCCATTAAGAGTGCTAAAGTACACAATTATCCATCTGCTGAGCTGACATTTTTCAGCTGACACTTAATACTGTCACAAACAGACAAATAGCCCTACTGAGACTTGCCTAGGATTTCAAAAAAAAAAAAAAAAAAAGTGTCTCCAGGCAGAAACTTTTTAATTAAGGTTTGATTTAATAAAAATTATGAATCACAAAAACAACTGCTTCAAGTAATATTAAATATCCAGACTGGAAATAAATCTGGAACGTTCTAACGTGAAAGCATTCAATCACATCCAAGTTGCCACGACACCCAAGCACAAGGTTCAGATTTCCGTCACTATCAATTTTGTTCAATTTACAACCTCATGCAATTTGTAAACAAGCCGATTTCCCTTTTCAGAAATGAGCAGTCCTTTTTGGTGTTGTGGCTACGTTATTTTCAATTTAGGATTCCCCACAGTGACTCGCACATAGTAATAAAAAGAATATTAGCTAACATTTTGTGATCTCATGTAATAGTTTGCTTTACACACGTTTCCATATATAATTTTTTATGGGATCTCTATGAAATAAAGTTATCATCCCCAATTTATATATGAAGAAATTACGGTACAAGGATAGAAAATAAACCTATCCAATTGATCACACCCAGAGGTGACACAACGATAAAAAACTCCAAACAATTCACTTCTATCAACTAGACAATTGTGACTAAAACTATAATCTTTTAGGGAGGCCATTCCTCAAATAAAACTCTTAAGGTTTAAAAAGTGTAATTTTATCTACACAAAATTTTAACCATCCCATATCCCATTATATACCTTTATATTTCAAATATTCTTTGAGAACATGCTTCATTCTTATTATAAATCAACATTATTGGACATAAAGGTCAAGAAGCCAATCCTCATGGCCCCACTCAATACAATTACACTGACACCATGTTTTAACTGCCAATCACATTCCATCAAACCTATCCACACTTAAGTGCATAAATACCTTGAGTTTTTTTTTTATTAAGATCTTTTGATGAAAATTAGGCTCTCATGGCTATAATTAGGCTATCGAATGTGGGTCTTTCTATGTGTTTAGAAAAAAAAGCCATTAGGAAATTAGGTTCTTCTGAAATTAAAACAAGTCAGATCATCAGTGGGGTTTAAAAATCACATGAAGAATGAAAGGGTCTGACTTATGAGGAAAAGTCAAAGAAGCTGGATAGGCTGCTAGCTGATGAGAGAGAAGATAAAAGTAGCGATGTAACTGTAAGTGATAAACACCGCTGAGGACAGTACTATTTGTCATCCTGTCTCTTCTGCTGGATCCTGGCATCGTGTGATACTGTCAAGTGTGGAAAACCTTTTCCCCCACTTTTGAGGTTATAAAACCTGCTGTCCTGGGAATTCAACCTCCTAATCAAAGGAGTAGGACCAGCTTGACACTTATATGATAGGTACCAATTCTCTGTGAACTGACTTAATTTTATTAAACCTTTGGAGATGCCGTATGAATCATTCTGTCAATATTGACTGCCGTTTAGACAGAACTAGTTCAATCTGAATGCTTCACACACTGGAGGAAGTCAGTCAGCTTACACTCGGGCTAATTGAGATGTGGAACAACCCTAGTTCCACCTGATGCCCAGAAAGACTCCTGTGCAGCCACGTCTACTCTCCCCTGCACTGGATGGGGGAGTGGACAATGCAATGTGGGCGAGTCAGCAGAGAATGGATGAGCAAACCACACTGTAGTCAATGTACAACCCAACCTCACATCAACATCCAATGTCTGGAAATCCAGAGATTTCTTTCAAGCCCTTGAAAAACCAGACAAAAACAAATAGAATGAAAGTGAAAATAAAATGTTAGTTATTCCTTATGATGGAAAAGAATCTGATATATACACACACACACACACACACACACACACACACACACACATATAGATGTAACTGAATCACTTTGCTGTATACCTGAAACTAACATTGTAAATCAACTACAATTTAATAAAAACAAAACTTAAAAAAAAGAAAAAGAAAAAATGTTACTTATCACCTAAGGAAAACAAAATAAGACAAATTCTTTACATTTATTCAAGACAGGCAAATCCAATGATTTGAAAAGACGAATTTAAGCACTATATACAGATTAATAAAATGAAACAGCACAATGATCTATTTAAAATGCCCAGTGCTGAAGAGAGTCAATAATAGTTCTATTGAATTTGAAGAAACTTAAGCCCAGCACAGAGCTATGATGCATGGGGGGGTGTTTGGGGGGGGGGGTGTCAAGCCAAGAAAAAATTACCTTTAGAAATTCTTTTAAAATCGCCAAGGATAATCACTAATCATTTTGGGTTCTAAGCTTTCTTTATTAACTATGTTTAAATGTTTATAAACTATTTTTCCTAAGTATATACATATAATTCTCTAGAAATTACTTAGAATTCTAAAAATAAATGAATCACTTTCTCACTTGAATTGTACTACCTACCTAGCGTATTATCTAAAACACCTTCCCAACTTGGTACCTATTACTCACAGCATGTTTCAGATGCCTTTAGGTGGTGAAGAGACGGGTGGCGTGGACAGTCACGCACACTACTTGAGACCATAACCCAGAATCATCACCTTTTTTAAAAGGCCCTCTCTTATGTAGAACAATTATTTCAGTTTGTCACAAGGAACTTGAGTTGTCACGCCCAATAGAGAGACAATTCACAAGAAGAGAGATTGCGCTTGACATGAGCATCATACCAAGGTTTGAATTGTCAGGCAAGATGGGAAAAACCTATGATATATTCCTCTGATTCGTAATCATTCTTCCTTTTGGGGTTTCCCCATCATGTGTTATTTAACCTTAGAAATGTAAATGCCAGTTTTCTGAGAGGCAGCTGGTGGCAAGGTCATTTGACTGTTGGATGGATTTAATGTGAACCTCCAGGAAATATGCAAACCTCATATGTGTTTTAGAATCTTCACCTTGAACAAATTGCTTGTTACATGCAGATAACTCCAAGTGCAGTCTCAGGCTATTAAATGTATATTATCCCACTGGACTATTTCATAAATTATGATTCTCCAAGCTTAAGATTCAGATAAATTTGACTGAATTTTCAAATGGCGACTCTTACAATGATTTGATTGCTATAAAAATTGAAACATACAAATTCTAATGGAATTATTCAAAACTAATTACTGTTTGCAGAAAATATTATTTGACCTGTCATCATCATGAAAGACAAAGGGAAATGGGTGGTTAATTGTATGTTATTGAGAAAAGTCTATGTAAGATGTTACATCAGTAATATTCTCAATGTAAAAGCTTTCATTACACAAATATACCTCCAAGTGTTTATCCCATTAAATTTATCATTCATTTTATTTCCCATACTCTGACACAAAAGATTCAAAGGTATTTTTAAAATTCGTCTAGCAGGTTGGGTTTGCTGTGGACACGCAATTTTCTGCATGAAAATTTTAGCCGTCTTTAAGCCTTCTGCATAGGGAAGTTAGGCATGAAGCATTCACTGGAGAAATCACAGGTGTATTTTATATACTTAGTTACAACTGTTTCAAAAATGTCCCCATCATTTCTGTAGTAAGCCTCTCTATTTCAAGATGGCTGCTTTCCGTATAGGGCAGGGATATAGAGAACTCAGACTCTTTAAATAAGAACAGACATTCTCCTTAAAACGTGTCTAGCATTTTATCTCCTTAATACATTCATGTAATTTGTGTTAGTATCTCTAACTCTGCCCAGGTAGCAAATATTTTGGCAGTAAAGGAATTATGAATATGGGTATGTGACACAAAAATTTGTCCGAGAAGTTTAGAAGCCCTCTGGAGAAGGCAACCAGCTAATGAAGTCATTATCAGACAGGTGGACAGCAGTAGAAACGATGGGAACCTCAGGAGAATGGGGCTCCGAGTCCACCTGGACTGGTCCGCAGGCAAACATTAACAGTGTGCAGGTGACTTAACAGCAAAACCGTCTGCATTTCCAAGTAAACCGTTTAATCATTTTCCTTTTGTTGATGGGTCCTGAAAGCTTTCTGTCTGACCCTGAATTAACAGTTCTAGCAAGTTATGTATTTTTGCAGTTTAGAGTAACACGTGCACATCTTCGGGAAAAGAGATCAAGTTTGCCAAGGACATTCTGCAGGGAAGTCACTCAAAGTTTTAGCTGCTTCTGTAAATGAGGGTCTAGACATGTGAATGGAAATGGAAACAACTTCTACACGTGCGGCCACAAGGAGGGAGCAGGTGTCGCCTGCAGGCTGAGGAGACGAGGGCTCCTGTCTGCAGCTGTGCTCCCTCAGGAAAGACATCTGATTCCTTGAAATCTGGTTTCCACTGGCACAGAGACCTTAATTCCTGCTAGCCAACCTCAGAGGGCTGTTGCGAGAAATGAAGTCAACGAACAGATATGAAAGTGTACTTTCCAGATTGTAAACTTCACAGGAAGACTTCATCTGCACTGGATTATTTGAGAAAAATACGATCCTCCTCCTTTTTGCTTTTCTGATTCATTGTTTTTTCACCTGGAAAAGATTTGTCCTAGAGAAGCCCTTGATCTCCAGCTCTGAAATTCTGTGACGAGAGGCAAATGCTGATAAAGCAGCTTTCAGAGAGGAGGGAGCCTCAAGTCTCTTCCTTTTGTATCTAAGACTTTAAGAAACTTGTTTAAAAATTTAAGTATTAAAAACAATTTTTCAAAATCCCATCAGTACGTACTCAGACTATACATATGGTCACTTGAATATAAAGTTACAGCTTAATTTAAGGCTTTTCAAGCAGGCCTGACAGAAACACTAGAATGGTGGTTATCAGGGGTTGGGAGGGTGGGGCAGGGACTGGGGAAAAGTTGCTTAAGGGTAGAATTTGCAACCAGTAGATAAAGAAGTAGACGAGGAAGTCCTGGAGATCGAATGCACAGCATAGTGAGTCTAGTCAACAATACTGCATTGTCAACTTCAAAGCTGCTAAGAGACTTAATTGTTCTCATCATGAAAGAGATGACAATTATGTGACATGACAGAGGTATTAGCTAATGTTCCAGCAGTCCGTGTGGCAACATATGAATTCATCAAGCCAACACATTATACACCTTAAACTTGTACGATGTGAGACGTTGACTGAATCACAATAAATAAAAAATTTGAAGTTTTCATGGCTGTGAGGCTCAAACGACTCATTGTGTCCAACCCCCCCAAGTTCCACATCCTCCCCTCTGGCCAAAGTTACTCTTGGGACTGTCTTCAGACTACAGCACCATCTCAAACATCTCTACTTTCCTCTTGAAACAATTATGCTAACTTTTGGGTCACATTCTCAGAGAGAAAATATTTCACCTTACACAACAGTAAAAACACGTTCACAACATCCCAGCTCAGGAGTCTGAGGAGAGGACAACGGAGCACACAAAACTCGCCCACACACAAAGGCTGCCTGTGCTCGCAGAGCTCCCCCGTGCTGCAATTCCAGCTAGATGACGCAGTCCCGACAACTGCTCAGATTTCAGTTACCACATTATATTGACTGTGAATAACTGCATAACGTGCAAACGTTGCTGTTAGCTCCTCAGTAATGCAAACCCCCATGTAAGTAACAGATGTGATCACCATCAGTGCCCACTCAGACCTCTCCGATTTCTCTGATGACTCGTCACTGTGCATCTGTTACTTAATTCACTCACAGACAGCAAAGCACATAGCGGTGTTGCCTCCTTGTCTCCCGGTGATAAACCTAAGTGGCATTTTTACAAAACTGGACAGTTCACACAGGAATAGGCTCATCCCAATGAAAGTGCAGCAAAGAAACCCCAAAACACCACCAGCAGTCAAATTAGAATCAGACGTACACGGAGCCAAAGGGGAAGGAAACCAGGGGACTGCGGTCTCTGCCGCTGGCCCAGACACGCTGGTCACACAGCCAGCGGAATTTAGTGAGGGTGACCAGATCCACATCAAACAGGAAAGTGCTTGTGAGGAACAGGATGAGGCTGCCCTGAAGATTAGAGACGGGTAACAACCTCACATGACAAGGAGTTTGGCAATGTTCCACAACATCAGTGGCACAAGGATAAAATGATAGCTGATCCCAACTCAGTATGACAATTAGGGTAGGCGCACAAATGACACTTGCTCCATATCAGGAGCTGTACAGTGAGCAAAAAAAGCAAGTACTATTCAGAACTATTCTTGGTACATATTTTACGAGGAACTGGCTGTCCCATGCCATTGTAAACACAGAGACCAAATATCCTCTCCCAAGGGCAATCCTGACTGAGGCAGGAAGATGCAGGATCCACAGACTGCAGGACCCATGGAAGGAGCCAGGCAGTAGGACCAGCTCTAGGTCAGAGACTGACCCCCACTCACCTCAGAGTTCTCCGCTTTCCTCCCTCACGTGAAGAGACGAGTGTTGCTGTCCGAATAACGTTCAATGTTCCTTGTAGTTTGGCTAAAAACAAAAACAAAACAATTCTCAATGTCTCCAATGCATCAAATTACAGTGAACTAATTTTACTATTTTTCATTTCCCTTTACACTTATAAGTAACAGAAAAGGAGTGTTTAATGTTTAGACTAAAATTTATAAAAGTCATGAAAAAAAAAAACAGGATTTTTGCCACCGATTAGTAAGATCATTTTGCACGGTTTCAGTCTACAGAGTCATTTCTCATGGTTCCACGGTACCAGCCAAAGCAATGTATGTGTCTGCACACACACATACCCACAGCGGGGGAGAGAGGGGTGCTTTTAAGGATAACGAAGGCCTTGAAGGGAAGGGATTGGCTTAAGAGTTCAGCACTGAGTTTTTCCATGCTACTTTTATTTTACTTAAACTTGGTGTTCTTCTGTATCTGAACTCACACCTAGCACGCATTTCTTCTATCAAGTTCACGTTTCTGCTCTCCTAACCTTCAAGGTGACATCTCCTCTACCGCAGGTGGATTTAACAAGAGGCTTATTTCGAGTTCCCCACGTGGCTGACTTCACTTCTCTCTAACCATTACAAGGCACATTAGTTTCCGGCCAGGAGATTTTTTTTTATGATGGAAGTAGGCCTGAGGCCCATCACATGCCATAATTTTAGTGTTAAATACCTTTCTTTGCCTTTAAAAAAAAAAAAAAAAAACTCTTCTCTTTAGCTTCCTTATGTTTCCACTGTCCTACCTTGTGTGTGTTATTTTTATACTTTCCATTTTCAGTCGAAAATGTTTCTGTGGTGTGTTCTTTTAACACTTCTATTTTGCATGATTGTGTTTCATCATCTCTATGCAATCTGCACACACTAACAATTTCGGCAGGCCTTCCTGAGTCAAGCTACATGCTATGCTGACGTGTAGAGGGAAGCTACAGTCTGTCGAGAAACTTTCCTTGTTAATCCCGGTGGAAGTTTTCCTGAAGCAGCTTTTCTAACAGGTTTGACCTTCTCCTGTTTCCTGAATTTTTTATTTTTAGCTTTTATTTATAAAACCATAGCACTTTATTTGGTAATCAACTGTAAACTGAATTAAGCATTTAGCCTAAATAATCTAACTTTTTAAAGAGCTTTCATTATCATCTACTGCTTCTTTATGTAGTACAGAGCCTGCAATCAACACAGTGAAACTGTTTTTATAAAAGATTAGTTGTACCTCACTCATGTGAGCATTCAGACAAGACAAGGGACACAGGTGCAATCTAAAAAAGCGACACAGATCAACCTATTTAGAAAACAGAAACAGACTCACGGACGTGCAAAACAAGCGGGAAAGAGGAGGTGGAGGGATAAACTGGGAGTTCAGGATTTGCAGTTGCTAATTACTGTATATAAAATAGACAGCAAGGCCCTACTGTACAGCACAGGGAACTATATTCAGTATCTTGTAATGACCTTTAGTGACAAGAATATGAAAAGGAACATAGATCTGTTCCAACTGAATCCCTCTGCTGTACACCACAAATTAACACATTGTAAGTCAACTACACTTCAATTTGAAAAAAATTAAAAGTTAAAAAAGACAAGGAAAAACAAGATATTGCTCAAAGCATTATTATGACTTTATGAATTCTCTACAAGGAAACCAAAATTGTGATACACAACTCAAATTCAAAAGTGGTCACCTAAATTGCTCGGAACACACTTCAGGCTGTTTTCAACCTTAAACAGAAACATCAAATCCATCTATAACTCTTTCTGAAACCTGTTATCAAATGAAAAAAACTTCCTCACTAACATCCTTATCTTATGATGAGGCTTTGACACTTGAAATCAACTAATAATTGTAGCTGTTTCACATGAAAGGTCAGTTTTGACACATGGCCTCTCGCACACGGTGAAAACACTCGTTCACTGTCCGGCTGAGGTTTTATTCAGTAAATGCAGTTACACAATCGGAAGCATCTTTGGAAGGCCCACAGTGCACACATGGGGCTTTTAGATAAAGGAAAACTTAAGGCTATATTTGTCTTACATGATTTTCCTAATGATGACAACAAACGCAAATTAGTATAAGAAGCACAGGTAACAGAATTACGTGAACGAGTCACTGCAGGTGTGTGACTGAGTCCCTGGTGCCATCAAGGGCAAATGAAGGACACAAGGCAGGGTACAATGAGTGCTGTAAAATTACTATTATATGAGAAAAATAGGTAGTAGAGTTACATGCAAACAAAAAGTCCAAAGTAGTGACCTTCTTTGTAAAATTTGGTTAAATGGGCAAATTCGTATGTATGCATTTTTTCATTTAAGGTTGAGAAATGAGCCTTGTATACAGGTATTGTCTTCCCTAGTCCCTGAATAATTCTAAGAATTCATTGTTAACTTTTAAAAAATTATTCCTTAGCATAATCAGAATTCACTGAAGTACTCTTAAGACTTAAACCCAACGTAGCAACACATTATCATTTCAGAAAAGAGAATTCTTGTTGTGTCATAAAGAAAAGGAACTAACTCACACAGCTTTCCACGTGCTGTGGACTTGTATTCTATGACCAAGACTCAATCAAAGTAAGTGCTTATTCGAATGCCTATCGCACACTGAGCACTGCCGTGCTGCGTGGGGAATGGAGATGAAATAATGGCGTCCCTTGCTAATTGAGTATAATAAAACACACCCAGGGTTAAACAATTAGGCTGGGACAATTTAACAATTCCCAAGAGATGAAGATGAACAGGGGAAAGAGGGGAAGGAGGGAGCCCACTGAATGAGGATGCTGGCTTCCATTTCTGCCATCACCATCTACTGGAATTTTGACAGGATGCTGAGCACCATGACAAAGAGGGAGAAAAGCAGACCTGTGGACGGTGGGGAGAACATGATCTATTTCTGGACAGTGGAAGGAGAGAAAAGCAGAGGAGAAAGGAGAACATGGGGCGGGGTGTGGGGGACACACAGGAGGTCTGGTAGAGAGGGAGTACGAAGATGCCACATGCAGACAGACCAGAAAATCCAGGCCAGTGCACAGAGGAAAGAGCAAATATTTGTTGCCCTTATTTTAAGAGGGCAATGAGAATACAAAAACATTGTTTTAAGTCCTACTTATCTGGCAAAATGCTGCAACAATTGCCTTATTTATTGTCGAATCTTGCTCTTAGATGAAACTTGGAATGGAGGAGATCGGTGAGACGGTGGAAGTGAATATTCGATCATTCAAAATATTACAACAGACATCCAGTGAGAATTCAGGACTCCTGATGACAAAGCATCACCATCCCAGAAACAAGAGCTGAAGCCGTTAAAATGGGAGTCTGAGGAGGAGGATTAAAAAGGAAGCTTCAAGAAATACTGGTAGTCAAAGCCAGTAATTGAGAAATAAAAGCAATATGAAGAAGGAAAGAGAAGCAGTAAAACTGATACAGAAATCAAGGAGGAGGTAGTTTTAAGAGGCTGCCCCAGCTGTTTCAAATGTCAGAATAGAGTCAGAAAGAATAAGGCTAAGTTGGTAATAAGAGCAGAAATTTGGGAGATATGTACTTTCAGCGAAATTCTGAGGAGAAAATTACAAGTCATCAAAGGAAAGGAAATAGTGAGTCGTAAAGAGACAGTGTATCAGAAAGAAAGGCCACGTGAATTAAAGATCTAGCCTTGGGACATTGTGCTGGACACCAGAAATTGACACATTGTAACTGATTATACTTCAATTTTAAAAAATTATAATCTTTAAAACAAACTGAAAAAAAAAAAAAAAAAAGATCTATCCTTGGAAAGGCAGGGAGCGGCTCTACAGCCTGGCAGTTAAAAGCTCTGGAGTTCGACCAGTTCATCCGAGGTCAAGGCTGACATCTCCACTTGCTGCTTATGTAACCCAGACAATGTCCTAGCCCTTTCTCCTCATCTGAATAATGACATAATTAGGTGCCTATGTCATGAGGTTGCTCTGAGAATTAAATATGTAACCTAGGGAAAAGCACAAACACCTGTCTTGGAAGCCTGTCATCATTACAGTATTATGTTGACAGGTTGTTTGCACTGGGAAAGGAGTCAAAACAGAGGAGAATGTGCTAGAAGAGGAGTGATCACGTTCCAGGACAAAGGACGTGAAGGTCAGTGACGTCATTATTGCGCTGGATCCCCTCGGTCTTTTGGAACCTATTAAAATTAGCAGTTTTCATAGATTTCTAATTCTGCACTTAAAAATTTTTCCCACCAATACATAAAACTTGGAGATTTAGGATTTAAAAAGTCTTAAAAACTTATAATCCAAGTACATCTAGGACTTGTCCATGGAGTGTAAGTTGGCATTAAGTCCCTCAGTCATTTGATTTCCTGCAGTTCATCAAGAGCTTTACAGAGCACTTCCTAAATGGGTATCACATTGCCATTCCTGGTCTGCTCTTTGACAACGTAAAGTTACATTCAATTTTTTGCAACATAAAGATACTTGGGGAAAACAAAACAGTAAATGCACTTGAGAAGACGCCATTTTCTCCTTTAAATCAACCGCAGCTTAAGCTTCCCCAATGGATTTAGGAATATCACACCATTTGGCACAAAATCTCAGAATTATGTCACAGTATTTACCTTTAACTTCTTATTTTATACTTCATGGCATACTATGTCTGCCTAAAATTCAATGTTTCACAGTTATGTATATGGCTTGCTTTTCTAAATGGTTTAGTAAGTGCAAGGTACCAGGGAATCTAAAAGAGAGCTTAATCCCAACGTGGGCAAGTTTCCACCAACACAGCACTACACACTACACACACCTGCTTATCAAATTTTACACTGTGTGGTTGTGTAGGTTGAACAAAATGGTAAAAAGCTGTCTAAAAATGAAGATATTCAAGGTACATAGGATTTTTCTTTAGACAATTCTGTGGAAGATGTTAAATTGTAATGCAAAATACTTGTGCTTAATAAAGACACTGCCTGGTTGAGATGTGTAGGCACCAGGGCACATCTTATGCTCTCACACTGGAATACCCACTCATTACCAACATACACCAGATGGAAATGCCGCCTGTTAAATAACATACCCTCCTGGTTATTGTACTTTAAACTATGCAAGATTTATTATAAGCCTAATTCTAATTCAATGAATGCCATCAACAGATTGTATGATGGGTCATTTTCACTGTGGGGTGTAAAAGAATCACCAAGAAAGTTGACAGACAAAGCATATTAGGAAACAATCTTGTAAATTTGATAAATGACACTTGCAAAGTTGCATTTATTCAAAAAATAATTTGTTCTATACATATGGTGACATGGGAAATCTTAAGTCATCCCCTGAGAAAACAAAAGATAAGCATCTTAAAAAAAAACTAATTTTGATGTTCTTCAGTAAAGATGGTCTATGTATCGAATTAAAACAAACCTGTCATTTAAGATAACATTTTTAACCAAAAGCAAGCCAATACTGTTAGCAAGTATGTAAATCCATTATTCAATCTGATCTCAGAAGTGAAGACTGGGCTCTTGTCTGCCCTTCCATCGAGGCTGCATATACCCTGGACAGCCACTGTGGAGGGCCATTGCCCACTGAAGTAAGTGCATGCCTCCTCCCTATATGATCAAGATGGAGACAGAGCCTGGAAATCCACAGTAAATTAACATGTACTGAATATTCTCTGAGCCCCTCAACTTCCATTGCTAAATCCTAGCTCTGTAGGCACCAATTAGAAGCACTTGGAGACAAGGTTCCCAGATGCCATGATAAACTCTGGCTACAATTAAGCAATTTGCTTACACAATAAGGCTGCTGGGTGTTTGATCAGACAATCTGGAAGAGAGAGGGCTTTCCTTCCACAATTACAATGACTTCATTATTTCAAGCTCTTGATCAGTTCTGTGATAGACAATTTTAAATTGCTAGCAATCATGTTAAAAAGTAAAAAGTGAAATTTATTAATATCTTTTTCCAAACTATATATATTTTATTCTGGGTATACTTAAAAACTTCTTACTAAGTCTTCAAAAGTCAGTGTGCATGTTACACTTACGGTACATTTCAATTCAAACTAGCCACGTTTCAAGAGCTCAGTAGGAACATATGGCTAATGGCTACAATTTTGGACAGCACAGATGTTGATGGTACCCAAGATCAAAGCTCCATTATTTTCTTATTATTCATCAAAACCAGAGTAGTCAGGAAATTAAAAAGTTGAAAAGAAATATCTGCAGAATAAATTACCTAAAAAGAGGGAGCTAAACTTTGTATAGATCATGAAAACAAAATTTCTATCAAAATCCAGAGGTTCTGCTTAAGCCATGCCAAAATTTCACTTAGATGATTGATTGCAATATTTACTTTTCATCAGTAATAGTAATAAAATGCTGCTCTATAATCTACCCTGTTAATTTAGTTAACAGAGACATCACAGTGGTTATTTTAGACCCAACCAAATTTTGGATCCTGAGTTATACAGGTTGCATGTCAATACTCACCTAATTTTATATAAGGATACAATTTCCTTCTAACTCTATGAACAGAATTTCTCCCTCAATTTCTTATCAGAAATCTCTTTGTAGATATATTTTGTAATTTTTGACTTATTTTTGTCTTAATTTTCATTTTCCACAAATCCTATTCAAAGACCTCAAAATTAATCATTAAAAAATCTTTGTTTTGCCATTCTTAGAAATATAACTTTGAGTTACACTTAGAATTTATATATTTGTAATATTAATTTTAAATTATGTATTTTATGTACCAGATTATCCATAATTTGAAACTAAAATCTCAAAAGGTAAAGGCCAAATATGAATGATTACTTTTTATCCATAGGTAAATAATCGTTTCTTTTCTAAACAAGGGCTTCACTCACTTTTGCAGTATAACCTAAACTTCACGTCTTCCAATTTTTTATGTCCAACGTACATACTATAAAAAAAGCCTAAATTCTTAAACCCAGTGTCAAGATTTAAATAATGCATTCTCAATCTATTTTTTCACCCTTTATTTATAACATGAAATGGTTTCTTCCTACTCAATTTCCTCCAAAGGCAATACACATTTTTCAGCCTCCAGTTGTTGGTACCAGGCTTTCCCCATCACAGAATGTTCTTCCTTCTCCACTTAACATAGTCAATTTCTACCCATCCTTCAAGTCCCACGTCAAATATCTCTTCTGAGAAAGCGTTTCCACAGACTCCAGCATAAAGCGATCTCTCCTTCCTCTGATCTCCTAGTGTGTATTATTTAACAGTTGTTTTATTAGGGATTTTTAAGAGAAAAAAAAATCCAAAGAAGAATAAAACAAGCAACTCTGCCTAACTTTAAGTGATTACGACTGTAGGCTCCATCAGCACAGTCGGACCAGACGTGAACACGCAGCTCTCTGTAGCTGGGACCAACACACACATACAGGCACTTCCATCAACTGTATCAACTGTGAACATTTTAACCTCCTCATCCTAACAATTAAGCCTCAGTGCCCCAAGAGAGAAGTTCCACTGGGCCAAGATCATATGTCAGGTATTTAGCTATAAACGGTGAAGAAAAGAGACCTAGGAGAAGGAGATCAGCTACTTTATAACAGAAATAGGCGGGCAAGCATCCAGGTATATTACTTCACAGACGCAGAGAAATGCCCCTTCCTGGGGGAGCTGGGATGGTGTCATAAAGGACAAAAGGATGATGGATGGCAAATAAATACATCACAGTCTAGTTTACTCATTAATATCTTGAGCTGGTATTTATCCTTAATGCTTATTTAACTTTTCCTATACATAAGATATTTTCCCCTTAATATAAAATTTCTTTTCACAAATTTTTAACATCTTCTACAATTCCCACTTTGGCTCCTACTTTGTTTTTCCCCCCATTTATGTCCTTTCTATGAATGCTGGCAAGTATTTTTACTATAATGTGAACGTCTTTAAGATCACATACGTAAAAATGTACATGTTGACACATATATGCTTTTCTTCATATTCATTCTTTCTCTTGTATCAATTTAGTTCAGTTCAAACATACAGTGAACATATTCTGTGTAAGGAACACACTAAACTCTGGGACAGAAAGATAAAAGATGTCCCCACCCTTAGGTCTAGTGAGTCTATGTTTTATAGTTTTAGAAATATAATTGCTACAATAAATCATGGTCTAATAATCTGTATTTTAAAACACCACTGATTTTGTTTCCAGAAACTTAGAATCAAATCTCAAGATTTGAAAGGTAATTTTATTAAATTACAGAATAGGGAAGAAGAAATTCTCATGAAAGCAAACATCTAAAATCTATTTCTTTAGTCTTCACACCACAAAGAAATCAGGCATTTTGTTTTACGAGTCTTAGTTTTACGTACAGTTAACTATAAATAATCTCATTTCTAATTATATTCCCAGAAATGAGAAGTACAAATACTGTTCAGCGTGTAATTTAGACCACTTGTTTTTTTTCTTGATTTCTGGCCTTTTAAAAGCCAGTTTTAAAGTAGTCTGTACAATATTTTTCCTTTGAAATATTTATTTAACTAATGATTGAATATCCATTACATAAGCTAAAATGCTAAGCATTTCTGGGACCAGAAACCTGAAAAATACAGTGTGCCTTGAATAGGTAAATTTTCAGTGAGGTAAGTTATATTTTCAGATGCCTGTAATACCAGGCGGTGTATGAAAGTTTGTGTAGAAGAGTTTAAAAAACTGCGGGAAATTCAGAGGAAAAAGGGGTTTTTTTGTCCATTGTGCTTTGGGAAATTCTGAATCGCAGTAGCAGGTAAGCTGGATTTGAAGGCTTCATTCTGCACTTCCAGCTTCATATACTGGTCATCCCTTCACCCTCTCCTCTCTGAACCCATCACTCTTCAAAGTCATACCCTGAGCTTTTTTGGACCCTTTGCTCTTGTTGCCAGAAAACTTCCAATTATCCCTATTATTCAAGGTTCAATTCAGTCATTCGAAGTAAGTTTGAGTTTCTAAATATCTTCCAAGTCCTGCACTACCAAACCCATCGTCTTTGGAAACATATACTGTGGGGACAATCACACAGGCCTAGTTGAGGTATGGAAGCTAGCTAGGGGCGGTTGACCTGAAAATGAAGTGGATTGGATGGTGGGAAGATAAGACCTTCATGGAAGGTCCAATCGGCTAGGATTATAAATATTGAGTGTTCCAGGCAAACAGGAGTAGTCATGGATCATAAGTGTTGTCAAAAGAGCTGGGGCAGACTGCACGAAGGGGTTTATTACACTACACTGGTAGGGCGAGACTCAAACCAAAACATACACGCTCTGACCCAGCAGACATCCTAAGGGGAAGGAGGGATCCCAAGGGGACAGGCTAGAGGACCCATGAGCACTCACCTGCCAATAACACTGGAAAGGTGTATGTCTGTGTCCCTATTTAAAAAGTTACATTGTGCAAAATTTTAGTAGGGGTACCTGCCTTAATTTGCTTTAATTTTGACCACAGTGTATTACAGCAGTAGGTACTGTGGGATACTCTACCCAAAGGCTTTTAGCACAGCCATCTAGGCACGGTCATGAATCCACAGCACTTCCCCCAGTGTTACTCTACTGATATTGACAGAAAAGTTCCAGGTGAAGCATTTAACTTCCAAACTTCCATTCAAAAAGGACGCTCGAGTTTAACACTTTTCATATCTCTATAAGCACGCCTGGCTGAAAAATAAGATAAGTCACTCTCACTGACGAGTTACCTGTGAATCACTAGTTATCAACGCAAGATTTCCTTCAATAATTTGTTGGCGAAAGGAGAGGACTTGACAATTTCTCTAGAGATCAATGAAAAGAATGTACAGGAAAGCAGAAATACTGCATTATCCAGGTGACTGAGAAAAGGGTTAACTCACTGACTTTTTCATCAAAATTACCTACAGATTCAAGATCCACTGTCCCACCTGCCAACTAGGTATGGTTACAAACAATGTAAGCACAACTTCACTGAACCCTCATTGTGATTCTTCAGAAATAATCTGCATTCACGTCAGCTGCCCAAATATCTAAGGCAAAAGTCTATTTTAACAACTTCAAATAACTGTCTACTGTAAGTACTAACCTATTAAAAGTGGTGTTTCTAAATCTTAGGATGGCACAACAATCCAATGCTTAAGCATCGCTAATGCATTCTAACGGTGAAAGAATATCCGTATCAAGTTAGAATTTTATAACTTTTTTAAATAATGGGTAATCTAAGCAAAAAACAAGTTAACTTTGTAACGAAATGACGTGTAAATGGGACCCAAAGCGCTGCTGGACCTGATGTTTCTCCTTCACCACTGGACTCACCCACTTGTAGTACCTGTTGCAGGAATAATCACTCTTCCCGGGACGTCCTGTCCCTGTCCGGACTCATTCTTCCCCCTGACACTGGGGCTGGTAGTCACATCACAGCTCCTAAGCCTTGCCACTGAAGCAGAAAGTAGTTAAGTCCGAGCATCTGTGGGCTGGGGGACAAGCATGGGGGTGGAACGAAGGGCAGAGACACAACCTTAAGAACTCAGCACCAGAGCTGCAGGGAATGTCAGTTACCTGTCGCTGCACCACACATCACCCCCAAACTTAAAGGCTGGACATAATTATTACCTCTCAGTTTCCACTGGTAACCAGTTCACAAAGGACACACTGGATATGATTTTCACTTCTGCTCACCAACATCAGGAACACAGCCAGAAAACTCAAAATCTAGGTCTGAAGCACGTTGGAGCTCACTGGTTCACACGCGTGATCAGAGGGGTGGATGTCAGCTGGGGGACTGGCTGGGACCATCAGTCAGAACAACCTCACAAGCAGTCTGTCCAGTTCAAGGGCAAGCCTTCCCCGAGGACAGCCAGGTAGAAGCCGCACTGCCTCTTCTGGCCAGACCCAGAAGTTGTGCAACGTCACTCAGCTACATTCTGTTGGTCAAAGTCGTCACAGAAGCCCACCCAGGCTTGAAGGGAGGGAACACAGACCACGCCTGTCGGTGGAGGCACGTCAACATCACATTGTAAGCAGAGTCTAGAGCTGATACGTATTATACACACTGTGCATCTGTATTTTCCAAAGATGGTCACACACACACACAAACACACACACACACACACACACACACACACACACTCTTCCACAAGAAGTACTAGAAAAAACAAGACGCTGTGCTGATGGCATTCTGAATTCAAACTTTTCCAAATACTTGAGAAATTAAATTAATAACATTAAGTGATTTCAACACCATTATCCTCGGTATCCAGCATATCATCTGAAAGGCATAAATATCAGTACGTTACTTAACTTTTCTGAGATTTTTTTGGGATCAGCTGCCCTTTCCAATACTGTTTCTATCAAAATCTCTGGCTTTCTGTCCGTACTTACAGCTCAGGAGCACCTGTGACCCTGGTGACACACGGCCCTGCGGGAGCTCCGCCTGCTGGCTCTCCCTGCCCAGCTGCTCCCCACCTCCCGTCCCCCGTGCGGACTCGTTCAGCTGCGGATGAGGCTTAATGTGCTATGAACTTGTGACATGAACCAGGAATGCTCTATCTCCAAATCACACGTTCCAGCACAACCCTAGGACACCCCTTCTCAGCCCACAGTCACCCATAAAAAACGAGAAGCTGCTGTTCCCAGGGCCGAGAGTTTTCGGACTAATTATCCGAACATCATGTGGTCACCACGGGCTCTGAAAACTGCCCTCCTGACTTGGCTAAAGGAACCATTTTCTAGATTAGTAAAGGCCATGTGAAGTTCTATCCAGGGTCATGTTTTCATGACTGTCCTCAGACTGTCACATTAGGGCATCACAGGCAAATCAGTACTCAAAATTCTTGACTCAATAGTCTCCAGTGCTGCATGCTGGCACCATTATTTAAAAGGTATCATATCTTTTTGTCAGAAATGTAATTATATGTCTCAGTACCCAGGATTTCACAGCTAAGATCATAGTCTTTGCTGAAAATGTTCTATGACCTAATTTTTCTAACAACCTAATAGGCCTCTATATATGATAACCAAGTTACCCAGTATTTTGTGCCTTTAGAAAGCCATCATTATACAAGTGGACAGAAGTGCTCCAAACAGTTACAACTATGAGTTGAACAAAGGGAGATCCTGTTAGGAGCTTGTCTTTACAACACAGGCAGCTATTAAATTTGACTTCTAAGTTAAACTGAAATATCCATCCTCTAGTTGTTAATAACTGAGTGAAGTGTGTCAAAAACACAGTCATTAGATGTAATAGTCTGTGCATTAGCAACTTTGTGAACAGTTCAAGTTCAATGTCTTATATACCATATGTATAATACGTATTAGTCACTTACATGTAAGATATATATCAAGAAATATGAAGGTAAAGATACTGAATTTTCCTCATTGGATGCATACATAAGTCTTAGGCTATTTACTATAATTTAACCTCCACCTTTATCAAACATATTACCTTCTTTTGATGGAGTTATGCGGAAGGAGAAAATCATATTCCTTCAATCGGAAAAAAAAAATCACATTCTGCACAAAATGCAGCATATGTATTGGACAACTTTGGGAATGTGATCAGCGGGACCTAAGTCTTCCTGTATGTGAAGATGACTTATCTGAGCACTTTTCACTGTACCATGAGCTTACAACTTTAAAACAGATTACAAGCCTGAGCATAATCTCAGGAACCTAGAAAGCCAATGTTAGGGACTGGCTCAACAAGCACCAGATTAAATATCCAAGAAGACATAAGTGGTGCAATTTAAGAGATATTTACTCAGCTTTACACACATCGTATGGTACTGTCTATAAAAGCTGAGAATTTCCCAGTTAAGGTATTTCTTGTTTAAAGCAGGCTCCCACCTCTGCAGTGAAAGATAGGATTAATTTATCATCTCTCTTGTTAAATATTGCAGTTACTTTTGTTTTGCGTTAGCACTTTATAAAAGCAAATATAGGAAGGAAGGAAAATAGGTGTTTATTTTTATGTTCAGTTTGGTGACAAACTGAAGAATTCTTCTTTCCAACCTGTGGGAATAAAATGTGGGAAGAAAAATTCCTTCATTCGTGTTGAATTTGAAGCTGGTCAGTCATAAGCTCCACTAGTAACTTCAAATGTAACATCAATGCAACCATCGCATACTGAATATAAATGACTATAATCACAAGACAGAGATTGTCAGAGTAGATAAAAAGGCATGTCCCAACGTTACGCTGCTTAAAAGAAATGTACTTTAAATATTAATATCTAAGTAGGTTAAAAGTAAGGGGATGGAAGTGACAGACCATCCTAAACTAATCAAATATGCTCTGACTACATTAACAGTAGGCCAAGTAGACGACAGAAGAATGCAGCCAAGAATGAGCAAAGTCTTTTCAAAATGATAAAAAGGTCGATTCACCTAGAAGACAAGAAAGTCCTACACTTTACACGCACAACAGATCTTCAAAATACATGAAGCAAAACCTGACAGAACTGCGGAGAAATAGGCATTTCCACATCTATAGTTGAAGATTTCAATACTACTTTCTCAGTAATTGATAAACAGGTAGACAATCCAAAAGTTTATGGAAGACTTCAGTAATACTGTTATCAAATCAACTCATTTGAAAATTTTAGAGTAATCTCCTCAGCAGCAGAATATACACATTCTTCTCAAGTGCACAAGAAGCACTTACCAGACAGACATCACATCGTAACAAAAGTCTCAAATTCCAAAGGATTCAATTCATACAAAGTATGTTCTCCGCCCACAGTGGAACTAAAAATTAACAAACATAATTCTTACATAATTGGAAATTAAATAACTCCTAAATGAAACGTGGGTCAAGGCAAAAATCAAAAAGAAAATGAGAAAGTGTTCTGAACTGAATACAAATGAAAGCACAAAATACAAGTGAAATGCCACTAAAACCATACAAAGGCAGAAATGTAGAGCATGAAATTGTATTAGCAAAAAAGAAAGCTCAAATTCATGATCTCGTGTTGCATTTTAGCAACAGAAAAAGAGCAAATTAAATACAAAATTAGGAGATGAAAGGAAGTGTTAGTGATCAGAACTCATACAAACAGAGGGGAAAAAAGATAAAGAAAACTCAATGTAAACCCAAACTGGCTCTTACAGGGGAAAAAACAAGTGACTCTTGTCAGAGTAGTCTGGGGGGAAAAAGGGTTAAAAGAAAACGTAACTACAGATCAGATTCTACAAATACAAAGAGAATTTCAATCTATTCAGCAACTCCAATGACATGACAAATTCCTTCAATGATAAAAAAAAACTTAACTTGAGAAGCTCTGTATCTATTACAGAAAATGACTTTGTAATTTAAGAAACTTTCCAACAAGGAAAGTTATTGGGGTTCATATGTCTTCACTGGTGAATTCTACCAAATATAAGTGGAAAAATTTGGAGTACCTCCTAATATATCCAATTAGGCCAAAACTAACCATTGTAAAGAAAACTACATGACAGTATGTTTCATCGACACAGATAAAAATTCTTTTTAAAAAATTGATTAAAAAGATAATTTTTTTCAAATTTATTTTTTCATTTATTTTAATGGAGGTACTGGGGATTGAACCCAGGACCTTGTGCCTGCTAAGCATTCACTCTACTACTGAGCTATACCCTCCCCCCCATAAATATATTTTAAAACATACATCATAATTAGGATTACAAGTTTGGTTTTCATTTGAATCTGTATCAATAGTCACCATATTATTAACAAACTAAGATATAAAAGGAGTATGATGATCTTAATAAACCCAGAAAAAGCATTTTGACAAAATCCAACATCCATTTCCTGATACTCTCAGCAAAGCAGGAATACAAGGGAACTTGTTCAACATAAAGGACATCTACAATAAATCTACAACTAACACCAAATTAATGGTGAGACACTGCTTTCTCTCAAAGCTCAGGAAAAAGACAAAAAAAATATTTCACTGTTTTACTGAACAGTGAACTTTGGGCATTTTACTCAGTGTAACAAGTCATTGAAAAAGAACAGATAGAAAAGTGAGACTATCTTAATCACATGTTTATTGTACATGTGTGTGTATGTAGGAAATCTGATACAATCTACAAAAAGCTACAAGAGTAGTAAGTGGCTTAGTAAGGTTGGAGGATATAAGATCAATAAAATACTGCCTTTGCCCATACTAGCAATAAACAATTGAGAACTGAAATTTCAAAAACAATTCACAATAGCATCAAACTTAACAAATTCTTTGGAATAAATCTGACAAAAGTTGTGCAGGACCTGTGCATTGAATACTACAACACATTGCTGAGAGAAACTTAGAAATACCCCAATAAAGGGGAAAACATACTGTTTTTGAGTCAGATGACTCAATGTTGTGAAGATGTCAGTTCTCTCTGAATTGATCTATAGATGCAATGCACTCCCAGCAACAACAACAACAAAAAAACAACAGGACTTTTTGTAGAAATTGATAAGGTGATACTCTAATTCACATGGAAATGCAAAGAAGTTAGAATAGCCAAAACACTTCTAAAAGAATAAAATTAGAGAGTGCAATCAGACCACAAAATTTTAAGTCATAAAAAGACAGTGTGTAATTGGCATCAACACAGGCAAGTAAATCAATGAAATGGAACAGTAAGTCCAGAAGTGGGCCACACACACGCACAAGTGATATCTGACATAGGCTAAAAGACAATTCAGTAAAGAAGGTGTTGTTTTCCAAATGTAGGAAAGTTGTATGGCCAAGTGCAGAAAAAAGTGAACTCTATTCCACACCTTATACAATATACAAAAATTAAATCAAAATGGATCATATAATTAAATGTAAAGCTTAGAACTAAAACTTCTAGAAGTAAACGCACGTGAAAGGTCTTTGAAATTGGGCTTGCAAAGATTTCTTAAATACGACACTTAGAGCAGTAATTCATGAAATAAATTGGTAACATTGGCCTTATCAGAAATTTAAATGTCATCTTCAATATATACAGTTAAAATGTAAAGCCAAACCACAGTCTAGGAAAAATTTTTTGCAAGTTATGTATCTGAGAAAGAATTGTATCTTTCTCAAATACAACCATACCTGAATTCTATCTTCTTGCAAGTTATGTGTTGGAGAAAGACGATAAAAGAATGCTCAAATCTCAGTATTTTTTTTTTACAAACCTAATATAAAAGACAGACAAAATACATGAACAGATATTGCATCAAAAAATATATGGATGGCAAAAGACAAGAAGAGATGCTCAACATTAGTCATCTGATAAGGCCAATGTTACCAGTTGTTCTTTGCACATCTTTCTCTTTTCTACCTTCTTGTAGACGGAGTAATTCTAGACCTCTTTTTTATTTCCCCTATAAGCTTATTGGCTGCACTTCTTTGTTTGAAATAGGTTTACAATATACACTTTTTAGTGTATTTTCAATACACACGGAAGAGCCTTACAACTGTATACTTCTGCTTCCCAGAATGGGAAGAGCCACAGTAGGGAGTGTCAGTCCCGTCTACTGAGCTTGACATCGTCTGCCATTCAGAACACCATTCTGCCTGTGTTCAGGACCACTCCCACTTCCGTTAGATGCGGTCTCATAGGGATGAACAGAATCAAGCAGTCTGACTGGTCCCTCTGCAGCCCCCGAGTTACCCTCCCTGTTAGATGCTCCTCAGCCTCTCCTGCTCCCGGGGTGCCCCACCTCCAGGCATTTACCACCCTTGACATGCCCGCTATCAGTTGTGAACTTCTCTCCTGCAGACTCTCAATATTCAGTGAGCTGCCCTTCACCCTCAGTACAATCTTACCTACTTTAAGAATTCCTCACAGTTCCTGCTCCTCTGAGAAACCCTTTTATTCTTTTTGACCATGCTGTATTTAGATGTTTTCTATCATTACAGTTTGTTTATATAGTTTGAGGTAGGAGCAAAGACTGAAGCTTACAACCAGTTTGTCCAAGCTGACAATGTAAGAACATCCTGGCAGGAAGAAACAGCCTCAACTGAACTTTAACTTTTAAAACTCTTTAAGGCATCATGCACAGTATTCACCCTCTAAGAAATGAGCCCGAGGCACAGCGAGATCAAAGCAAGCCCTCTGTCCACATCCCCTCAACCACACTCAGCTTCTAGTTTAGTCAAGTCGACCGAGCACACTAGAAAAGAGGCAAAATTATTGGTATCAATGATCCATTACATTTAAAAATAGTGATATGTATTACAAGATTTTTACAAGATCACAAGATAATTATTACAAGATTGCTGAATGAGTATTACAATAAATTGGGAAAATTTAAAAGCAAATAAGTCCCTTCAGTTAAAGCAGAATAACTCTGAATGTCCACACATCTGCAAAATGTACTCCTTTTTCCTTTCCTTCTCAGCCCAGTTAAGGTCATTTCACAGCAGGCCTGTAGACACTGGTACATGTTGGAGACCAGTGTAAATAAGGGACCACTAAAGAGAGGGAGTGTTTCCCAGGGTAAAGAACGGGAGTCATAGCATAAGATGCTTCTCCCAGCAAGAGCTCTTAACCATCCACTCTCCCACCTACTAACAGATCTGAGCTGTTCAAGTATTTTTCAATAGGAAGATAAACTTTCTGGCAGGAGTCTTGGATATGTTGATAACATTTAGTCTATAAAGTCATCGAGGCAGCTATTCTGCGTGCTGGGCTTAGGCTGAGTCATAGCTGGCCTTCCATGGAGGGTGTAATACCATTTTGAAAATCACACCTGAGGCTCAACCAGCCACAAATTTCTTCTTTTCTTTTCTTTTCTTTTTTTTTTTTTAAGCTGAGAGGGGGCAAGGCCATCGACTAAGGATGGATTCTAGTGTCACAGATACCAGTGAGAAATGCAGGCTGGTTGGCAGGCTTGGCTAAATCCTACAATCACTTAGGGAGAAAGAAGCTTTAAAACACATCAGGCCACACCCCAAGCCAATTAAACCAGCCTCTGGTGCAGGGATCAGGGGTCTGACGTTGAATGCTCCCCAGGTGATTCCGCTTACACTGCAGAGGAAACTGAGAAACTATCAGGCAGAGCTTTTGAGTCAGTGGTTTAGGCCATCAGAAAGCTTTCTGCTTGATTTTACTTTATCCTCCAAGTTACTGATTCCTTTTACCCTCCCATTCTATTTACCACCGCTGAATCTTCTTCCAGAGGAAGTTATCAAATTCAGAATACCTTGAAACAAGTACTTTTGAGAATTTCTATCTACATTCATTTGAAAACAAAGGAACATTTAAAGTGATTGTTTCTTCCACCCTTCTTACATTTAAATTACAAAAAACTCAAAATAGATCTTTCAAATATAGTTCTTTTTCTCTGTAAAACATTCCTCTGTAATTATAGCCATTACAAAAGCATTTTAATTTTAATTGAATGTTTCATTATTCCTGAAGTGACTCAACCTGCAGTGCTCTCCGCACTCATTAGTCTCAAGAAAACAGTCAACTCTCAGATACTTCACAAGGCAGCAAAATATGTACTACAGTCCATGGAACAGCTCTTCCTAAAAAGGTAGTTGTTACTGTAAACAACTTTCATTTCCAAGAACAATGTGGACAGTGTTAATTTTAAATTTTACTTCTCTAAACATAAGAAAAGTATGAGATGGTTTAAGTCCTTAGTGGCCTTTAAGTGTGCTTATGAGATTGCACGGAAGGAAAAAAAAAAAAGGATTCCCTTCCTATTTCTAGCCGCAGTTAAACATACAGAACCGTTTATCCCATGAGCAGTGATGAGTTTGCCCTGGCTCCGTCCGTGGCCAGCTCGCTCAGCAAGGCCCTGGAACCCACAGCACACTTGTAACAAATGAATAATTAGAGGCCCCGCGGTTGTTGCTCTGCCAGTTTGAAAGCAGAGTAGAGAGACTCCCTTCCCCGCTCAAGCTGCGGGGCGGGATGGCGGGGGGACGTACTATCGCTGAACCTCAGAGAAACCTAAAAGCAAGGGGCCACAGGAGAGAGCAGCCTCAGGGAACCGGATGGGGAACGGCGTCTTGGGTCTCAGGCGGCTCTAGGGACGCCTGCAGAGAATTTGCGGGGCGTCACTGACGGCGCCCAGCACGCCTGCAGGGGTAACAAGTCACCACAAACACAGCGCCTCAAGACAACAGAAGGGGTGTCTCACCATCAGAAGTGTGACACCAGGGTGCTGAGTGGGGCCCGAGGGAAGACGTCCTTGACTGTTTCGGCGTCTGGAGGCGGCCTGGCGTCCCTGGAGCAAGACGCCGCCTTCGCATCCCGCCTCCTACGGCGGCGCGGAGCCGCCCGCCTCCCCCTTATAAAGGCTCGGTGATCACGCTGCCTCCACCCGGATCACCTGGGCTCCCACCTGCAGCCCCGTCACTGATTCCCACCACGGGAGGCGGTGCTGCCACGGGTTCCAGGACGAAGACGCGCACGTCTCGGCGGGGTGGGCGCGTCACCGTCAAGCCGACCACGAGTCCCACCAGAAGTTACACTTACGTGTGGTTTTTCTGCCTGAAAACCCGTTAGGGATCCCACACGAGAGCTGTGGCACTAAAACCTTTGGGGAACGTCACACCAGCTGAGATGGGAGGAGAGGTGGAGCCCATCTGATGTGATAGTTTTCGCACAGAACACAGACGACGGAGGACGGTGACTAAGTGGGTAGACGTGTGACGCCGGGCTCTCTGCCCGCAGCTCAGGGGGACCTGCTGTCCGCGCAACCTTCCCGCACGCGCGGCTCTGCGTCGGGTCCTGGACGGGCGGGGCCCCACTTAGCACCGCAGGGGGGTCCTCATCTGCCCACCTGCCCCCTGAGCCAGAGAGTTTAGGTAATCCGGGCAAGTCACAAAGCCGGCGGGCGGCCAGGCCGGGCCCCTCGCCCTGGTCTGTGGACCGGAGGCCTCGGGGCCGGCGCCGCACGAGATGCTGTGACCGGCGGCGCGGGGGCGCGAGGAGGGCGCGGGGGCACCGCGGTGCGACCCGGAGACCCGCGTCCCCGCCTCCCCGCCGGGCTCAGCTCCCGCCCGGGCTGGGGCTGAACTAGTCATTCGTAAAAGGAAGGCAGCCATCCATCTGTCTCTTACTTATTTCTCTGAGTCTCAAAGGGGACGTGTCATTGCTTCTTCCAGAAGGTGTGAGGGTAACAAGCGTCCAGGTAAACGGCTCACTCTCAGGGTTTCCTTAAAAACTGAGTAGTCTTGCCTCCTCTTGCTGATGACACTGACCTTTTGGTTAACCTCAAATCCCCTCCTCCAGGACACCGACCTCCGCCTCCTCACGCCCATCTGACAACCATATAACTAGCACACCAAGAGAAAAAAAAATAGAATAGTAAAAATATCCCAGCCAATCGAATAGAAGGAAAATGAAAAGTAAAATACTGAGAGAAAATAGGAATAACACAGTAGTATCATATAATTCAAGCCCAATATGTAAATAAAAGGACAGTGAACCATGTGAAAGAAAATGCTTGAAGCCTGAATGAAGACCGCACAAGCATACACTTGCTTCTGAGAGATGTATCTAGTGTAAGCATGCAGAAAATTTGAAGTAAAGGATGGAAATGATGTAACATGTAAACACAAATCAGAGAACCAGCGCATAGGCAAACCTCAGATATCGTGGGTTCGGTTCCAGACCACAGCAACCACTCGAATATCACAATAAAGCGAGTCACGTGTATTTTTTGGTTTCCCAATGCATAAAAAGTTATTTTTACATTGTACTCTATTAAGTGTGCGATATCATTATGTCTAAAAAATACATACCTTAATTTTAAAATATTTTATTGCTAAAAAAAAGCTGGGGGAGGGCTCCAGCCGTGAGCAGGAGCTTGTGTGGTGTGGACCTCCCACCAGTGCATTAAAGGAGGGAGCGCCCAGGCTTCCTTCTCAGCTTGCCCAGGTGTGGGGCAGAAGGGGAAGTGGAGGTGAGGCTGAAAAGCTGTCAGCAAACTTCAAAATGTGGCATCCAACTCTTTATTACACATCCTCTCCCCCGTAGCTTGGGCACTGCCAATTTCTAGGTCTTAGATCCCAAAGAAGATATGTTTCCATGAAGGATCACAACAACGGTTGCCCGGAATCACATGGTGAAGCTGCCACGTTATCCCTATGGCTCATCAATCAGCAACAAATGGGGAACAGCTGACTGAGGCTATTTATCAAGGGGAACTTGGAATTGCTGCCTCAAAAGTGGCTCAAGAATAATTTCTAGAATTCGCCCCTGTCCAGTGATACAAGTTAGTAACAGGATACAACGTTCCCCCAATAATTAAGGTCACTAATGACTCAGAATTTCAGGGATAATTTGGTACAGTCTGTCTAACTATAACTGGATAGGGCTCTCGCTGAGGGCAAAGAGAACAAGTAATCGGTATTGGAAGACAGATCTTATAAATAGCAACTCAAGCCTTGTGACATTAGTCTTCCACTAATATTTATATATGATGAGTTGGTGATGGTGTTCATTAAGCTATATGATATTAAAAGGGGATGATGGTTGGGCTAGTAGAAAAAAGACAAAGAACCGTACAGAGACTGGGAAGAAGTTTTGGTCTCCTATTTTTGGGTTCATAATGGGCACATCATCTTGACACCACATTGGGCAGAAATACAATATTGCCACTGATGAGTTTGGAAGTTTAAATAAGAGGATAATATATATAAGGAACTGACTGTCCAAGGGGGTGGTCTTACCAGATGCAGTTTGTTGATTTTCAGAAATACTCTCACCCTTCTAAGCTCTCCCTGCATTCTCTGGATTAATTTTGCAGCAGGTTCCGGTTATGTTCTTGTACTGAGAGGCACTGCATACAATTTGGAAAGCAGAACAAAAGAGAAAACATCCTGATTTGGTGACCACTGGAGGCAGGAACGTGGGCACCCACATGGCAGGTGTGTGGTCTTACTCATGACTTGGAATCTTATCTTTTGAGAAGTACTAACCTCAGTGCTGCAGGCAAGTTGGATCATTCATAGCTGAGACCAGGGATCTAAAAGGGTATTTATTTGGGGGAAATGAAGTGGATAAGATGATTATTTATATAACTAAATAGATTTTGTGTTGTATCAAATGTAGCCTAAAGGATGAAGAAGAATTAGTCATTTTTGGTGAACATGTGCCTTCCCGAACTTCTAGTCTGTTCTGTTTATGGGTCAGGGCGTGTATTTTAAACATTTTTAAATAGAGCTTGACCATTAACTGTCTCTAGTTTATTATTAGTTATACAGGGTAAAATGCAGTTAGAAATTTTGGTAAGAATATTTTATGAAATAAAGCAATCGTCATAATAATGTAAGAAGCCAGGACCACAACTATTCAGTTCCTAACTACAATTCATAATTGCTATCTAAGTTTTACCATATGCATATATCCTTCCCTAAGAGGACAAAGGTAAACCTGGTTTTTAAAATGTAGAGCGGCTTTTATCATTTTATGTATAATCATAGTAGCCTAAATTGCACATGTCTTCAATAACATAATTCATATAATTGCTCTGCTTTGGTTAGCCTGAAGCTCATAATTTCTCTGATTTGTCCTGAGCATGATACAAAGACAATAAATATATGGGTCATCAGGTGCTATTATTAAGTCAGTATTCAGTTAATATCAGGGAAATTAGAGTTTTCTGAAAGTTTAATTTATTAGGGAAAAAACCACTCTCTATTACACTACACCTTTTTTTAACCTCTATCTTTATTATAGAGAATGAAATAAATGATCATTTATCTCAGTATCATTTGGATACTGGATTTGCCTCTTTAAGAAAAATCAATGTTGTAAAGACAAGTTGAGAAAAATAAAATGAGATTTATTTTATAAGCATGAATTTTCATTAATGCTTGTGGTTGCTGAAACTTTGAAACAGAGATGGAAATGAAGAGAAAAATATTTTCTCGTAAATATATTTCTTTTAGTTATTCTTTAAAATTACCCAATTTTCCTTCCACTCACCAGGTACCGGATTTAATTCAAAGCAGTAAAGTGGAAAATGTTTTAAATAAGTGAGTACAGGATTTTCTAGCCGTTCAAATAAAAATTTGAAACAGCAGTGTCAGAGCTCATGTGTGTCTACTTCATAACAATTCTACAATTGTACTAAATTTTTACCTTTGTTAACTATTGGTAGATGCCACAATTACTGACCACCAAAAACATAGGTGGCCAAAAAAATGTAGGTTTATTTAGTTTACAGCAAGGGATGATACATACAAGAATGACCATGGGGCATTTCATAGGAGAAGTTAGGGCAGGACAATCTTAGAATGTGGTGGACTATAGTTAGTCTAGATTTGTCTTGGTGAAGATTGGTCAGGATGCATAAACTAGGCAAAAGGCTGGAATAATCAGCAGTCTTATCATTAAAACACACACGTCCATGTAGAGATGTGGGAAAGTTTTTCTATGAATGTCAGGAAGAATCCAGCTGGTACAGAGTAGCGTGACAAGTCCACCAGGCAGACAGATCGCCAAGGGCAAAGACCCCTAGATGGGCTTAAACATGTTGGGTTTGAGCGATCAGAAGAAGATCGGGGCGACAATACTGCAGTGGCCAGAGGAGACTGCACAGTGCCTGGTATGTGTCAGGATACAGGTACGTGCTCAGGATACAGGAGTCGTTACTCACATAAGGGATGTGTAAGGGGCAATGCAATGGAAAACAGACCTCTGGGAATAACAGGTGTATCATTATGTATAATAATGGCCATGGTGTGTGAAAATAATACCAAATAAAAGATTGCCACAGCCTGATGCATGGTCTGATGACAGCTGTCGATTTTGATTGGGAACCAGTGACAAGTCACATTCCAGACCCATGAAGTACTTCATTTTGTCCGGTTTCCTATAATTTGCCACTGAATGTCTTGCAGCCTCAAGTGACATGGGAACCAGCCTCTCCAGACCTCAGGAGGGTCTCCTCATGGCCAGACTCACCGGCCCCTGCCAGGCGAAGCCGAGGTCCCTCCCCACCTCTGGGCCAGAGTTCCTGAGCAGGACTTCATTATGCAAACTGACTATCCTCGTGGGGACACTGTCCTTGATATTATCAAATAAACGCCAAGGACTGAGAAGTAGGAGTTTTTCTTAAAAAGAAATATACACGAAATGATTGGCATTGAAGAGGAACCAAAAGTTGGCATGATTTAGCTTGGTCCACACGCAACAATGAATCTGTATTGGAGTCACACAGACACTGAAATATTGATTTTTGTTCTAATAAAAATACAGACCTGAGCTTTGAGTTTACTTCTTAATGGGAAGCCATTTTTCCCTTTGTGATGACTCCTTTAGGCATTTTTCTGTGTGTGAATGTTCATGTGAACTAGACTTTAAAAGGGCCATGAGTAATCATCCTACAACCTCTCTGTAATGTTGCTTTGGTTTTGACTAGGTCAAAAATGACATACTCCATCTCAAAAACAAATATTAAAAGGTGGTCTGGTATGTATTTTAAATCAATACCACTACTAAGGTGATTATTAGCCAATCTATTCTAACCGGTATTTTTTTAAGACAAACAGGATACTTTAACATTTAATAAACATTGCCACTTAACTGACTTTAGAGATTACTTATTCTAGTAAAGATTAGTTTTCCACACTGAAGAAAGATGAAGAAATAGAATGTAATGGAAGACAGTAAATACAACCTATTTTACTTTTACTCGAGAGCATGTTCTGAAAATTGGTTGTTCTTAAAACAGTGGATGTAATCCCATAGTTTTTTTACTCCTATATGATATGCTAAATTGTAATTATTCAGGGCAGTGAAGGAGACTTTGTTTTGACTATCTCAGAGTAGTAGATAATAAAATATGTAGTATATAAGCCAATTTATAATGTACTTTACTTATGTAAATAATCTTGGATCCATTCCATAAGGTAGGGAGCACTGTAATTTCTATACAACTAAAATATCACTAACAAAAAGACAAAAGAATAACTTTATTGCTTCTATAAAAATATATAAAATCAGTGACAGGGAGATTTTAGACTATGAGTGATTTGAGAAGCATTCACAAAACGTATTGTGTTTCAACTTTTAAAGGCATGAATGTTTTCATTAACTACCAAGCACACAATTGTATGAGGCATAATTATCTTAGTAAATACAGCAGTAGTCAGATCTTAAAGCAAGCCCCTTCCTTATATTCATTCTTGATCTAATGATACAGGCCATAGTTTTTAAAGATTACTTTATCCCACATGCTCTGGATAAATTTAGTAAACCAACATTTTTTTCTTTTGTTTTGCACTTGGCTGTAATATGGTAAAAGGCCACTCAAAACAAGATCAATAAATATTATTCACTTGAATTTTCATATGCAAAAAGTGACTGAGTTCAATAATTTTACTTTAATTCATCAGAACTTCAGCTAATGTTCCATCTGTGTGTGATTATATAATTTAAAATATGTACTTTTGTGCCACTTCTCTGACTTAAATAGATGGAGGGCTGTATTTTTAACATTTAGTTTGTTTTACTTTTAGCCACTCTGGTAGGTATGTAATGGTACCTTACTTAGTTTTAATTGTACTTGTTTGATGACTAAGGATCATCATTTAGCACCTTTTCATATACGTTTCAGCCGTCGGGAAACATCCTGTTTATAGTGTAAGTTCATGGTCTTTGCCATCACTTTATTAGTTTGTCTTCTTATTCTTTGGAAAATTTAAATATATGTATATACACATATATGTATGTCTATTTCTATATCTATATTTACACCTAGGTCTGGATCTAGATCTAGATAGACAGATCTGGATATATCATCATTGTTACATGTGTCACAATTATCCTCTTCTACTCTGAGCCTTGGCTTTTAACTCTCTGAATGCTGTATTTTTTATTTTGTTTTGATGGGAGGGTCATATGCAGTTCTAAGATATAATCCAGAGATTTCCCGTATACTGGAACACTGTGCAAAATTAAAGTATAATATCAAAACCAGAAAATTGATATTGATGTAATCTACCATCTTACTCAGATTTCACCAGTTTTACACACATTCATTGCTGTGTGTATTTTAATCAAAAAAAAAATCTTAAGACAAATGGAAACACAACATTTCAAAACTTATCAAACACAGCCAAAACAGTTCTAAGAGGGAAGTGCAGAGTTATAAATGCATATATCAAGAAAAAGAAAGATTTCAAATAGACAACCTGACATTACACCTCAAAGAACTAGAAAAATAAACTAAGCCCAAATTCAGTATAATGAAGGAAATAATAAATATAGAGCAGAAATAAATGAAATAGAGAAAAAGGGAAAACTACAGAAAAGATTAACAAAACTAAGATTTTGTTCTTTGAAAAGATACACTAGACTGTGAGAAAGGAGAGATGACTGAAATAAATAAAATTATAAATGAAAGAGAAGACATTACAACAGATGCCACAGAAATATAAAGGTTCAAAAGAAACCACTATGAACAGTTATACACCAACAAATTGTGAACCCAGAAAGTGGATAAACTTCTGGAAATATATAACCTACGAATACTGAATCATAAACAAACAGAAAATCTGAACAGATCAATAACAAATAAGGAGGTTGAGTCAGTAATCAAAATACTCCCAACAAATAAAAAATTAGGACCAGAGAGTTCACTGGTGAATTTCACCAAAAGTTTACAGAATTAATGTCAATCCTTTTCAAACTCTTCCAAAACATTAAAGAGGAGAGAACACTCCAAAATTTATTTTGTAAAGCCAGCATTATCCTGATACCAAAGCCAGATGAGGACCTACAAGAGTAGAAAACTAAAGGCTAATATCCATGATGAATCTATGGGTAAGAAGTCTCATCAAAATACTAGCAAACAGAATTCAACAAAACAATGAAAGGATCATACACCATAAAAAAGTGCGATTTGTACCTGGGACGCAAGGATGGTTCAACATATACAAACCAATACATGTGATATTATCACATTAATAGAATGAAAGATAAAAATCACAGGATCAAATCAACAGATCCAGAAAAAGCATTTGACAAAATATACCATTCTTTTATGATAAAATTTCTCAACAAATTGGAAACAGAAGAAACATGCCTCAACATAATAAAGGCCATATATAAGTCCATAGCTAACAGCTGAAAGATTTTTCTCTAAGATCAGAACAAGGCAAGGGTACCAGTGCTCACCATTCCTAATCAACATAGTTGTACTGAAAGTCCCAGCCAGAGAATTAGGCAAGAAAAAGAAATAAATGCATCCAAATTGGAAAGGAAGAAGGAAAATTGTCTCTGGTTGTAGATGACATGATCTTAGATATAGAAAACTCTAATGACTCCACCAAAAAAACTTTCTAACACCTATAAATAAATGCAGTAAAGCTGCAGGATAAAAAAAAAGTCAGCATAAAAAATCAGTTGCATTTCTATTTATTCATAACAACTCATCTGAAAGAGAAATAAAGAATATAATCCCATTCACCATAGCATCAAAAATAATAAAATACTTAAGAATAAAATTAATGATGGAGATGAAAGATAGGTATATTGAAAACTATAAGATACTGAGAAATGAAATTGAAGATACACTTGAATGGAAATAAACCCCATGATCATGTATTGGAAAGAATAATATTGTTAAAATGTCCATAGTACCCAAAGCCGTCTAAGATTCAGTGCAATTCCTATTAAAATTCCAATGGTATTTTTCATAGAAATGGAAGAAACAATCCTAAAATTCATATGGAAACACAAAAGACCCCAAAGAGTCAAAGCAATGTTGAAAAGATGAACAAAACTGGAGGCACCACACTTCTTGATTTTAAACTATACTACAAAACTAGAGTAATCAAAAAAGTATGTGGCTGGCATAAAAACAGGCATATGAGACCAATGGAATAGAATCACATGTCCAGAAATAAACCCAAGCATAAACAGTCAAGTGATACTTGGCAAGGGAGCCAAGAGTACTCAATGTGGAAAAACAGTCTTTTCAATAAATATTGTGGGGAAAACTGGATATCCACATGAAAACAAATAAAACTGGACAGCTACCTCAAAATTGGGTGTTTGAGATTTGCAGATACTATCCACTATGTATAAAATAGATAAACAAGTTTATAGTGTACAGCGCAGGGAACTATATTCAATATCTTATAGTAACTTATAATGAAAATAAATATATGTGTGACTGAACTATTATGCTGGACACCAGAAATTCACACAACATTGTAAACTGACATTTATACTTCAATTTTTAAAAAAGCTAAAAAAAGAATAAGAAAAAAGGGCAAATACTACAAATATAAAAAAAAATACTGAACTCATAGAAACAGAGTAGATTCGTGTTTGCTAGGGGTGAGGAAGGTGAAATCATGGGTAAAGATAGCCAAAAGGTACAAACTTCCTGGTATAAGATGACTAAGTCCTGGGCATCTACTATAAAGCATGGTGATGACAGTATTATGTACGTGAAACTTGCTAAGAGAGCAAATCTGAAAAGTTCTCATAACGTGTGCACATGAACACACACACACAAGGTAATTAAGTAAGGGGATGCATGTGTTAACTAATCTTACTGTGGTAATCATTTTGGGATGTATCTGATTATCAAATAATTACTTATGCACATTAAAGTTACACATCTATGTCACTTATATCTCAATAAACCTGGAAAAAATAAAAAATAAAAATGTAATTCCTTTTTCTTCTTGCTGCTCTTGCCTCTACTGAGAAATCTGCTATTACTCTTATTTTTGCCCTATTGAAGAAAACGTGATTTTTTACTCTGGCTGCTTTGAAGATTTTATATTTATCTTCGTTCAGCAGTTTTATATAATCCATGCAGGTGTGATTTTCTTTTTATTCCTTCTAACGAGGGTTCATCAAACCTCTTCAATTGTAGGTTGATGTCTTTGCCAGTTGTGGACATTCTCATGCAGTGCTAAATCACATACTGTTTTTGTTCTAGTCTCTTCTTTCTCTTGGACTCATGCTACACATATTTTAGACTTTTTTTTCAGAATATCCTGTATATCATTTATACTCTGCTCTGAATTGCCCATCCTATTTCTGTATGTGTTTAAAAGATCCTGGATATTTTTTTCTTTTTAGTTTCCTAATTCTGCCTTTTGCCGTATTTAGTATGTTAATAAGTCCACTTCTCTAATTATTATTTTCAGTTATTGTATTTTTAGTTCTAAAATTCTAAGTTGACTTTCTTATAGATTCCAGGTCTGCTAAGTCTCCATTTTTCCTTGTTGTAAAATTTTTTTTTAATTTTAAGTCCATTATCTATAAATAACTTGAATAATTAGATCACTGGTTGATCTATCTTTAGCTGCCTTTTTTTAATCTTGGTTTTTCAAGCACTTTATAGACATGTCTGGTAATTTCTAGTTATAAAAATTATTGAGTTTTTCACCTGATCATCTCCCTCAAAAGAGGATTCATCTTCATGAAGGAACAGACTGTTTTGGCGGATCACCCGGGACTGGTCAAGAAAAGGTGTGGGGCTTTGTGAAGTTTGGACCTTCTTTGGTCAGCTCTTACCCCTAAGGCACAGGCACTGCTCTTGGGGGCACAGACATCCTGGGATCTTAACTCTCCCAGTGTTCTTTGGGATCATGCAATGTGTTCGTCTCTGAACTCCTGCTTCATTTTCCCTAGAACCATTTAACTGCTGAAGCAGCAGCCTAGTTCTTTAGATCTCAAACTGCAGCCTGCTACGTGGTTTCTGGATGTCTCTCCCTGAGCCCCCCATGGTTTAGGAAGTGGTCAAAAGCCTTGGTGGTAAATTTCATGTTGCCTCCCACGCACGTCTCTGCAGTTATTTCTTCCCTCAAGTTCCGTTCTTGGAGAGCCCAAACACCAGCCTCTGTCTCCCCAGCACAACGCTAGCTCTAGGCCCCCACTTTCTGCTCTGCCTCCTCACCCGTGGACTTGGCAAAACCCCGAGGAAAAAGGCAGAGACGAAGGATCTGAGCCCCTCTACTTCCATCTGTTCTGACTGTTCTCTGAAGCTTTCAAAGAGTTGCTTTATGTCCTTATTCAGCCTTTGTATTTGTTTACAGAAGGGTTAGTCTGATGGGTGCTACCTTGTCGTGGCTGACAATGGAAATCATCGAAATACGTGAGTTTTCAGTTATGAGAAACCTAAGTAAACACATCTCTTGAATAAACGTGACATCTCTGAACACTGAATAATACTGACGCAGTTACTTCTCTTTGTAGGATTGTCACTTTCTCACATTTCTTCTCAGTCTGTGATGGGGGTGGGGGGGCTTACCACAATCTGCCTTTAATCAAGGAGAAAAGTTGCCAGATTGAATTTAACCAAAGAGTTCTTTTTTAAATGACCAGGATGACTTCAGTGTAACACAATAAATGATCCTGCCTATTGTAGTAGCTCAGGATTTCTCGGTTAATCAATTCCATTTTCGCCTAACAAATTTTAAAATGTATAATATTTTATTTTCCTTTTAAAAAAATGCCCAAACATGTTTTTAAGGAACACTTAATATTTGAGCATCTGTGTGGTCCTTCATTGATGCTTTATTATGCCTACATCGAACATCTACGGGTGAATAACTCTCAAGATGTCAGTAGAACATTTTAAGTGCTCTAAACTGGATTATTTAAAATCTACTCTCCAAAAAGTACTTGAAGTGCCTATAACTCAGCCAGCTCAAGACATAATCACAGAGTGGAACTTTATATTCCATATGCTCAAGTAGCTCTTTGAACAAAAAGGTGCATTAATGTGTACTAGGCAGAGAAATCTAATGTTAATTTTTGGATGCTCAGCCGCTGGAATCTGCTGAGTCTGTTATGGTAAAAGTGAGATTTTCAAAGAGTTATCCAGAGAAATCAGCCCATGAGAGATGTCTTTTTTTTTTTTTTCCTGGAGGCTTTCTTACCAAAGGAAATGCTTACTGTGAAGCGAGAAGAGGTGGGAGTGTCAGAGTATAAAAAGTTTAAAATAGATTACTTGCAATTGCACTAGATTTCATTCCCATTCATTCCAATGAAATAGAAACAGAAGTTTAGGGGGATCTGTAAGATAGATCAGCACTTTAAATAGCTCTGTACTGTTTTCACTGCAAGCTGATGTCTTATTAAAATCAAACAACAGCATATTTTAGAGCCAGTGTTACAAGTCCGCCACACTGGGAAAAATATGAAACAAACAAAACAAAATGTAGTAAATAGAGCTACTTACTAAGCATGAAAATGATCCTCATCTGAGATTATTTGGACGCAATTTTAGAAGCATGTCATTCCTCAGTTGTCATTCCTGCAATAAGCACTAAATTATCATTGTATTTGTCCTGGCAATTCATAGATTTCCCATCTTAGAGAAGGAACTGAGGGAAGTATTATAATAGGATGCTTTTTATGAAAGAAAGGAAAAATAGGGAAGAGATAGACAAAATGATTTATTAAGTGGTATATAAAGAATAAAGGCATAGGTTATATGTAAGAGGGGCATTACAATGTCTATATATAAGTAAGTCCAATACAGACTTAGCTTGAATTACAATAGATTTCAACAAACTGCTTATGTGGGGCAAAAAAAAGCCTGTTGTGCTATTTGTTACATAATGACATGACATACAGGCAAACCTCAAATCCTGACAATGTACATTTTTATTTATCCATGAAGATAACGTGATGCAACTAACTTTATACAGAAATAGATTAAACACCCGTTACTGTAATTCAGATGATTTTTAATAAATTAAAATTTACTTTTGTGAGACATCGAATTATTAATCATTAGGGTGTGGTATACTTTTAATTAAAACAAATGATCTGAGTAATGCATGAGTATCTGAATACAAGAATAGTTAATTGCTAGAAATTCAATGATATTATGAAGACCTTGGACCAAAATCTGTGGTCAGACGTGTGTACATGAATCCAACTGCCCTGAAATATTTCAGTATCCCTCTTTTGGTTATTTAAAGAGTAACAATCAATTTTATTTGAAACTGATAGCCTTTGTTAATCTTTCAGTGTAATCTTCTTGATAACTTTAAAGCTTGCTAGAATTAATGGACAATTTACTAAAACACAAGATTTACAGAATTTCATGTCTAGAGTCTGTGGAAATGTGCAAAGTTGGAATATCAACTGGCAGAGCTTATTCTTCAATTGATGAGGAGTAAGGTCAACTCAGTGGGAAAAAAAACCACATTTTTTTAGAAAGCATGACATCACCCATCAACTTTAAAGTTCAGGAGAGGACAGCCAACTAGGTTTCCACTTATTAAGAAATGTATTCATCTATTCTGAGTCAGTCATTTATAAATATTCATTAACTACCCACTAAATTATTATTTGGGTTTCTTATATCTCTCTCCAGCCTGTCTTGCCACCTGATCATCAAAAGTTTACTTTTATTTTGTCTATATTCACTTCTATGGAAATCTAATTTTAAAACAGTGATACGCTCTAGTCAAAGATTTTAGTCCCGTAACAGACTAACTTCCCTCAAAAATGTAATAGACCTCCACATAATGTGAAAACGCCACGTAATATGTTAGTCTCAGTCTGCTTGGGCTACAAAATGCTATCGACTGGGTGGTTTAAACAACAGACAATTATTCTGCAAAGTTCTGGAAGCTGGGAAGTCTAAGATCAAGGTTGCCAGAAGATTCTGGCTCTGGGGAGGACCTGCATGTAGAAAGCTGCCTTCCCACTGTGGGCTCACAAGTCCTTTCCTTGGTGCATGGGCGTGGAGAGAGACAGAGAAAGAGAGAGAGAGAGGTCTGTCTTCCTCTTCTTATAAGGACACTAATCTCATCATGAGAGTCTAACTCTCATGACCTCTTATTAACTTCATTGTCTCCCAAAGGCCTCACCTCCAAATACTATCACATTAGGGGATAGAGCTTCAACATATGAATTTGGGTGGGGGGAGTGGCACACAACCCTTCAGTCCATAAAGATGTTTATTAAAGTTTTGTTCAGCTATCCGAATGCCTCCTACTGTTTTCTTAATATCTATGCATTCTTTTTTCTGAAAACATTGCTGAATGTTTACCACGTCCTAGGAACTGTTACAAACACAAAGCTCTCAGAGTTCATGAGGAATTTACAACTTTGTGGCAGAGAAATGCACATTAACAGAAAATCATAGTACTGGTTATGGCAGTGAAATAGAAATATATAAAAACCTATATAAGAATGCAGAGAAACTCATTAATTATAACTGGAGGAACAGGGAAGGTTTGCAACAGGGGCTGACAATTAGCTGGATCTTAATGCATGCACCATGGGAAGGAAGGTTGGAAAAATTTAGAAGGCTCTCTGGCCAAAGCAAACTGCTATGCAAATGGATCATGGCTTTTCGAAAATAGCCCACTTAAAATTGGTGAATAGCATTCTGAAGCCATGTCAGAAAGTTTGTGATGTTTACACACTCACATCCTTTTTGGTATGGCCGTAAGGTGAGGATGGAAAAGGAAGTTTGGACCAGACTCTAGAGGACTTTTAAATGTCTGTCACGCCAAAGCTCTCGGACTTCACCCGGTAGTCAGTGGGAAATCAACTAAGTTTTTAAATGGTGAATGAGTTAAGTTACCAGATTATTAACATAGTAAAATGACAGCTAATAGGTACGAAGTGCTTTTGATGTACCTTCTCCATACAATTCTATCAACTTTACAAGCATTAACTAATTTCATGCTCACGGTAACTCTACTAGGTAACTGTTAGTATTTTCTCCAATTTACAGTTGACTACACTAAAGCTTAGAATCACTCGTGTTAAGATTACACAGGGAAAAAGTGACAGAACCGGTGTCAAACTCCAGTCTTTCTGTCTCCAGGGATTTCACTACTAACCTCTGCACTGTAAAAAATAAGCTTCCTCAGGGTGGTTTGTAAAATGCAATATACAACAAGTAAATGATTGACATTCGGTGGTAGCCTCCTCTTCGCTTTGCCCCCCACCCCCACCCTGGACCTGGGATGTGCTGGTTTTAGAGGTTGGCAGCTGGGGCTGTAGGGGACAATGGGCACCTATTGTACTTTTCTAAACATTTTCCTTGTACTTGAAAAAATAACGAGAAGCAATAAAGGAAAGCTAAATAATATCACCCATAAAAAATCTATTACTGCACTCCACTGCATTTTAATGCTTGCTCTAAAAAATTATTGATATGCTCAATATCTCCCTTTTAATTTCCCAAGTAACTACCAGAGAATTTAGGTGAGGTAGATAATAAAAGAGATAATAAGTGGTTCATGAAAGATGATGACATTTAAGTCTAAGAACATACTTTAAAAACTCTTTAATAAATGTTGACTGTTTCAAAGCTCTCTTTTCAGTGCATGGTGCAGGAACAAGATGGCAGTATTAACAGAGATTCAAAATAGATTCAACTTGAAAATGATGTTCTATGACAGGCAGCCCTAAAGAGGGATCTTTCCTCTGCTTTGATGATCTGTTTCCTATGCTTGGTGACCTTGAAATATTATCTTGATTCTATGCACTTCTATTCTTGATGAACGATGTCCAAATTCAAAAATTCTGATCACTTTATCCTGATCTTTATATATATTGTTTTTTTAATGGAGATTGATGTTTTTCATTGGGAAACTTGTTTTTCCTGATCCTTTTTTACAATCCTGCTACAAATTAAGCTCTCTGCTGACCTCCATCTGATGCTCCCTAGAAGAGCATAACTTTTCACCAAGAACATTACTCATCCAACTGGATCATAAAACTAATAATAAAACTAATAAAAGTCCGTATCAACAGACTCTCAAGGTGTCCAATGGTTGAGCTATAGAAGTTGTAAAATAATATGATCATTAGATGACAATATAGTAGGATTTTTTTCTTATAAATATGTATTCACCTAATAATCATAATCATAAAAATCGACAGTTTTACAATGTAGAAAATTATTTACACTAATGTATTTTTATATCCAATTCAATTCAATAATTATTTAATAATTTATAAATATAATTTATAAATAGATAAACTTTTATATGAAATTCAAATCTGAGAACTTGATATGAACCTGAAATGGTAATGTGTCTTTCAAAATCAGAAACTCCGGTGGTGAACAATATCTTCCCTTCCCATTATGGTAATTTTTGTCCTTGTCAGTTCCTCCGTACAATTAGATAGCCTATGAAAGTTAGGGCTGTCGTGGAAGGAACATCACTAAAGCTAACGCAAATCAGTCAACCAAGCAATCTACTCGTGAAAACTTAGCCTTTCTACTATGGTAAAACATTCACCACCTGATTATCAGTTCACTTTGCCATTCTCTCTTTAATTCCTGCCCAGAATAGGTTCTGCCTTCTCTCACAATATCTCAGAGATTCAGTGCTCAGACCTTTCTCTGTTCTCCTTACGTGATTTCATCCAGATGATGATTTACAAACTTTTCATTAAGTGATGTTCGCTAAATTTAAATCTCCCAGATGGTGGGGGGAGGGTAGAGCTCAGTGGTAAAGCACATGCTCACCATGCACGAGGTCCTGGGTTCAATCCCCAGAACCTTCATAAGTAAACAGATAGATAGATAGATAGATAGATAGATAGATAGATAGATAGATAGGTAGGTAGCTAGCTAGCTAGCTAGCTCTCCCTCCACCAAAAAAAAAAAAAACAAAAAACAAAAAACAAACAAACAAACAAAAAACTCCCATACAGAACTCTCTTTTGAACTTAAAATTCACACATCCAATTACCTACTGAAAACCACCATGGGAGCGGCTAACAGATAACCCACATTTAGATTTTTCCTAACTGAAAATCTGATCCTTCTCAAAACCTGTTTTATTCATAGTTTTTCTGATCTTATTTCACAGCAACACCATCCTTTCAGTAGTTTAGGATAAAACCCTTAAAAACCATCCTGGGTTGCTCTTTTCTCTAAAGCCTTATATGTAAACTGCCAGTACGTTTAGTTGCTTCTATCATCAACCTACACCCCAAATCTGACCAGCTCTTAGCGTCTGCACTGCAACCATCCTGGTCCAGACCATTGTTATCTCCTGCTAGGATTATGTGGATAGCCTCCAAATGGGTCTCTCTCCTTTTACCTTCCCCCAACAAGCAGTTCTCAACTCAGCATCGACTGGTGCATCACTTCATTCATGACTGTCCAATGGCTCCTTTTCACTCAGAGTAAAAATTGAAGCCTCTTCCTGGACCTATCTTGGACCAGCACCTGTTACTTCTCTGAACTCCTCTCTGGGTCTACTCCTAATAACTAGTAAACAAGGACAGAGAGAATCCCTTGCATACACAAAATGAGTAGATGAGCCGACACAAACAATTTCTCTGTAACAGAGAGTAAGAGGACTGGCGTGCTGTATGGTTTTGAAACAGTGCTGAAGTTTTTATTGTTTTGACTTTCTTATGCTGACTTTGAAGAAAACAAGTTTGGTACCAGAAGAAAGAGAAGAGAAGGGAAGGGAGAAATTGAGAGGGAAAGCAAGGAAAGAAGAAAGGAAACTCAATTTACAAATATAAACACAGTTAAATGCCAATAAATACGAAATTATTTCACACACTATCCTTGTTTTTAAAATGCACAAAGCAAGTTTATTCCAAGATCATTTACAGTCACAAAGGTATCCCACGGGTTTGTAAAACCACTTATACATTCAAACAAATTGCAAAATATGTTAAAGAACATCAGTATCTCAATACTGATACTTCCTGACACGCTGCAAGAATTCCCTAAGGAATTTTCCTGATTAGGACTATCACTGTAACTAACACCTTCTGAAATAAGTTACCTATAAACAGGGAACTTGAGTGCAGTTTGCCGATACACACTTTTGCTCATGAGTGAGTTTTATCTGGAATCCCATAGAGATTCGATGCAAATTTGGAACAACTGATGGAGTTGTTCTCTTTGGATTTGAGATGGAGAGCATCCTGCCCCACTGCCTCACCTGTGGGTTATTAATTAAGTTCACCTCCACCATTATTAAAATATTCTTACCCATGGTTGAATGTGTTGCTGAAAAATAACTACTTGTCCCAGGCAAATATTATCGAAAGAGTAAAGGGCAATGAAGCCCACACAACCAAAAAGTAATCTATTTGTCATTTCATTGAAGAATTCAATAACCCTGGAGACATGCAAAGGTGTAAATCGTCTTGGTTTCTTTGTCGGAGAAACATCCAAGACAATGATAATATTTTGGCTTTATTTTACTTTGGACACTCAAAAAAATTCTTGTAATACTTAACATGTCTGGAAACATAGGACACTATTTCTCATGCATGGAAAATTTGAGAAATATAGCTAAATTTAGAAAAAAGTCACATATTCTGATAAAATATACTGAGGGAATTAGTTCAGGCCATAGGATAAATTGATCACATAAATCTCTAGCAAAATGTATTAATAGCTACAGTAAAATCCAATAAAACAAAATTAGTATCCTTATGCCTCAGGGCACATTCGACTGCTTTTACAGATCCATTTCCAACACAGTTTCAGCTCAATGCCCTCTGTCTGCTAAGAAAGTTTGTCTTTTAGATATTCATTTTTTTCTCAAATAAGGAATCTTATTAACATTGAAAAACTTTATGTTAGAACAGTGCAGAGCTTGTGTTGAATTACCTTTTGGACAGATAACTGGAAAAAAACTTACTTTTACTTGTCTTCCTATCATTAGTCTAAAAAAAAAACCCTAAAACAAAAATCATGCTTTTAATTCTGGCAGTAATGCCCCTATTTATATGTCCATTAAATGAAATAATGTAATGAAGATATTTTGCAGACTAAAAAGTAATAAAATGTTAGGTGGTATGATTATCATTTCATTTACAAAAGAAACCTAAGACAGGGATTCTGTCATGTATAGCTGGCCAACAAATCACTACCACTCATCCTAAAACAAAAGTTTAGACTAATAGAACTTTGATATTGCCTGTATCCCTCACTATGGTATAAATTTCATGAGGGGAGAGTTCTTGTTTTGTTTACTAATATATCTAAAGCATTTAGAACAATGTCAGACACACAATAGGCACTCCATAAATTGTTGTTTAATAAAAGTAAGGAAACAACAGAAGAGGATCCAGACAAACCCAGAAGAGACCCCATCCTTATCCTAACAAAGGATCCCAAATTACTGCAAGAAAGAGGTTTTTCTCATTCATTTTTTCCATCCATATTTATACTAGCCAGAGTTTGGGATTACAATCATGAGCAGAAGCTAACAGAGTCCCTAGCTGCATGAACTATGTACCAGTGGGAAAAGCAAACATTTTTAAAAACACAAAAGTAAATCACACGTGTTATAACACAGTTAGGGTACTGTAGGGAGATCTTTCCCAGGGAGCAAGGCTTTTATAAGAATGTAACAATCGAGCTGAAATCTGAAGGATGAGTAAGAGTGTCTTAACAGAGAGAAAAAAAGAACATTTAAAAAAACAGAGTAGCATGTTTAACCTGAGGCAAAAGAAAACACAGGACTTACAAAGCACCGAATTCATGCCAGTTGTGGCTAAAACTTTAAAACCAAAATAAAGGTAGAGCACTAAATAATCCCCAGTCACATAATTTGACAGGTCTGATCATGGACCTTGTAAATCAGGTTAGAGGCACTATCTTTACGCTGAGAGAAATGGGAAGCTATTAAGGGAGTTAGTTTTTGCACGTTACATGTCTGTGTACGTGTATGAAAGCAGATAGGGGCTAGTGATTGACAAGGTCAAATTTTGTTTTGAAAATGGTCCTGTGACAACTGGACATGTACAAGAATGAAGTTAGGCCCCCTTCCTCACACCATACACACACAAGAAAATAATTCAGAATGGATTACAGATTTAAATGTAACACTTAAAAGAAAATATAGCAGCAAATCTTTGTGACCTTAAGTTAGACAAAGGCTTTTCTAACAGGTCATGAAAAGTACAAGCAACAAGAGAAAAACTAGGTAAATCGGACAACTTCATCAAAATTAAAAATTTTTGTGCTTCATAGGATACCATTAAATGGAAAAAACAATCTATAGAATGCAGAAAATATAAAGGACTTATATCCAGACATAAGAATATAATATAAAACACAGGAATTTACAACAGAACAAAAAGGTAACCAAATTTTTTAAATTGGCAAAGGATTTGAACAGAAACTTCTCCAGAGATGATATACAGATAACTAAAAAGCAAAAACCATGCTGAGCATCTTTAGCCAAGAGGAAATGCAAGTCAAACCCACAGAGAGATAGCAGCTCACTAGAATGGCTATGAACACAAAGGCACCCAATAAGAGCTGTTGGTGAGGATGTGAAGAAGTCAGACGCCTCACACCTGCTGGAGGGAGTGTAAAATGGTGCTGCTTTGGAAAACAGTGCAGCAGTTTCCCATAAAGTTAAACACAGGGTTACCAAATGGCCTGGAGATTTCACTCGAACGTACATACCAAAGGGAGTTGAAAGTATACGTCCTCAAAAAAACCTGGTCAAGGATGTTTAGAGCAGCAATATTTACATAAGTAGCCAGAAATGTGGAAAAGAAAAGTCCATCAACTGATTAACGGATAAACAAGTGTGATAGAATCATGCAATAGAATATTCTTTGTCCATAAAAAAGAATGAAGTGTCAATATCAATACAGTTACAATGTAGATGAACCGTTTAAACATGCTAAGTGACAGAAACCAGTCACACAAGGTCACATATTTTATGATCCCTTTCTTGAAAGGTCCAGAAGAGACAAATCTAGAGAGCCAGGAAGTAGTTTATTGCTTGCCAGGGGCTGGAAGTGGTTGGGGAGAAACTTGGAGTAACTACTAATAGGTACAGACCTTCTCGTTCTAAACGTTCTGAAATGGCTGCACATCTATGCAAACATACTAAAAAAAAAAAAACCGTTGACTTGTAAATGTGAAGTAGGTAAACTGTTTGGTATGGGAGCTATAACTCATAAAGCTTTTATACTAAAAAAAAAAAAAACAATTACTCGCTAGCGGTACAGATTGTAAGGTCCGACTGCTTGGTTTTGAGTCCTCCTGGAACCATTTGGTTGAACTTGGACTGTTTACTTAAACTCTCTGTCACAGTCAGACCTACCTTACTGTGTGGTTAGCCTATATGAGACAGCGTTTCTAAAATGCTTAAATCACATCTGACAAAGCGTAAGCCCTAAACAAGCATTAGCAATGACTATTGTCCACACCAGCAGCAACCTCGGTAATGCACGACTGTACGGTCTCACTTGCGCTCCCCAATGTGAGTACCATTTTTTTAATGTTGCTAATCATTGTAAATATTTTGTTTCTTATATGCAGATATATAAATAGATTGCTCGCCTATCTATAGACAAAAGCAAACAGAAAGAGAAAAATGTAAAATAGCTAGGCACACTGCAAAATATAAACATATGAACATATATATAAAGGGAAAACCTGAAACATTACTGGAAGACAAAAAGTAAGTCTTACCTGAATGGAGAGATTTACCATGTGACCGGATGAGGCGAACAAATATTGTCATTCTTCTTAAAAATAATGTATATTTTCAATACGGTTACAAGCCTTTTCCCTATGGTAGTCTGGTTTTGAACCATAAACTTCGCCTGGAAAAATGAAGAGGCAATTAATAGCGAAGAGAATTTGGAAAAAGAAGAATAATAAGGAAAGACACACCTTCCAGGATATTAAAATAGACTGTAAGCTATAAAGTAAATAAAACAGGGCTGTACCAAACAACCCAGAACAGCAATTCAGTACAATAATAATCTGGTGCTATAGCAGATTTAATAGGCAAATTAGTAGAACACAGTAAACTGCCATAAAATAGACCTTACTCTTTATAAACAATGATACATCACACTGAAGAACTAACACCACCCAATGAAGAAGGAACGCATTATTCAGTAAATAGTGTTGACATCATAAGCCAAACTCAGTTTCAAATAGACAAAAGAGTGAATATTTAAATAAATTACTAAAACAATAAAAATTTAAAAAATATTTAACTTGTTGATTAGGAAACAATTTGTTAATTACTAGAACAAAAGAAATTATAAAAAATTTTTTGAAGATCTAAAGGCAGAGTAACTAAAGCTTCTTTTTCCTTTTAACACCTTTATTGTGGTATAAATTCCTGTACAGTAAACTACACATATTTCAGACGTATAATTTGATGAATTTTGATAGATGTATACAGCTATGAAACCACCACCACAATCAAAACAGCTAACATTTCCATCACTCCCCAAGAGGTGCAAATTTCAAATTCCGAATTTATCCCCTCCCACCCCTTTTGCCCCCTGGTAATCATAAGTAACTAAAGCTTCTTAATGCCGAAAAAGAGCATAAATTAAATTAAAATAAACATTTTGAAATGGGACAATATGCCAAGGTTAATGTGTTTATATATACACACATACACACATATGTATACACCCTTAAAAATAAGTGTACAATATAGGAATATGTAATAATGAACAGGCAAATGGACAAAAGAGAAAATAAGAGAACATGATGGTTTGATGAATATATTTTTAGAAGTTCAGTTTCTGTGGTTACTATCATGATTTAAGAAAAACATGTTCTAATATGTGAAAAATCTTTTCAAAATATTACAGTGTTCATGAGTGGATACAGGGGATATAAATTAGTTCAAACATCTAGAAAGCATTCAATAGTTTGTACAGAGAGACTTAAAAATGTGTACACCATTTGACTTAATTATTCTAATTCTGACATCTCTCCTAATTACATCATCACATATTTGGATATAAAAATATGTAAAAATATCTCCATTACAATCTTGTTACAGTAATAACAATCTTGTTATGATACGTAAATAAGTCAAATTTTCAACAATTAGAAAATAATTCACTTAATTAGGACAGATCTATATAAAAGACTATTTCATGTATTAAAAATAGGTGTTTGAAAAATTTTAACGGCATGAGAAAATTTTCACAATATAATATGTAGTGAGAAAAACACTACATATATTGTACTCAAGAGTTTTATTACAATTTGGGTGTAGAAATATACAAAATGCAAATATGTGAATAATGAGAATATACTTTCATGAGTATGCAGTGATTTTTATTTTTTCTTAATTTGTTCTGTATTTTCTAAACTTGGCATCTATTCCTGAGATAATCATTTATACCACGGCTTTTCTGAATATCTATTGTGTTTTTGCTTGAATCATTTTTTTCTTATTTTCTGCGAGCTTGCAATTATTAAAATGTGACTCTGAGATGCAGAATTACATTGAATTTCATTTAAACAATAAAGCAAGTATTTTGCCACTACCAACTTTACAATAAAATTGCTGTTTTATGCTGTTTTATCTCCTATCAACATGAATGAGCTTTGTGATTCATAAATCATAATTTTAAAGGCTATTATTACATTTACATCTTTTAAATATGTTCATGGTTTATATTTACCCCCAACTCTGTCAAGTATGAAAGGTTCAAAGAAACAAGTTTAAACAAAATATTATTTACACTTCTTAAAATTTTATACCTCTATATACATTACCAATTTGGGGATATGTTCAGGAAGTTTATGAAGAAACTTAAATTATGGTGAAATTGATGAGTTTAAAGTACACTTCTTTAAATTACAGACACAAGTCGATACAGGACAAACCCACTTTGTAAGTAGCAATGAGGTGGAACAATACTTATTAATTTGCATTTGCTTCAGTTCAAAAGCAAATTAAAAGTAAAGGATTTCTTCAGATTATTGTTTCCATTTTATCTAACAATGACCACATAGATATGAAATAGGCATCATATTTCTGATATGTGATATTATTTATGAAAAATAAATATTGAAAGAGTAATTTATATAGAACACTTTTGGGTTAAATCATTTAATTGAGGCTATTATCTCTCCTGTTCCTATATCCTTCCCACCCGCCTCCCCCCAAAAGTAAAATGTTTTCATCTTCAGGCAAGTTCACACACTTAAATGAGGGTAGTATTTAATTCAAATCCCTCCTCCTCACACGAACACATTTTTCAACTTTATGATCACAAAAAACATTGAAACCGCGTCAACAGCTTATTCTAACCTAAGTTTAAGTTTCCTGATTGCTGGTTACAAGCCCTCGTTCCTTAGATATTTTGTAAGAATTTGCTTTTATGAGAATAAATGCCCAAGCACAATTTTTAAAAAGACATTTACACACAACAGCCTTGGGAAAGATTGATTCAGCAGACCTTTGCATCTTTTTAGTCTCATCTAAGCTATTTTAAAAATTGGCTATTCGGGTTTATTTTATTTTATTTTATTTTAGTAATTTACAGTGTATATTGGTACAAGTTAGATTGTCTTGCCCATCTCATTTTTATTCCAAATCTATTTCCCCTGAGCAGTCAAAACTACTACAGTATAACGTTTATTACTATCTATTTTTTATTATTCCTCAACCCTGAAGCTATGCACCACTTCTCTGAATTTCTCTCATTAAAATGAATACACATATATGTTTTAATCTTGTAAAAATGTTTCATGTCATATCCTATTGGACTAGCAAAAATGATATTAACAGATCAATTCGTGTTTGCAGGGCTTTTGCCCCCCCTTCTCTCTGTCTTTCTCTTACTTAACTCAGCATCCTCAAAGTGTAGAAATGATTGGATTTTCATTAAGCCAGCTAAATAAGTCTTTGCACATTACAGTGAGCAGCTATCACTTAGGAAATGTCAATAACCTTAGAAGTCAAACCATGCTGACTGGCTTCCAACGAAGCATAGAAAAAACAATTCCTCTGGATTTATTAGCTATTCATTCTGGGAACATTCAAATACAATTAAACTTTTGAATATGAACAAGAGCCATGAGAGGTGTGGAAAATGCACTGTGTTGAAAGCAGAAGCTGGGGCTTCTGATCACGGCTCTGTCACTGGCCAGCTCTGCCAGCCTCAGCTGACCGGTCATGAGAGCTTTCCTTGATCTCAGCTCCATCTATAAAAAATGGTATTTGGTTAGGATTTCAAAATTTTCATTCAACTATTGTTGGGGAAATAGAATTAAAAACAAATTCTTCCAACTCATAAAAAGCACATAATGTAAAAATATATATAATTTATACACATGCATCCATATCTATCTATCTATCTATCTATCTATCTATCTATCTATCTATGGAGACAGAGAGACAGAGATTTATTATAGAAATTGGCCCACAGTATTATAGGGGATGGGAAATCCCACAATCTGCCGTCTGCAAGCTGGACAACCAGGCAAGCTGGCTGAGCTGAACTCGAACTGGTGTAATTCAGTCCAAGTTCAAACGCTTAAGAACCAGGAGAACTAATGTCCAAGGGCAGGAGAATATGAAAATCTCAACTCAAGCAAGAGAACAAATTCCCCTTCCTCTGACGTTTTGTGGTATTCAGTCCCTCAGTGAACTGGAAGATGCCCACCTGTGTGGGTGGGGGACAACTTTTTTACTCAGCCTACAGAGTCCAATGATAATCTCCTCCAGAAAACACCCTCACAGACACACCCGGAAATTGTATTTTACCAGCTATCTGTAAATTATACATACCAGCTATCTTATACTAGTCAAGATGACACATAAAATTAGCCATCACATAGTACAAAAAAAGAGTTCTTGCCATGGTCTACAATGTTTTAACAGACATACGCATGTGTGTCTCAGAGAGAAACTTGTGGAATTGTCGGGAGGAATCGAACAATGATGGATGGACATATGATGAAAGGTCCAGCGTGGTGAGGAGACACTCAGGAAGAAAGTGAAAGAGGGGAAGGGCAGAGTAAGAGCGTGAGGGGCCACTCTAATCCTGGAAAGGTTGTCATAATTTAAAGACTCCATAGGCTTTCAATTAATCACAGGTCTTCGCTGATGCTGCTGGTAGACCCAAACTGTATTCAACTAAATCTATGTTCCTTCTAAAATCATAGATTCCATAAAGAAAAAAACGATCTGTTACACACCTTGCACTGATGAAACCGCACATTTATTCAGAAGGACAATGTGGTAAGGTAGAGAATTAGTGTGTGATTTCGACAGAAAATGCTACACAGCCCCTGAGGAAGTGTACCGCGACTTCTTTCTTAGATTTGTTTCCTTTCGTGCATGACTCTGGGGCCTTCTTTTCAAGGAAAACGATGAGCTTGTTGTTGAGTCAATAAAGTATAGAGCTATGCACTCAATAAATGTTGATTTCTTGTAAAGTTTTTCAAGCACAGGTATTTTTCTGTTTTCATGTGTGTGTAATTTTACACAAGGGAATTCGTGCGTCTGTTTATACTGTCACTTTAGTGTCATTTCTACTTCTGTTAAGAGCTGCGTGGAACCTCTGGAAAACAAGAGAAGGCATTCCGAGTAGATGGCTTACCATCCGGAAAGAAATGTACTGAGTGTAGATTGAGACAAATGTGATTTACGCCGCACCACTCCAAGCACACCACCAACACACCCGTCACCCCACCGTGCCTGCAAAGAGGGAGAAGGGAAAAAGCAGTCAAGGGAAATGCTTTATCACCTGTTTTACCTACTTTAAGGTGCTGACTATTGAATAATTCTGCCTCGGAACTAGGTTAACTCCTTAAAGTTGTGTAAATGTTACTGATTATTTCTGTTGCTTTTTCATATAATTAACATAAACTTGATCTATGTTGGTAATTTAAAAAAACACACACACACAAAGGATCTTAGGCAGCATTAAAAGTGCTGATCTGCAATCTGCTCCCAGGAATGCAGAGGCTCATTCTTACATACCCTGAGGGTGAGCTCGTTTAGGATATTCTAATAAATTCACAAGTTAAATTCTGTAAAAGAGAACCATTAGAAATGAATGCTAACCTCTACACGGGTTTGGATGTACCATACTAGATCTTAAATGATATGCAAATGTTTCCTTTTAGGGAAAAAAAAACCCCGCATAATTTATAGAACTATTTTCAAGTGACAGGCATTGAAAAGAACTGTTCACCACTCTCCAAATACCGCTGACCTGCTAACAAAGAACGAGGAATTTCTAAAGGATGTAATCTAGGAAGGGTGTCTCAAAACCAACTGCCTGGAGGGATCATTGATGGGGTTTCCAGAAACTAGCGATGATGGCGACTGACTCCCAGAGATTCTTCTTCAATGATCCTGAGACAGCACCCTGATCTAAACACTGATCGGGTTGTGATTGGCATGGAAAGCCTTGACTACTCAGATGTTAGCATTATCTACCCTTCCCACTACCCCATACACAAAATACACTAAGGACAGAGAATAACTAACAAAATCAGCTTTTCCCCAATGTCTGATAATAATACCGTCTAACCAGAGCCTTTATGAATCCAGGTAAGGAGGAGCATTGGAACTTGATGCCAAGTTACAACCCTGGGGTGAGAATGGTAGGGGTGGAGACTGAAAAGAGAAGGAATGAGTGCTGGGACAAAATACTAGGAAAAGTTGCCATCAAACTGGTATTGGCCTTACCTTCCAGGTGTTAGAGCAGGCAGGCAGCTAGATATGAGCAGAGAAAGGGGGGCACCGGCCAAACGGCAGGAAATCATACATCGTGTGAACAATCGGGGTGCTTGGGCAGAAAAAGAGAAGCAGGAAGGAACCCAAAAACACAGTAAAATCATTGAGAACTACAGGAAATCAGTATAGAGCTATTGACAGAAAGTTGAATGAGTCAGTGGGTATACAAGTTACTCCAGAATCAGAGGAAAAGATCAAAGGTGAAATCATGATAGAAAAGATAATAAATAGAAATATTTTATAAGCTTATAAGAGAATGGTAAAATCCTGTTTCTCCTCATCCTCATTTCTCTCTCTTTATCTCTGCCTGCCTCCCAGCTCACTAACTTCCTCTCTTGCTCTGTTCCAAGCATTGTACCAAGCACTGAACTTATAAAGATGAATATAGCATACTTCCTGACCTCCAGGAGTTCACATTCCAAGTGATGAGACAATCAAACACCAGATGAATGAAAAACACTCCGAGAATGAAGAAATGAAAATATGCAGAGAACATCTCCATCCAGACTGGCCCGGTGGAGACAGGGAACGCTCCTAGGAGCCAAGCTGCAGAGGATGAATAGGGTTTCACCATGTACAGTGGAAAGGGGAGGGCACTCTACATACAAGGCATCTGGGATAAATGCAAATAGTATTTGCCTGAAACACTACCAACTCGGGACTGGGGAGCCTCAAGTACCTTGTCAGAAGTAATAAGAAATGAGGCAGGAGATGCATGAAGGTGTCTATCCCTGGAAAACCTACGACAAGTAGACTGGATTTACCTTGCGGGTGGTGAGGAACCATTGTGAATTGCAGGGTTTTATGCAGGAGAATGACTTGAGAGAGTAAAGCCGGAAGCAGAGAGATGAATCGGAAACAGGACACGTTCTCCTGCTCTTGCATTTTGGATCCTTTTATGACCGTGAAGGGCAAATGCATTTGTATTATCTCTGTTTCCTTCTCCTTGTGTCGGAGATTTTAACAGATTTAACGTGCATTTGACATATCTTCACTCATTCTGAATGAGGATTTTTCTTCGTAGGTCTGAGTTTTGCCAACACAACAATGTTAAAAATTTCCTCATCACCACTAACTTCATTTCTAACTCTAAGTCCATTCATGTAATAGCTGGGAACGTGTTTCTCTCAAACCGAAACCAAATGTGAATTGATGTACTACTGCCTTCAGTCTGATTGCCAATCAACTATGTCAGGATTATTCTAGAGTGACCATACTGAATTATTGTCTTCTGTCTCATTGTAAGACTCTGAAAGAGAATAAATGCAGAATAAAAGCAGTGGTCTTTAAACTGTTTTGATCGAAAAAAACAGAAAAAAAAAAACCAAACACCCACAATATATGATTATACATGAGAGTTGATATATTAAAGAGCTATTCTCCCACGTAAGGGATCCTGCTCAGTAATGGAGTGAATGCACTTTTTCTAGTTTAAACATCCCCTGTAACCCAAGCTAGAAGGTAGATAAATAAAAGTCTTCTGTTGCTTTTCTTGTTACTTCTCCCCGAGCATAAACAGGCAAGGATTACAGTTATCCTTCCAGCTCATCAGTTTTTCAGTTAATTCTTATGTAGGTTGACTACTATCTTTAGGTTCCACTATTTTTAGGTTCCACTGTCAGGCTTATTTCCCTCACTTTTGTGTGTAGGGAGGACAGAAGGAAATTTTCATAAGCATTTTAGTTTGAACACGGTGCATGACATATCACATATGGCCAGTCAACAATTCACCCAAGAATATCTGAAAGATCAATATCATAAAATAAAAATCTGATTACGTCACTTCCCTCATTAAAATCCTTCACTGGCTTCCAATCACCTGCAGAATATAATTCAGACTTCTCAGGGGGGCAGATATGGTCATTCATGATCTGACATCTGCCTTGTCTTTTAGCATCACCTGTCACAACTAGCCAGACATACTCTTGTCTCTTATACTTAGAAATGACTTTATTCCTCAAAGATAACTTACTCTTTAATGACATCATGTCCTGGCATGTACTGCCTCTGACATAAGAAATAAGGAGTATATGGTACTCTCCTCTCCTGGCTGTTTGGCCAATAAGTCATTTTCCCAGAGACCTAATATGTAAATCAGTGCAAGAAATGGGAACTCTGCCTGCTGCGTATGATTTTATACACGTGTGATGGTGTGTATACACAGATATGTACACACACGTATGCAATTATATTATACAAAGTAGAATAGAGTTTCAAAAGAATGAAGGCATCTTCAAGCAGTTTCCTCTCTCCCTTCCTCTCTCTCTGTTTCATAACATCGTACTGTTACATATTTATTTCCATCCATCCACCTCCTTATTTTTTTTGTAGACTGACTTCTTTACTTATCATCTACATTGTGTATTACCCCAATCTGCCAAATATAATTTTATAAATCTGGGAGAGACAATTTGATTTGTGTTCACCCTTGGCCCAATAAACTGTAGCAGACGTAGAGAATGTAAATTTAATAAAAATGGCACCTACCAGGCATTGGTCCATGTGCCCTCTCTAAGGGGACATATAAGGACAGTAAAGGAAGAGGGAAAAGATCTGAGATGCCTGGTGCAGGTGGTAGGTGTAATATTCATACCTCCTAGCTGTGTTCTCCACTAGACTGAATTTCTTCCGATAAAGTTTTTGCCTTCATCATCTTCATATTGTCAGAGTCTAGTGTATACCTGGAACGTAGTTCATGATTTGCTGAGTTGATGAAGGAAAGAAAGATATAGTGGCAAACTAAAAGGGTGTAACTGTACATAGAAATATCTTTAATATGGAGGAGTCGAATATATCTGTAGGCTGAGAGGTTGTATAGATGAAAAGATGTAAGATAAAAGCAAAAAATTGTAGATCTAGTGGAGTAGGTCATGAAAAGCTGGAGGAAGACAAGCCAGGAATCAGACTAAAAGTGTATTGCCAATTTTATATCCCAATGCAAAGAGAAAAATGTCACCCATTTTACTGGTTTACAGCCCACAAATTATAACTTCATGGACCATCTCAGTCAACAAAAAAAATTTCATAATTGTCAATTGTCATTAACAATTATAATGATAATGGAAGAATAGCCAAGATTTCTTATTCAGTTTAAAATAGTCTTTTGCATCATTCATGACAAACTTTGAGATATTAATATTAAGGAAACACATCACAATTTAATCGTAAGACATATATGTCAGATGACAGCAATTATGTGTATATATATGTATGTGTTTCAGGTAATTAACACATTGAACAAGTTCAGTTGAAAGCAAATACCACCTAATTTTAATATTTTGAGGATAACAACATTTATGATCATTTTTTACTAATGTTAATAGCCAACATGTTAATAAAAGGGGTTCTGAGTAATTTAAATAAAGTAAACCATAGACAAAAGGGAAAAAAAGAATTATCAAAAGGAAGAGTCATGCTTTTGTTCTACGAATTCCATAACTTGATGGAAGCGCATGAAATAATTCAAACTGAAAGTTGTAATTTCTCTAATTTTTCAGAAAAAAAAACTGTGATGAAATGTTTGACTTTCCTAGGATATTAGCTTGCAATTATACACTGCTTACAAAACATTAGGCACCACTTAAAAAGATTAGCATTTAATCTTCCCACCAACCCTAGAAAAGGGACACCCTTTTCATCCTCAGTTAAAATATGAGGAAACCAAGGCACAGAGAAGCTACACAACTGACTTTAGGATCATACCGCTGGGACATGCTGGTCAGGCTCTTGGCTACAATGCAATCAATACTGCTCACAGTCCCACTCCTGGGCATATATCCAGGAGTAACTCTAAGTTGAAAAGATATGTGCACCCCAATGTTCACAGTAGCACTATTTACAATAGCCAAGACATGGAAATATCCTAAATGTCCTTCAACAGGTGACTGGATAAAGAAGATGTGGTACATTTATACAATGGAATACTACTCAGCCATAAAAAATAAAATAATGCCTTTTGCAACAACATGGATGGACCTGAAGATTGTCATTTTAAGTGAAGTAAGTCAGAAAGAGAAAGAAAAATACCATTTGATATCACTTATATGTGGGCTCTAAAAAAAAGAAGACAAACGAACTTATTTGCAAAACAGAAACAGACTCTCAGACATAGAGAACAAAGTTGTGGTTCCCAGAGGGGAAGAGGGTAGGAGGGGATAAATTGGGAATTAGGTTTGCAGATACCAACTGGTATATATAAAAGAGATAAACAACAAGTTCATGCTGTATAGCACAGGGAACTATATTCAATATCTTGTAGTAACTTATGGTGAAAAAGAATATGAAAATGAATATACATATGTTCATGTATGACTGAAGCATTGTGCTGTATACCAGAAATTGACACAACATTGTAAACTGACTATACTTCAGTAAATACATATATATAATATACAAAAAAATACTGCTCACACAAGGTTTATAGGACCTGATGAATGAGTTTATGATTAACATTCAAAGTAAAATTACATATGGTATTAGTGAATATTTTTAATGATAAAAATCAAATATCATTTTCTGATTCAGAGTTAATTGTGGAATTTTAGTCATCTTATTTCTGTGAGGAAAGCATGGCTATTTGCATATCTTCAGTCATTTTAAAAGCTCCATCCACAAGGCTTTAAGATAAGAGATAATTTAGAATGCCAGAGTGATTTGATTAAGATTATGGTTAGAGAACAAGACTTGTTAAAAGACTACCTTAAACCAGTTTTGTAAGTAGTTATTAAATCTTCTTGACCTTGGGAAATATCCAATATCTAACATAGCTGTCTCTTCCTGTGCACAACACAAAACATAACTACTGGCTTCAGCAGTAAATGACCATTGGTGTGAAAGGCTTCCCAACAGTGTGTGGGTACCAAGTTTCCTTCCTGAGATTGGCTTCCCCGCTCAACATCTATGAGACATATTGCCCCAACATGGCCCTTCTCAATCTCATTAGCACAAATACAAATCTACACTCCTGGAAGGCAAATCTGATCTTTCACCCATGGCCCAATACACTGTTTGTTTCTTTCTCTAACTCTTTAATCTCTGATAAGCATGTACAGCAGATTAGGGTAGATAAAACAAAGTGAATAGGATACACATTTGCCAGAATGGAGTCTGTCTCATATTAGAGTGAAGGTCCTCTGAGAATTTTTATTGAGGGAGCATTTTAAATAGACAAACAGGCAAGTAGAGGCCAACCATCAACAACCCTAGTTTCACATTTAACTCCTTGTAGCTGACATGCATGAAACAATAATTTTCAGTAAATCACATCATTATTTCAAGTCATGATCAGTGTAATTTATTTTTATAATTTAGAACCATTTACCTTTAAGTCCTCTAAAATTACATCAGGAAAATTGGGCAATTGGAAGGATGATGAGAAATAAAAATAGGCACCACTAAGCCCCTCTTTGTACTTTTCTCACCGCAAAGTATCATCTAACGCCCAGAGAATGAGTACGTACCCTTTGAAGTTACCAGATGTCATATATTATGAAATACACTGTGTGTATAATGCAATGTTTTATGTCACAAAAGTAATTCCTCCATGCACACCTGTGCCTCTCCTATAACGTAGTCCCTATTGTGAAAGGCACTTGCTCCCAAAATGAAAAGTCAGAATTTCCTGATACTACTTCTCTCACTACATTATTCTGTAACGTTGCTTCTCTGGCATTCCCCAAAGATCACATTCATTCAGCCTCACAACTCCCTCTGCTTCCAAGGTAGACAAATTTTTTAAAATCCAATAGATTCATATTTTGAAGTACTTTTAGTGACTGAATAGGAGTGGGTAAGAAGCAGCAAAATTTGAATTTCATATTGTAACTTTGTAAGACATAATATGTAGATTTTAATACCATCTATTTCTCATCTTCATGATGCTGCATATATTTTTTAAAAGTTATCAAAGAAAAAAGCATCAAAACATGGATATACCTAATGTTCTCAAAATATATTTTTTGAGGACATTATATTGTATATATATATATACAAAATATATTAGATAAAACATATAAGATATAATCTAATCTAAAATGTTTTTAAGAATGAGAATCCAAATGATTTCTGATTATTTCAGAAGGACCCCTATCTAATGAAATACACAGTTTATTCTTATGAATAAATTCGCTAACGCACTGAATTCCAACTTGGTCCTCTGTAACTCTTAAGCTAAAACTCTGAATTCCGTTGTCTCTTCTAAATTGGTTTCTATATAATTCCCAGAATCCAAGCCTGTAAATAGGGCTTGTCTCCAGTCTCTTTTACGACGGAGACAGGGCAGCATTTTTGTCTGTTTTAGTAAGAACGTTAGGTCTCTTTGGCGGATTATTTGTACCACTGTTAACCCAGGGTGTTATTCTAACATCGAAACTACTGTTTTGCTACCTTGTAATTAAACAGGTTTTTCTTGATGCAGATATTCAGCAGCATTCTTTGGGGACATTTTTAAGCCAGTGTTCCTACTTCGTGTGATGCAGCAAATGAAGTAATGTTCGTATCTTTCTATTTTGTAAGAGAGTAAACGTGCTTTGCTCCTCCAGTGCCCTACAATGGCCATAAGCACAGCGGTCTGAAGAAAAGCTTTAAGAATACAGAAACACAATTTGAAACAACGTGGAGTAACTGTCGACTTTGGGGAAATAACAGGAGACAGACCGAGCTGGCACACAGCAATCAGAAATGAGGTCATTCACATTTAACAAAAAGCCTTGGGCATCTTTAAGGGAAGAGAATAAGCCAAAAACAACCATTTCCCCAAGCCAAACGATTCTTCAGATGTACAGTGAAAAAGCTCCCGATTCCAACTGGGCGTTTGCAAGTTACCTTTGCGCCCACAGCTAACAACAATGACACCAGCCTGTCATATTATCTTCAAATATGGAGTCCGCCAAAATAACGTATTAGTGCAGAGTCAATCAGCGTATTAGACCAAGCGATTCAACATGACTCTCTTCATTTTCAACTGCTGACTTTAGCATTTTATATTCTATAGTTATTTCTTCAAGTAATTTTCCACATATTCAGAAAACTGGGGGAAAAAAGATTGATTGGAGAATTGTGAATCACGTTCAGCTAGCTGGTAATTGAAAGGCTTTCTAAGCACAGGCTTTTCAGTAGGGTGTTGCTACGGGGGGAAATTTACCTCCCGTGGTTTGTCTTCAAAGCTATAAAAACTCCTTATTTTCTTTTCTTTTGCTTGAGGTTGGGGTGGCGGGTGGATGTTACATTCCCATTCAGATGAAATGATTTTCGTTCCACGGGCTCTGTTTGCAGGGCTGTAATTTCACCACCGTTGATGGTGGAAATGAAGTTTGGTGGAGGAAATGGTGTGGAAAGCCACCCTGGATATTTCGGGGCTGTCCTGGCGAGCTAGGGAGGGAGCGAGCTAACAGATTTTACACACAGCATCTTCCAGGACATTAGAAAGCTAAACGTCCTTCCCTTTTCAAAGAATAATTACGGTGCTTTGATTTATCAATAATGTTTTCACTGTAATTATAACAGAAATAATGAATGGATCTCCTGTCTGCTAAGAGTTATGTGCTCGTCTTTGGAGCTGGTTTGGTGGGCTCTACCAATAAGTCAAACAAATTTAACATATTTAGGTTGTTATGCACAGTAATTTTCAGCAGAGCCACACAATAGCTCTATTTCCAGGCAATAGTTTCTTGTAATAAATTGACATCAAAACAAATGAAAAGTTGGAAAGTTATTTCTGCTAATAGAAAAATATGTATTCTATAATGAACCTGTTTTCATGTAGGTTTATGGTGAAATCAACACTTTGTTTTGATACATAGTGGTATTAAAATGCAGGAATGAACCAGGCTCGTGTAGAATAAACATGGAAAATTTGTAAGTTTATGGGAGAACAAAGCATAGGTTCAATAACCATCCCACTACATTGGTGGGTTTCTCCTTTCCTTCCTTCCTTCCTTCCTCCCTTTTCCCTCCCTCCCTCTCTCCCTTCCAAGAGAACTTACTGCAAAAACAATGTGATCCTTCAGATGAAATAATGCCACATGATTTCTCAATCACTTAGCCTTTTGCTTGGCCAGTTGGAGTGGTCACGCCTGTCACCTCCTGGCTACATGCAATAATGAAAATGGACCTTTTCATTAGTTACATACAACACATAATGACTGTGAGACTCTAACATCCTTTATGCAAATGATTCTTTAGAGATCATTAATTAGTTTTTTGAGGAATATTAATATATCCAACCCTCCAAAATTATTGCTACTGGGAAATAGGCCTGAATTCATTTTAACTATGATAAAATTGCACTCAGTGACAATTAATCGAGCCAAGCAAAAGAGACTTCCACGTCGAATGAGAAGCACCCTCCTATGGTAACTTTTCAGGGATACTTTTAGTTTGTCTGCATGAATGCAATTTTCAGCACAGTAAGTACTACCTCTGGTCAGAGAAATGTTTTGGATGCCGGGTTTGAACATAATTTACATGCAGCAACATTACGCTGAGTTCAGGGATGTTTTTATAATCAACATGCTTAGGTTTCTATATATTGAAAAAATGAAATGTAAAATTCAAAATACGCCCAAGGGAGCATCTTGCAGTATTTTGCTGGACTGCTACTGAGCTATTCACGCTCAGCCAATAGGACTGCCAGGTGATGCCAGGAATCTATCCTTTTTGCCTGCAAATGAGGCGCCCAGCTTTAACTAGAAATACCCTGGGGCAAATATAAAGGGAAATATAAAACACTGACAAAGCACAAAGTTAATTTTGTTAAAATTAACAATATCTTCTATTCTATCCATTTACCATGAGATACAAAGCCTTAGGCAATATTAGGGGACAACCTGTATTCAGATTGGTGGGTTGGGGTGTCAGAGCTTAGTTCCATTTTGTTTCCTACCTTGGGAGCAAGTGAATACAGTTTCAGGACTCAAATATATGGTGTTTCTTTTTAACCTGTTTTTCTTTAAGTAGCTCCTGTTTTTACAGGGTGTCAGGAAAGCGTCAAGGAGCGAAGTGACGGAAACAGAACCCACTCGGTCTTGGAAGCCCTGTGAGGAGCTGTGGCCCTTTCACAGGAGGAGTGGGCGGGCAGGGAAGAGCTCAGCGGGAGTCTCTGAAGTTGGGGGGCTCCCTGTGTAGCAGCCTGGGTTCTGCCAGGGGAAAGGGAGAGTGATGTTTAGTCTACAGGGAAGAGAATGTGTGGGGTGATGAGTCTCCGAAACGCAAGTACCTAGAGAAGAAAGTAACAACGAAGGGGCCATTGCATCCCATAAATACGGAGGGGACGGTAGACTGACATTTCAAAAAAGGAATGTACTGGAATAACAGAGTAAGTGAACTGGAAGGATGTTCCTGGACACTTCTTTCATTTTTAATTATAAGTACTCTTCCATCTCCGGCCTGCTTTTACCCCAAACCTTTTGTACATCATGGCATGCACATGGTGGATACTTAATGCATGTAAATGACATAACACACGAAGATTTTTTCCTTTTACAGCTGGGCCCAGGGACCTACAAACTCCTGCTCTTGATCTTATTTTCATGGTGTCATGATGCCTGCAAATGTATTTGCTTATACACTGGCTTTAAGGCAAGAGTCTCCCATACGATTTGACTTCAGTATACACTATACCGTCCTTGTGTATATTTCCTACAGGAGTCATGGGCTTCTGTTTACAGTGAAGTGTAAGAGAGCACAGCAATTTTTCAATTAGCTCTGAGTTCTCCAAAAGAATGGGGGAAAATCTCTAGGTTTTTAAATTTTTTATCAATGACCTGCTAGTTTATACATGATGTATGACAAATAATTAAAAGCAAGGGGATACCTAAAAACCCAATGAGGAAGTGACCTTCGTGCCATGAGAACTGCTCTTAAGGTACCTGTGGGAACAAACATCAGAGCGAGTGGCTTATTCAGTGGACCCTGGAGTGTCTCATGCGAAATGTCATTTTAATTATTTATGCAGGAAAAAGAAATTTCATCATGCACTTGGACCTTTTTTTCTTTTAGTTTCAATTCACTTTTAGAAAGAATGAAACTTTGGGTTTCTATAGTGCATTTTGCCTTAGGAATACAAAGTGCTTTGAAAACATTATTGTAGGCTTTCCAACAGGGTGAGATTAGATGCCTATTTTTATTCTCCTGCACTGAGTAGAAAAATGTCTTGGACAAAGTTGACCAAGTTAGTGACAGAATTCAGAATTAAACTAAAGACTGTAAATTCTAAAACAATGAAGTATAAACAGGGATAAATACTCCAAGACAAAAAGACTCATTCAAAGGAAAGTCACACATTATTTCTGACATAAAAACACATGTGTTATCAGATGTACCTTTAAAAGCTTTTGCAAATCAGAATTAAAGATAAGACAGACTAATAGTGGAACTTTTAAAGTCATGTAGACTACCTGGTGGATGACCCAACCATTTCTAGTAAAATATATAAATGCTGAACAAATACAAATTAGCCATTTGAAATTTTTCTCAGGAATTAAGTTGAATGAGTTAGGAACCATGAAAGCAATATTCTCTTAGATAAGAATACAGTATTTTGTTTGTTTAGTTTTTGCTTGTCATTGTTTTGAGAATGAAATTGGGATTATTTTGTTAACTGGGTAATTGCAACCTTAATAAAAACAAAAGGTTTATGCCTTTGACAGTATTCTTCAAAATAAACACATGTAAACAAACAACCAGTTATTCTGACCCTAGTCCGGGCCCATCATTCTCCTGGATATCCACTGGAGTTTTCACACTATCACAAATACAACTTCTAGAAACAAAACTCACAACATTCAGCAATGGCACCCTCCCGTCTTTATTATACTGTTACCTGTTCACATCCCGGTTCTTTCTTTACAATTTTTGAAATATTTTTATTGCAATATTTTAGCTCAATAGGTATATTTCAGGGTCTGCTATGTGTCAGGGTCTGAGGTGATGAACATGAGTGAAAAAGTGTTTCCTATACTCAAACCTAGGGAAGAAGGCAATTATACAAACAAATAATTATGACAGCATGTAAGAGATGTAACAACAGAAACACTCAAGGAGTCCACAAAAGTAAGTTGGTCAACGGGGTAAGGACAGGACCACTGCCTCTCTCGTGGCTGAGGGGGTGAGCTGAGGGGGTGACAGGGAGGAGCCACTGACCGTCACCACACTTTGGGATGGCAGATGTCATGGTGGCAACATCACGCCCAGTCCTTTCTAAGGCTGGAAACTACATTTCCCAGAAATCACTGTCAGGTTAGAATCCACTACTGGAGGGAATTTGTGGGAGACTGGGAAGGAGGAAAGAAAGCAGAAACTATTAAGCTTGGCATTTTATAGTAACCAGTGCCACAGGTTTCCAGATCTTTTCACAAACTTCCTCTTTGTGGTCGCTAAAATCAGCAGCTTTCTCCCGGCTGATAAACTGACTATTTCTCTACTGGCCCAGCCTCGAAGTCCCAAGTCTTTGGTCACCCAGGTCCTACTGGTATTATCAGATAAACTCTAATTCCTGTATTAGAGTCCATATACAGGTTCCTATATTAAATAGCTTCTTTCCCCAATCCTCAGTCAATCTTTTCCTGGCTGAACCCAGACAGATGCAGACCATCTCACAAAGAAGACTCTTAGGTTTTAAAAGCTAAAAATTAAAAAGTTCCTCGGGCAAACAAGCTGTAGAAGTCATTTCTGTACAAGGGAGGAGCACTGTCATGGGCTGCAAATTAATTGTTCTAAATCTGCAAAGGAACTAGAAATAGTCCCAGAACTGTCCTGCTCTCTCGCCACAAAGGCAGATGGTGCATTTTCCAGCTTAGTTACAGCTCTTCACTCAAATTCCAAGCAGTGGCTTGGCCTTGAGATCAAAGGTTAAAATGTCAGCAGATGTCAGCTCGGGGCCTACAGCTTCCCTCCCTTGCAGAGAGCTCGTCTGAGGACAAATTCAGGCCAGAGCAGAGCCGGACCTGGGGAGTGAGCTGAGCTCTGGTGGGATAAACTGAAGCCTTGTATCCAGCCGCGACTGAAATTAGTTCATCCCTTCGATTTTTCCATCACGTGAAGAAAATGAAAAAGAAAACTGTTTTCCCATAAAACACTTTGACTTATGTTTATGTTCATGCTAAAACAAACGTGCTGATTAATGAGATGGTGTTTGAGAAATGTAAGCATTCGAGTTATTTTGAAATCCCTTACTTGGTTTCCATGCTGATTCTGCAGTTCTGACAAACTATACAAAAATGAGGTTTTATAAGTGTGACTCATTTTTCAACAAATATTTATTCTGTCAAATAATGTCCAGTACTGGACTGGGTACTGGTCATTCCAAAAGATGGACAAAGATGGTCACCCTTGAGAAGCTTAAATTCCACAAAATAATCGGGAAAACTTGACAAATGGGTAAATTATGTAGCATAGCACACGGATGTAGTAGGTTTTTCCTTCCTTAACCCCAGGTGACTGAAAAGAGAAGAGTTCACCGGTTTGTGACAACTGAGTGACAACTGCTTGACAAAAGTCCCCTTGGACCCAGGGTTGCCCCAAGGTCCTACCACCTGCATCTCCCGGTTCCTTCTCTCCTTAACCAACACCTCGTAACTCGTGTGGGTAGCTTGATAAAGGGCCCTCACAACCTGCTGTGATGAAGTTAGAAAAGTTAATTCCCTTTTTGGTGACATCTGCAGCTGCTGGTTAGGGTCCAGATCCAATCAGGTGACGACTAGTAGGAAATGTCATGCCTCCCTAATCAGTTCTGTCCCTTCTGTAATCCTGCTCCTTCCCCGATGACCTTGCCACCATCAGCCTCCAGCTAGTGAATCTCATTTTCTTCCGGGAGTCCTCAATGGTATGACTGTTAATAATAAACCTTCATGTCTCATGCTTGGTGTTGGTTGTGTCATTAGCTCCGGCATCTGGTCACTTCCTGGGGGATCACAGTCAGTTTGGGGGGTTTGGGCAGGTCCCTGTAGGGTTGACTGAAATACCGATTTATTCATTTATCTGTTTATATCCCAAGGCCTTCTCCTTCATCCTTCCATCCACACGTCTAGTTAATGAATTCACTCAGACTTCACAAGGAAAAATGGAGCAATCACAAGGTAACGTCTAATAGACTCACCATCACATCTCTTACCTGCCAACTTCTACTCTATATAATCAACTTCCCCGCCTGTGAACTTAGATGAACATACTGTGAGCCTATCAAACACCAATGCCTCCACCTTTCCCCCAGGATCTCATCTCCCCTTGCATGCTCAGTTACTGAAACAGCCCTTTTTCATTTTTCTACATCATGATTTTTAACTTCTAAATGGCTTCTTACCATGACACGCACATATCCTGTATGTCTGTCATCTAAAAAAAAAAAAAAAATATATATATATCATTTGCTATCGTACCTGCAAAGGAGCCTGAAAATGAGTGTCCAGTGAAATAGGAGGAAAACAAAGGACATGTGATTGTTGTAGCCCATGTGAAAAAAACAGAATCATAAGGAAAAAGGAGTAATGGTCATGTCAATGCTGTTGTCAGACAAGATAATCTTGTGCCGACAAGAGTCATTCTAACACGGAGTTGTTGGTGAGTCATAAGAGCAATTTTGATGGAGAGGTGAAGGGTAAGAATTTGATAGGAACATATTTCATAAAGTCTAGTGGAGGAGGAATGGGACACAGTGTTGGCTGTTTCAAGGAACAAAGAAGGGGCATGACAAGGGAAGTCGGGACATTGGTTTTATGCAGGATCAAGAAATTCCATCTGTGGTCATAGGAAGAAAAGCAACATATGTTTGGTTCAAGCACAGGAGACAGACAAAGGACAGTAAGACTCTGAGGAAGGTCTTTTCTGACTGCTTCATTTTTAGTGAAATAGAACGCAAGCAAAGAGTGAGGAGGGAGAAGGAGGCACTGTGGTATGAAAATAGAAAATACGAAATGGTCTTAGGAGAACAGACAGTGGACACACAGTATGCTCCAAGCAGTATGATCCTCTTGGGGTTCATGGTCATGAATTCAAAGTGAGACCAGTCAGTATGGTTGTGTCTTCTTCAGCCCCATTATAATGCAGGCATGGAATTAGGAGCAGAATTGAATTTAATCAGGGTTGTAGGTTTGCCAAGTCAGTACAAGCAAGAATGGCAGAAAAAAATCTGAAATTATCTGCAAAGGACTTATAGTAGTTATTGACCATGAAATTCATGCCGGGTAAGGAGCGAGGACATTAAGCAGGTGAGGGACAGTTAAATGACAGTAACACCAGTGGATTAACGGGTCTTGGTGTTAGTGAAAGAGTTTTGGACTAAGGGTGAGCTGTCATTATAGGATGTGTAGTAAGAATGGGATCATGAAATTTAGGTTTTAGAAGGGCTGTGATTATTGACAAGATCTAGTACCGTTCGTGGAAGTAGACGTCTGGATAGAATGAAGGGCAAGTGTGGTAAATTCAAGTAACGTTATAAGGTCTTTCTCCTTAAAACTGTTGAGTAGCTTTCTGTCATTGGCAGGATTTAAGTCACAGCTCCACAGCGTAGGATACAAGGCCCTCGATGGTTTAACTCTGTCCGTGTCCTATTCTAATGCAGTCTCTCACCTCTGCCTCATGCGCCTTACACTTCAGAAATTCCAAACTCTCAGCTTCTCTGAATATCACCTTTACTTTAGTACAGCTTTATATATAAAGATTGTTCCCTCTGCCTGTGATATTTTTTTTCCTTCCTTGCCTGACAAATTCCATTAAGCTCAAACGTCTGTGAATTTTTTTTCCTGATGATTTTATTTACATATACATAGTGTTTATTCCCTTATCCCAATATGAATTCCTTGAGAAAACAGCCAACTTACTTATGTTTGTACATTTTGTGCCTAATAGATTGACACATAAAAGAAATATATTTAAATGAATAAATGGAGAGAAGAGATAAATATTAAGTTTTAATTCTTTTTAAAAAATTTATCTTTCTCCATTTTATTTCTTTTAATTTTTTTTGGTGGGAGGGGAGGTAGTTAGGTTTCTTTGTTTGTTTGCTTGTTTTTAATGCAGGTGCTGGGGATTGAACCCAGGACCATGTGCATGCTAGCATGTGCTCAACCACTGAGCTACACCCTCCCGGTTGGTTTTAATACTTGATAAAGTGTTCATATTCCACTTTCTAACTCATTTTAACCTTCATTTATGGATATTTCCTTATGAAATCAAAGGCTACCAGGTTGATTGTAAAGTACATGCTACTATTATAGAGGAAAAATAAGTTTCTCTTTTTTCCATTCCCTCCATGAGCCAAATATCTTCAGATGGTCATAACCCAGAAGGCCAGATGCCTACATGGGCTAAGGCACACGTTCACAAATTGTCCTTACAGAATATCTGGGAAAATCCCATTTTACGGAAGTCTGTACATAAGACATTTTACTTTGTTATAATAGGAAGGCTTATATTGAATAATGTTATTGGATTTTTCAGTAGAAAAATAATATTGTTAACTGAATACTGTAACTTATTTTTTTTAAAAAGAACGGGGAATGCAGGAAGATATCTATTAACTTCTAAACTCAGCAACTAATGTACATTTTGATTTAGCACAAAGGGAGTGTGGCTTATAAGAACTATAACTCTGTCCCCTAACCTTAGTGGGGGGAAAAAAAAAAACAACAGCAAGTTCCCGCGACAGGAGATGTGAATCAGAGCAACATGCTGAGTGATGTGACTGAAGTCTCCCCAAGACACCAGAGGCATCCAGATCCAAAGAGGAAACTGGAGCAAAATGGCGATTTTGTGGTTCAGCCTCTTGTTACTGAAAAGATGGGTGAGGTAGCTGGTATGTGTCTCACCTGCAGTATCGGTCCTTCCCGGGAGTCCCTGAAGTGACTCTGCTTGACCAGGACAGCGACAAGCTGCCCAGAGAATCCAAGGCTTTTTGAAAGAATACAGCACCTGCTGCTTCTCTAGGTACAGATTATGGGCGTGATGTTATTTCATGTTCAGTCTCTGAGGGCCCTGGGGACCATACAAGGGACACAAGATGCCCTTGTCTTAAACAGCGAGTCCCAGTCAGCTGCCCGAAACAAAGTGGTGAGACTCCCACCCCAGCTCTGTGGGGACCCTGGACTCTCTCCACCATGCAAAAATGTTTCATTCTTTCAAATCTCTTCCCCACTCAGGAGGAAGAAAGCCTGGGTGAACCCGTGAAAAATCTCCCAATGTAAAACTTTAGAAATGCATTAAAATGGTGATGATTGTGTGTGTTTGCCTGTGTGAGCAATCTGTAAGTAAGGAAAGAAGTGATAGGAAAAGTGCAAAGAAAATTCTCAGAGAAAGTCCACGCGGATGCCCGCGGACGGGGCTGGGCTGACGGAGGGATTCTGCTGATGGCAGTAAGCGCGGGCTGGTGTGAAAACCACATGTGAGGCCAGGCCAAGAGGCCCTGAGGGACTGTCACACTCTGGGTGAAGACTCAATAAAAGTGTAAAATAGAAAAACAGAAACAAAAACAAAAAACCTCCCACCGATGGAGGAAGACTAAAAACACTTGTGGCCTGTTTCAGCCTGGACTCTGTTCAGAAAAATTAAGACTCTCTTGGAAAGTCATAAACACAATAGGCTTGAGGCCTGAGTTTCAAGTACAATCTAGGAAATCCCTCCTTCAAGAAACCAGCATGAAACATAGTCTGGGCTACTAAGAGCCTGCAGTACCTAAAAAGCACAGACAAAAAAGCAAAACAAAAACAAAAACAAAAACAAGAACAAAACACCTGTCTTGAGGGGCATGCCCTCTCCATAGTCCCAAAGTTTTACTGCAAATAAACTCTCACTAAAGATTTTCTCCCCAATATTACCAAATATACTAGAAAACAACACAACATCAGTGTGAACCAGCAGACACAACAAGAAGCAGGAAGAAATCCTCAAGAACTATAAATAATAGAACGATCAGAGACAGGCAATATCATGAGTTCAAATGACTAAGACAAAAGCATTCATCAAAAGCATTAAAACCCCAGATCAGTCGACTCTAAAAAACATAGGCATATTTAAACAAAACAGAAGCCTGAATTTTGAAAAATGTGGTAATTATAATCAAAAATTAATTTAACAGGCTAAGCAGGCAATTAAACCTTGATCCTTGCAAGAAATGTCTGAAACACAGGAAGGAATAGTGAGCAAAAAAATTTTTGAAGTTGTAGCTAAACTTTAAAAAGCATTAACCGTATGGCGGCAGAAGTATAAATAAAAACGAATAACAACAGTCAATTTTGTAACCACAGAAAAGGGGGAATTAAAATATAACAATTATCTGAATGACAGGAGAGAAGTTGTCAGAGTTAATGCAGTTAAATTTCTTTCTTTTGATGCAGAGAAGTGTAGACATACAGGTTCATGTTAGATGTTAAGGCACGTAGGCTCATTAATCTCACCACACCCATGAATTACTTAACAATGGATTATAGACAAATATAAAATCTAAAACTATAAAACTTCTTTGAAAAATTTAAAAACTTGTTGCAACTTTTGGTTAGGCTAAAATTTCTTTTAAAAGGTACCAAAAGCATCAAACAGAAAATTTTAAATGATAAATTTGACTTCATCAAATTTAAAACCTCTACTCATTGAAATATCCACTTACGAAAGTGAAAAGCCACAAACTGGAGAAGATATTTGGGTACTTGAGCAAGATCTTCAATAAAAATGTAAGAATTTCTACAACTCAACAGTGGGAAGACAAGCAACTCAACTAAAAATGGACAAAAGATTTAAATAAACACTTCACCAAAGAAGCCATGTGAATGACAAATCAGTACATGAAAAGATGCTCACCATCTTTACTCATCTAGTAAATTCAAATTAAACCCACATTTGGATACCACTACATGCTCACTAGATCGGTTAAAATTAGAAAGACAGATACTACGAAGTATTAGAAAAGACATGGGGACACTGGAAAACTTACACACGGCTTTTAGGTAAGTAAAATGTTCTAACCATTGCAGAAACACTCCAGCATTCTCCTGGAAACTGAAATGCACACTTCAGTATGATCCAACTATTCCATTTCTTGGTATTTTCTCAACAGAAGTGAAAAAATATATACACAGTAAAAGACATCTCTCAAAATTGTCATAGCAGCCTTACTCATAATAGCTCAAAACTGAAACTATCCCAAGGGTCCATCAACTGAAGAATGGATACAAAATTGCACATAGGCATAAAGTGGTGGAAATACTACTTGGAAATAAAAGTAACAAAACTACTGATGCACGAAACTACTGATGAATCTCAAATGAATCTCAATGTGGATGATTCGTGTTATGCTGAGCTAAACAAGCCAGATAAAAACGATGCACACTCCCTAATTTTTAGTACACAAAGTCCTAGAACAGACAAATCTCATCCAGACTGATTGAAATCATTTAGGTGGTTCCTCGGGCGGAGTTATGGGGAGCTAGACTGCAAAGTATCTTGACGGACCCTGTGCGGTAATGAGTATCTTGTATACTGTGGTGGAAGCCATAGCTTTGCAGGTGTCCGAATTCATCCATTATACACTTAAATTGAATGCATTTTTGGCATATAAATTATACTGCAACAAAGTTGATTTTTAAAAATCCAGCATGATCAAGTGTCTAAGGACATCAGACAGTGGCATAAAAAAAATTCAACAAATGAACCACGACGTTGGTGGAAATGTGTTCTCTTCAAATTCATATGTTGAAGTCCTAACTCCTGGTACCTCAGAATGTAACTATATATGAATACGAGGCCTTCAAAGGGTGATTGTTAAAATGAGGTGCTTTCAGACGGGCCCTAATCCAACATGACTGATAAGAAGACTGAGAGACAGAGAGACCAGGATGCTTACACTTAAGGAAGGTCATGTGAGGACAGGGAAGGTGGCTGTGTGCACAGCAAGGGGAGAGGCTTCGGGAGAACCAAACCTGCCAAGGTCTCGATCTTGGATTTCCAGCCTCCAGAACTGTCAGAAACTAAATTTCTGTTGTTTGAGTCAGTTAAGTCAGTGGTATTTTTCTTTTTAATGACAGCCCAAGCAAACCACTACAACCACATATTGTGGCTGTATAATATAAAAATATGTATATATTTTATATAAATACATAGAAATATAAAAATCGTAAGTAGATACATAAAATCTACTTTACAAAAGTTGATACAAAAAATACAGTAGATACATAAAAATCGTAGCATAAAATTCCAGTTCTCTACATAATTTTAAAAAGAAAAATACTGGCAGAATAAAAGTATATAATTATTGAATGAAATGAACAAGTTATGAACAAATGTGTGTGAAAATGCATGTATATATTAGCCATAAAATCAAAGATCGATAAAATTAGAATACAGTAAAATTTTAAAATTTTATTTATCAAAGAATACTATCAAGAAAATAAAAATCAAATCATGCAATGAGAGATGTTTGAAACACAGATAATCAACAAGCAAGCTGCGTCCAGAATCTATAAATGACTCCCTCAAAGCAATACGAAAAGATACACAACTCAAGCATAAAACAGGCAGAAAGGATATCCTTTCACAGAAAAATACACAAATGACTGTTAAACACATGAAAAGGGGCTGACCTTCATTAGTAGTCTGGGAAATCTGAAATTAAACCTCCACGAATCACCATTAACCATGCATTAGAATGGCTAAAATCAAAGAGATTACAACTGAGTTTGGATGGGCACGTGAAGCACAGGAACTCTGGTGCAGGTGCTAAAGGGTGTGTTAAATGTAAATCCACCTGTGAAACGTACTTATTAAACCTGAACTATGGCCAAACAATTCCACTCCTCGTATATACCAGACAGCACTGCATCTACAGGTGCACCGAAAGATATTTTCCAAACATTTCTGGCAGCTCTATTTATAATCTCCCCAAATTGGAAAAAAAAATCCCTCCACGTGAAATGAACAAATAACTGATGATATATTTATATAAATGAAATCCCATACAGTAATGCAATGAATGAACCATAGCTACACATTCACAAACGTGTATGTTCACAGAGGTGATTCTGAGCAAAAGCAACCAGACACAAAAGGATACACACTGTATGATTCCCATTATATAAACTTCATAAACAGGCAAACTCAATTCCCTATGATATTAGAAGTCAGAAATGGTGAAGAAAGAACAATTTGTTATTGCAGGAGGCACCAGGCATGGTCGTTTGGGGTTTTGGCAACGTTCTGTTTCTTGACCTGGGATGTGGTTATTTCAGGGTTAGCTTTGCTAATTCTTTGGGTTGTTCATTTATATGGTGTATATTTTTATCTGTGTGTATCATACATCAATAAAGAAAGACTTAAGAAAACAATAAACAGAACAAAATGTGTATTTTTAATTATCTGCTGATATGGTCATAGTTTATCCAGATGTATTACATAAGTGGCGATGGCCACATTTGAAGACAATGTAGATGAAGGACGGTGCTGACCAACGTGTTTGAAAATCATCCCAACTTTTAGGTACTTTCCCACTTCAATGTCAAGCTAGAAAACTTAAAACTTAATTTTCAGTTCAGGCTTTCCAATTATCCGGCAGGATTTTTAGCTCTCTGATGTTCTCGATAATCCCCTTTCTCCATTAAGAATCACAGTGGTGCCTGTTTTTTGTATTAAAGAAATAAAATTAAAACACAAAATCTCCCCTCAGTTCAGAAAAATTTCCACTACAGAAGAAGAGAGCGAAACCAATTTCATTACTGAGTAGTCATTAAACCAGAACGTGATGTGCATTGCACCCAATCCAGTAAGAGACTGCAAAATATGGGAAGAAATCTCACCTTTCCTCGAGCCACAAAGATACAGCCCATGACACACACGTTCTCAAGATGAACAATCACTAGTCCTCCAGTAAGAGGACTTGACCGCGCCTTATGTCACACATAGCTCACATCACACGTAGTTCATCCACCCACGTCTTTGGGGTGACCATCTGTGTTAACTAATTGGTTTTATCCAAAGGAACAGTCAACTCCCAACATCTTTCTGAAAGAATGCACTTTGCGGCTTGGAGTGAGGTACCCCCTGAAGTCAGGCTCCCACCTTCTCACAGACACTGGGAGTTAGAGGCACTTCCTTCCTTAATAATTACATTTTAAAGAGATGGTTCCTGGGACCTTGAGAAAGACAATGCCAGCTGGTAAATCTGGCCAGAGGCTTATTTAACTTTTAAAATGTTTACCTACATTTTAAAGAGATAGAGAAAGAACTTAATTAAAAGTTTTCTAAAGTAAATGCTTTCAAAGGGAAAGGAGAAAGTCTCTTTTCTTACCTTCAACAGGAAGAATTAATAAGCCTCTTATTTAATTTGTATTTGCCCTTACACTTGCCACTTACAAACCTAACGAATAAAGAGAGAAACTATCTTTAATAATATATTTGATAGATTTTGAATTTTTTACTATATCCATATATTATTTATCATGTATGTGTGTATTTCAACTTGTATTTTGGATATAAATACATATGTAAATGATACATTTTTTTGTATCGAAACGAAACCTAAAATGATAATTCAGTTCAGACCTATAGAAGGTTCAAGAAAACTGAATTTAATTGTTCCCAGTGTCATACCTGTAATCACCCCAACTATTTTTCCCATTCAAATGGCAATATTGAATCAGGCTCAATTCCTAGTGGCAATTTAGAGGCAAATTAATACTGGATAATTCAACAATGCTCTGTAATGAGCTACAAAGGTGGGGGGAGATGCAGATTCTGATTTGTGGCTGCATAGCACCTCCGATTTTGTCATCACTGTATTTAAGTGGCATTTTAATATTTTGAAACTCAGCACCTCCATTTAAAAAATACAGTAAGTCTAGTAGCCAGCCTCATCAGAGTCTTACCTGGTTGATTAAACCTTATTGAAAGGTCTAGTGGGGGACGTTCAAGCTGCTCGGTTGTCTAATAAGCTTGGTTTAAGCGATTCCCCTCCCTCGCAGCACAAGCAATTCAGAGACATGAGGGACCAGGTTAGGGGGTGGTGTTAGAAAGTGTCTGGTGAGCATCTTAATTAAAAAAGAGCATCTATGCTACACTCAGGATGTGACTCACTTTTTTAGAAGACTGCCACCCGTATTTCACTCCAAAAATTAGTCCTGTACACGTGAAATGTGAACGTTTTTATGGCTCAGGATTTTGTTAAAAATTATTTTCACACAAATGTAAAATACCCTGTGAAATACAGTTCTTTACTTAATCGGGGTATAACCAAAGCCCTGATAAAAACTAATTCTTTTTTTTCTTGCATCCATCTCTGATGGCATTTAAAGAATGCAAAATACATATATTTAAAAATGTATATATATATATATATATAAATTGTACATACAAAATTTTATACTTTATATATATTTTATATGCATAATATATATACACAGAGAGAAAGAGACTGCCATCTAGCCATCCTCAGCAATATATTCCAAAATCTGAATACAGTCTTGATTCCCCAAGTTCTGTCCCCAAATCCCACCATCCCCTCTGTCCTTTGCTACAAACTTCACAGAGAATCAGGGTCCCCTCAGGCTCTGTCTATGAAAGTGTTGATTTGATGCTTCAACTGGGGAGTGAAATATCCTTCAGACCATCATCGAGGGACCAGATTTTGCCCCCAAGAATCCTACCACCACCACCACCACCACACTACTGGCTATTTGGAAGGTTACGGAGCCATGGGGGAGGGTTGGTACTGAGTCAACGGTGAAATTTTCTTGGTGTCATCTCTCCTTCGTGGCCCTCCTCCATTACCTTCACTTTTAAAAACAGAAGATAACCAATCATATCTGCAAACCTCTCTAGCAACAAGTACCTATCAAATCTGTAACATTTCATATAGGATTTAGCAAATTCATTGCCTTCAATTATTCTCACTTGTCTCTTCATTTCAATTGTGTATTTTCTTTCTTTCTTTTTTTTTATTCTTCTTTTTTGGGTTTTGAGTCGCATACGCCCCATTAGTTTGTTCAACCTCTTTATCCCCTCCTCAAGACTGTTTTTGTTTAATCGGCTGATGTTATTTTGATGAAAATATAATAAGGGATGTCAGATCCAGTGTTGGTCATCAGGGATGCAGGGGCAACCAAGATTCATCCCACCGACAAAGGACTTCACAGCCCAGCACAGCTGACTGAGTCCTTCTAGGTACACCGTGCAATGGTAAACCCACATGTGGGCAGGGTGATGGTGCAGAGGGATTGGCCAAACCAAACAGAGAGTCAGAGAAAATTCCCTGGAGAAGGTGATAGTTCAACTGAGCCTAAAACAACAATAGGGGATGTTAGCTATTTCAGGAAGAGAGGAAACTGTAAATAAATTTTAGTGGTAACAAGTAGCTCTAAGAACGTTTTGTATTTTTCATTAACATACTGCAAAAACTTCATGTTCATCTCTGAATTGTTTTTATCTACCATTCAATTTAAGACAGAGAAAGAAAAATACCATATGATATCACTTATATGTGGAATCTACAATAAAAAGACAAATGAACTTATTTACAAAACAGAAACAAACTCAGACAGAAAACAAATTTATGGTTACCAGCAGGGAAGGAGGTGGAAAGGGATAAACTGGGAGTTCGAGACTACAGATACACACACACACACACACACACATATATATATATATATATGTATGTATAATAGATAAACAAGCTTATACTGTATAGCATAGGGAATTATATTCAATATCTTGTAGTAACTTATGGTGAAAAAGAATATGAAAATGAATATATGTATATTCCTATATGACTGAAGCACTGTGCTGTATGCCAGAAATTGACAAAACATTGTAAACTGACTATACTTCAATATAAATATATTAAAAAAGAAATCATAATAAAACCAATCAAAAAAAAAAAAAAAAAAAAGAGACAGCTCCTGGCCCCCCACCACACACAAAAGGAAATGGCTACACCAGGAGGGCTGTCCTGCTGATTTAGTAAGTCACAAGTAAATACAGTTACTATCTGTTACAAGACAGATAAATAAGTTGGTAGAAAGCTTATGAAAATGTGTGTGTCAACTTTGGAAACATTCTCCGCTTAGCACACAATCAAACTATCAACAGAAACAACAACAACAAGAAAAAATATTTGAAAGGTGAATTACTTTTTGTCTGAAAACTGGTACCTCACTGAATCTCTTGTCCTACAAAGTTAGCTAAGGAGACACGCTTTGTTTCTTTCTCCTTGTAAGAGACATCTTGCTCGAATTTGATTTGTATATGGATGAAACATTCAACATGCTAATTTACTGGTTAATATTCCCCTTTGGCACGTACCAGCAAAAGATAATTGGCAGTAATGCGATTTAAACTTACTTGAATTTGAGGCTGTTAATTGAACTTTCATTTTTAGTAACTGCATCACAGCATAGAAATAACTATTCACAAAAGATGTTCCCAAATCTCCTTCTAAAGAGATAACCGTCAGACTGGGAAAGTTTCTGGGTCCTCCCTCCCTTCTGGAACCTAGGGGAGCAACTCGAAATAACCTCTAGCGTTATCATCTATACTCATGATTTGGTGATTATGAAATGGACTACTTATCTATTTATCTCTCAAGGAAAGGAGAGCATAGCACAGTGCGAGAAGGAGTCATTCATCCAAGGAGGGGACTGCGAACTAATTTCAGTGAGGGATGAACATAGTCAAGAGGTGATTTTAAATTGTAATGATGAAGAAAGCAATCAGCTGATGCAGATTTTAGACGTTGTACCAGGAACAATAATGAGAAAAGAAGATACTTAATCACATTCACAGAAGAATTATAGGAATACATAATTAAAGCAATGATAATGAGTAATAAAACTCTTGGTGAGATATCTTTCAACTATCGCTCGAAAAAAAGAGTAAAGCAAAAGAGACGCTGTCTTCTGTGTTAGTGATCGAGATTTTGCATGGAAATTCAAGAAGACACTGGGTAAAGAGAAAATTCTAGAGCTAGATGGAAACAGCCATTGGATTTGTGACAAAGAGGTTGAACAAATTTGTAGGGTGTACACTGTATAAAAACAAAAAGCAAACAACAAGAGGACAATATAGTACTTTATATTCTAAGAATAGGGGAGCAGCAACTAGGATTTTATACATGCGTTGAGGAAAAACTGTAGAAAAAGTAAATGTCTTTCAAAAATGCAAATGTCAGCCCAGAGAAACAAAACAGAAGATCTCATCGATTACAGCGAAAAAATGCAGAGCAGATGATTTTATAAATAGAAGTATTGTTAGAAGCTTGAACATACTATGACAATGAATGATATACATACGCTGCAGGAAATCAAATCAGCAAAAGGATAAGCTCTCTAAGATGTAAAACTCAAAAACGTTTCTATGCAAAATGGAAGTGAGGACAAGTTAAGAATCACCCAGGGTTTACAAGCACCCAGACATCAAATATTATGGAATAATGTATGCAATAAATAGTAAAATGTAAGGAATTGAAATCATAACTGTGATATTCTCTAGACAGAGCATAGTATACATACATATACTATGCAAATTTGCTTCATCATTCCTGATGTCCTAGATGTATGTGTGTGCATGTGTGTGCTGAATCCTTTGAATTAGTTTTAACATCTTGCTTGTTCCCTCATTAACAGAAATGTCAAATAAAAATTTGGTATGTATCCTTTTTATCTTTGTATGAGATTCATAGTCATGCCTTTAAAATATTTTAATTTATCCTTTAAACATCTGTTATATGTGTGTGTGTGTGTGTATAGGATAAGCAGTAACATACAAGGGAAAGAAAATGTCATGTTTGTACATATATATGAATGTAGAAAATATAATGATGTATGTGATAGATATACACATAAATATTGCACATATAAATGAGAATTAATACTCATAGTGTCACCAGGTGCCATGTAGTTTACTACACTTACTACGTAATGCTTTATACATTAATTCCTTTAACCCTTATAATTACCCTATGAAATGGGTGTGAGGTAGGTCCCACTACAGCACCATTTTACAAATGAGGAAACAGAAACACAATAAGCAAGATGCTAAAAAAACAGTAAGTAGCAAAACTGAGATTCTGAACCCAGGACACTGAGCTCCATGGTTTTGCTCTTAATCTGATTACTCTCTACGGCCTTCCACTGTACAAAGATAGTTGTGCATTAGCCAACAAAATTCCCTCCAAAGGATATTAATAAAAGTTTTAAATAAACAAAAGAGGAAACCCCAAATGCCAGACTTTAAATTATATTTTCTTTCCTCTTCCCAGAAGGGATTAAGTGTGATCACAGACCTCACGTAAATTTCAACATTGATGCCAGAGATATTGGAAACAGTAACTTACCAGGTGAGGGACTACTCAGGCTACATGCTTTCCCGTAGTCCCAACTTGATGAAATCTACCCTGGGGTACTCAGAAATTACTGGTGGAATCTCAGTGTCATTATTTATTACATTTAAAGACTCACTGAGGACTAAGATCCCAGATATCTGAGAAAATGCAAATAAACTACTCACTTTACAAAAATAAATAAGTAAATAACGGTAGCCTCAGGAATGACTAGTAAATCCCAGGAAGGATCTGGAAAGGTTCTGCAGCAATAAATGAAGAAATCAATGCCCCAGACACCCAAGGTTTCAGAGGTCATGAGTAGGAATGAACACAGATTCGTCAAACTGGATAATAGCTCCCAAATGTGCTAGGTTCCTTCTTCTTTGGGGCAAAAACAGAGTTTGTAAGTATATTGTGGGGTGTTAAGGAGGACAGGTGGAGGAATATGGGTGAAAATTTCAACTCTATTGATGTTTTCAATATTTTCACACAAGTCAGTTTCCCTGGCAAAGAATGTTCTATCTTTGCCTTCTTATTTTTGCTGTGTACACTAACATAACTGACCCTGAACTTAAGCTACCTACGGGTATCAGGACAGTGCCAACATGCACTTGTATTACTGCCATGTCCTGTAATCAGCATGCAATTCATGAGAACAGTACCAAATGGGTACAGAGGCAGAAAACTGATACAATGAACTCCAGCTCCAGGTCTTCCTGGTAACACCCCCACTCATCCAACATGGACTTATATGTCTGGATAAACAATGGGAATCTTTGCTCATCATTTCAAGTAGAACTGGTCTATTGTTAATTTCTCAAAACCAACCTTTCTTTTCCCCTTCAGTTTCCATCCTAATTTTTGATGGTTTTTCTTTTCTTTTTTTCCCCAAAGGCTTCAGTTTAACCCCTTAGTTTTCTTTTTAGAAGTGCAGCATTCCCTCGTTAAACAATATGGTGCATTTGTGTGTTAACTGAAGCGTCTCATTAAGTTGAGAAGAGAGAGTGTTAGGGAGGCCCCCTTCTAAAGTTGGTCCGGGATGGTTGGCAGTTCAGGGAATATGACTCTGATACTATCGATATCATTGTGCCTAAAGCAATCATTTAAAAGTCTGTCAATAAAAATTGGTGGAAACTGAAATAAGAGGTTAGTTTTCTCCTCTTTTCTAAGAATTCAGTTTTAGTGATTCTTTTTCGATGTATTAAAATTTTTTCAAATGTGAGTTCCTCTGCTTCCGTTAACTATGAAATATTTCTTATTGAGACTAATCAAGTCATGTCCTGTTGACAATATTGTACTTCCATATTGTCTCCTTAGCACTGTTTATCGTCATGGAATCCTGTTATTTACACCTCCCTGGATTTTACTTCTGGAAAGGCAACAAATGCTATTAATGAGTGGAGTTAATCTTCACACCTCATTTATCAGGGTTATTTGTCTAACTCCATTTAAATCAAGACACAGCTACCCAAAGTTATCCAAAAATGCAAACAAAATATTTCTCACCTGAGCTACTATGATTAAAACCTCACAGAAAAGTCTTTCTTGAGATAAATGCAGCTAATGACTGTCTGATTATTTGGTTTTCTCAAAGGACAGGAGCAAATTGATGTGAAAAATTAAGTAGAATATATTGACAATGACAAGGAATGATCTCTGATGAGTGAAAATTCAAAAAGAATTAAAATACATATAAAGGACACACACATTAACTAAAAGATAAATACCCAGGACCATTTTGTATTTATTAATAATTTACTCCTTACTCTGCAAGCTATTTGAAAAACTTGAAATAAAAGATCAAAGCATATGTAGAGCATATGTAGACATACATAAACCAGGAATGCAGAAATATAACATCAAGTTATGAGGAAGCAAAAAAAAAAAAATACATATATATATACGCGCTAATGATTTGGCCAATTACTGTGAATGGGTATAAAAATGATCCTCACTGCGGGAGGGTATAGTTCAGTGGTAGAGTGCGTGTTTGGCATGCACGAAGTCCTGGGTTCAATTCCCAGTACCTCCATTAAAAATAAATAAATAAACCTAATTACCATTCCCCATGCAAAATTTAAAAATTTAAAATAAATAAAATTACCTTCAGACTTTCTAGAAGACAGGATGAAACAAATAATGTGAGAAATATAAACCACAAAGTCTTAAAAAATTAATAATAGCTAACATTTGTAATGTTTTCTTGCTATTCTAAGTGGTTTACAAATGTATTGATTCAGTTAAACCTTAAGAGGTAGTTAAGATTATGGCCCATACAATAGGTAAGGAACTTAAAGCCCGGAGATTTTAAGCAAATTGCCCCACATGGTAACTGATGGAGACAGAATTCCAATCTGGGCAGACAGAGTTCTGGGTCCATGATGATATGAACTTCTTAAAAGAAAGAAATCCTTTCTAAAAGGGATTTATCAACTTTTCATTAACTTTTTCCTTTTACGAGGAACAGGCAGAAACACGATGGTCACTTTTTCAATAAAAGTCCCTTTAAAATATGTACAGGGATTTTTTTGTAATGGCTTAAAAACATAAAAATAAAGTATAACTCAGTAAGGACATTTCTGTAGCAGGTAAGCTGATTTGCTCCCCTCACCCACGTGATCTCTTTAATGAGTGATTACTGTGTGCAAATCATGGATAAGGAACACAAAATGAACCCAAGCCCTGCTTTCAAGAAGCTTGCAGCCTGGTTAGTAGGGAACAAAACAAAACAAACAGAAGAATACTGGGATCCAGGGGTGGGTAACAGACCCGAGAACAGATATACAGGGTGTTACATGTGCCCAGAAGAAGGAGAGAGAAACTTCCTCAGGGTGGGATCAAGACAGGTTTTCCTGGAAGGTGAGATACAAAATGCATAATAAAAGGTGAATTAAATGCCAATAAAATTTAAAAGAAGGAGGAAGAGGATTTAAGGGAATGCATTTAAGGAAGTGCGAAGTCCCTAAAACATGAAAAATACCACGTGTTTAGGGAACTGAAGTTAGTGAAATTTTGGTGTGTCATTTTCTCCTGTTCTACTTCTATTTTCGAAAAGAATTAAGCTTCTATCATATGTGGTGTGATTGGGAAAAGTGCCCATTCCTCCCCTGCTCTATTGCTTCAGAATCTTTTGCAGCAGAGCCTAGGAAACCGCCTCGGGGACACCATCCAGGGGTGGCTTCCCGCACAGGAAAGTCGGAGGAGGATGGAGACCACAGAGTGCGCAGTATTTTCAGAGGTTCCCAATCCGGGAGCCTCTCCAGCCCTCAACAGTGGGCTCAGAGGATCGAGTTAGCATCAAGATAGGCATTCGTGTAACTGAATAAATTAACCTGCTTGGTGGCATTTTTAATCCTGATTATTTGGAATTATAATTTGGAGAACACTTTAAAAAAATAAAAATTCATTTAACATTTATACTTCACAATATACTATTCTTTACCATAGTTCTTAGATAATACAGTCATTTGAGTCTTGAGGTTTCTCCATCCTGAGACAAAATCTTAGCATTGCCTCCATAGGATGTCACTAACTGTACAAGGGATGTTCACATCTTTTACTCAATCGTGCAGCAGAATTCTTTACCTGTGGTCAGACATCAGCCTGCCATCAGCTTTTGGAGAGAACAGAAAAGAGAATCCAAATGAATATTGAGTAAAAATGACAGTATGCTAGAATTTTCCTGTTCTTTTAGGATCTATATCACGCCATAAAGTTCAAATCAAAGTGAATTAGAGTGAATTACTTTTACTATCTTTGAAAATAATCATACTTGGATAAAAGTTAAGCTAGATTTCCCTAATTGACAAGACCGCATAACAAAATTCAGGGGCAAAGAAGGGTGACAGTCCATGCTTCTGGAATGTTCTAGAACTTTTCACCTATTCCCTGCCATTCAAAATTTTTCTGTCTATTAGACAGGCAGAGTGCAGGGATGTGCTGGAGGTCATCTAATTGGGGCCATAGTGGGAGTGTGTACATCACAAAAACTCACAGCTTTTTCTTTTCTTTTCGTTTCGTTTCTTTTTTTACTTTTTTTCCCAGTTTACCAGGACATCAGTGCTGTACTCCTGACAGCACTAGACATGGAAGTTTGGTGGACATAATCTTCAATCTTCACTTTGCCATCACTCGCTTTGTGAATCCAGGTAACCTCTCTGAACTTCAGCTAACTTCTCCCTAATAGGGAGAAAGTTACTTATTTTGATAGAGAATTAACTGTATACAAAGTAACTTCCTGTTAAAGCACTTCATCATTTTAAAATGACACCTAGTATGTCCCGCTGGCCTTGTACACTGTGCCCCTTGTGTTTTAATATAATGAATATCCTACAGTTGAATTTCCGTGGCTTTGGTCACTAGCAGTTTTTAAGATTAGGAAAACCAAATTGCTTCAAAGGTTGTTTAGAATGTCAGACATCTGAGTCAATCACGAAGCAAGACATTCTGAAGAAAAGTTATTCGAGGAGAAAAGTTTCACTAAAGGCAACAAAAAATTTTTTAAGTTTCCCTTTAAACAATGATTTTTAAAAATCTGAAGGATAAGGTAAATTTTTTTAATTACGATTTTTTGAGGTAAATGATTAAAAATTTTTTCAGTTTCCAAAACTGAGTAACCAAACATAAATGCTTTCTCTTCATTTCTGCTAAGAAAATACCTTCTCTGCTCTGTTGTGGGATCCGTGAGCCAGCTGCCCAGTTATTTCTGGACATGTTGTTAAGAACTTAAACCTGAGAGCAAATAGGGTGATGCTGTTTCTAGATTTGAAGTTTCTGAGATGAATCATATCACAGCCCAATGCTGGTGGACAGAAAGGTATGACCAGATACTCAAATACTGAATGCATAATGAGACCACACTGTGAAAGAATCAAAGGTGTCTGAAGACACCTCCTCCCACACTGGGAAATTGATCAGCAGCTCTTCCCAAGACACCTCTCAACCGTGATGGAAATGGTTCAGCCCTGGGCGGTTCAACATGGAAGCCAATGGCCACAGAGGGCTTTGGAGCACTTGAAAATGGGAAGAGTGCAAGTGAGGAGGTGAATGTTTTATTTTCTTAAAATTAAATCAAATTAAATTTAAGCCTCAGTATCTTCATGTGGCGAGTGTCTATCATTGACAACTGTGCAAAACAGATATTTTAAATGTGTTCATGCTCCTGTGTGTATGTGTGTTTGTGTGCATGTGTGTGTGTGTGTGTGTGTGTGTACAGACCCGTGGGAAGGACAGAATACTATAAGCTGTAATTGAAGCATTTATAAAGTAGGCTAAAAACCTCATGTCTCTTTCTCATTTTATTTTAAAGCTTTGTGAGAGTCACAAGTCACCTCTCGTGAAGGGCCTTATTTCACATCCTGTCTGCTGTAAAGCTATGAAAGAAATGAGTTTCCAGGCTTGGGAAGTGCCTTAGTAAGTTTAAAGGTTGTTATGTAATTAATGACCTTAGGTAAAACAAATACTATAATGCTGTATTTTCTCAACAAACATTAAAGAATATTTGTGTTTCCAAAACATACCCGTATGGGGTCTGTTGAAAGAGACAGTAACATTTAAAAATCATTTTTAGACTCTCCTTTCTATAATTTACTTTCACTAATTCTATAAAGTAGACGTTATTTCTTCTGCCAACTCTATTATTGTTTTTTCTCTCCTTCATGGTCTTCATAACCGACCATATTTAAAGTTAAAACAAATAAAAGTCTAACGTAGAATTTTTGGTCTGGAGATTCCAAGCTTTATTCTTTAAACTAGTGGTACAGCTAGTACCTCAGGGAGATGAGTAAAGAGGAGTGAATAACTTTAAAGTTGATGATCTCTTTCATATTTACAAATATATTGGCATTACACTACATGATTTATACCAAGGCACAAAATACCTTAATAAGTACATTCTTTTAAAAAATCATTGCATCTGTTGAAAAAAGAACATTTAAAAAAAAATCAAATGTCAATATGTCATTAATATTAAGAGAAATGAAGTTATCAAGGTTCAGTATATGATGAGAGTTTTTTTCCTTGACATTTAACCCATCATATTAAAAGCTTCTTCAAAGGAAAGAAATATCAGCTTGTCACCTGGAGATCAAAATTGAGCTGTTCTAAGACAAACTGCTGTTTCTTCCCTCTGATGAAATTCAGAGGATGGACCAAAATGTCAGGATAAAAATAGACCACCTGGGGAAAAAAAAAAAGCCATCAGGAGAAGAAGTATAGCTATTGTTACAATTACAACTAAAAATCATTTAAGAGCCAGTGATTTTTCCCCAGTAGCACATGAAAGAACACATAGCACATTGATTTATACTATTAAATACTTGGCTGAGGATACGATGTCATAAGATGATGCTGATGGTAGTCTGTGGGTTTAATTTTAATAAAAGATGCATCATGGATAACATGGTATTTTAAAGAATAGCAAATATTTTAATTTATAATATACCAAGAACATACCACAAGCTGACATTTTGAAACTCCAGGATGACAAAAAGGGAAGATATTATCTGAATACTAAGTATCATGCAAGATGTTAGAAGGTTGGATACCAAAATATACATATCTCATAAGGAAAATCTCTGAAAATTCAAAAGTGACAGAATAGTAAATAAATCAACTAATAGGAATCAATAACTTGTATTTTCCTGCAGTTTAAAATTTTTCTTGGATAAATGCCACAGAACAGAAGCAGATAGTTCGAGATGAAATCTATTACTCCCAAACACATTTCCCCAAAGAAAACAGTGAATATACTAAAATAGCAGGCTTTTCTGGTTCTGTGAAATGGAGGAATATGAATTTGTACAGATTTTATGACACGCAAATACTGTTTGCCACTAGCCACTCCATATCATTAACTGCTCAGTTTTTAACCTTATATTCTGAGAAAACTATTAGCTACTTTCATGGCTACCTTACCGGGTAGGTTATATTACAATATTATCTAATGAGATTTTAATCCTTGGCAAATGAATACAGTTATCAATCATTTTTAGATTTACTTAAGAATTATAATACCACTTTTTTATAACTCATTCTCAATTATTTAGGGAAGCATTTTCTAGTCTTATTTTTATTCTGCATTGGTTTTCCAATCTGTATTTCTCCCATATAATGAATAATGCAAAGAATGAAGTTCAAATCAGATATGGGCCAAAATCTAGTGTGACTTTAAAGAGAATAAATAACTCTCATAGTAAGTGATACACCTGGTACCTCAGATTGGTAAAATATTTTTTGATTTTGTGAAAGCATTGGATTTAGAATTCAGCAGTAAGACAGGGCAAGTGGGGAGTACTTAATGGATTATTTTGGCCTGTGCATAAAATATGTTAGAGAAGCCTTCCAAAACAAAAAAATTAAAGTGTACTTCTGCACAAGTTCGACCTAGACTTGGTATATTTTAGTTTCCCAGAGTGAAAATATTGGCTCATGCTAGGAAAGCAGAATGACAGACTTGTCAGTGTTCCAATTTATGGTGACAGAAATGTCTGACGTATCTGTTGTGCGTTTGATAGCATTGCGAAGATGTACAAGAAAATTGCCTTAATCAGAGATTATCCACAACACATTCAAAAACTGCATAACACTTAAAAACCTAGTATGTAGAAAAAATTAAGGGATAATATTGAACATTCAGTTTTGTAAAGAGATTTCAAAAAAGATGTATAATAGAATAGAATATGTCTATATGGCCAGTTGTCTTTATGAATTAAAATAAAATTTAACAGGATATTTGATTTTCACCACAGGTTCAAATAACTGAACTGAACACTTTACACAAGTCACGTTTTCACTTTTTCAGTCAACACTGTTTTGAAGATTAGACACGTCAGTCAAGTATTCCATAGTATAGAACCAACATGTTTTGCTTTTTCTCACTCCCTTAGTAATAAACGTCTACGTTGCCTTCAGTTCTCTACTTCCACAAACATAATCAGACATGTCCCTGCTTGGAAGTGAGGGCTAGATTTTCAGGGCTGTAATAACAAATACTGGAGTGTTGAATGAGATATAAGCATTTGTAAATTCACTACTACGTATTTCCCTCCAGAAAAGCTGCATCAGACCACGTGCCCACAAGCTACAGATGACGGTCTCATTCCGCCATATTCTAGTCAACGCGTGGTTGTATCTTTCTCATCTCGTGAATCCAATGGGTGCGAATTAGTATGTCACTTTTGTTTTACTTTGTGTCTAGCTGATTATTAAAGAGGTTTCACATCTTTACACATAATTAACAGACATTTGTGACTATTTATATTCTTTGCCAATTTTCTTATTAATATCCCCACCTTTTTTTTCCCAGTTATTTAGAAGACATTCTTTGTACAGTTTCAATAGTAAACCCTATGCAAACATCTCCCCAAATCTGTCACCCATCTGTGAATGTTTTCTGTGATATTCTCCATTGGAGAAAAATCCTGAAGTTTAAGCAGATAAATCCACCAAGTTAAAACCATATGCAATGTGCTTTTAGGGTTCTGTAAAGAACTTTCTCCCCAGCTCATATTTTTTAATAATTTTACTATTTACATTTATATCATGAATCATCCTGTAGTACACCACTGCATGTGGTATGAAATAAGAAGCCAACTTTATTTCTTTATTGTGTAAGTTTGTTTTCCCCAAATAATGTACAAACTGTCCAACCTTTCCTCACTGGATATGAAGCCACTTCCATTATTATCTACTTCCCAGATCAAGGGGTCTGTTTGTAAACTCTATTCTGTTACATTAATCTTTTTGCTATGTCCTACAGTAGTACTAATTCCACTTATTACTTAGGTTTTATAGTGCATCTGTATATCTCTCAGGAGATATCCTGTCTTTTTCATCAACTGAGCTTTTTGTGGACATTTATGGATGTATGTTCAAGTCTTCTAAATGATTTTTTATTGGAATCACATTGAACTTATAAATTAATATTTTAAGAATCTTTGTATTATTAAAGACATATTATGTTTCTACATTTATTCAGGTCTTCTTTTATTTCCTTTAACACAATTTTAAAATTTCTAAAAAAAAAAAAAAAGACAAATGAACTTACTTACAAAACAGGAACAGACTCACAGACATAGAAAACAAACTTACGATTATGAGGGGTAAGTAGGGGAAGGGAGTGAGAAGGGACAAACTGGGAGTTCGAGATTTGCAGAAACTAACTACTATATATAACATAAATAAACAACAAGTTATACTGTATAACACAGGGAACCATATTCAATATCTTGTAATAAACTATATTGAAAAAGGATAAGAAAAGGAATATATATATATATATATATATTTAAAACTGAATCACTATGTTTTACATCAGAAATTGACACATTATAAACTGAGTATACCGCAATAAAAAATTAATAAATAAAAATTTCTATTATAAGGATTTTATATAGTCTTTCTCAGTTTAATTTCTACATTTTTATCATTTTTGTGGCTATTTTCTTACGTTACATTTTTTAAGTTATTCATTACTGATTTAGATGAATGCTGAAGAAATGCATAAGTTGACCTCATGTTCATCAAACTTATTCAGTTCTCTTATTAATTCATAATTTATTAATTCTGCTAGGGTTTCTATGGCAACCATGCCTCTGAAATGATAGAGTTTACTTTTTATTATTTTTCTCAAATTTTCTAAAAATTCACATTTATTTTATTGGATTTTAAAAAGTTATCCTTAATCTCCTGTAACTTATTAAACTATAATGATGAAAATTGGACAGCTTTGTTTTGCACCCAAAGATAATGTGTCTAAAATTATTCTTTAAATATGATTTTTGTTTTAATTCGGATAAAAGCTTTTAACACATCAAGAGCTTTTTAAAAAATGTTCTGAGCATTTTTAAAGTACATATTTTAAATAGAAATACAACTTTCTAAACTGATTGTTTCAGTATTTATATTGTTTGTTTCAATACTTAAAATAAATCATGAACTTCAACACATTCTTGTTTAGCATCTATTGACATATTTATGTGCTTTTTCTCAGCCTGTTAATGAGCTGAATTACACTGGCAAATTTTCCCAGTGAAACTCTCTTTTCATTCTTACTATAAACCTCATTTGGTCATAAAGGACTTCTAATTATATTTTTGGATTTAGTATGCTAGTAAAATGGCATACTCAAATGGGATTATTTCCCTATGTATGGCTAAAATTATAGGAAAATCAGTATCAACCACTCCCATAATCCACAGAAAGCCAGACACCCCACCACCACCAAGCAGCACTCGCACGCATACAACCCCTAGCTCAACCCCCACCTCCAGCTCATAAAAGAGGCAGAGAAGCTGGACGAGGTGGGTAATTAAGGAGGAGATTTTTCAGAAACCATCCATCTGCTCTGAGTGCCCATATCCCCACTAGGAAGGAGTTGGGAGTATTCAAGCCTAGGGAAGGGCTTCAGGGAGCCCTGGATTTTTAGGACAACAATCAACTGGAGTCTGATGAAATAAAGGTGGGAGCATCTGGAAATGGACAGAGAGCTGTACAGAGAGAGCCAGGCGGAGCAGGAGACCAGCTATAGTCCCCTATCAACTGGGCAAGAGCTGGTGAGTGTTTCTCATGAACTCAATGTGGGCTACATAGAAATGACATTTGCCAAAGAAATTTTAAATCCTTCCAAAGGTCTACATGACCCCCAAAGGGGGCTGGACACCCCCCCAAGTCCCCAGGTAGGGGAGAAAACATCACCTGCTTTGTGGGAAATGTGGTCAAGTTTTCCAGCAGAATCTTTCAAAGGATTCAAAAGGACTCACCTAAGAGAATGAGTGAAGTACAGACATCCCCCAGAAGAAATAAAGAAGAAAATTTAAAATCAATCCCAAGGGAGAAAAAGGCATATAACACTGAAACTGACAGAATCAGGGTTGGCAATTTAAAAATAGAAAGTAACTACATTTATTTTTTGCTACTGTTCTTTCCAATTCTGAATTGTCCTTATTCATTCCTGGATGAAAAACTAGGCAGGTCTGACGTTTTTTCTGATCACTCCTAGGTATCAACAAGAATTCCCATTTTCTAGGAGTGTAAAAGTCCTTTCCAGCCTAAAATCTAAGCATGCATCTCTTATCCAATTCACTTTTCTCATTCTTCCCTCCTCAATCTCAAACAGTTAATAACAGACAACCAAATTATTATTTTCTCTCTCGTGGAAGAGAAAACTGTTATGGATTCCTTGGTGGTCTTCCATCACTGGGATTTCCTACCTGTCATTCCTGTCAGAGACACAATGCCTTCCCCAGGGGATTAACACCCCCCGCCCTGCATTGCAGAAATCTACCCTCACTGACTCCTGTGTTAGTACCATTTCTGGGTGGGTCTTTTTGATGGGGTTCCTTTCGAAATCATTATGTCCCTCAAGTCTAGGTCCTTTCTGAGTGTTCCATATCTGGCTCCCTGGAAATAAGCATTTTTTTTTAAATTGAAGTATAATTGACTTACAATATTATATTAGTTTCAGGTATACAACATAATGATTCAATATTTTTATAGATTAAACATGATACAAAATTAATATAAAGTAATGTCTATATTCCCTGTGCTGTACATTACATCCTTGTCAGTTACATATCTTCTTTTATAATTTCTAGTTTGTACCTCTTTTTTTTTTTTTTTTTGATGGAGGTTCTGAGGATTGAACCCAAGACTTCATGCATGCTAAACATGGGCTTTACCACTGAGCTATACTCACCACCCTCGTTTATAGCTCTTAACCCCCCACATCACCTATTTTGTCCCTACCTCTACCCCTCTCCCAGGTAGTAACCACTAACTTGTTCTCTGTATCTATGAGTCTCTTTCTGTTTTATCTGTTAATTTTGTTTTTTAGATTCCACATATACAGTATTTGACTGTCTGACTTATTTCACTTAGTATAAACCCTCCAAATCCACCCCTGTAAACATGCATCTTTACCCCAACATCAGTGGGTGTGCACCAGTCTCCCACTCTAGCCATCTTTCTTTGTGCTCTGCCAGCAATTATAAAGCTTTTAGACTTTTTTCACACCCGAGTCAGGTACCAGCTCCTGTGTCTACAGCACAGAACATGCATGTCAAGATTCCTAAGTGCTTTTCCAAAAGCTCTTCTTGCCTGGTTTAAAAAGAAAATGTACCCCGGTTCCCTAAAATTTTTGTCCAAGAAAGTTCCCATTTAAAAACTTCCTGTAATGAATTCCTGGACTTCTGGAGGTGGGTGATGGTCTAATGGTACAGAAAGAGTATCAGGCCACCTCTTTTGTGAATAACTCATAAATGGTCTAAAACAGCATTTTCAAATATGGTAACACTTGCCTTCTACTTTATTTCCATTTTGGTGCTTCAATGAAAGTTAAACAGACATATAGACCAATGGAACAGAATAGAGAGCCCAGAAATGAACCCACAGACTTTTGGTCAACTAATCTTCGACAAAGGAGGCAAGAATATACAATGGAATAAAGACAGTCTCTTCAGCAAATGGTCTTGGGAAAAATGGACAGCAGCATGTAAAACAATGAAGCTAGAACACTCCCTTACACTACAAAAATCAACTCAAAATGGATTAAAGACTTAAACATAAGACAAGATACAATAAGCCTCCTAGAGGAAAACACAGGCAAAACATTATCTGACATACATTTCAAAAATTTTCTCCTAGAAGAAATAAAAGCAAGAATAAATAAATGGGACCTAATGAAACTTACAAGCTTCTGCACAGCAAAGGAAACCAGAAGTAAAATAAGAAGACAACCTATGGAATGGGAGAAAATTTTTGCAAATGAAACCAACAAAGGCTTGATCTCCAGAATATATAAGCAGCTCATACGACTCAATAAGAAAAAAATAAACAACCCAATCCAAAAATGGGCAGAAGACCTAAACAAGCAATTCTCCAAGGAAGACATACAAATGATCAAAAGGCACATGAAAAAATGCTCAATATCACTAATTATCAGAGACATGCAAATCAAAACTATAATGAGGTATCACCTCACAACAGTCAGAATGGCTGTCATTCAAAAATCCACAAATGACAAATGCTGGAGAGGCTGTGTGAAAGGGGAACCCTCCTACACTGCTGGTGGGAATGCAGTCTGGTGCAGCCACTATGGAAAACAGTGTGGAGATTCCTCAAAAGACTAGGAATAGACTTACCGTATGACCCAGGAATCCCACTCCTGGGCTTGTATCCAGAAGGAACCCTACTTCAGGATGACACCTGCACCCCAATGTTCATAGCAACACTACTTACAATAGCCAAAACATGGAAACAGCCTAAATGTCCATCAACAGGTGACTGGATAAAGAATAGGTGGTATATTTATACAATGGAATACTACTCAGCCATAAAAACCGACAACATAATGCCATTTGCAGCAACATGGATGCTCCTGGAGAATGTCATTCTAAGTGAAGTAAGCCAGAAAGAGAAAGAAAAATACCATATGAGATCGCTCATATGTGGAATCTAAAAAACAAAAACAAAAACAAACAAACAAAAACAAAGCGTAAATACAGGACAGAAATAGACTCAGAGACAGAGAATACAGACTTGTGGTTACCAGGGGGGTGGAGGGTGGGAAGGGATAGACTGGGATTTCAAAATTGTAGAATAGATAAACAAGATTATATTGTATAGCACAGGGAAATATACACAAAATGTTATGATAACTCACAGAGAAAAAAATGTGATAATGTGTGTGTATATGTCGATGAATGACTGAAAAATTGTGCTGAACACTGGAATTTGACACAACATTGTAAAATGATTATAAATCAATAAAAAATGTTAAGAAAAAAAAATCACTGACCAAGCCCCTGAGATGTGATTTTTAAAGCTGTATAATGTAAAAATCCTTAAATGTATCAAGATTTAATTATCTTCTAAGCTCCTGCATGAAGATTGTCTTTATGGTCTTTGTGTTCATTCTGTTACGTAACAAATGTGTAGAGTAATTGCTTACTATGAGCCAGACATTGCTCTAAGGACTGGAATTGTAGTAGGAAATAAAGCTATTCTAATGAAATTTATACTCTATAGTGAGGGAGACGGACACAAATAAACAAATAGTGTTTATAATAGGTAAAAGCTATGACAAAACTATAGAGGGTGACTGATAGAAGCAGTTGCTGCATTGAGTGTAACTAGGAAAGGCAAATTAGGAGTTGTAAAAAAGTGACAGAGGGAGTGACGCATACACTATAGAACAGCATCCAAGCAAGATCAAGGGCTCTGCAGAGAGTACGTGTCGTCCTGTTGGAGGATAAGCAAGAGGACCAGAAAAACTCTGAATATAAATGTAAAGTTCCGGAGTCACAATCTCCTTTTTCTTATGATCCACTTTCCTTTTTTTTTTTTTTAAATATATTTTGATTTGATTGAATCCATAGAATTTTAAAGGTTTTCTTCTAAAGTCCTTATTCTTCCCTAGTGATTTTTTTGTGTTGTTCATTTAATCATTGTATTCTAAGATTACTTTTCTCTTGATAACTTTTTGCATCAGTTATTGTTTTTAAAATTTTTTTAAATTGAAGTGTAGTTGATGTACAATATGGTATCATGATCCACTTTCTTAATAAAATTCACTTTTCAATCTTTGCTGAGAGGGCAAGGTACATTCTAATAGCCTTTCTGTTATTGTCTACAAGGCATTTATTTGACAGCACTTCCCTAGAAAAATGGTAGGACTGTCCCCTTCTCAAATGTCTATCTCAAAAAAACTCTGAAACAATGTAATACAGGGGAAAAAAATACAGATTGTGTAAAAAACCTGATTTAAGGCTGAAATTTTACTAGACTAATGCCTATCAAGTTATTCAAATACAAATGACCATGTTTAAATAAGAGATAAACCATGTAATTTTGATTGTCTCCAACTACTGGGTCTTTTATTTTCTCTAGATGAGTTTGTAAACATAATTCTTGGTTCATTCAATATTTTTAGTTAAGTTTAATTTCAGTTGATATTTTGTTAGAATCTAAAATTTTTTTAAAGATTAAAAATAATTGCATCACACAAGCTCATAGCCATTTGGGGGAAAGAGACAAGAAATAATGTGGACCAGAGTTGCAGAGAGACTGTGCAAAAAGTACAGAGAAAGTACTACAGTTACAATGTCATGGTCTTAAAACATGGCCCAAGTTCTTTGACATGCCCCCCATGAGGAGATCAGGTTTCTGTCCTCTCCTTTCGAATTTGGGTAAGCTTGTGAGTGCTTTGACCTACAGATTACAGAGGAAGCAATGCTATGTGACTTTCAAGGTGAGGTCCCAGAAGGCATAGTTTCCATCGGTTCTGTTGGAAAGCTGGCTGTCTAGATGCTCCCTCTCAGAACATAGTCCTCACAGCAGCAGCCATGCTGTGAACTCCTGAGCTGCATGGAAGCAAGCACGTGTAAGTGCCTGGCTGACAGTCCCAGGGGAGTCTTCTGGTCAACCCAGACCAGGAACCCAACTCATAGGTAAGGAAATCTCCAGCCTCAGAAGTGTGTCACTTCTGTCATCCAAGTCCATCCAAGCTCCAGACGTGGAATGGAGACAACCATTTCTGAGATGCTGTTTTTATTCCTCATACACAGAAAATCAAAGCATAATGGTTGACATTGGATAGCCCTAAATTCGGGGTGTCTTGTTACGTGGCAGGAGGACAAAATGGATCCTATATTTCAGAACTTTTAGATGGCCTTTATTTCAAACATCCAGTAACTTTAATCCTTCATGATCCTTCAGACTGTCAGATATCGGGCTAAATTTTTCTTTTGATAAGAGCAGACCCTGTATCACTTACTCTGCCTGGGAATGTTGGGGAAGGCTTCAGAGCACAAGTACCATTTGTCAATATTATTGAAAAATGGCCTGATCTATTTGATGTGTTTTCTGCACCACTAGCCAGGGCCAACACCCAGAAGCCTTTAATGTTTTGAAAAGCATCTCCAAATCATTACTCAGTTGCATATTACTTGATCCTCAGTTTTGTCATCTGCCTGAACTTGGTACAAATTCTGTGTCACTCTAGAGGTAATTTCACAAGGCAGACCAGTCAGGATTGTGACAGTAGATGCTGGGAAAAAGGAAAGCTGCTTTCTTTCGTCCCTAAAAGAATAAGAAGAAAGACGAAAGGGAGAAACACAAGGATTCTATTGCCTTCTCACCTTTATATTATTATCTGTGTCAGCTCCACAATGTAGAGACACCATTTACGATTTGCATCTACCCAAAACAAAACAAAACAAAAACAAAGTGGGGACATTTTTTTTGGTAATTTAATTTTTTAAATCACATAATTAGGCCCCAAGGCTGCGCTGTGGGATTATACAGAGTTTAGGAAAAATAAAACCAATGAGTGAATCAAGACACTTTGTATGCTTTAATCTTTCAGAAGGACAAGTGCTTCTGAGGACACGTACCACTGTTATGATGACTGATTAGTCACGAACAGCATTTTCAGAAAGAAAAGGGAAGAAGCCACTACAAGCAGCTTACCCTGAGTTCTCCACAATAAAAATTAAAGATGGAAGACAATGCTATATTCAGGCATTATTAATCTATTATTTCTCTATGTAGATTTCCTACTGATCTGTTTATTACAAATCTATTACACATGTCACTCTTCTTCCCAGTCTTCCTACTTGATTTTTTTCCCCTACCTTCAGCATCCTCTGGGCACCAAACCCTTAGCTACTCTCTGTTCTGATACATTCAAATCCCACAAGCTATCTCTTGCCACAGTATCACAACTTATTTTCTCCTTTCAATTAAAGGTCATCGTTTGTTTGAGAAGAGCCAGAGTAACTGCAAGAAGCATATTGACATTGTGTAAATGAGAGCCCAACGTCAAGAGGTGTGTGGTTAACGAACAAAAGATCACTGCTTAGTGTCTAACTGCAGCATTATGGCTTCTGATTCAACTTCCTGCAAAGGGCATGTGCCAGAGGGTGGCCAGCCAGCCCAGCCCCAGGGCATCACCCCAGGCAGTGGGTGATCCAAACTCCTCTCCCGATTTCCTCCCACGTATCATTCGATTCTTTGGAATGAAATGTCTACTGGAGAGAACAAAAATGCATTTGGTTTCTCTGGTACAGAGATATATAGTGAAATACTTATAACATAGGTGCTGGTTTATATTATTCAACACAACAACCTGTGTAATGAAATTGCATCTGTCCTTCTGTGGGCTAGGAAACAAACGGAAGGAGGAAAGATCATTATGAAGCACGTATTAGATATTAGGCCTATGATTCGAAGCCTAATAATAAATGCAGCTATCGCTATAAAATCTTATGATTTAGCCACCAAATAAAGTAAAATGATAAACCCTTATTTACGAGGAAAACTAGGAAAAATTAATTGCTGAAATATATTTTTACCTTCCAAAGGATGTTTGTAGATTCATACTTTTAAATCAGTTATGCTATGCTGGAATAGTTACAGGCATGTGTGTATGTTCCATAAAGAGAACATAAAATATATTTTAATATTTTACATTTCAGTGTCAACTTTTCATTAGAATGTAACTTCAGTGTTTGCTGATAGCTCACAGATTTATGGTTACAGAAAAAGAAACACTGATAGTTAGAGACTAGCAATTTTTTTATATAATTATCTGATGTGAAGAGTTATGAAATACATAGAAATCTTCCCTTTAATACAAACTTTATGTTTTAACCCCTCATTCAACTTGACTGTCAGCTGTCAGTTATACATTATTACCATCAATAGAGTAATTAATTAAAAACCTACATTTGGGGTCAGGTGGGAGATGAATCATTTGTCTATGTTTCATATTTTAAATAGCCTAAATTGTATGTTTTAAATACATGCTTAGATAGTCACTTATCCAAAAAAAAAAGACTACCTCTATGTAATCACCAATAAAGATGCTAATAGACAAACAATGTGTTAAGTGCCCATTGTAGAAAATAGCGGCCATTCCAAAAAGGGTAACAGAACAATTTTGCGATATTACCTTTCAACATTCATTTAATTTCTTGGATAATTTTCCTTATCTATAAAAATTAAAGTTTAAATTAACATGCATGTATCTCTATGGTGCTATTGTTAAAAGTTAATCACTGGCATAAATATTCTTTGTTTAAAAATTAGAGAAAGTCTTTTAGCAACTAACAAACTCGATCTCTTTATTAACAATTTAACCTTCAGAATTATAGAAGTATAGGGACTGCACAAATATAAGACACAACCTCTATCCTATAAAGTTTATCATTTCAGGAGGCGAATATAACACACGTAAAATGATTCAAGACAGCATAAAATTAGGACAAAGGTCTATTATACAAGCTGCAAGAGCTGTGAAGGTTCACAGGCAGAGAGATTAAGGAAGCTAAAATAATTGGGGCACTTTTATAGGGGAGAAGCTTTCCCATTTGACAATTCAGGATACCGAATGCTTTCAGCTAACCAGCTCATGGTAACTGTGCGCCTAAATTTTTACTATAAAAATGTAGCTACATTTAGAAATGGAAGCATAGGATATTATTCTTTTCTAATTTTAGGAAACATTCACTGACAAAAATTAAAAGCGATTTTCTGTGAAAAATGTGATTTCACTTAACAATTTTTAAAAAGATTTCCAACGCACAAAATATAGGAGAACCAGGAATAATTGAAACATTAAAATGAACAGTTTGGGGAAGCATAAAGGGCAAATAAAATAGGCTAAACCTTCCTTATTAGTTTTGCCCTCACCAATTGAGAACGTAAATTATTCTGGAGAAAGAGGTTATCTCTGGAAGAATGAAAAAGAAAGTCAAGTAGGAACAATACACAAAGGCTGAGGACTGATAGAAGGTTCTCAAAGCAGAATTCATAAAATTTGATGTGAGCCGGCAGTTTTATAATTTGACTCTTCAAATTTAATTGGAAGAAAATTTAGATAATAATTCATTATGTGGTCACTGGGAGCAAGAACTCAAAATATTGTTTTTAATTTACAAACAATAACTACAGATATGCACGCATCTGAGAGCCTACAGGAGGAGAGTAAATAGAGGACACATTAAAATGGACTTTCTGTCCACCCTCAAGATTTAGAGAGGAGAGGTCTCATGCTGGAGGAGAGAAATTGAATAAACAAGGTAAATTAAAAGGAAAAGATCTAATGGACCCATAGTGGTAGGAACAAGATAGAAAAATGTACAACAGCTTGGAAGACATCAGGAGGAAGTTGCATAGGTGATGACCAAGTGACCAGCAGCACTGCGCATATAGTACATGCTCAATATATAAATACTCCTTAGCTGATCCCTATGAGACAGGAGGGAAGGGGAAAGAGCACAGCCATTAAAGGAACGACACAGCAGTGAGCACCAAGGCGGTGGAAGACTCAACCCCCAGTAGACCCTGAGACCCAAGACGGCGGGAGATTTGACTTCCAGTAGACCTTGAGCTTCATTATTCACTCACTGTAACACATTAGCTGCTAAATGGCACTCCCACGGGTGCCATGGCAGTTCTGAGGCTGACCATAAAGGGTCAAAAAGTGAGTGATGGTCCAATTCCTGGGACTCCCAGCCCCTTCTCCAAACTAGATGGAATAATCCTCCCGCTTTTTAGCTTACGAAGTTACTGAGCCCAAAAAAACAACCCTGCACCTCGTGGTCTTTTCTTGCCTTTTGAGGGGGCCTGCTCTCTGTCTACAGAGTGTGTATCTACTTTTACTTTAAACTAAACACACACCTCTATGCCTCATGGCCTATCTGGCCTTCTGAGACAGACTGCACTCTGTCTATGGAGTGTGCATCTCTCTGAACAAATCTACCTTTGCTTGACTATGGCTCGATCTTGAGTTCTTTCCTGTTGGAAGCCAAGGACCCTCATTTGGTGGGGCACGTTCCCGGGACTCGCCTGAGACCTCCACACAACCATCCTCTCACACTCCAATTTTCCTGTATCACCTACATTCCAACATGAAGAAAGTTCATGCAACAGAGTACTGGGAATATAAATACGAACTGGTTGCGAAAACAAAATAAGAAAATACTCATTATATCCCATTACAGAAAGAAAGTTAGATGTTAAAATACACATTTAATAAGATATAAATCTGAATTATCATATATAGATGTGCTCTAGAAGAAAAAAAAAGAAGAAAAAATGCTAAGAGCTAAAGGTATTGATATAATCAATCAGATACTATAAAATGTTCAGATTTTCTTCAATGTCTTTTCAGCAGGAATATAAGAAAGCAAGTTGTACAACATTGTACTTCAAGTTGTACTTTCTTCATCCTTCCCCAAAATGATCTCAGTAATACTAGTTGGGTAAATTTAGTGGTCATGAGTAAATAAGAATCAGGTTAAAATGGGAAAGATAAATCCAGCGAACTGTTTGCAACTTGAAAACTGAGAGACATTAATAAATTTAGATAAATGAAGGAGGAAAATGTACACATAAATTCAACAAATTATTTAACTGATAGCCTATGAAACATGAATATTTTGCCATAATTGAGAATAAATGTTTATTCCACAGGAAAAGCATGTCAAGGAAAAAGATAAAATTGAGGGAACCTCTCAAACAAATTGGAAACATTCTCTACATTAATAAAATGGGGTTTTTGTTTTGTTTAGCTTTTGCAGACCTACCGAACATGACAGGAAAAGACTCGCTTCGGGGCCAGAATTGTGGCTGGAGACTGGGATGCACTGAAACTGAAGAGTTAATCTCACTCTTCTCATTAATTCATCCACCAGAAAGGATAGAAAAGCAAAATAGCAAAGGAGGACTGGGAATGACTTTAGTAATGGTGAGGACCCTTTGGGCAAAAGAGCCTCGGAAGTGTACTTTAGTCAAAAAGCCCATTCGACTGTAACTTTATTAACTTACAACATAGCACGGGGCAATGGGTACCAGGAGAGCATCTCTGAACACAAAGCAACCAGAGCGCTTTCTCCAAGCAGAAGACAGGTGGTTTGTTATCCATTACCCAACTGCTTTATCTCCAAAGGGAAAAAAATAACAACCTCTCTGGTTTTCTGCGTTCACATTAAAATAAAGCATACATAGGCCATCAAATGTACCATGTTTTCTTAAAATACCATGGATTATGTATTTCTTTTATATCTAAAATTAACCAGATATAAACACAAAATGAATCTTTTAAGGAATTTTAAAGAGTTGTAGTTATATAAAGAAAGTCACAACAGCCGTGCAACTCATATTTTTTGTTCTATTAATATCCTTGTGAGTACAATTTTCAAAAAGTATGCCAACTTGAGTACGTCTTCCTGAAGTACAATACATTATGTGATTATAGGTTCTATAGTGAAAGTCATATGGAATACTGACAGTAGAGAGAAGAACTAAGACTCACAATGAGTTAATTGTTTTCTGGTATGTCTCTAACACCCCAGGTGTGTACCCCAGCCTGGGACAGCTCCCTAATTCTCTGAGGTGTCTGTCGTGCCTCTGGCTAGCTCCCTAATTCCCTAAAGTTTCTACTTTACATTGTTTGTTTCACGTACTCCCCAGGTGTGTCTAGGCTGACGGAAGTTGTCTCCACAGTTCCCTAGGTGTGTTTGACCACAGACACCATCCTAATTCCCCAGGTGTATGCACACTGTGATTTCTCCCTGACTTCCCAGGTGTGCCTTCTATAACCCAGGGTGTCTCTGTAATTCCCAGGACTTTCTAAACCATCCTTAGATGTTGCCCTTATTTTGTGGGTTGTGTACACCAACCAGGAAAATCTCTAAATCCTTGGATGTGTCTACACTGACCTGGGTTGAATCTATAATTCCCCAGTTCAGTCACTGTCCTTGGATTAATTCGCCAGGAGTGTCTTTTCTGATTTGGGATGTCTCTCGAATTCACCAGTAGTTTTTACCCTGATCTTGAACAGCTCCCTGTTTTCCCATGAATGTCTGTATTAAACTAAGATGGTTCCCTCGTTTTCCAAGTGCTTTCTACCCTAGCCTTTTACATGTGCTTAAGTCCCCTATCATGTCAACACTGAATTGGGACGGCTCCCAAACCATGCCAGGAATTTCTACACTGCCCTGGTATGTATGTAAGACTTAATTTAATTTGTTTTATTTTAGAAGATATGACTCAAGTCAGAAGAAAAATCACTGATAATATTAGGAAAATAATAGATTACATTCTTCATAAAATACTGATCAATTCTCCTTGCAAAAGAAAACATTTGAATAATTTTAAAAATCATACATTGAAAGAAGAGAATTATTAAATTTACAGACTATAACAAAAACAAGGATGTCAAAATAAAAGTCTCATACATGGGTCTACTATAATGATAAAGTGTGGTAGTTATAATGTATACTTTGCTAAAAGAAGTAATTTGTTCTAATTGTTCAAGAAAAAGTTAACATTTTTTACTATCAAAACATGGTGATGTTAACATTAGTGAATACTACATCCTCAAATTATCTAATGACAAGACCAGAGATAGTAGATACAAAGTAGAACTTTGTATATATATTGAGAAGGACGTTGTTGCCATAATAAATCAATTCTGCCAGTGCTCATACCCTGACATAATGCAAATAATTGTTTCATTTCTTTAAAAGAACAGTATAGAAAATTGCACTTTAATATTTTTTCAAATAACTCACTTTTCTTTGTGAGAAAAGGAATATCCTGGGGGAAATTTTCAAATAAGGATTAGACTCAGAGACAGATTGCCTCCAAACGGAGATCATCAACTGAACTTGCAAATGAAGCCTCAATGCAAAGCATTTGTTAACATTTCCATTTTAATTACTAGTTAAATTGTACTTATTTGTAATTGTGAAAATCAACACTCTGCAAGTTATTTTTAAAGGTTGCACTGCACGGAGCAATCACGATTGTTACTGGGTAATGAAAATCTCACATACGTAAGCAACACCTAGGATTTAGGTTTTATGCCTTTTTCCTCATTTTGAGGCTACAGGAACTTGAAGTTATCCAAAATTAAGTCATCTACCTTCTCAATATTTCAATACTGACAATTATATACCAGACACAGGGAATTGAGTGAATTATCTGGATATTACTAAATATGTTCCCATTTCCTGTCACACAAGGGAAAGGATAGCTATTTAGGACAGTTTAAATTATTTATTCATTCAGTGTTATGTGAATAATATTATATGTGTATTGGTTGGGATTTCTGGACACTTGTTTAAAAATACCTAAATATCTTCCATTATGAGTGTAGCATCTAAAAATAAATCATTGATATTTGAATTTTATTCTACTTAAAATGTAAATGGTATTCTAGGCAACTTTTTGGAGTAGAATTTTATTCTTAATCTACACCCTAACTTTCTGAACCTTAGCAATTGGTAAATTACTGTAATATTTGTTAAAGAGTGAGGATTATGTAAAATACATAATATATATTCGTATTTTATTCAGCAGTTAAAAATATGCACACATAACATTTTACACACATATGCCTGATTTGTTTTGAGGATTTGGTTTTAAAATACAGAGATGACTACTACTCTAAGATGTGGAATATATGTTGTTAAAAATACAGCTCTAACTAAACTTTCAAGTACATAATAAGATATACCTAACAGTTTGAAAGAGAACTATATTTTATTTTCCTAACAGAGAAATCTATCAGCAATGATATTTACCAAATGCTATTTGAACATAGCAACCTTATATTAAAAAAAAAAAAAACTAGTGTTAAGAAATTTACTTCACTCTTTTAAAATTATATCAATGAAATTCATGCATCCACAGTTGAAGAGAAAAATCTACAAATTCATATATATGTATACATACAGGCACACAGTCAAAATAAGCATTTTGTTATAGTAAATGGACTTTTTAATGATCCATTCAGCAAGGAAAAATTGTTTTCCAGCAGGAACTCCACAGATTTCAAAACTGTCTGAATGCACAATAATGAAATTACTCCAGCTCAGGTATGGCCTTTTTAAAAAATTATTTTTAGCAGCTGCCATTTTTCCATGAAAGCACACTCATTCAGTCACCTAGTTAGCATCACGGCAAGTTATGACAAACCAAATAGCATGGGCAGGGGATCAAAGATAACATATTTTGTCCAGAGAAATAATCTCATCTGTTTGCCTTCTTTTTCAGACACATCTCAGCCATTTTATTAACACAGTCTCTCCAAATCAGACTAAGGTCCAGTTGCATTGCCCCCAGTCACTCCAAATAAAAATCTGCACCCTATGGAAAAGTCAGTGATCTGAATATTTGATTACGCTAATAGAAAGGACTTTCTAAATTTGGAGATTTTCAATTTCTTTCTTATATATCTGTATTGTGAAAATACTCCTAAATGTTCATTTTAATTCTCTTTGTATTTTACTTCAGTTATTTTTAAACTAGACAAGGGCTTTGCAATAGAACAGACCCACCTGCTTCACTAAACATGACCAGGATTGTTTTTGAGAACTTTAAGCTATTACCATGACAACCGTCTTTGTCACACAAATTAATAGATAACCTTATCAAACAAATTTGTGAAACATTAGTGTGATTTAGGTCGAGAAGTTTATTACCAGTGCACTTCATCATTTCTAACAGATTCTAAGAAGGTGGGAATTTTTGTTAAAGACTACCATTAATATCTCTGCTTTTGAAAGCTTAAATTTGTTTATTCACGTTGATTAAAGGCTTGAATTTATCATCGGAAAATATATTCAAATGTCTAAAAAAATGTCCTTTAATCTTGTATTTATAATTAGGTAAGTCATCTTTGAGCAGCAGGAGTTGATGTGTAATTTTTTATAGAGGGCTACCAGACTACTTATACACAAAATTTCAGAAATTTAGAATAAAATCACATCAGGAGTCTAACCTGCCTCAAGAGAGCACTTCAGTTTATGTACACATTTATCATGAGTCATTGTAAGCGTTTTTCAATCAACAAACATTTATAGGCTGGTGTTTATGTGCCAGTCATTGTGCTAGAATGCTAAGAACATGGTGATGAAAGATATTCAAGACCTCCAAGAGCTAAAGACTTACAATCCAGCAGGGAACAGAGCCAAGAAAACCAATTACATGTTAATACCATTACACCAGAATACAACAGATGTAATAGGAGTAGAGGAAAAGAGCGTATAACTTAACCTGAAGGGAGTCAGAAAGGCTCTTCATTCAACTGTCCTGATGGCTAGGATGAAGCCCAAGAAGATGAAAAGGATTTTCTGTTCCTGTTGTTTGTTTGTTATGAAGTAACAGCAAATGCATTTATAGAAAGACAAGAATATGATGTAAGTTCAGTATAACTGAGCAGAATTTGGTCATTTCCACTGACCAAAAGTGATGTTTATTTTAATGGCTCATTAGTTTCTATATGTTCTTCTATGTTCTTCATTTCTACATGTAAAAACTCCTTGATATAGAAATACACAAAAATTTTCTAAAACCTCTAACAATTCCATCATATAAAAACCACTGACACTACTATTTCTGTGTATTTCTTGTCATTGCTTTTTTCAATATAGCTACACCAGTTTCATTAAGTTGGAGTCATGGAGCATATATAGTTTTATACCCATTTTTCTGTTAATATTGTGACTATTTTCCCAGTTGTTAAATATTTTAAATTCTCTCTTAAAATAATATTTTTAGTGACTGTAAATACATCATCATCAAAATGTACCAAAATATACTTACCAAGCCCCTAGTTTTTTGCACTTCGGACTAAACTGTGTCTTCCCAAAATTTATATGCTGAAGTCCTAACCCCCCTCTATGTCATAGTATTTGGAGGTGGTGCCTTTGGGAGATAATTCGGTTTAGATAAAGTCATGAGGATGGAACTCCCATGAAAGGATTAGTTTCCTTGTAAGAAGAGCAGGGACATTAGCCATGTGAGGACACAGCCAAAAGACAGCCTTCTGCAAACCAGGGAAAGGGACCAAACCAAGAACCAAATTGGCCGGCGCATTGGTCTTGGACTTCCCAGACTCCGGAACTATGAAAAATACATGTCTGTGGTTTAAGCCACCCAGTTCCTGGTATTTTATTATAGCAGCCCAAACTGACTAAGACAGTATTTATAAATCAAAAAAAAAAAAACCTAGAAAAAAATCAATATACACTTACATGTGATATGAGCCCTGATTATTTCCCTAGGATAGAGTTTGAGAAGTGGGATTACTGGAGAAGCATATACAACTATTTTGAAGGATCTTGATGTACATTTCCTAACTGCTCTCCAGCAAGAATGGATTCCTACCAATAATATACAAGAAATTTTATCTTCTAGACATATCTTATCATCATATTTTTATCTTTTAATTATCTGGATATTTTTCGTCTGGGTCTTTTTTATTTTGAATATGCAAAATAAATTTGAAGGTTCTCCAACACATTATGTGCCCAATAATTATTATTAAGCCACTATGCCAGCATACACATGGTTAACAAATGTAAAACTTGAAAAACCTGAGACTTAAAACTTCATCGTTCAAAATGAGAAGGTTGTAAAGGCTATAGCTTTCCTCAACAGTTGAGGTTTTTGAACACTCCTTACTGGTGACTATCTACAGGCTCTACTGATAAAGGAAAACCGTGAAGGAATAAAGGTGGAATCATGGAGCATCAGATTCACCTGCACTCCTTGACTTTCCAATCCACACTTTTTCCATTATGCTACCTACTGAGACTACACAATGTGGAACTTCCCTTAGAATTCAGAATACTTCTGTAGATTTTGTCCAACACAACCTAAAAGGGGACAAAGTCCTTTTCACTGAGTATTTTTCTAAGACCAAAAGAAGAACTCTGAATACTACCCCAAGTTCCAGGGTCAATCCTCTTGATCAACCATTAGCTAATCATATTTCCAACTAAGATTACAACCTTTCAGAAGACTCATAAACAGTATCGACAACGTTTGATGCCAAAATGAAGTTGGAGCCAACATTCGCAGTAGCTAAGAAAATCATGAAACATGTACCTCTGCTTTCTGTAGACGGAACAATTTAGTTCACTCAGAAGTTCCTGAGTAGGGGCAGGACTCCATGGAGTTCTAGACTAATGTAGCTCTATGGATTAATACTTAAAAGTTTCCGTAAAACATATACACACATAACTGAAAATACTGTAAAACTTATCTGCAATAATTTTTAACCTCGTACTCCTGAGGATAATTCAGTTAACTTCTGCAAGAGACGAACTTCAAAGTCTCCATGGCTTAAAACAATATAGGTGTACTTCTTGTCCACCTGAACTCAGAAAACCTGAATTCTAATACCGCCATTGGGAATGCATGACTCCAACATCAGAAGAGAAGACAGAGTGATGAGGGAGACGCACCAGCTCCTATCTGCCTCAGCTCATAGTGACACGCCATTTCTGCTCCTGGTTCACCAGCCAGAACAGCATGGAAGGCTAGGGGATGGTGAGGAGCAGAGGGGAGGGTGGAGGTACACTGTATCCCAACTAAAGGATGCTAAAAATCTGGAATGAATGAGTTAACAGAGGTCAAATCTCCACTAGAAAATGTTTTTTGAGTCGAGTCCTCAACCTTATTTTAGACACTATGGGAAAACATAAGAATTTGAAGACATAAGCCCTCCCCACAAAAATTCTGAAATGTATGTTATAGTTAAGGAGGCGGTGAAAATGTATAAATAACTTACATTTTTGCAGCACAGAGACTGAAAATTTTAATAGTAAAGGGGAAGATCCATGAATAATTACGGTAGGCTTTATCAAGAAGGCAGGGTTTACACCCTGTCCCCAAAGGACAGAATAGTGGGATGTATTTACGAGTGAGGAATAAGAAAGAGCAGTGGAGACAAGATGTTTGGCTCCAGGGAAAGCAAAGGTGAGAGTGAGCATGACAGCCTCAGAGAACCTTAAGGAAATGAGCCTCATTAGAAAGCGCATTTGGAGAAACTGTAGGAGATTAAATTCACAGAGCAGAGAATCCTGTAAACTGCACGGAAGAACTTAGAATTGATACAGTAGAAAACTGGGAGACATTTAAAGTTCTTGTGTAAAAGATCGAGATCTATTTGGTTAAGAATTATACTTCACCTATTTCCACGAGGACGTGGAGTAGCTTTCAAAATTAGGCATCAAGGAATAAAACCAAGCAGAGTCTGCTTGATGTGTTTAATGGACTTAATGAATTTGATGAAGCAGAAGGAAGAGAGGCTGGGCGACACAGTACTTGAAACAGCAGCTGGGCAGTGATTACTCAACTGTCTATGAGTTTAGCTCTTAATTCTCTTACTTAAAACAAAAAGGAAAGAGAGTAGGTTATGTATCTTTCACTGGGTGGGCAAAGAAAATACCCTTCATCCATATGTGTCAAGATCCCAGCTGTGTTTGAGAAGGGTTTGACTGGTACTGGTCTCCAGGGTGAGTGGGAGTGACTGACAAGTTAGAGGGAGCAAAGCCATCATCATGAGGGTCCTGCACCCTTCCTGGCAATGACCACCCAAACCAGATGACCAAAGTAATATGGCAGCGATGCTGATCCAACCGTGAGAGAAGCCACCTGGTGTGAGCTTGTCACTGGAGTCGCTGAATGTTCTCTGAGAAGTAAGCGTTCCTAAAGGAAGGTGTGGGTATTCCTGAGTTTTCACTGATTAAAGAAGACATCAGCGAGACTGAAACCAGGAGCCATTCACTGAGCCTCGTGATGCTCTCACAAATGCAGCTGGGGTCCCCTTCCTTCAGTTCATCCCTTTTATCTCTGCCAAGGGGCATAACATTGACTTTGCTAAAGCTTCACACATACTAGCGTGCATTATTTAGACAAGATCAGGAGTTGGCTTATATGAATAATTTAACTTACCATGACTAATGGTATTGCTTTGGGAACACCCAAACTTCATTCAGAAAATCACACAGTCTTAAAGCTGTTAAGAAACCTCTGGCAATCATTCACAGCGCCTTCTCTTCTTCACCTAACGCCGCATCTAAATCATTAAAATGGCCAGTATTTTAAAGTCTTTTGGAACAGAAGGTGGCATACTCTCTGATAGTAGCCTTAGACACCATAAAACAGATCCAGTTTACAGACTGCTGTTTTCAGAGAAAGATGCTAAAGGTAGACTCTTCATACTACAGAAGAAACCAATGCAAAAAAAAAAAAAGTTTAAAAATGAAATAATGTTTGTTTTAAAACAAATTAAGTGAAGAAAATTAAGATAAAGTAGTAAATTTTCTAACACTCCTCCTTGAAGCTTGTCATGTTCCTTCTTCATGTTTCCTTAAACCTTGTGATATGTATTGTTGTGTGACTAGAAGAGGTCATTTTAGAAAAGCATGCTGTTTATAAATACATATGGTTTTATTAATAGGAGGTAATGACAACCGATCTCCTACATAAGGTAGAGAAAACCAAATTTTAAAGTCTATTCAAGAAAATATGAACAACTACGTAATTACAATGAGATATCACCACAGTCAATCAGCACCCTCCTGGCTACAGCCACCAGTTGTTAGGATTTCTGAATAATAGTTCAGTCTGTGGTGTGCGTGCACAAATGTTTGCTAATTCAGTTTTGCTCCTTGAGTTAACATGTGACAATCTTTCAAATCATTGGATTCTAGACTGTGGATCTCAGAACTTATTGAAGATATCATGGCATGTTTGGGGCGCCTTTGAAAGAAAAGGTACCAGTCTGTTCACTGGTCATTTATAGGCTGTGCTGTAATATCGATGCAGAAGGTTTTACCAGCTTGACAACTGCACAAAATGCCACACTACGATGAAAGAAAAAAGAGGTTGAATTCAATTACATACAAACATTATGACATAAGAGCCAGATTTCTTTTTAATCAAATAATAATATCTCATAATCTTTTGAGACTCTCCAAGCAATGGATTGATTCTTTGAGATTCAATTAAAAATAAGTTACAAAGTTAGGTTTTTTTTTTTCAACTTTCCTTTTCTTTTTTCTTTATTAGCTTGTTTCCTTTGTTCATCGGTTTTACTCATTGCTTTAAAATAAAATCTCTTTTAAAATGGAGACAACTAGTGAAAAATACACTAGAAAAGATCACTTAGATACACGCATAAATGGACAGTTTTGAAAACATTGCTAACAGCAGCAATACAGTATATTCACAAATATGAACATAAAGATGGAGACATCTTTAAAAGCATATTGTCAAACTGACCTATTTGGGTCAAATTGAGACATTATTGACAATCAAGTTAATAAGCGTTTAGACACTTTTGAACCATCCATTGTTCCTTTGATGACTTAGGAGAGCGTCTTTGTAAGCATCAGGATCTAAAATTTCCTGAATGTGTAATGCCATTTTCATTATCTAAAGATTATGAACATAAAAGGCCTAAAATATTTTAGGTAAGCAAATAGTTTATTCCAAAAGAAAAATGCAAGAAGAAAATTTCCATACTGATGGAAAATTTAAGACTTTCAGTTTCTAACTTTATAAACTGATGAAGTTTCAGACACTCTAATTTCAGGTCACTTTAATTTTATAAGAATCCATCTCAACCGGGAGGACTGTATTGACTTTTCTATGATTTACTAGTGGCCAAAACGGTATCACTTTTGATTTCCAAACACTTCGGGGGTCTTGGATATTGACTCAGGACAAAGTAAGTTTGCAATTAGCTTCAAGTTGTCAGAATTGCTCACATCACTCTAGCATCTCAGTGCTGTCAGAATGGCATAAGAAATCACTCAATTCAAATCTTATCAAACGACAGTTTTGTCAGGACTAAAGTTCAGTTCTCTACAGCTTAAGCCAAGGAATTACCTTCCAGTGAGAGATAATCTGCCAACACCCATAAAAACACCAGTTCTTCTGTCCAACCACTCAGAAATGAACTTACTTGTGAAAATAAGTTTTCATTTGTGTATTTATTCAACAGGCTATAAGAAACTAAATATAGATTTATACTCACGACAAATAAATTCACAACGCTAATTATGCCTGATAGTTGGATGTAAATGCATAGAAATAAATTATTGGTCATATTTACATTTCAAATCTTTTCAAATAAAGGCAGAGACCCTACACTGTACACACTGTAGGTATGTAAAATGTGTGACATGTGAAAACAGGTAAGTCTCAGAGATGGCTGAGAACAATGACCCAGAGGTCTGATACTCAATAAATACAGCAGATACATTGTCACAGTTGCGGATTTCACCAAGCACGCATTGTCGTAGAATATAAAGCTGGCCTCGTGCAGATGAATGTTTTTAAAATAAGTATTACAACCCCACAGAAATAATGCAACCTGTTATCATTTTTTCTCAGAATAGGCCCCACTGTATTTCATATTTTAATAAAACAATTTTTCAACTAATCTCTTCTCTCTGCCAGCCCTTATCCCCCTAATGTGTCTAATAAAAACTGGCATTTAGGTGCAGATTGCACATTATGCAGAAGATAGCAGATGAGTGCATCGGCTGTTTCACAGTTCCAAGGGTAAATGTGTTGATAACACGGTACAACGTGAAATACCCTGACTTCTGTCAGGAACCTCAGATTCTATCAGTTTTCTGACCAATTACCCGTTACTCCTCAAGGCGCAATCAAACAAATGACTTTTGTAACGTGAAAACAATGGGCATTGGTTAAAAGGCTCCAAAATTTTCTTTTCCACAAACTTAGAAAAGGCTTGTTTTAAATTGAGTGTTTTAACCTCATATACATTTTTCTTAAAGCCTCTTCTTTACTAATGTCTGAGCCAAAGTGTAGTTATTGTGCCATCTTCAGGACGTTGTTAGAAAACAGCTCTAGGAAGGGACTTAGAATTTAATATCCTTGACGGGTTTTTTAATAATTATTTTGAAGATATAGAAAGTTTTGTATATATCAATATACTTTTAATTGTAAGATAAGCTGGTTAAAATTCTATTGTCAAGGACAACAATATAAACTTTATGTGGCAATATAAACATAACATTTGGCATGTAAATGTGTACATGCGTATACATCTATAAAGTACTTTACAGGTTCCAAAGCACTCACATACCATCTTATTTCATATTCGGTGAGGCAGGTAGAGCAGAAGCTATTATAATCCTTTTACAAAACAGAAAACTCAAGTATAAAGACATACATTCAGTTTGCCCAGAGTTTCAAAGGTTTTGAACCAGATAGCCAAGTTTCAAGCCTACACCTTGGTACTCCAAGAAAAGAATTATTTCCATTAGCATAGTGATGATTATCCTTATAATCAATGAAAAAACTATATGTAAATTCTAATTATTTTTATTCAGTAATTTCTTAAAACATCTATAATGAAATTGGGAATAATTCCTGCAAATGATGATGATATATCACCGAAAATCAAGCATTTATATCTAGCTCAATTCTTTCATCATTCATGAACTTTGTTGAACTAAGAAACCTGCAGTAAAACAAGGACATATCAGACTAACAGAAAATTATAGGAAAATTATACAAATCAGCACACATAGACAAAATGAACTGCTTAGATCATAAACCAGAATATACAAGCACAAATTTGCGGCCCTTCCTTATACCTCTAAGGTGTTCTAAAGCGAAACAAGAAGATGCACTACGTCATTTTGAGTAACCATATATCTTGTTTACTTGATGGTGGTAATTACTGGTAGAGTGCCTTTTCACATTTTAATTTAAATGATCAACTGAAGATAATTTATGAAGCACAGTGGCACACTTGATCTAAGGGTGCTAATGACAACCTGAAGATGGAAACAAGGTAAGTATGACAGCACAGTGAAAGGCTTCCCCCTTCGTTAGAAATCCATCCATTTCACATGCATCCTGGAAGTGGACTTAGAACCAGAAGACGTATGTCCCATTCCAGCGCCATCTTTTATGAAGCTGGTGAATCTGTGTGCATCCCTGAAACTCCCTAAGCCTCTGTTTCCTCATACCAGGATAATAATACCTCCCCCGCAAGGTTTGCGCAAGGACTTAAATAAAACCGCCGTGTGAAATCAGCTAGAACTCTGCCTGGCACCAGGACTGCCTGAACGAACACTCATTACACATCGGTGCATCCCTGAGGTTTAGAGAGACGGCCTGGACATAAACGATATCAAACAGATGCTTTTACTGAATGAATTTTAAGGGACAGGGAAGGCATTACCTTTACAAGAGTAGATTTTTTGAAATATATAACCTAATCAAATTCATCTCAATCAAATTCATCAAGATTAACAGTTCTCACAAATAAACCAACAATATATGGCTTTCCCTGACATGAAAGAAACACTAAAACCCACTAGATGCTAATGGTTCAGACATCTCTGACTCAGGGACTTTTCTCATGACAGTACCTCTTCCTAGAGATAAGTTTCCTAAATGTGTGAGTTACAGCCCAGCCTGAAAGTCTGATGGAAGCCATGACTCTGCCCTTAAAGCGAAATAAATTATGTATATATTTTACACATAAAAATCACACTCACAAATGCACAACTACAGATACAACTTCAAGGGGTTTATGCAAAACTCTAAAGCTGTATCACAGGTTTTGAGTGAAGAATTCCTAAACTCAAGCAATGGCTTTCTCTTTGCTAACCCCGTAACACACGTATCACTAAAGATATTAAACAACTGAAATGACAGGTTAATGAAGCAATATTTAGTCTTGCCACCCAGCTCGACGCTGGTATCTTCTACTCTGTTCCATGCCAGTCGGTTCCACTATGTCCTATTCTATACTATGGTGTTCTGGTTTAATTTTAAAAATAATAAAGCTGGTTTAACCCACTATGCCAATTTCAGATTTCAAGGTCAAATTGAAAACTATTGCTGTGGGCATGACAGCGGCGATCTCGGTACCATGACAGCAAGATGGCATGAGCTGTTGGTACATAACCTAAAGGAGACAGACAGTCCCTGGGGGGAGAGGGGTGGAGTAGACAAACAGCACTGAAGGGGTGGGAAAGCAGAGCCTTGGGCTCCTCCCGGCTTGTGAGCAGGCCTCTGGTGGACTCTGGGGAGGGAACACCCCCCACAAATCCACTCTTGGTGTTCACTTTTAAAAAGACTATTTAATTTGTATTTGCATAAAAATGAATGGTGGATGAGGGAAACATGAGACCCGGACAGCACTGTACCTCCTTGAAATAAAGCAATCTTGACACACTAGTCTTAAGAAAAAAATCTTTTCTTAGCAAAAATCCCAAATAACATAAATGGGAAATGAAAGCATTTCAGCAGTACATTTATACACTTATTTATATTGACCTTGTTTCCAAAAGGATTTGAGAGGACTTCAAAAGGAATGATTTGTTTTTTTGGTTTGTTTTTTTTTTTCAAATTAATTTGAAATGAAGTGCAGTGTTAATGAAACACTGAGAATGGTAGAAGAATGGTTCAATGATAATACTCTGGCACGCGCAAGAATAGTGTGTCGCGGAGTTCAAGGTCCTTAGATACAGACAGGCAGGTTCTAACTGTGATGAGTGCAACCTATATCATCAGAGCTACTTACCATCTGAAAGAAAGCCACAGTGGTGAGGGGGGGATCTTTGCTGCTGTTGGTTGTTTTGAACAAAGAGAAGACTAATCCCATTAAAAGGTTACACAAGGAATAACCGCAGTGAGATTCCTATTTCAATTTAGAAACAGAGTGGTGAAAACATTCCTTGATTCCAGGTTGTGCAGGTTAGAGGGGAATCTGACAGTAACAATTCACACGACCAATAAGCAATCTGTACTACTTTAAAAAAAAAAAACACTGAAGTATAGTCAGTTTACAATGTGTCCATTTCTGGTGTACAGCACGCTTCAGTCATATGTACTGAAAATGTACTACCTTTTAAAAGGTGATCATTGCCACAAGAGAAAAATAGACCAATGAAAGGAAGATGAGGGACGTAGCACTGGGGAGAATCCAGGTAGCACTGGAAGAAATGGTGCAGGAATAGAAAATAATGGTTTAAAACAGATGTGGAGGAAACAGGCTTCTCAGAAGTTTTGCCTGTTTCAGAAGATTCAGATGTTTTTGATGGACCTATGTCACCAATCCAGCTGCTCAGTTTTTCTGGCAGATTATAGTTTGTGGTGAGTTTTAAATAAGTGAGCTGACTTTGTTTTAAAAGCAACTGTGACATCTCAATTTTGTCAAAAACAAAAAACAAAACAAAATGAAAAACACTTCCAGTAAGCATTATTTGAAGGTATCAAGAATAACTTGAGTTATAAGTAATCTGAGTGAGTTTGTAAGTGTTATTTTGAGAAAGAACATTATTATAAAGCTCCATGCATCTCAATGAAAGTATCTACTCACAAGAAAATGGTTTAAATACATGTCTACAGATATAACAAATGAGTTTGTATCTTGTGCTTTAGATAGGGAAATTTAATAAGTTTTGGCGGCCAGCTGTACTACAAATATAAAATACTTCTGAAAAAAACAATTATTCTTTGAAAATTAAGTAATTTAGATTAATAACCTATATAGATCACTTGACTGTATACTTTTGGTACTAACCTTTTCATTTGTTTTATTTCAGCAAATAGGAATATTGGAAGTAGCCCACCTTAAAAGCACAAAGGACACTGTTTCATTGCTTACATCCATAATTCTCAAAAATGTTCCCAACAGCTGCTATACTAAAGGTGCTAGTATGTCATATATCATAAATACTACAGTCTAGGGGAAAAGACATAAAGAATTTTTCGCATGAGAGCTGCATTTGAAAGCACAGAAGGGAAGGAGAGTATAGGGTCTGCAGGGGCAGGTGTACGTGTGTGGACCTAGAACATGGACCTATCCATCAAATACCTACCAATTAATCATTATGTTCTTTTTAAACTATTTTCATTTGATCTATTATAGAAACTGGTTTTCTAACACTTAGATTTCTGGCAGTTTACGTGAATATATGTCTGTAAAATCTCTACAACTAAACATGATTCTATCTGCAATATGTCCTTTACTTGGCTTCCCCCCTTGAGAGTTCTTGTTATTCGTTATTCTCAGTCTCACAGTGTTGTCTTGAGAGCTAAGCTCAGCCCCAGTCCCACAGCTGACTGCTTGGCTACCTCTATGCATTTCAGAATTCCAGCCTCTAGCATTTTATTCTAAGGCTCAGTTTTGTGCTTCTTCTTGAATATGACAAGGAGGTCTTGGACATGAGATACACCAATTTGGAAGTACACACAGTAATCCATTCAGCTTGTTTGGGTGGCTATGGCAGAGAAAATACTAATTATTTCTCAAGCCCTGTTTCCTTTTCCTCTAGGCAAGCAACTAGATTATATCTCCAAGCCTCACTGACAGTTACATAGAGCCATGTGAATGAGTCTCAGCCAAGAGAATGTGGGTACAAGTGACACATATCATGTCCAGATCTTCTAGCTTTGCTCCCCATTCGTTTATCTGTGGAAAACTCTAAGACCCTAAGAGCCACTAGCTAAAGGTGTCTAATCCCCTAAAGCTTGCATGGAGCAGGGTACCTCTGACACACTCCAGCATGACCTAAATAAACAGACCAGAATGTCTGTGAGAAACACGCCTGTCCTTGACAAGCCACTGAAATGTTGGGTTGTCTGTTTCAGCAGAATGTGTAATTGACTGCGATTAATATCATTTCTGAGGATTAATGGGATAGGAGGCTACGGCACATTGTTTTCTTTTAGTGAGTCTGCTGTGCTCTACAAGAAGACAAGCGCATGGACATTATGATTTTATAAACAAATAACAGTTCATGAGAGCAAACAGCTCAGAAGACTAAAGACCCCAGAAAAAGAGACATCTCAGATTTTAAAAAGTAAATATTCACACATAAATGTTAGTCCTGAATAAGACCTTAGAGAACATCTTGTTTTTCCTAGTTTCTTTTCAAAAGTGGAAACAAATGCTCCCTGTATTTTTTGTTGGTTTGTTTTTTTCTAGGGAACTGATTTCCAAGTTTTACTGGCACATAAATTTCACATTCAGAGATTCTCCTATGTACTTAAATGTAATATATTTACATCACTTTTGATTATGCAAGAAAATCTAATGAACTGCATTTGGCAGTTCACGAAGATAAAAAGAAAACAAAGCAAAACAACCAGATCATCCTATAGATTGGAAGAAAATATTTGCAAACTATATCTGGTAAGAGGTTCATATCTAAAATATATAAGGAACTACAATTCAAAAGTCAATAACAACAAAAAACTGAATAACCCAGTTTAAAAATGGGCTAAGGAGTTGAATTGACCTTTCTCCAAAGAAGACATACAAATGGCCAACAGGTATATGAAAAATTGCTCAACTTCACAAATCACAAGGAAATGCAAACCAAAAATCACAAGATATCACCTCTTATTGGTCAGGATAGCTATTATCAAAAACACAAGACAGCAAGTGTTGGCAGGGATGTGAAGAAATTGGAACCCTTGCACACTGTTGATAGGAATACAAAAAGGAACAGCTGCTACTGAAAACAGTATGGAAGCTTCTCAAAAAATTAAAAATAGAACTACCATATGATCCAGCAATCCTACTTCTGGATATTTATCCAAAAGAACTGAAATCAGGATCTCAAAGATACATTTATACTTCCAAGTTTATTTCAGCACTACTCACAATAAAGATTTGGAAACAAACTAAACGTTCCTCAACAGATGAACAGATAAAGAAAATGTGGTATTACAAACAATAGGACACTATTCGGTCTTTTAAAAAATGGAAATTTTGCAATATGCAACAACACGGAGAAACCTCGGAGATACTACGCTAAGTGAAATAAGCAAGTCACACAGAGGGAAAATCCACTTACAGAAGCTATCTACAATAACCAAATTCATAGACATAAAGAGTAGAATGGTGGTTGCCAGGTTCCAGGGTGGGGGGGATTGGGTACAAACATGGAAATTACTAGTCAATGGGCAAAAAGTTTCAGTTAAGCAAGACAAATAAATTCTAGAAATCCATGGTACCACATGGTACCTAGACTCAACAATGATGTATTATACACTTAAAATTTTAAGAGGGCAGATCTCTGGTGAACTGTTCTTATCATAATAAAACAAAAAGTAAAAAAAAAAAAAAACTAGACTACTTAGTATGTTCTACTCTCATTTTTAAAAACTACCTGAAGTTTAAAAAGGAAAGAAAGCAGAACTTCTCAAAAGTAGCATAGTAGATAGACTTGTAAGAACACGCTAGATTCTTCTCTTTTGCCCTACTGTCAAAATACTTGACAAGAGAGCAGGGAGAGTGGTTAGCTTCAGAATTGCTCTAGAAAAATCTTAAAGTCATCAATCGATTTTCATTGGGTTTCATGTTTATGTGGGTAACTTGGGAGGAGCTGAGCGACATCGTGGAGCGGGGGTGAGCTTTCTCCCTCCAGCCACCCCTGGGGGCTGCCCTACTGGCAATGAAGTATCTTTATCCTGTTTTTCCCACTGAAAAAGAATAGAGTGTGGGGCTTGGCATTTACAAGTGGGCAACAAACAAAATTTTTCAAGTATGTCTTGACTAGAGTTCAGATACTGAGAAACTGATTTTGCTGAATCCTTAGTGACTGGTGAGCAAATTAAGCTCTATTCTAACAAGATACAGTTTCAAGGAGTACGAGCTCTCTCTCTCAGTCTCTTTCCCTCTTTCTCTCTCTCATTCTCTCAAGAAAATTCTATTTGGAAAAGCTGAAGGACACCCATTTTAGTTTTACTGATGTCACACCTGAATTATCAGTCACTTTCTTAATTGCAATATTTGATAAATACGCTTCTTTCCTCCCAGAGTCAATAATACAACGAAAACCGTTGGTACAGCACTGACGTATGAACCACACATTGCTTAAGGACAACTGAGAAACAGATGACTTAAGTCTTTATCATAAAGATGCTGACGCAGTCAAATTGGAACCTAATTTAACTGAGTTATTGATTGGAAAAGCAATTCTCTCTCAGAAACTGCCCTTATTCTCAAACTCCTTCTACGCCTTTAAGGAACTTTCTCCTGCCATTTCCTTGCAAGGATGTTGATGGCTGGAAAATGCAGAAATGAACTGTCACCAGTACTGAGAGCATATTTGTTCAAACAATGTTTTGTTACATCTGATAAAAGACTGTAGCTGAAGAGATTTTTATTAACTTCAAAAAGTGTCACTTTTTTCCTAACAGAGGCACCAGAACCACCAATTAGTCCTTCCAAATATAGTCGGAGTGCTACCAGGGAGTTCTCTGAGCTTGTGAGCAGTGATGACGGTAACCAGTCGGGGAGGTAGTTAGGGAGTCTACCTGGGAATATGTATCAGGCAGGTTTCCGACATCGGAGGTTTTAGAGTCTGGATAACAAGCCTGACAGGACAGCACATCGTGGTCTGTAGATTATTTACTCAGCATGTGATCACTAGCTTTAGCAAAAGAGGGGAAAAAAGAGCACAAGTCTGAAGTTTAGCTAAAGTTTAGAAGAGAAAGTGGGCCAGAGAGCTATTCCTGCTGTCAAAAAAGCAAAGCGCGCAGCTATACTTGGAGTCCGTGGGGCGGGAGAGAAGATCTGAAGCCTTTTGAACAGCAAATGGCCCTGAGCAGTATTCTGCCTATTTGCCTCCCCAATGGAAAGTTGGAGAACAATTAATGTTGGGCATTTTTTCCTACAGTGTGATGAATTTTCAAAGTCAAAGCTATTTGGCAGGCATGGCTATTTGGGGAAGGAATTTGGGGCAACCCTGTGTGCAGTTTTTACCCTATAAATTCTATTATCAATCACAGAGGCAAGAGCGGAGAAAAATGGTCATTTTCCTGATCACAGCTTTTAAAAGAAAAGGGGGGTGAGGGTGGCCCATTCTTCCAAAGTCCTTTGTCAGAGAAGCAAAGAGAAAAGTCAGTTGAAATACATCTAGTGCAAAAGAACTCATCCAGGTCATTTCTGAAACACAGATCATGCGCTTGTAACGGTGTCTAATAAAACTGTCGAACACGTGAATATGCTGTTAATGGAACTTGAGAATTTCAAAAGCATTTTAAATTATCTAGCCATTCCAAATATTAAATAATCACTGTTTTTGCGGTCCTTGTTCTAAAATACCATACCAAGACTTAACTAATCCCCATCTAGGCAAAATAGAATCAAACATTGCACAGAACAGTTAAAGCAGACATTTCAAATGCCATGTATTCTTCAATTTTTGTGCTTTTGAACTTTTCAACCACGGTCCCAATGCTATATTTTCATAGTACAGAAGCATGGCAATATTCACTAAGTCACGGTAGAGGTGTTATTAAATGTTCATAGCATATATTTCCCTAGATCCCTTTGATGCTGCCGTTCTAAAGGTCATGGCAGTCCCCCAGATGTATAACGCCAGAATTTTATGCATTCATTTCCTATGCTAAAATGAAAATAATTTTTTTAAAAGGGTGAAACGTAAAAATAAATAAATAAAGTTTAAGTCTAACCTTAGGACTCTTTAAGCATGTCACAATCATTGCATTTTTTTTTTTTTTTTTTTTACTGACCACATAGAAAATGACTACTTTGCATGCACCAGACAGAATTGCAATGCCATTCTCAAGCACAGTGTAAAATGCACCACCCGTTACACCCAACTGGTGAGCTACACACACACACACACACACACACACACACATTTTAAAAGGATCCAACTTGACTTTAGCTGGATTGGGGCCAGTGTGAGGCTTCAGGTGAATAAACTTTTGTTTTAAGACCGCAGTAGAGAACTTTTAACCTGGATGAGTGTATCCAAGTAGGGGGTGCCCTAGAGAAAAAGTGGTCTCAGCCAGGCATCACCAGAAAGGGTAGAAAGAACGCTGTTTTCTCCTCTGCAGTTTCTGGGGACCTGGATGAGACGCTCTGGGACACCCTACTGTTTCAGAGCTTGCAGGCGGGATCCTGGGGAAATTGGCAAAGGGTGAGAGCTTTCACCAAAGTCAGTTTTCCCAGACCTCTGCTGTGGTGCCTGGTCAGGAGGAAAGTCAAATTTCACATTGTCTCTTCCTTTCCAAATACAGATCGTCAGGAACAAACATTTGTGAGAACTATGTCTTTGAACTGTGACTCGTGACGTAGTTTTCAGTTGCCCACTGGTTGCGACCCTTTCTTTCCCAGGGACAGATGGCTACGTCTGCTTCTCTATCTTGTTTTGTGTCCTGAGAATCTGTCTTGGCAATAGTCGGGTTGGGGACTGCCAGATATAATCATGCCCAAACATGGGCTGAACCCCATCTTCAACAAGATGTGGCTGTACAGAAGTGTGGGTTGCGCTCCATTTGCAGCTGGGGTGCAACTGGTTGTTGCCAGCTCTCAGGGGAATAGACTTCCCTTTGTCTGTCCTTAGGGGTGACTCTGGATCTTGGGGGGGTACTATCTTTTGCACCTTTTGGGGGGATGCCTCTTGCATCCAAGAGGTTGTTCAGTACTGCCAGGAATATTTACTGTCTGTCTCGGCTAAAATGTGACCAGAAATGTGAAAAGATTTTTTTTTCTTTTATTAAAGTAGCTCTAGGGCCAAAAGTTGGCCAAATTGCAAGCTGATACCTAGAGCCCAACAGGGATTGTTTTTAGGCCTCCTCTCTTATGCCAAAATGAAACTACGTACCATAGGGAAGGAAAAATAATTTTCCTTCTACTCTTCTCGTTTCCTGGCTGAGACTCCCCCGTAATAACAGACAGATTAACAGGGGAAAAACAAAGAGAAGTTTAACAACATGCATACATCCTGTATACATGAGAGAGACCCAGGAACTAAGTAACTCCCTGAAATGGAGACCTAAAACACCATCTCCACCTACAAACAAAAGAAAGTTGGGGGAGGGGATGTGATGGGAGGTTCCCAGGAAAAGCACAGTAAACAAGGGTATGACTGTTATGCAGATTTAAACTGGCATCATCTCCATTATAAGAGTTTCTAGAGATTTGGTCATCCTTTTCCTATAGATGGAGACACCCTCACAAACGTAGATTTCCCTTCTCTCTAATGTCTCTTACAAAAGGATAAATTCTACTTGGTTTTCAAAGCTGCTCCTGTGTCTGCTGTTTCTTAAAAATAAACAGTCTAAAATAAACCCTATGCCAAAGGGCATATTTTGAGGTGACAAATTCCTCTCCCCCAAAGTATCCAAAGAGCAAGAAAAACATTCTGAAGCCTTTGAAGAAGGATTTAATTACTAAAACATCCCAAGACACCCAGCTCTAAACCTAGACCATGAAAATCTTTTGAGTTCCATCTTAGTTAAAGATCTTCTCCCTGATGTAAAAAAGCAAAGTGAGGGTAAGTAGTTGGACAGGTGGGTCAACCCTGGTAGCATTCAGATTGCAACTCAATTCTTTGAGGAATTAAAAACAATTGTCCTAGAAATTGAGGAAAACTTGTGTAAGCTGTCTTACAAATTGAGTCTTTACAAGAATAGAAGAAGCCCACCTAATCCTTTTTACCAGTCCTCAGACCTCCCCTACTCATCTCAACAGGCTTGTAGGTACTGTAAAATTCTAGACTCAGGAGACAAAAGTTTTTCTTGGGGAACTTGCATTTTCTTCCCTGCACCTCTGAGAGGTAGTCCTGCCTGGTGTTCCCTAGGAACCAAGGTAATTTTTATCAGAAGAAGGAAAAAAAAAAGTGGAGGGGAGGAGGCTATTTGGAAACCAGGCAACAAAAAATCCTCAAAGTCTCTTTCACAAATACTAGTAAAAAGTTCAAGTCATCTGAGCAGGTAACTTTAACTTATTCCATCTACCAGAAACACAATTTGGATCCAAATGTTCTTTTACAAACTAGTGAGTTTTGCATGACCACAACAATCTCATGGTTAAAATTTTTAAATGAAAGCTATAACCTCTCTATTTGCTTCTGTCTGTAGGTTTATATGTCTATGTGTGTATGTTATAGATGTGTAATATTTTTCTATTTTTAGATAGTATTTCCAAAATTGCTTTTTTTTTCTCTGTTAATGCATGGAAAGACAATGCCCCGTAACTCTGATAACTATCGTTGAATCTACTGCTGAGGCCATACTGCACAGTAGTCCCTAGGCTTTCTTGCTAAGGTGGTTTTAGGTGACAGAATTGCCTTAGATTACGTCCTGGCTAACAATGAGGAGTCTGTGTCATAGCAAATACCTCCTGCTGTGCCTCCATCAACACTTCTGGCATTGCAGCAAGTACAAGGAATTAACAAACTAACCACTTGGCTAAAACAGGTGATGCCCTTCAGATATTTTCTTTGCTTTATTATACTAGTTTGGTTCTTGGGGGCCCTGGCTAAGGAGGATACTTCAGTCTCTTGGTATTCTCCTAACAGTTATCACTGTAATCTCCCTGCTGGGCTGTGTTCTCTCAAAGGTCTCAAATGCATGTTCACAGCCATCAGCAGTACGTCAGATGGTCTCATCACTGCCCTTGGAGAAACAGAAACAAGATGAACAATGTGAATGAACAGCAAAAACCATTCTTCCACGGATCTGACATCATAACCAATAAGTTTCACAACAAGACAAGAGCAACTGAACTCTGATGGTGACCGAGAGTGGCACTAAGGCCAGTACATGGTCAATCTCTCACATACGAGAGGATGACCAAAAAGGGGAACTGTTAAATTAAACAAACAAGGAGGTCATTAGACTGAGCTGGCTCTAATGCCGTGGCAGCCATGTAAATAAACCAAAATTTAAGCCAGCAAATGCCTCAGTTTAGGAAATCAAATCACTGAGGATGACCAGTCACAAAGAGCCAACAAGACTGTAAGATACAGCCAATCAACCATTTCCTTACTTTGTTTCTGCCTTTTTTCCATAAAAGTGTCTCCCAGGGTTCTTGTTGGTGGAGCGTTCCTAAACACTTACGGTTTGGCATTGCCCAATTTGAATCCATTCTTTTGCTCAAAATGTTAAACTCTTAAAAATGTTAACATGCCTCAGTTTATTAACAGTACACAGTACATCCAGCAATTCTCCAGCATCACGGAGCACATAGTGCAGTTTCCAGCCTAACTTTTGCTCTCCTGTCTGATTTGCAAGTCCATTAATTTGTTCAGAAAATATTTGAACAGCTAAGCATATTCCAGGAATCTCAGAGATCTCTTTTTTAAGCAGTTTGATTAGAATACTAGCAGAAAATTAATGACTTAAAACAAATGAAAAGAAGGATCATAAGAACAGAAACAAGTTTGGGGCCATTTTTCATTCACTTACGATTCCTGAGATGAGTCATCACTTTAACAGAAGAGCACTGGACTTTAACTCTTTGTGAACCTGATCTGTACCTGTTTTCTTCAAAAATGAAAAGTCATTTTCATCCTCATACCATATGGAAACAGAGCAGAACCCTGTGCAATCCTCCCTGGTACAAATCCGTGTTTGTGGGAAATAGGCTTCTTTCAGCCTCCTTGACCTTCCCTGAGTTGCAAAGGGTAGATTCAAACAGTTGCTAATCAAGGAAGGGAGGGACGGCAGAGACCAGAGAGGAACAGTCAAGAAACGCTGGTGCAGCCTTGGGGCAGGGTCCCCGTTCCTCCTCAAGGAACATACATAACTAGACCTTTGAGTTCTTCTGCAGGAACTAAGGCCCCTACCCAGGTAGAGGATGGCAATTTCAGGCTGAGCACAAGATTCCTGGAGCACCAACCAGTTACCTCCGCACCAACCAACTGGAAGAAAATCACACACCCTGCAGCCCTCACCCCAATTCTGCTTGTAAAATCTTTTCCCCCCAAACCATCGGGGAGTTCAGGTTTTTCGAGCATTAGCCACTTGTCGTGCTAGGCCATGCAATAAACCTCTCTCTGCTCCAAACTCTCTGATGTTTGGGTTTGTTTGGCCTCATGCTGCGTCAGGCACATGAACTTCTGTCTGATAACAGTTTCTCTCCTCTGCTGTTTTTTCTTCATTGCATTTTGCATTACATCAAATCATTATTTTTTGGATTTCTTTTACTTGTTCCTGCCTTTCATCTGGTGTTTTTAGATTACCTTATATTCCTTCATTCCCCAGACTTGATTTGTTTTTTGTTTGTCTGCTTTGTTTTGGGGGAGGAGGTAATTAGGGTTTATTTATTTATTATTGTTTTTAATTTAACTGGAGATACTGGGGATCAAACCCATGACCTCGTGCATGCTAAGCATTCAGTCTACCATGGAGCTGTATCCTACCCTCTACCCAGCCTTTGTTTGATTAATCCAAAAATATTCACTTCAAGTCCAATTAGCATGTTTTTACTCTAGACTCTTTCTTTATTTCTTCCATGGTAGTTAAAAAAATTAGCTGGGCACAGAGACACAAAGAATAAAGACTGTATTTACCAGAACTCCCTTGCATTTATGTACAGTTATGTGACTATGCCCTGGACAATCAAATGTAAATAAAACTGTGACTTAGCAGTTTTCTAGACACTTCTGGAAAAAAAGAAGTAGAGTACACATCCTTCTTCTTCTCTCCCTCCATCCTACTGCCTGGAACGATCTTCAACCGTGAGTCACACAGAGCAGAGAAACAAGGTAGAAAGAACTTCATGGACTGCTCTAGTGACCACAGATGAGCTATTTGGACTTGTACATATGAGGGAGAAAGAAACTTCCGTCTTGTTTGGAGCCCTTTTTATTCTTTTCAAGGTTTTTCTGACACATACAGTTCAATGTCAGCCTAATATCAAAGTGTGTAGGCAACATTTGAGAGGTTGGACTAATTGTTTTCAACTCCCTGTAATCTGTTGCTACATCTCTGCCCACTGTCATGTAACTTGCCCTGTGCCTCCTGTAGGAGAACATGGCCCTGTTGGACTCGTTGACTTTGGGCTTTGAGAGCCCACGTGACACTTTCCACACCTGAGTGGAAGCATTTGATGTGACTGCAGTGGGCTCATCCTGTCTTTATTCTTGCTCTCAGTCACGAGACAGCATCAGCCCCATGGAGACTGCTCCACCACCTTCGGTCTCAGAACCCAAACACACATGGACCCAAGCCAAGCAGAAACGTGTTTGTTGAAAAAGACACCGAGTTTTTTATTTTTTTTTGCTACCTGAGCAAAAACTACTATAGAATTTCTATATCAACTCAAACAACTATAAAGAATCATGTAAGAAACAAAGCTCCATGGACTAGTTTAAGTATGGTTTTGAAAGAATGAGGCTTTTTACCTTTGGTGGCAGAAACACCAGGTCATAGTCCTCAAAATTGCCCATGGTACAACATGAATAGATGAAAGATTTTTTTTTTTTTTTGGTGAAAAGACTCAAAATAATCACAATGGACTTTATGATTTGTTTATTTGAAAACCTTACTAATCTTTGAACTTCACCTCACAGGTTAAACTAATGTCCCTTAATTTGTGCTTCTATAAAAAGTGGTGCAAACCTCTATTATCCTTTGTGTGTCGAATGATCTTTATCTTTAATAGGCCTATCAGACTGTATTTTTAAAAAGTCACAATTTAAAACAAAAATAGGCAAATAGTGACTCCACCCATAAGACAAGGCTGGAACAGAGAAGGATTATAAGTAGCACCTCATTATCAGCCTATTAAAAGACGTGAGTATAAGGTAGTCTCACTGTGACTAATACGCAGGCTAAAACCACAGGAAAACAGGGATCAAAAAAGTACAGGATGCATGCTTTGTTAGCTGAGAGCGCTACAGCGGCAATAATAATAACAGAAGCAATCATATTTTTACACAGCAGCAGTAATATTGAGCACCCAGATCTTGGTCTTGTTTTATGTTGCTGTTGTCATTGTTTTTATTGAAGTATGTTTATTTACAACGTTGTGTTAATTTCTAGTGTACAGCACAGTGATTCAGTTATACACATAAATATATTCTTTTCCATATTCTTTTTTCATTATAGGTTATTATAAGATATTGAATGCAGTTCCCTGTGCTGTACAGTAGGACCTTATTGTTTATCTATTTTGTGTGCATGTATGTGTGTGTGTGTGTGTGTGTGTATATATAGTAGCTAAAGTCTTGGTTTTTAATATGACTCTGAAATAAAAGAAATGAGGGATCTTCGGGAAACGAGTGGCTTCTAGATTTGGGGCAGGAAATATGTAAGAGGGTAAGAGGGGCCTGGAGAATCCAGTAGTTCCGGAAAGTAAGAAGGAACTCAAAAAGTAAAACAAACAAAAGCACCACAATGATGTCGGGATATGTCAAAGGGGCATGGGAGCCAAATGAAAGAGCTCCCGATGGCAACAAAATAAAGCAGCATTGGTTACCTCCCCAAATAAATACAACTATCCACGGGTCTACACAATTATAAATGACTAAGTAAGGAGGGAGGGAGGAGAAAGGAAGAATCTCTTATGCAAAGAATTCCAAATAATTTACATAGATACTCCATCTTCAAGGAGGTGGAACACGACTCCCCACACCTCAAGTGCAGGCTGCACATAGTGACCTATTTCTAAAGCACACAATGTGGAAAGGGGAGGGAGAACAATAATTTCGTCGTGGAGAAACCTGTCACACACTGTTCTCAGGCGGGTAAATCTCAGTCGACATCAACTGTGGTTAGTCATGTTGCTCACATGCACCCTGATGTGATAAAATGGCACACAGCCTCTGTGGTTTTCCTCCCCCAAACACATAATCAAATTCCAATCATGAGGAAAACATCAGACGATCCCAGATGAAGCACAGTTCACAAAATACCTGACCAGTTAATTGTCCAAACCATCAGAGGTCATGAAAAAGAAGTCTAAGAATCTGTCACAGCCAAGAGGAGCCTAAGGAGACATGCTGATGAAGTGTAATATGCAATCCTGGATGGGCTTTTGGAACAGAAAAAGGACATTAGGTAAAAAACAAAGGAAATATGTATAAAGTATAGAGTTTTAAAATAATGTATCGATATCAGCTCGTTAATTTTAGTAGATCTACCATATTCATGTAAGATATTAATAATAGAGAAAACTGGGTGTCAGGTATCTGGGAAGTCTGTACCACCTCACCATTTTTCCACAAATATTACAATGTTCTAAAATGAAAAAGTTTATTTTGAAAAGTACATGCAGCTTTAAAATTTATTTTAACAGCCGTATAATCCTCTTCTTAATATCTCACATTTTCTTGATTAAAATGGGAATTCAGAAAAAAAATCTTTTCGAGATACATTTATTTTATTGCCTGGCCTACTGTATCAAAGTAACTAAAATATTATCTATATTAAACTTAGAATGCGATTTCATAATTTGAAGGTTTTGCCATTTAAAAATATCTAGAGGTGATTTAAAAGTCATTATAAATTATGTAGATTAAAAGCTATTTCAAATGAATTAGATTCTTATTCATATGTTAAGCCTTGTTCTATAAATATATAGTCTTCTAGGAAAGCTAACATTAATGTCTTTCAAATATGTGGATAAAATAGTGCTAAGATTTATACTGTGACCAAAGAAGAAAAATCCAAAGGTAACCTTTGATTAGAATGGTTTGAAAACTAGAAAGATGGATGAGAATGAAATTTCTAGATTTTGGTATCATATAATCTGTTTGTTTCAAAATCCAATTCAGTAATACAGAATGAGTAACACAGAATCAGTAAGTATAAATAAGACCTAAATTACAATCATGTATCTAATAACTATTTCCATCATGATCCATTCATGTTAATTCCAGCCCTTCTTTTCTTCTAAAGCAAACCAAGAAAAGCATAATAGCACAAACTCTTTGAGGGATTAACATTTCTTTAATAGTTTACATTAAGTGATTCTGTACATTTTATATACATACACTTTCTCCTTCTAACATGTATTAATTTTCTTCACAACTATTACCATAGAACCTACTTTGCTGGGTGACCATTGATTTTCTATTTCCTCTTTGAAGCACCTGCCTTGCTTTACCTGTTGATGTTCGCATTGATTTTCTATTTCCTTTTGGAACTGAGATGAGAGCTTTTAAAGAGGTCATGCTACTTGGCAAGAATCAGGCGTTAAGTTGTGCGGTGTTCCTAGGGAATTTTACTGTTAAACGGACTACTTTCATTTCCATAGAAAGCAGTGGGTTTTTTTTTTTTTTTAACTCTAGATTGTACATCTTTGTGCTGTTTCTTTTTTTACATTTAAATGTGTTACAGACTAACTTTGCAAGAAAAAAATGTGATTTTTTGACTGATTTAAATATATCACCATGCCAATTTCTATTACAGTGAATTCTCAGAGGGGATAACCTAAATTTTGAAAAACTATTTCAAGTCTCATTTTATATATATACACACACACACACACATAAACGTATTCATACATATATATGTCTGTGTATGTATATGTGTGTGTGTATGTGACAATTTTAAACCATATCAGAAGTATTAATTGTTCAAATATCACTTCTGAAAGTAAATCATTATTGGGATAATTAAGTACCTATTATCTTCTTCACCCTTACTGGGGAAGAAAGAATCTCATAATTTACCAGAATGTAGATTTTTGCCTTAATAGAATGACTATCTATCTGAGTGAGAAGACCAATTTGGTTTTCACATTTTCTAAGGGGATACAATTTTGCTATCTACACAGAATCAACCATCCAAATGACATCCAGCACTAGTCACATATACTGGACATTTCTGGTTTTTTAAAGGAGCTGCGTCAGAGACATAATCATCAATCTGCCTTCCAGAACTGCCCTGTGGACAGTAGCCACTGAGTAGCCATCAGTTACCAGAGCTACTGAACACTTCAAACATTGCTACTATGAATGGAGATGTTCTACAAGTGTAAAACACACACTGGATTCTCAAAGAATATGACATATCCCACATTAATAATTATATATTTACTATGCATTGAAATAAAAATTTGAATACATTGGATTAAAAAGAACCTATTATTAAAATTATTTTTACCTATCTCTTTTTACTTTTTTTAGTGTAACCACTAGATAATCCAGACTTACCTAAGTAGCTTGCATTGTATTTCTACTGAACAGTGTTTCTCTAGAGTCTCTCAGCTCTGTTCCTATGACAGATCTTACAAATGCAATGTGCCTGGACTATTTTATCTTAGCTCCCTAGAGAAATGGCATTATCATGATAGCATTCAAATGAAGTGTTACGTCTTTGATTTTTATGAAGTATGCTATGAAAAAGTGTTGAATCTTAAAATAGAAAATTATGGGCTTGCACTATCAAACATCACTACTGAAAGCTGTTCTCCAGAAACATGAGATCCTCAGAGATTTTGGCCAAAGAGACAGCTTTCATGAACAAGCCATCTAACCTTTCCTCTGATTAGGCTACTTCAGGGGATCTGTCCAGTGACTTTCCTTAAATACTCACAAAGGTTTCTCACCCTCTGTTGCTTCTCTCTCTAGCTCCCTCGTTTCTTCTTAATGTTACTGATGTAACAGAAACACTCAGTCCAGATTGTCTCAGTCATAGAAATCATAAAATTAAAAAATCTAATTATAATAACATTGACATCCACTGGCAGGAAAAATTAATATTTACAGTATATGACTTCATGTGGTCTATATTGCAAGTTTACTTCTAGTTTGTCTTCAAGCATTTCTCTGAAGGCCTATGCTCTATCACAGAAAAATAATATTACTTTAGAAAAGATCTTTCTGCATACGACGCGTGTCTAGCAAATAAGAAATGAGATGTGGGTCTTAAAAGAATATTCAAAACAAGGGATTCCAAATAGAGACCTGTTTTGTCAGCTTTCAGCAGGTGGTAAAAGCAACAGATAGCAATAGTCAGTCATTTAGAAACGGGACGGAAGAAAAGGAACATAATTGGGAAGAGGCAGCTGTGACCCACAGCAGATGATCAACCTGCCTCCAGTCTGCTTAGGGACGGAACAACGGGAACCCAGCCACAGGAAGCCAGAGGGACAGACTCAACGGGGGGCCATGCTGCCATGTTACGGGGTTTTAGTTGTTGGGTTTGTTTGTTTTTGTTTTATAGGAGAAGGGAAATGATTTGTTTCTTTAAGTTTGGCAGAGGATTTCAAGCTATGCCCCCACAATCCCAAACAATGTGATGGTGGAAGAAACTTTGCAACAAGAAAACTAAACAAAGAACTGCAGAATCATGCCCCTAAAGGAATGCTGGTTTATTTCACAGGGTTCCATACCTGTTACCAGTTGTAAGTTCTAAAATCTCAAGTCAATCTTGAAATTCTTGCTGTTAACAGGGAAACAGGATAAAGATATACCTTGAATTTTGCACGTCAGGACCCACATTTGCTATGAATCTCAAGCTTAAGAACCAAGACATGGTCTTCAACTGGCTGTGCGCTAAGGTCAACATAATGTGCTCCATAATATTTCCAACCAACAACATACTGGGTGGTACAGCGGTTAAGGAGCAATACCTCTAAGATGAAACTTCCTGGACCAAGGCACTGTACAATTTTAAAAGGGTTAAAAAGACTGTATGTTTGCTAAATAAAGTAAGCCAGAAAGAGAAAGAAAAATACCATATGATATCAATCTGATATCATGCATATGTGGAATCTAAAAAAAAAAGAAGAAGAAAGAGGACACTAATGAACTCATCTATGAAACAAACAGACTCGCAGACATAATAAACAATCTTATGGTTACTGGGGGAAAGTGGGTGGGAAGGAATAAATTTGGGTGTCTGAGATTTGCAAATGTTAACCACTACATATAAAAATAGATAAAAACCAAATATCTTCTGTAGAGCACAGGGAACTATATTCAATATCTTGTAATAACCTTTAACGAAAAAGAATATGAAAATGAAAATATACATATATATGTATGTGTGTGTGTGTGTGTGTGTGTGTGTGTGTGAGACTGGGACATTACGCTGGATGCCAGAAATTAACACATTGTAACTGACTATACGTCAATTGAAGGAAAAAAAGAGTGTATGTATGAAGTCTGGTATCAGTGGAAAAAGAAAAAACATGCCCTCTTTCCTCCTGATTCCCTCATACATGTAAAGTTAATCGAGCTCTAACATTAACTTAATGCATTTTGTACTATATGGTATCTGATTACTTTGGGATTTTTCTTTCCCCCAGTGATCTCTTTTCTTACAACCATTAGTTAAGTCTTCAAGGAGAGTCATATGGCTCTGCCTAAAAGCATTACGAGATGCTCCTCTGCTGCCAGCAATCTGGTTACTGGTCAACTGGGGAGCCCTGGTTTGGAGATACAGACCAGGAAATCAGAGCCAATGGTATAAAGGAGGTTCTTACTGCCAGTTAGAAAAATAAGTGTTTTAGAGCCTTCATAATCATGGAGAAAAAAATTCTACTCTACCATCACTCCCATTTTTACACATTGGAGAACCAATACAGAAAAGTTAGAATTATATTTTGACTAATGTTACAAGCTACCAAGGTTGGTAACAGAAAGAGAAATGAAAGTTTTGTGTTTTGGCTAAAGTTGAAGATACTACCTTACCTCAGTGGAAAACGTCTTACCTTAACAGAAGCCAAGCTTTCCCTAATGGAAATAGGAAGAAGCATTTGCTTTTTGGTCCTCCAAACTTTCTATACATTCTTTACCTCGAAAATAAGCCTTTAAAATATTCAAAGATGTGAATTAAGCCTGAAAGATAGTACACAGACTTGAGTAAACTTAGTAAATATCATGTATTCACACTTTCCCCCAAATCTTTAATATTCCTGCACCCCAGTTTTCCTTACTGAAAATTATCATTATTATTTAAATATTAATATTATTATTTTAATAGTAGTATTAGTAAACCTCCATGCAAATAAACAATAAACAGAGGATTGTTTGAAACACATAACTTCATTTCGTATAAGCACTACTAACAAAGAAACCATGTGCTGACTTATGTAAATTAAGTCTTAAAACACTGACAATAAAGGAAAAATTCAGTAGCAGTTTGCTTACCCCTAAACCAGCACACAGTCAGTTTTAAAGGCCTCCTATTTAACTTGCAAGTCTCTTTTGTATATAAAAAAGAAACCTTCTCTTAGATTGTTATAAATGATATTTAGCCAACTTGCTTTGCAAGTGATCCCTTTAGGATCTTCAGAGATTACCCAAGTCGAGAAATGCCTCCTTTCCTTTTATTCCGCGGCACTCAGCCATTTGTTCTGATGCGCACTCACAGTGAACCAGCGCGGTGATAGTATGTATCTGAAGCCAGCTGTCAATCACAGCAGCTGCAAGTCTGTAGCAGGCGGCCTGCCCGTTTTCTAAATACCAGAAACAATCTCCCATCAACGTGCCTCAGAGTCTACAGACAGAAAGTGCATTCTGGAGATGTTAAAACCTCCCATGAAGAGCAAAGACTGAATCTGTAGTCTGACTGGATCACTCGAGGTTTAAGAAACTCATGCCATATTTGTGAACTGATGTGTTTTGACTCAGCCGTTACTCTTCTGATATTGGAGTTAGCTTGTACAGAATCATGAAGATTTCCTGCCAGTCTCAGTGCTGGAGGAAATTCCACTCTTTTTCCTTGCCCGTTCTCTCTTAGAAACATAGAATATTACCTCAGTAAAGATACCATTGGAAGAAAATCCTTACCATATCTCTCCATTTTACATATTAGAAAATTAAGGCCAACAGGGTTTAGATTAAGGCCAAGAGGCCAAGATCTCACGGTTCATGGAAAAGCCAGGATTTCTCATGCAAAATTCATAATATTTCTTCTAAATCACAATGCCACCCAAAAAGAGATTTATTGCAGGAATTAGCTGCATAGCCTAGTTGAAATGGAGATAAATAGAAGAACATATGATTATTTTTATTTTATTTTATTTTCTATTGAAGTATAGTTGATTTCCAATATTAGTTTCAGGTGTACAGCAAAGGGATTCAGTTACACATATACATACATGTATATTTTTTTTTCAGAATATTTTCCATTGTATGTTATTACAAGAAATTGAATATAGTTCCTTGTGCTATACAGTAGGACCTTGTTGTTTATCTCGTTTATATATAGTAATGTGTATCTGTGAATCCCAAATTTTATTTACAAACCAAAAACATATTCACAGACACAGAAGACAAATTATGGTTAGCAAAGGGGAAAGGGCAGATGGGATAATTAGGAGTTTGGGGTTAAGAACATATGATTCTTTAACCTGAATATAGTGGATGGTCACAAACCAAGTCATCCAGATGTGGGTTCCTGTGTTTTGCTACTTGAAGCTGGGCTCTTGTCCCACTTAGTCATCACAGTTTAAACCCACATCACAAAAGACTCATGAGGTGATGTAGTCTGTACCAACCTACTCAGTATTATACACTCCCCTTTTTCGAGTTTATTAAAAATCAAAGGATAAAGAATGAAAACAGACTGGATTGTTTGGTTGTGCTGTCTCTTGGTGGCGATCTATACAAAATACAGATTGAGTTTTGTGACAACATCTATTTATTTTAAGCTCCATCTTTTTGGGTAAGTTTTTAAAAAATTATTTATTTGCTATTTTTTACAAATTATTTATTTTTAATGGAGGTACTGAGGATTGACTCCAGGACCCTGTACACGCTAAGCATGCGCTCTACCAACTGACATATGACTCTCCCCCCTTAAGTACTATTTTGATTAAGGTTAGTGATCAGCTGTCTTATGGAAGAAGCACAAAAATAAGGGATAGTAGCTTGCCTGAGTAAAGGTTTAAAAAAATGGCACCAACCAGACTCAAGAGACCTTTTATTTGGATAAAGACTTAACAACTAGATCCAGCTTCCATTTTCCATATTTTTCCCAAAAATATTATTTCTAGTTAAAGGTAGTAAAGTATAATGATTAGACTCCTTTCCTCAAATCCTTAATATAGATGGTGAATTAAAAACCAAAATTAAGATTGGATTTGAAGTCAAACAAGTTGGGTTCTAGATCTGACTCAGGCATGGTCCATGGTCACTCAACCTCTTTGACCTTGGTTCTCTTATATGCAAAGCAATAATGCAAGTCTAGAGGAACTCAAAGATCACTTTTGCTACTACAGTATATAATGTAACACAATGAGTATAATACAGGTATTAATTTGACAATCATGAGTTTTTAAAAATCTGTTATGTCCTTGGCACTGTTTTCAAAGAAATTCTCCCATGCTGTGGGGAGAGCAAACATCACATCCTGAAATTAAAATGCTGGCTATTTATTGTCTCTCTGGGTTTTGCTCTCCAAATCAAATAGCAAAAAATCCTTGTCCATTAAGAAATAACTACCTATGGTTCTTGCTCCTATGGCCCTTATTAATGTATCACTACAGGGGATATATTAAGATCTGAATGATTTTGACATTTACAGTAAGGTCTGTGCTTATAAACACAAGATCACACCATATTAAAACGTATTAGTATATTACAACAGATTAGAGGCTCAAAATGTGCAAAGGCAGTTGGTTCTGCAACCCTTTGGGGGAAAAAAAATCTAAGGGCAGTAACAGCAGTAATCTCAAATCACAGAAACGCCTTTGAAAGTAGGTTTTATAGCACTAACTTAGGAGGAAAACAGAGACAATAAAAAGAAAAATATTCAACTGGAGTCATTTTTTTAGGACAGTCATCAGGACCGGACTACATAGCCGGAGTGCCTCATTAATTCAACAGGACAGGTCAGGACCCACCGACTGTGGTATCCAAACAAAAGGGGCCTGGGAGCCTCAGGAAACTCGACAGTGCTTATGAACGTGGGTTTTCCCTCTGACAACGGAGGTGCTGATAGGTTACTTCTTGGGTGAATAAAAATGTGTGCTCACTCACGCGTGTGTGTACATAAACACAATAAAGAGATGAATAATTTAGCTTTTTAGTATGTTAGGAACATGTTTTAAAAAGTCATGAGACGCTAAATTCCAGTGCTAAAATGTGTTTAGTTAAGTCGCTAGAATTCTATGTAGTAAAGGTAAGTAACTTCAAAGGTAGGTAACTCTATGTATTAAACATAAATATCTTCAAATAATAGCTAGAGTTTATTCATTACGACTGTTCTAAGCACTGGTATGTTGAAAGTCATTATTTTTCACAGCATCCTTATTAAAAAAAAATCCAATTATTCTTTCCATGTCTCAGGTGAAGAAATTGAGACAAACAATAAATCTAGGAACTTGCCCAGGGACATACAACCAATGGGTGAGAAAAGTGATAGTCACAGCCAGGAAGTCTGGCTGCAGGGCAATGAGTCCGCTCATAGGCACCACAAGCTGCCTCTCGGGCACTCTCCCAAACAGACTCCTAAGCACGGGAACTCACTGGCTCCTCCCAGAACCTCAAAGCAAGGACCAGCTCCAAAGGGAAACAGGTGGAGCATGAGTGGCTGCTGCCAAACCTGCCCTTCTGTCTAAGATGGTCATCAGAGCCTGGGGCTGCCGTAACAGCACCACAAGTGAGGCCTAAACAAAAAAAAATTATTTTCTCACAGCTCTGAAGTTGGATTGGCGACCCACCCTAATGCCCTCACGTAACTTGAACTGCCTGTTTAAAAATCCTGTCACCCAACACAGTCACATTCTGAGAAACTGGGAATTAGAATTTCAACATACGAATTTGGGGAGAAAACAATTCAGTCCATAATGACTGTTTTAGTTCATTTTCATGAGAATTCAAACAGGACAAGAAATTGAGCAAAGCTGTTGCAAAGGTTGGGTTCTCTGAACATGCTCTAGTCAGAACAGAAGTCATGTAAGTAATTCACATAATGCTTAACAGACATTCACCCTGTGCACAGTTCTGTACTAAACACTCGTGAAAAGACTGCATTTTAGTATGTATTCATGTGGTTGTTCTTTGAGAATGTCCAGGTGTATAATACAATCCTCTACTTGGTGCCATGAGGAAGGTGAAGAAATGTAACAGCTTTATCCTCTAGGTATTGAAAATCTTTTTTGGAAAGAAAAGGAAAAGATACATGTGAAAATACTAACACAAAATCACAAAGCAGCATTGCAACAGACACCAAAAAGGGTTTATAACTATAATTAGGTTAGGAAGAGGAAAATAAAGCCTGGACCCAGAAGAGACCATGTGAGTTCTAAGACGGTATCATGGACTAGGAAGGCTTCAGGAGGGAATCAAATATTTGCTCTGATTTAAATGGCAACGTAAAAAAGAAACAAAGCAACACCCTTAAGGGGATGTAATGTGTAGATTTCTTTTCACTCTGATGGTGATGAATGGAGCGTGGTTGCCCAGGCCCCTAAAGTAGTCAGAACATCACGTGGGGGTATCTCGAGATAGCAGGAAAAACAATTAAGAAGAAGTAAGGTGCTCCAAAGAGCTCAGCTCTCCTCTTAAAAGTAAGCCAGTGCCGATGTTGGGGTACCTGGAGAAATCCACTCCCGCACCGTGGGAACATGTGCAGTTGCTGCCTGAGCCCCATAGTTCCGTCTGTTTATTTGCACTCAAAAAGTTATTTGTGAATATTTTCTAACTCTGCTTGATCCCATGAGATTAGGCTTCTGTCTGCATTTGCCATGCCAAAGAAATTTTGTGACAGCAAAATTAAGGCTATCTCGACCTGCAAATGTCACACATAATATAAGAAAAGTCAATCATTTCAAAGTTAAACTAAGATCTACCAGGGCTTCTCAACCAATGAGTTCCTGAATTAGTTATCTACGATATAGGATTTTTTTTTCTCTTAATTCCTCTCTGGAATGTATTGAGTGTCTTATTTATACAATCCTACTTTTCCGGGAACGCACTGACAGAAAGCAGGCACTTAAGAAATGCTTGTTTCTCTATAATCTGACCTTTAAAATATAGAACAACAGAGGTGGAAAAAAAAATCACAATATACCATATATCATGGTATTTATTTGTATATGTGCAAACTAAACCCTAAATATATACACTTACAAAATTAAACACCCAAATACATACAGAATTTTGAAAGACTGGGCTGGATTTTAGAACCTCAGAAATGTTAATAAGGGACGCTGATCCAATTGGATCGTCCTGAGAGGAAAATGGGAAAAAACACGACGCTGGCTGCAGAATCTTACCCTGTGAGGGTAACTGTTGTCCCAAGTCACCCAGCGTGAGAGCAAGTGCCCCGGGGCAGGGCCTTGTGTGCTATGCACAGTTCCCTGGTATCCTCAGAGCCAAGTAGATTGCCTGGCTCTCAATAAATGTTTATTTAAAAAATCCAAAGGGGAAACGGGCAGGAGAGGGATAAATTAGGAGTTTGTGATTAACAGATACACACTACTATATACAAAACAGAAACACAACAAGGACCTACCATATAGCACAGGGAACTATATTCAATTTTCTTGTAACAATGTACGATGGAAAAGAATCAAAAAGAATACACGTATGCATATGAATAACTGAATTGCTGTGCTGTACAGCTGAAAGTAACACTGTAAATCAACTATACTACAATGAAAAAATAAAATTATAAATTAAAATAAACAAACAAACAAATAAGTAAATTTAGTTTTTACAAAAATAAAAGGAAAAAAAGGATTTTCTGAGTGAGTGAGGTAGGGACGCTGTCCCTTAGGACAGGCTAAGTGTCAAACTAAGGTCAGGAAAGAGAGGCTCTGGCAGGACAGGGTGGGTTAGGTGGGATGGAGGGAAAAGGGAGATCACTTTAACATTTTGTCTCTTTGTCCCATTGTCTTTTTTTTTTTTAACTTTTTTTACTGAGTTATAGTCATTTTACAATGTTGTATCGAATTCTAGTGTCACGCACAATTTTTCAGTTATACGTGAACATATGTCTCACTGTCTTTATGTCCCTTCATTTCTCATTTCCTCCTCAGGTCTTGCCTTTTCCTGCTTTCTTCTTTACTGTAACGCCCTTTGTCTGCTTCTCCTGTTTTATCTCATTGCTTCTCTTTATTGGTTTTTTCCACCTCTAGTCACCAGTACCACTGACTCCATTCTCTTTAAGTTACTATTCATTATGGTTTGGTCCAATGTCTTCAAGCAAAGTGGCCATAAATTGTTTTTAATGGCCACATTCTGTCACTTTGAACAGATTTCAATAGAGATACTTGAAGGCATCAGGCAAGGCCAGCAGCCAATAAGATAAAGAAATCTAACAGCCTTTAGCCAGTGATGCAAAGAAGTGCTTCTCTTCTTGGCATGAAGGAGTAGCTGGAGGGGGGTGGAGAGGTCCTACTACTCGATCATAACCAATTTCCATAAAAAACCCTGGTTCCATTTGGTCCCATCGTACTTGGAAAGCTCTGCAGAAGGGACACTTGTTAAAGGTGCAGTACCTTAGCAGTGGCAATCCCACAGCACTTCTCTACAATGTAACCTGAATAAGGACAGCATTGTAGAGGAAACACTATCTCTCCCAGGTGAAACTCCGAAAACAGTTTTACCTTAAAAACAGTTTGCTGAATGGTTTTAATAGTTTAGAGAAATACAATTGTAATGCACAATAAGAAAACATTCAACATGTTTAACGTGAACCTTCTATTGGAGTATAAGATACACACAGAAAAGGGCACTCATCATGTGTATATACATGGGCGACTTTTCACCAAGCATGTATCAAGTTCCCAAACCAAAACACAGCATTATCAGAGTCCTAGAAGCACACCCTTCCCCCTTTCCCCACTGCAACCACTGTCCTGACATCAAACAGGACAGCTTATTTTGCCTGGTTTTGTTCTTCATACAATACTTCTTATAATATTTCATTTATTGCTCATCTTACTATTGATGATGCATAATATTTTAAAATCATTTTCATTTGAGGTTATTTCTCTTAGAAGTAACATACATGGAATAAAAAACATCTCTGAATGAATAAGTCACACAAAAATTTACTGATGACATAATTCACTTTGAAGGATTTAAAACAAGTATGTCAGGGATTATGTTGCCTAGTTAGGAAATTATGGCAATGTGTAATCTCAAGAAATCCAATAAACTGATGGGAAAGAGAAATAATTCTCTTATCAATAATATTAATTTATAAACACATAAAGAAACTTAAATGTTTAAGTCATCATACTATGGAATTCATTTAAGTAATGTTTACTTTAAAACAACAAACTGAAAGTTATTACAAATAAATGTAAAGTTCTCTGCTGCCTTCTAAAGTTCCACTACATAAGAAAAGGATAGATGTAGATAACAGATTGTGAGGGGAAAGTCCTGGTAGATTTAGATGATTTAACTGCTTGGTTCAGCTTCTCAAAACAAAAAAGCTAATGTGATCCCAGGCTATAGTAACAGAAGTGTAACACCCAGGAAGAATGATGCTGGTACACTCTCAAACTGTCATGCCCTCTCCGTCATGTCATAAGTTCTTGTGGTACCTTAAAAGAGACAGTTGTAAACGAGGTTGTCTGGAGGACAGAAGTCAGTTTGTTCAGAAGATGTGGTAAGGGTTCCCTGTAATCAATAGTTGGAGAAATGGAATATGTAGGGCCAGAGAATAGAGTTTTGGGGGACATGACAACTGACACCAGGTATTTTAAGAATTGCCATGTAAACAGTGGAATGGATTTAATCCAAACTCTTCTTGAGGGAACTTGAAAAAATTAGGTAACAAGGAAAAGATTTTGCTAAATATCTATATATTAAAAAATCCTACCTAATAATTATAGTTGTCCAGCAGCTGAATTGGCTGACTCAGAAGACAATTTCCTATGAGTAGAACTTAACCTTCAGGAAAATAATTTTCTCCAAATTTTAGAAAGTTCTGCTCAACAATAGAGACGATTTCAGCAATACAATTTGCTGACTCAAAAAGGCAATGAATTCCATACTTGCCAAATATCTGCAGAGGGAAGACCACATCTGGGGACATTTCTACCTACTCGGGGCAGTCATTACAGAACCCTAAGGTCTCCTTGAAACTTAAATTTCAATGATTTTATATTTTGTAATCCTTGAATAAGTTTTTACATTATCTATCTTTCTTTAAAACGATTGATGATATGTAGTTACATTTTGAAATGTTTTAAACCTTGGGCACAATGTATTTTCTTAAATAACTAGATGTATTGAAATTTTCTGCATGAGCAACTAGTGAATTACCAAACTCTTACATACCCCTTGTAAATCAGATGATCAAAGTAGTAATGCCGTAACAAAAGCCCGCCAGTCTCAGCGGCTTTAGAGAACAATTTATTTCTGGCCCTCACTGCATGTCTATCACAAGTTGCCTGGATCTAGGCTCCATGTCTTCCTGGACCCAAGTTGGTAGAGTGGCCACTCCCTGAAACACGGCTGCTTATTAAGTCAGAGAAAGAAGCAAATCACACGTGCTGTTAAAGCTTCCACTCCGTGGCCATATTACATCACACCTGCTCATATTCCATTGGTTAAAGGAGGATTAATAATTAGGAATTTTAACAATGGGTGGGAGGACCTCTCAATTACACTTCCTCTATTTTATTCTTTTGCTTGATGCCAGGGCCGCTCCCCAGCAAGAGAGAAAACCCATTTACAGATGCCCCCAGGAAACACAGCCGCCTTGCAATGATATCTCTGCAGCCTTAAAAAAATAAAAATAAAAATAAACAAACAAAAAAACTCGTGCAAACTATAGCTGAAGTTGGAATGAAAGATACAAAAATTTGAAATTGGTATATTTTAGCTTATTTTCTTTCAGTGTACTCATGAGAGTTCTTCATTATGATATGGTATATTACTGGCGATTAGAAGTGAACTTTTTCCTGAGAAATTGTGAGGGTTATGTACTAATTTCATACTAATATATACATATCTTAGAACGATTATGTTTGATCTGCCTCACAAGTGGAACAGATCTCACAAGAGTGCGCGCGCACGCGCGCGCACACACACACACACACACACACACACACACACAGTAAAAGCCTCACTGGTCACCTCTTCAGGAACTAAGAAATTAAATCAATTTGCATATATTACAATGTTTCCACTTCCTCCTATTACTGTGCTTTTCTCACTAGAAATATAAAATAAAAAATTAAATCCTCCCAACCGTATCTGTCTTTATTTCACCAAATCCCAATTTTTGTGGACAAAAGACAAGAAGATGTAGCTGTGGGTAGCACTGACCTGTGACAACGGTGAAATATTTGACATATTTTTGATCAGTGACCTTAAGAGGAAGTTGTTACAGGTCAAATTTTAATTCTTTCAAAGTCACTTCCTGCAGTCCTCCAACATCTGCGTCAGAGCAAATGATGAGATTGCCTTTCCTCATATGTACACAAATACACACAAAGGGAAAAACAGGCAGTGAGGAATATTTTAATGAACTTACTAAGAGTGAATCAGTGTATTCCTACAATCCAAAATATCAAAGGTAAGCTAGGTCTCATTTTTAAAACAGAAATTTTATGAGTAACTTGTGGGTATTATGGAGAAAACATTGTTTCTTAACATGAAGTGGTAAAAATGGAGTAACACCTAATTTAGATTGTAATAATAACAATGACAGATTAGGAATATATAATAAAGAGTCCAACTACTGATGCCAATCAGTCATTACCAAAGTAACATTAAATGGGTAAACAGTCTACATAAAACAGTTTCGGACGGTTACAAGTAGGTGGAGTTAAATAGACGTAATCAGTAATCAATACAAAACCCAAAGGAAGTGAGGAATTGTTAAAGGATGATTTATCTTGCCTCAGAGTAAGGAAAAGATGCTGGATAAAATGGACCAAAATGGATAAACAAGAAACACAAAAGGTAATCAAGTTGGAGAAAGAGGCATTTGAGAGAGCTAAAAAGATTAGAAAATGGAGTTAAGGAAGTGCCAAATCAATCATTACACATCAGCGACGGCTAAGGAAAGGGAGCTTGTGCAAGAGTTTAAAGCACATGCCAAGGCATTTTCCAAGTACCAGAGGAACCGATATGAAAATTTATTGAGCAAAAAGACAGAATGTGTATCTCATACATAACCGCAGAGCTAAGTGCCCTGGCTTAGTTCCAGAGCTGAGTATAGGAATTCAACTAGCAAAGTGGGGTTTGGGAGAAGATCATTTAAATTCTATTGTGTGTCCAGATCCCAAGCCCTGGGAACAGAGCATCCACCCACAAAGAAAGGAACTGCAAATATTAGATACAAAGGAGCTGATGATGCAGAACTAGGAGGCATCTGACAAAGAAGAGATACAATAAAATCCAGCCACTCATAAATAAACTAGTAAATTAGACGAGTCTATATAGTTCCAATAAATCTGTAAAGCCATGGAGCTCACGTTTAGGTTGAGATCAGCAGAGCTATCTGATATCACATAGGGCTCTTCCATGAAAAAAAAAATGTGAATATTAATTCATCAGAAATCAGCAACACAGTCAGAGTGAAAAGAAAAACATACCTTGCACAATTTACAAAATTCAAAGCCTCCAAGTAATTGAGGGTTTAGTGAGAACAGACGGTTGCAAATTGGGGGGCATCATTCTTGAAGCAGAACATAACCTTCCGGAACACATCAACTGCTCTCCAAGTATAAGAACACAGATTAACACTGTAAGCAAGTTTGAGAATTAAGTCTAGCTTTGGAAACTTGTGGACAGTTCGGGTCACCTCATTAGGGGATTGGTCACCAGCCATGGCGTGACATCTGACACTAACTGTTTTTAAGCCGAGGCCGGCTTCTTCTATTATTAATTTCTACCTGAGGGCAAATGCCAAGAGAACTCACTTTAGTTTCTGCCTCCTGCTGCCACTTTAACTGTCAGGAACAGCAGGAGTCAAAAATGAAAGCACCACCTTCTAGAAAGCCGGAGCCACGGTGTCATTTAAAAAACTGACAGCTTTGTGCCATCCCCAACCTTAAGGAAAGGGATTGTCACTTGCGCCTCTCGTTGCCATTGTGACAAAGGAAGACATTCTCCCACCTCTAAAGGTGACAGTCATTTTAAAATGGCAAGTAGAAACATATTTGCAAGTAGGAAGTGGGAACTTTACCCCAAAGACTGTAAACTACGGTGGGTCAGGGAATAGCTTAGAGTCTGCTCATTCAAAAAAAAAAAAAAACCACCTAGAAAGATGAAGTTTTCTGTCTGACCTTTAATATTATAAACAGAGGCTAATTTACAGTGTGAGAGAGCACACAGTAAGCCAAGATGATAAAGCCATGCCAAGATTTTAGTTAATTTTTTAAAATATTAATAAAGAGAAACTATCTTAGCTTTGTAATTTGTAATGAATGAAAGGCAGCTCAGAAGTTGATAAGACACTGAAATGAGTATAATGCACAGATGCTTGGAAACTAATTGTTAAAATCCAAGATAGTTTTTTAAAAAGAAAACTCATTTTCAAATATCAAACTTCCTTGTTAAGAAAGGGCCACTTCTGGCCTCTTTCTGTGAGAACGGGCAGGATTCTGACATGCAGGAGACTGCAGGAAGAACGCTGGGAACTGTGCACAGCTGCATCATGTCGGCGTTGAACTACACAACAGGATGCAGTCCGAGAGATGGTAGTGTCCTCAGACATCTCCCTCTGCTTTATTCCAGCCCCCAGGAATGTGCAGACCCAAGCCCATGTCACAACTGGAGTGCAGACAGAGGCCAAAATACAATCCTCTAGTACAATTTAAGGTAAGCCCTGACTGATTAGATAACATGGCTGGATGGCCAAGTTAGCCTCATCACCCCTCCCGAATGTAATATGGATTCAGACTGTAATAGGGGAGAGCAAAGCTGACTCTGTATTAAATCTGTTCCTTTGGCTCTAGCCCTGGGCTCTGTTTCCAGTGCTTAGTCATGCTGCTTCTACACCTTTTGTAAAGGAATGTTGCCTATTGCCTGATATATACAGGACAGCCCATTCTCAAGGCTCTGATCTTTAAGGATATAACACTTTCCTAATCATATAAAGATAAAAAGTTGCAGGATAGAAAATAACATTCATCTTGTTGGAAGTTTACAGGAACATTGTGACCTGACCTAGGTGGACAGCTACAAGAACAAAGGATTCCGACACCAGACGCCTGCAACAACCAACCACACACTCTCCCCTTTTTAGTACAAAAGGAGCCTAAATTCTGACTTGGGTAAGATGGTTCTCTAGGAAATTAGTCTGCTATCTTCTCCGTCTGCTGGCTTTCCAAATAAAATCATTATTCCTTGCCCCCACACTTCGTCTCCCAATTTAATGGCCTGTCGTGCACCCAATAAAGTTTGGACTCAGTAACAAGATCACCAGAGGAAAACTGCAAGCAGCAATGGTTACAGCAAATTAAAATACCTAAAGAGAAGGTAGCCATCCTCTCTCACAAGAGTATATTCTAATCTGAGTCTGAGCTGTAAGTGCAATCACATCCCACGGAGAACTGCAACAATTTATCCCCATTACGCTGGTCAGCAGGGGACTGGTTCCTTCTTCCTGGTCGGTGTTAGAATCTGTTTCGAAAGGATGAGTTGGCTCTGCTCAGGAGTCCCAGTAGCAGCCTGTGATGCTCAAAGTGGCATCCAGGATTACCTGGGATAATTTTCTGGACCCTCTTCTTCCACCACCTTCCTCTCCAACCTAAGGAACCTCTAACCACCTTCCCTCAGAGCAGCCAAGCAATTCAGGATTTAAATGTTATCCTGCTGTCACTGCCCTTGGATACAGGTTTCAGTTTTCCGCATCTATGGTAGCCTAATTTCTGGCTATTGAATACATGGAATTACAGCCACTCATTTGACAGTAGCTACCTTAAAAGTACTGATCAGACCTCGAGTGCTAAATTAACTCTCCTTTGCCAAGATGCTTTGCAGGCTGACTAGTACATCTAAAATTAGTTGTGGCCTTTGGCATGAGGAATATGAAAAAGAGGTCTTTCAAAAATTTACCATTTACTAGTAGAATAACTTTGACAAAACGCAGTATCTTACATCTTCACATGAAGATGAGCCAGACCCCCCAAAATAGGAAAAGTAAGTTCTATCAAGTACTTGACACTTGAAACACACAATAGATGGTTACCTTATCTAATATATTTTCACTTAAAATAGCTGACAGGAAGAGACATAATAAGTTAGGCTTCAGGAGAATGAATCTCTTCATATGGGACATTGCTACAAAAATTCCCAAAAGTGGAGGAGGTTGATTCATTTTTATATTTGAATTCATTTTTGCATCAAACACCTAGGTGAGTGATTCAGGAATTCTGTTATAATATAAATAATATTCTGTTATAATCAGGTATCTCTTTTGCCCTCATTCACCAGAGATAGAAGTAAATCAAATGATGAAGATCTGACCCCCTCATGCCTACCCTGAGTCCCCAAGTTTTAGTCTACCCTCAATCTGATATCAAGTGTTGGCTCTTGCAAGAGTAAGAAACGGATGAAAACTCCTGCGCGTATCATGTCTGCCTCTGTTTCAATGTCCCCTCCTCTCTTCTGACGGCCGGGTTTGTGGACTGCGCCTTCCTGACCGACAATCTGCATGTGGACTTGAGCTTTTGAGAAACTCCATGGCTTTGACCTTCTAGTGCTTTTGACCTCTGACTTCCTGATCCACCCTCTTTTCAACCCCACCCCCAGTTTAATTCTCAGCGTGGCTCCTGCTCTCTGAGTCTGGGTTTCCAGGTGTGGAAAGGTCCCACGCACAATGAAGGTACCCAAGAACACTGTTGATTACTGAAATTTGATTCCTCACTGGGCACCTCAGCATTTTAGCATCTGTGTCCCACAGAGTTTATAAATGCATCAAGTGAGTTATTTCACCAAACATGTTAAACACCATGTTGCTAAAAGATTGCAAATCACTCCAAGAGAATCTCAGGCACTGTAATTTTTTCCTGCAGCTGTCTTTGTCTGACTTACATTGTCTCTTTTCACTTGAATTAAAGTGTTGAGTATCCGTGGTCTATTTCTTTTGGCAGTATCTGCCTTTTTCCAGAAAGGCCACATAAGGTCAAGGAAATGGAGTAGCCTTTGGTCTTTTATATGTACTACCTTTAATCAAAAACTACATCATCTGATGTCTGGCCAAGGACCAGATCACAGGGCAGACAAACTCCTGGGAATGCAAAGGATGAGCGATTCTTAATCTACATACCGTGGTTTTGGCACACTAGGAATCGTCCAGTCCTCAAATGCCTTCCCCATCCTCGCTGTCAACCTCCCCCTAGCATGGTTCCATTGCCTGAAATCCAGCAAACAGAAACGTATTTGTATTAGCCATCACCTGGAGGTATAAAGCACCCGAGATACTCATATATCCTGGAGAGAGTATTCTGATAGCAGAAGAGAGGGAGGAAAGTACTCATGAGCAAGTTATACATGAAAACCTTTCTCCACTGGAGGAAGTAACACCCCCTTGCATTTTTAGCAACCCAGTTTTCTAGGTCTTGGCTGTAGCATTAAAACTGTATCTTCCTTGAATGTAACCTCCCTGTCTCTCCTTTTTTTGAGGGGAGTAGGTCATTAGGTCTACTTATTTATTATTTTTTCTAACGGTGGTACTGGGGATTGAACTCAGGGCCTCATGCATGCTAAGCATGCGCTCTACCATTTGAGCGACACCCTCCCCCGCAACCTCCGTTTTATTCAACTTTGCAGCCCACCCATCACTTGGCAAGCAGCCTTGACCATAATAGGATCTCGGAAAATGTTTGCTCAGTGCATGAATTATGGATCTTTCTGTAAATGCCCTTTGAGATTTAATGACTAACTTGCTCTCACAAAACACTTTATGGATACTGCCTTTTAACTGGTGATTGTAACCTTTATCACAAAAATTTTGGAACCAAACCAAATTTGTTTCTTTAGAGTCTTATGATTAACTGAAATTCTTTACATTAGGGTCATTCAAATAAAAAGCCTGTATATTACAATCAGTAGAATCTTGTCTAATAAGAAGAAATTCTCACAGGCACTGTAAGAATTTTCTGATTTTTTTGTTTCAACTAAACACATTTTAAAAATCAATTAACTTATGCAACTAAATCAAGCATGTTCCCACAGGCTTCAAGTTGATCTATCTTCTGCTGTGTATTTCCATTATTCTGCTTTTTATATGGTAATAGTGTCACTCCTTAGTAGCAACAGGTAGTAATTTCAGTATCTTTGTTCTTATTGGTCTTGACTGATTAAATCTGGGTGTATTGTTGAAGATCATCAGATATTTATTTATGATGTCTTCATTGTACAATTCATCCTCTTCCCTTGACTCTTTAAAATGCAAATAATCTCATCATCTTTGCTCCCTTCTTTGCTGACTGATCCTAATTTGCCAGTTATTTTGCTAGAAATAAGTTTGATTTAAATTGTGGAAAATAACTCTCAGAAGAATGCCATCTAACCGAATAAAGGGCTGTCACTTTGTATCTATCTCACCGGAATATTATATCATCTAAATAGAAAATGTCTTTTATTTTTAAAATATCCTGTTAAAGTATTCCACACTATTAAATAAATTCTATTTTTTAAAAAGAAAGAGTTTCATTATTAGACACACTAGATGAGATATAGCATATTTCAAGTCAATATTTCCCCCTAATTTCCAAAGACCCAGAAGTCCTTTTTTTAGGTCTGGTAAAAGCAAAATGACTGAAAAAGTACCAACTGCCAGTTTGTTTAGAGATGTTCACAGAAAACTACAGTAAAAAATTAAAAAACAAAGTGACAAACAAAAAATTGTACTGAGCAAGAGTCAAAATGCAAAAGCCAAATCAAACCCAACCCTGTAAGCTAAAATAATGAGTTCACTAAGACGGAATGTTTGATTGTGAAAGAAATAGCATAGTCAGATTAAATGGGTCATTTGCAGTGTCTAACAGCCACAGCCACCCCTTCTAAGGGGACTTCCTCCTCCGATTCTGGCTACAGCTGTGTTTTATACAGTAAAATGCACCAGTCTGGATGCAGGGGATTTACAGGTGGGCATCTGATCCAAGGATGCGATCCACAGATTGTTCCATGAGTTTGGGGAGGAGAAAAGAAAAATATCAGAATCAGATTGTAACTGCTTGGGGGGAATACAGAAAAATCACATGATAATTTTCAAGAAGAGCTAAAAAAGAAATCATAACCTAAAAAAAAAAAAAAAAGAAGCTGTAAAACAGGAGAAAGTCTAAGGGCATGAAAGAAAAGCAGCCAGAACCGAAGGCAGTCACGTGCAGGCACCTGATTAATACACAGGATGTGAACAAGATCGCCGACGCGCAGCATTTGACAGTTTGGCAGTTTCTGTGGCGCCAACACCCCAGCCTGGCCAGTGTAAGGCTACCGACATGAAGTCACTGAACATGCGGTTAGGCAGAAATCCTGCAGTTGCAACCACACTGTGCAATCGGCCAGTCCAAGAATGCCTGCCCTTCGGCTCGCTGGACTTTGGAATTTCTCTCCAGGCTCCATGGGCTTTGGTTATACCACAGTTATTGTTTGGGAGTTGCCATTAAATTGCAATCTTCCTAATTAAAACTTAAGCGAAGCGAATCCTTGCTCCCTGTAATTCAGAGTCCCCTGCAAGAGTTTTGATTTTCCTTTAACCCAATTCAAAAAAAAAAAAAAAAATGCAAGCACAGGCTGTGGAAGATTTCAGCAGTGCAGGCTGAAAATACTTCATGCTTTAGATTGGAGAATGCAGTGGCAGCTTCCTCATCTCTGTTTAATGAAAGTAAAAGCTGAAATTGCAGCTTCCTTCCTTCATTGACCTTTTCAGCATTAGTGAAAAATCAACATAATGCCTAAAATTGTCCCTGGCTCTTCTCTTGCTCCAAAAGAATTGTAAGAACAGAAGTCTCCCGGCTTACCCCCTTCCATGAAGAATGCGCCACTGGTGGGTCAAGCTCTCTGCTGTAGCTTCCTGTGTCCACATCTGCTGTAACACAGTGGTTTTCAGCATTATCATCCCCTGGCCAGGAGCCTCAGCCTCACCTGAGATATTTAGAAGTACAAATTCCTTTCCAAAGAGCTCCTAAGCCAGAAATTCTTGGGGGTGGAGCCCAATACTGCTGTTTTAACAAGCCCTGCAGGAGACGATGAAAAAAAAGTTTGCTACCCTTTGGTGTCACTCTTCCTCTTGGTGATGCTGCTTCTCAGGTTGGGCGGTGCCCTGACTGTTAACTCAGCAAGTCAGTGGCAGGGACCACAGACATTTTCTGCATTATAATTACTGTTATTAGCAGTAATAATTCGATTTGCACTGGCTTTTGCTGTGTTCACATCTGCCTAACACACAACCCTCGGTTTCCTCAAACTCTCCCCCCACTTCTAGGGTCTTAGAGGACATCTCATGTTGGTTTCTGAGAAGCACACTGACACTTTCTGCTCTGCCTCTCCTTGCAGGGCACCACACCAGGGTCGCAGAACATCCTGATTCCAGATCACAGGGCCGAGGGGTAGCAGGCTTACTGGGAAAGGTGCTAGGGGATTTGCCTTGAAGTTGTGTTTAGAAGCAGGTCTGCTGTTTTCACATTGTTTCTATGTCACACATCAAAAGAAATGGCAATGTCAAAAGATGCCTTCAGGCACATTTTACATTAGATTCCAAAAAAAAAAAAAAAGTCCCTTTTCTTCATCATTTTGCCGGTAACTGGAGAGTGAACAGGGATTCTGGGGAGGCTGTTGGGGAGCTCCCTGCCCTGTCCCCTGTCAACAAGTAGCCAACACAGAAATCCAAGAGATGATCTAAAAGCCACATGCGTTTGGGCGCACTATGTGAGGGGTTATAAAGATTAGTCAGTGAAGAGATGCCAAAAGCGATCATCGTAGGTGACAAATCGAGTGACATTACTGAAGGGGACAAGCTGAGGGACATGGCGAACATCTGCCAGGGGATGAAAGGTTATTGAGAATTGGGCTAATTTCCTGGGCCACCGTAGGAACTAGAAAAGTCCAAACAATAGTTGAGTTTCCACGGAAGACAATGAAAAGAATTGACGGGTCCATCTAAGTCCTCACTGAATCTTTTGACCTTTCTGTAGAGTAACACGTCAGCTTCCTCAAACAGGAGCTTTCCTTGGGAGCAGCGGGGCTGAGATGCTGCGGTGAAAACTCGTGGGTACTTTAATACCACTGCCAAATGCACCGACTGCTCCTTCTTCATGAAATTTTAAAACTGCAGCTTCAGTATTAGTTTAGTTGTCACAGCGTATGCCTGCCTCGGATGTATTTATCCATTTTAGAGGGACTATAATAAAATAGCAATCTAATTAATTCTAAATGTAATCAAAACCATTTACAGTGAAACTAATGTGGTGTCATGTCCTAACATTCAGAAACTTTAAAGAAATGAAATGTAACAGGTGTTCAATGTCATTCAGCAGAAGACGACATGTATATGAATAAAGAGAAACAGCATATCCAGGAAAAAAAAGTTCAATTAACCCCGTTGAAATGTAGCCAGATTAGTCTAGTCTGTCCCAGAGAGTATCTTTTCAGTGCCAACATCAATGAATTTTTAAAAATTAAATCTCAAAAAGGCAATTTAACAGCAAACTTCTACTCGATGACTGTCTAAGAGAATTAATTTCTACTTTTATTAGCTTGCAATATAACATAAAGCAAGACTTGTACAGCTTTCTGTACCTTTTCGGTGAAGCAGCTACAATGCCGATTTTAAGAAAGCTTCTCAACTCAAACTGTACTTGGCATTTTGAGGACACTGTGTACCGTGTTCCCTTTATAGCTTTGCTCCCAGGAGGGAACATATCACACAGAGGTGGGAGTGGAGAAAGTTGTTACATCTGGAAGTTTCCAGAGCAAACATCCTCACAGGTCACAGATGGGCAACACGCCAGAAATAAGAAAATGCAGCCCCCTTAATTGTTGCAAATGCTTATTTTTAAATATACTCTCGCCATTGCCTTAACATATACACAATTTTTAAAATATCAAATTCTAGGCATCTGATGAAAAGGTATTAGTAAACGTTTTTTTTTTTCAGTCACAAGTCAATATTTATTTTGAAAATTGCAACGAACTCCTTTTTTTGCATTTTGAAAGATTTTTGTCCTTGAGTAAACACATGGTGTAGTCACATCAGAATCCACAAAATACAAACACTCTGAGAGTAAAGTTGTATTTTTCTAGCTGATAACAAAAACGAAGTAGCTTTTGCTTCAACAGTGTTCTACTGCCAGGTACCTCAGGGTAAGTGACTTTTTTTTTTTTTTAACACCAAAAGGGGAAGAAAATAAGTTGATACACAGTTTGGTTGCTGTCTTTCTGTGTGAAAGCTCAGAGAAACAAAGAGAACAATGTCATTGTTTTATGATTTTTAACTCTGCTGGGAAGCTTCTCTAGTAAGTTTCCACTGCAGGGGATGCATTTGATGAAAATCTTAAAAGCGACTGAGTGATATAAACTGTTGACTTTCATCCTTCCCTATCATGAGCCCCTTATTCTTTGAAGGATCTTTACCTGGGAAGCTTTCAACTTCCATTGTCATGCGAAGCCTCTATATCCAAAGATAAAACAAAATTAACTTTTCAAGGACATGGTGGTCTGGAAAGAGGAAAGTTATTGAGGAACTAAACATAAATTCAAAAATTGAATCAGTTCCCCCACTGAATTTAAGTTTTGTGAATAACCCGTGTCCTCCCTTGTATCTATAGAGGCTGTATGTGAGACTCTACCCCCCAAAATTCTGCAAATCAGATCATCTGCCTCATTTCTTCCTTGGATTCCTTATCTATTCATTTTTACATCAGTTAACATGCAATGTAATGAATTCTGAAAGCCAGTTAGAGGCACCACAGATTTTCTACAAATATCTTAACTTTAAGTGCTTTATCCTGTGCATAGTATAACTACTGTTTTCATCTCAGCAAATATAAATTTCTTCTAGAGAGTATTTCCTCTTTTCAAAAAATGTTAAAGTCTAGCACTACTCAACATTCACACATAGTGTAAAGTCAACTGAAAATTAATCTCTTCAATTGACTGAGTTTGTTAGAAACAGGTAAAACTTGAACACCAGCCTCTCCACTCACCTGTAATTACACACACACACATTTAATCCCTCACATGTTAATTACAGACGAGGCTGAGGAAATGTGGGTTGTTCTACTGCTAATGGCAGATACAACTATTAATCTGCGAAGAAGAACGTTAATAGTAACGTAAAGCAAAAAGTAAGCCAAGTCTTCAGGCTCTTTCATGTATTTATTCTGCCTCTATTTATAAACTGTCAACTCTGTAAAATGCTTTATAATTACATTCACCTAGTAACCTATTTCCACTTCATTTCATTCTGTCCCTTGGAGTTGACTGGTGCATTATTTTTTATCAAGTCTCAACCCTTTAACCTACTAATGAGATGCCTTAACGGACTGTTAATTGAGTGATAGCCATTCTTCATCCCTCTAATTGCTTCAGTGTTAGCAGAGATGGAAATTAAAATTATTCACTCCAGAGCCTTAATTTCTATTATTATATCATTTTATATTCGTATTGATTGATTGGAGTCCTTCCTGGGCAGCCATGTCTGAGTCCAGTCCCCACATGTTCCTTCTCTTTCCACAAGCATGGTTAATTTTATATGTGAATTTGACTGGGCCCCAGGATACCCAGATATTGGGTTAAACATTAATTCTGGGTGTTTCAGTGAGGATCTTTCTGGATAAGACTAACATTGGAGTCAGTAGACAGAGTAAAGCAAACTGAGCTCAGTGTGGTGGTTTCATCCAATCAGCCTGAATGGAATAAAAAAAGCTGACTCCTTTTGGATTTGTAAAAGGGGAACTAACGCCTCCTGCCTGACTGTTGAGCTGGGATGTTGGTCTTTTCCAGCCCTCAGATTCCGACCAGAACATCAGCTCTTCTTGTGTGCAGAGGCTGTCAGGTCTCAGGCTAGAATTTACACCACCTGCTCTCCCAGTTCTCAGGCCTTCGGACTCGGACTAGAATTACACATCTCCTCTCCTGGGACTCCAGTTTATTGACTGCAGATCTTGGGACTTCTCAGCTTTCATAATCATGTGAGCCAACTCCTTATAATAATCTTGACAGATCCACAGATTGACAGATCCACAGACAGACAGAATCTGTTTCATTGGAAAACCTTGACCAATACAGAGAATAAAGGGAGAAAGTTATAAATACCTCCTATGTGCTCATGAAAGTTGTAGAAAAATAGGCCTTTAGAAACTACCAATATTTTCTTAGTTGCTCTTAAGTATATAACACCCCTTCTTTATCTTTTCTCCCTTTTCTCTACTGCTTTTGTACAGGATCTTCAATTTTAACCCTACAGTATATGCTGCAGCTTAAAGATGGCAGGGAAGAATGGATATCACCCAGAAATGGATGTAGGGACTGCTGAGATCTTGGATTATCCATCTGCATAGAGGATATTTGTCCATATGAGGAAGAGTTGCAGTTGGTGAGCTAAGAGCATTTTTCTGTTGCGTCTGTTATTGTTTTGTTGAAATTTAAGAATGGGAAGCAGGGCATGTGTGGTTACTGACTGGACCAAGAGCCTGGCAAAAATATGAACTGGCTCATTCAACACCGATCCCAGTGCCCTGCTGGCACCCCTTCCAGTACTGCTGGAGCTCAGCATCAAAACAACATGCCTCTCCCAGACTGTCTTCCATCGACTGCACTTCATGCAACTTAGTGTATGCCAGTCAAATAACTCACTCAAGATTCTGATGGGAAGGTGATTTATGTGAGCTGGAATCTGTCGTGGGACATTCTGGATTCAATAGACAGATGTCCTATTGGGCAGCTTCCTGATTTGGGCAGATGTAACTTGCTTTTGAAGCCAGGAGGAAGTGGCAGATTCTTGGTGGTGGCAGAGACAGCAGCTTCCACCGACAGCCACTGTGATGGGGAAAGCACAGCTCAAAACTTCAGTTTTCTTAAAGCTTCAAGAGCCATGTAGCGCTTAGATTTTTTCTGCTTTTTACCTTTACAGTTGGTGTAGTACTCAGGTGTAGATAAACAGCAAGTTGCTTTATAATAGTACTCTGATTTCTTGTTACTATGTCTCCTTTTTGATAATTTACTTGAACAGGTAATCAATATGACTAAGACATTTTTAATGTCCAAATTTCTCTAAATCAAAAGTATAAGGTGTAGAATTCAGGAGAGAGATTAGGATTAGTGGAATAGCAGAAAGAAATGGTTAAAGTTAGGAGAGTGGCTATAAAAGCCAAGAGAAGGCTACACAGCTAGGAAAGATGGGTGGAATTTTTCGAATAACAGGGAGAAAATTAATAGTAACAGATAAAGAAGTCAGAGACAGGAGGACTATCAAACACTGTGTCAAGAAAGCCAGGGTGATTGATTTCTGCAAAAGGGATGAGGGGCCTTAGTGTTAGCTGTCAAGGGCTTATCAAGGAGGATGCGAACTGGAAAAGGACCGTTGTTTATGTTACGCAATCATGTGACCTTCAGGTTTGTCAAGCCGTTGTTAGACTTACGGTAGAAGGGAAATTGTTGAGGGTTAATGAATGACAGGATAAAGCAGAATTTGAATATTTGAGGGTGGAAAAATGTTCTCTTTCCAAAAATTTTGTTAATTTAAAAGGCACATCAGAAGCCAGTTTTCTGAGGAAACAGCATGACCAAAGGAAAAGTTGTATTAAAAAAAATTTTTTTTAATTAGAATCTAGTCAGTTACAATATGTCAATTTCTGGTGTACAGCACAATGTCCCAGTTATGCATATACATACATATGTTTGCTTTCATACTCTTCTTCGTTACAGGTTGTTACAAGATATTGCATATAGTTCCCTGTGTCTATTTTGTTTTATAGACAAAGCGAAGAGGCTAGTGGGGAGGGAGAAATTGATGATGAAATAGAAAGAGAGTATAATTAATAAAGAAGGGTTCAGAAATAATAGGGAAGAAATAGGATGAGAAGCTGGGGTTATGCCAATCATCTAATCAGAGACAAGAGGAATAATTATTTCTTCTAACAAAAATTATTTATTGGTTAAATTAATGTTTTTAACCTAGACAGTAAATCTCTCACGATGAAGTTTCTCTACTCTCTCTGTTCGTAAAAAAAAAAAAAAAAAAAAATACAGAAGCATAATTTTGTTGTTACCGTGATGTTCGGAGATCGTGCTTTACCATTCACATTCTGGGAAAACAAGAGTTCATTGCCACCCTACTCACAATTCAGAACAGCTCTGCACCTTTTTGAAACACAGAATTGAAAGATGTTGCAGCTAGAATGGACCTTGTAAGAGAATGTTGAATTCTTTGCTCCTCATTTAAATTAAGGTTTTAAAAAAAGGTCAGGCACAAGATAAGCACAGGAATTCTAACTGACACACAACCAGGAAGAAAAAAAAAAGTGTTGTCTCTTCCAAATACACTTCAGAGAGAGTTCGCACAAAGCATGTGGTTTAAGGAGACTTGTCTAAGTCCACACAACTTAAGTTCATTGGCAACAAAATCTCAATTATGTGCGTTTGATAGAACTGACCTGGGTGAAACAGAGTATACCTGCATACCTCAGGGCCAAATGAAATCATAACACCCTTGTCTTACAACACTGTTTCCCTCTTTTTATCTTGAATGGTATGAGTTGATTATCCATATTGAATTCAATGAGCACTTTTCTCATCATTCTTTTACCCATCCTCATGGTTTAGTTTTAAATGAATGATTTAAAACATAATATAGTTTCTCAAAAGGGTAAAAATACTCTGTGAATCATACTTTGGGGACCTTGAAGACAAAGAAGCCATTCTGTTTGAGTTTCTCTGAGAACTGTTCCAAAAACCATAGTCTTAACAAAATTCTATATGGCAAACCCACAAATCAGAGCAGGTACAACCACCACAAACCACACACAAACATAAATGGTGGGAATGGCAGTCTGGAGCATGCAATCTTGCCACCATGGAGTTGCAGAAGAATGCACCTTGGACCTGGAGCACTTCCTTACTGAGAGATAAGGAACCCACACAACCTGCGCTGGGTTTATCACCTTGTGTGGGATTATCGTTCCTTGTTTCAGGCCAGTGTGGGCTCTTGTGTTCTGCTTAAGCCTGTGTGTAATATGGCACCTGGCAGCCCCAGTGCCTTGTCTGTCCTCTCTGGGGAGGTGAAGGGATTCTTCCCCATTGTGGCATGAGAGGCGTGTATGTGGGTGAATCACCTGGTGTCGCTGTGGGAAGAGACCTGCTGGCCGTGGGGGACGAGTGCCCACTATTAAGGCTGATCTTGTGCCATCTCTTCTCTATGAAAGTAAACCATTGCCCCATCCAGTGCTTGTCTGTGTTGTGCTTTCCTTGGTGATTTCCATACCAAGATACAAGTCAGAGGGGTTGGATTTCAGTTCCTGCTGGCTTGTATAGTAATGATCTCAGCTATTCTACAAGAAGTTGGAGCCACCCCACCTCCCCTTTGGACTGATAGTTGGTGCTTGAGACTCTGCTTAACAAGAAACAGATTCAGAGAAAAGAGAGTCAGTCTCCAGTACAAGAATACATCTGTCTGGCACCTTCAAGTAACCAGAGGTCTTCATATATTTCAAAGAGAGACAATGGACTTCAGGCTCTCCATTAATGGAAATGCATTATATTTAACATTTATAGGCTTAAAAAATGTACATCATCACAAAGATTGACAGGCTCTAAGATGGTCCCCAAGGAACCCTATTTCCTGGTATTCATGCCCTTATGTAAATTATCTCCCCTTGAGTGTAGCCTGGACCTAGTGATTTGCTTTTGGTGAGTGGAATACAGTAAAAGTATTGGAATCTCATTTCCTTCCATAGTGGCGGTTCCCATTTTGGCGGCTTTTTTCACTCTTCCTTCACTTGGAGGGAAGCCAGTCTCCATGCTAGTGACGCATGAAGAGGCCCACATGGAATGGAACCATCTCCATCCAAAAGCCTGTGAGGACCAGAGACATGACCATAGTCACAGGGGTGAGTTTAGAAGCCAGTCCTCCTCCATCAAGACCTGAGGTGTCTGTAGCCTCCACTAACAGTTTAGTTGCAGCCTCATGAGATGTCCTTGTCGGAGACACACAGCCACACCAGGTTTCAGATTTCTGACCCACTGGAATCTATCAAAGAATGATTTTTGTTTAAACCTGCTAGGTTCGGGGGAAATGTGTCACACAACAATAGATGGCTCATAAAGCCTTGAAATTTCTAATGTTAGATCTGTCCTTGCAATAAGTAAGGCATTTCATTTATTTTTAAACAGTTATTTGAATCCAGGCACTACTCTAAGTACTATATGAGTATTAACTCATTTAAGCCTTATAACAAACCTATGAATTAGATTCTGTTGTAGTTTTTTTTTTTGTAGATTAAGAGGCAAACATCATAAGTATTAAACCACTTTTCCAATGTTCAGCCCTTTGAGAGGTGACATTTATTCCACACTTTAACCCTTATGCTGTGCTACCTCTACAAGACAGTAAATGTTTGTTATTTTCAATGTTATTTAGACAGAAACCTCCCCACAAATACATTTCCTACAAGTGAAATATTCTAGTCAAATAAGTAATTCATGCGTTCCTTAAGCCAAGAACTCTATCTATATGTCCAGTTTTTACCAAAGCACCTACCCCATGGCGTATGTTCAGCCAATATTGGTTAAAAAATATTGACTTAGGGGATGAGACAGCAGTAGGGTCATGCAGAGAATTCATCCTATATGACATGAAATATCCCAGAGCTCATTTACTCCCTATAATTATTTCAACCCAGTCTCTAAAAGGAAGTCCAACCATGCCTTTCCATACGTACATTTGCTAGCTGTTTCTCTTTACTTCCATTTTGTACCAGTTGGAAGGAAAGGTTTATTAGCTGGTCAATGACAAAGTAATACACAAACACTGGAGGTAACTTGGGGACACTGGAAGCTCGCCAGGGTGGGCTTACTATACTGTTAGTAGTCATGCAATATCACGTCTCCTGTTTGCTTCTTTAAAGCTAAGTGAATTGGTCCTGGATGAAGACTTATGAAATTGTTTTACAGTTAATACCCAGAATTACTGTCAAGTAGAGTGAGCATTACATGGACATGCATAAATTATTAGTTTATCTCTGAGACAAGTTTCCCCACTTATAAATATTTGTTTTCTAAAAATTAATACATATGAATTTGGCTATGATAAAATACAAAGGAAAGAAGAAAAAACTCAGTAGTGAAAAGTTCAGGGAGAAAACACAATGAAGCAAGAAGCCAAGAAGCCTATGAGCTTAAAATAGTTCAAGAGAAAAGCTGCCCTATTGTTGGGGTCTGTGTCCCTACGGTAAAGGTACCTGCTCTGTTTGGACTGAAAAGGGACTTGGTCCACAGAATTAAAGGAGCTCATTTGTGATTCCCTAGGAAAAGCTGCAGATAGGCCTTCTTTATTTCTCAGACAAAGGGGGCAATTTCACCAAACAGACTAGGGAGCAGAGAAACCAGGAGAGGAATGACACCACATTCTCCCATCCCATTCCACATGGTACCATCTGCACACACGGGCATTGGAATTCTGTTTCCCTTACTAGGAAAGGCTCAGAGATAAGTTCAAAAATGGCTCTCAAATCAACTGAAAAAGAACAACCCCATGTTCCGTTTCACAACATTAAAGAAATACTGGAGAAAAATATAGAAATGGATTGTGTATTAATGCTAACATAATTACCAGTCTATTTTGTGACTAGAAACATGTGACTATTTTTATTATTGTGAACTTAACAGAGTGAAATATTTCAAAAGGGCTTTATTAGAATATATTTTCACACTCCATCTTTCCTGCTATATTTTTTGGAAACATGTTTAAAGCCTTTATTATCTGATTTTTACTAAAATACAATTTAGAGGTCACACATATGCATTGTTTCACCCTAGTAATAAGCCCCCAAAGTGGAAGAGAATATATAGCAAAAAACTGAAGGGAGGGGTTCAGCTGTTAATAGAAGAAATTCTGTGCTTCAGAAGTAAATGCTGAATTTAGTTGTTAAATACTTTGTTTCTTGTCAATAAAAGCATTCCTTCACTAGAGCAGTATTGTAAATAACTAATATTTGCCAGTCTTATAAGTTCTGAAGTGCTTTCATGTCTCCTTTAATCCTTACAAAAGCCATGTGAGAGGTGTGAATGACAACTGTCTATTTGATGAGACAAGAAGCTCAAAAAGCAAAGTGGCTTGTCTGTGAATTCCACGTTTTCAATTTCATATCTCATTGCTGTGTCTCATTTTGTGCTGCCGATAATTCTAGAGCCAAGGGATATCCCAGGCTCAGGGAGACTAAAACCAAGGTAGTTAGTCACTAATAGTATATCTTTTTCTTAAAATAGGTATTCCTGATACTGAATTTGCATAAAGCTGCTATCACATGCAAAATATGACCAAGAGGTACAAAGGGAGAATAATTACATTGACTTCAATGCATATGACAAATGTGTGTCTAAGTAGCAGAGGAAACATGTTTAAAAGAAATGGGAAAATGCCAGTAGATAAAGACAGAATTATGTGACCACATTCAGAAATAAAGGCTTTTATTGCTATTTTCTGTTTCCAGATATTGAGAGGGGAAAAGTGGAAATGCATTTTAGTAATTTATTTTCAAACAAACAAATAGGACGACTTGGGAACTCATGGTAAAAATACACCTGTGAAAAACGATAGAACATGTTGATAAAATATCCTATACAATAGAACTACATTAAAAGGAAAACACAGACTGTTTGGTTTTCTCTTTCACCAGTGAGAAACTGGTAGGAGCACGCTTCTAAACAAGATTTCAACCGTGTTTATTTTAAGCCTTCGAAATACTAGAATGCTAAGATCTTAAAGAAATTTTAAAAAATCCTGGCAAAGCCACATGAAAGGTGCAGAAAGAATACCGTAGTGTTAAAAGAAAGCAAATTAAATGAGTCACTTTAGTCTTGACCTAAATTCAACAACAGGTCCAGTTATCTGACTCTGGGAAAAATCTATTCCACAACTGCTTGCAAAAGCTACGGGGCATCGTGATTTATAGTAACAGCTCTGAACAAATGAAAGCCCCACGTTTTTACAGCTGAGTAGAATTGGGCTTGGACAATAGGGAACCTGAAACTCATTTGGATTCACACTGTGTTTCAAAAACACATCCCTAGGACCCCGTACAGTCACTCCCGGCCTTAACCGGCAGCCAGAACCAAACTCTCCAAACTCTCACTGACCAGACTGCATGCTTCAAATCTCAGGGGTTGCCTACTTGTACAAGCTATCTCTGCTTTGTCCTGGGACACCTGAAGGAGACCTGGAGGCAGAGAATCACTGTCATCCGAGTTGGATATCATAAAAGCATGAATTAAAGTTTCGCTGCCCATCTGTGACATTCCATCCTGACTCACTCTGTTTCTAAACTGATTACAGATGGGTTTTTCCCAATAGACCAAATATAATTCAGGAAGAACAGCCATCAATGAACATTCATGCCTTGTGCACAGATAAGAGAATGACAATCATTGTCGCTTTGTAACAGGAGGAGATGAAAATCTGCAGGTGCTGAATTTCAGGAGCTTTAGTATGTATCTTTTCCATATTATCTGAATTATATTTCAGGATGTCTGAGGGCCTCCAAAGCTTGGCCTCAAGTATCCTATTAGATTGAAGCAGGTGTTCTTCCTCGCTAATAGGGGAAAAGACTCTCTAATAGCTAGGTCAACCTCACAATTCTATTCTTACACTTTTCTTGATCCATAATATCTATTTATTCCTGAAACTCGCAGGCCCAGATTGAGCCACACTGCTGTAAAAAAGAGACAAAGGAAAGAATAGCCAACTTCTGTCCCTTTACCAGGAGGAGTTACAACAGAATTTAATAGGAACACAACTGGAGACGGGGCAGCCCCTACTGATAAAAGGCAGGTCTGAGGCTCTGTAGGGAGAGGCTTCTAAGCTCCCACATGACACAGAAGGGTATCAAAGTTTCTAGGCTGGATTCAGGAAATCCAGTTAACATTACCTTTTAGCCTGAACACATGGTTTGAATACAATAGATGGTCTTCATTTTTCTGTTACAAAGTCGTATGGTATTTTGGGATTTGACCCAGCTTTGCAGAAAATTCAAACTTTTCCCATTAAAGTAAATGATAGGTTTTTTGTTGTTGTTATCAGTACAGGTTCACTTTTCTCAAATTTCTTAAACATTTCATTCCCAAAATTACGCTACATAAGTAATGTTTTCTTTCATCTTTTTTTCTTTATTATCAGAAAACCCTTCTAATTTTATCCTCATCTTAGAGCAGCAGAAGTTACTATTTCATGAAAATATAAGCTATCATGGTGATTGCAGCCTAAGCCTTGGAAATTTCTAGTTACAGAAAGATTATCTTATAATAAAAACAAGTCTGAGAATGATGGATACTGAGGATGATATAATATTGATATCCAAAAGTCTTTGCTCCAAAGTTTTTGCTCTTTTGGCCTCCTCAGAAATCCTCCAATTTAAGCTGTACACGACATTTTTTATGCATTATTTTTATATTTCTGGAACCAACTAATCCATGAATTGCCTATACAGGCAGAGCAAATGGAGTTATAATCAATTACCACATGGGGCAAGTGATAAGCCTGTGCAGACCTGTCAACGGTACTCTGCTCCTTTTCAGGGAACGTTTCCCTCTAAATCACACAGTTGAAGGCCTGGATGCCTTACATCTCTATCCTTTGGCAGAGAAACCTAAAGCCACTAAAGGATGAGGGTACACTCTGGCTAATGATAACATTTCCCTATTGTCTAAAGAGCATGTACAGGTCACCACTTTTCAGGAACTAATGCTTAATGTAGTTCGTTCTTTTTTTTGTTTTCATACGGAAACTACTATGAGATTTTATTTTAGTGTTTTACTTTTACTCTAAGTTGAACCACTATAGATTTTAAACAAGAAAATATACCATGTGAACTTTATTTCATCCTGTCTGTTACAAGGTTTTGAGACAGCCTGGGACCTGAGACCTGGGATCCAGGTGCAGGCTTACACCTGGACAAACATCTCCTCCAGCAACAGAATACGAAGAAACTATAAAGGACTGAAAATAGCTGCATTCAAGCACTGTTGGGGCAAATTCTGAACAACAAGATACAAAAAGACCAAAAACCCAACAGCTACTTTTGAGGTTTCAGGAGCAAAAACAGGGGTCTGGGCATGAGCCCTGCACACAGCACCACCAAGGGGGTGAGAAGACCACCTAAGCCATCCCTCCAGCTCTGTCCACCCTTACCCCATTTGAGGAACCAGACTGCCCTCCTTGGAGAGTGAGGAAGGCACCTGTTTCTTGTTTTCATTCCCTCCCGCGGTAGCACGAGTCCCAGTAAAGCCTTGCCTGAATTTCTTGTCTTGCCTCTTGTCAATTTCTATTGATTATGGTGTCCAAGAACCCTGGTCAGTAACAGTTTTAACTTGGAGACAAAAATCCCCTTACTTCCCTTTATATATATATAATTTTTTTGGTAAAATATATCATTTTCTAAAAACATCTCATATTTGCTGCCTTCATGGTCCTGTCATTCTTTCTACTTAGATTGCTCATCCCCCATCTTTACCCATTACATGTCTTTCAAGAGCCCCATTCATCTGCTAGCTCTTCAACAATTGCCCCAAACAGACAGAATATCCCTCTCCTTTGGACTCTTGTAGCATTTAAGAATTCTCAAGTCAGTCTGTTTATTAGAATCAGCATACAATCTGAATGAGAAAACAGAAAGAACGAAAAAAACCAAAAGTGCCACATCAAAGAAGAGGCTGAAGCAGGCAGAGTAGGACACCAAAGGAAATCCATAACATCGCAGGAAATAACACCCTGAATCTACTGCTCTCAAGCAATGAATTAATAGTATAATGGAATCCAAGTAACCAATGAAGGCAAAACAAAAGGCAAACCAGTAGGAAAACATTCACACAAAAATCCACCTGATCTCAATGGTGTTCATACATGGTTTCATAACTTGAAAACCAAAGTGAACCCATACCCTTGGCTAAACTATTACACATGGCAGGCTTAGATTTTTAAAAAGACAGTTCAGTTATACAAAAATGCATGATACAGGTCAAACAGCACAAAATGAGCTAGATGCCTAACACTGTCAGGAGAGAAGTCTTGCAGAGGAGAAATGGATTTGAATTATTTGGAATAACAACCAAGTCAAAAGTCAGCCCATCCGTAGTTTCCCGAGATGAACCTATTTCTGCTGATACTCCATTGTGCTGTGCAGTTATCATTAATGAGTAATTTATTCAGATACAATTATTTGCTCTATTATAATATCCTTCTTTAGTGCTAATCCAAGATGTTCTTCATTTATCATAAATTCTATTGTTTTGTGATTTCAGAGTTATTTCAGGCATGGGGCTGCGTAAAATAATTACAAAGGGCTTTTACCTTAGCACAAGTCAAAATCAGATTTTTTATAGACCAGTACTTTGACTTTCTCTCCATTTATAGCGGATTTTCTTTCTTTTAATTTTTCTCTCCCCAACCCCATACCCTGCAGTAACAAAGCTGGAAATTCCCCTCCAGGTCGATGCAAAAATTTTTTTCGGACATTTGTCAGTTCTACACCTTCAAGCTGAACCTGCTTGGCTGAGAACACTAGTTTCTAGTTTCCTTTCCCATTCCCCAAACTTGTCATGCCCTTAAGTTGTGCTCCAAGGTAGCTGCCTCATCCTTCTTGCATTGAGGTAAGCGCAACAAGAACAAAAAGAGGAACATAATAGAGGAACATAACTGTCCAATTAGATGTTATCAAAGTCCAATTTGGGGGAACAGAGTATATTCTGTGACCTAATTCTTAAGAGGTCAATTGGGAGAAAAACATTGTATTTTCTGCTAAATGCAACCACTTGCAAAATCATGTATGTTGGCTCTGCAAAAGTCCTTCCTTTAAAAATAGCTCTCTGTAGAATTTAGCAGTTAAAAAAAAACTGTAATATCAAACAGATTTCTCACTTTAGGCTCTGTTATTTTGTTACATTTTATGATTATACAAATTTGGGCTAGGTGTCAATGGCAATTGAAGTCTTGCATTTTACAGATGCTTCCAGGAGAAAGGAGACTATGATTATAAAGTATTTACTTACAGAATGTGGAAATTCCATCCAAGTCCCTAGTACACACTAAATAAACTTTATGTTAAAGCTCTGGGGTCAGCAGAGAGAAAAGAAATAGCATTTATTGAGTTGTTACAGGTGCTGAGCCCGAGGCTTTAGGTGTGTCATGCAGGTTTCAGCCCTTGATCCTCTCACCCCAGAAGGAAGAAGTCACGGTCACTGAACAGAGGTCCGGAGATCGATTGCCGAGGTCATCCAGCTACTCACTGACAGTGTTGAGTCTGATGGCTCCAGAGTCTGTCTGATTTCCACCACAAAAATGCTGTTCTATTTATTAAAGTGGAGGATGAAAAAAGATAAGCTTTGGATACAAAAGGGCAAGAACAATTTTTCTTGGCAAAATTTATTTTGGCTTAAAACCCCACGTATCTTCCCAGACCTAAATCAAATACTGCCTCCTCCTCCATTCTCTTCCCTTTCTTTGAGTCACTAGGCAGAAGTGATCTCTCCTCCCTAACACATTCCAGATATTTTTCCATCTGACTGAATCACTAATCTATCATATTCACAGAATGGTGCTGAACACCTGGAGTCCCTTCTTAGGGTTGCAGGCTTCTCCCACCTGTGTCTTTAGTTCAATGGTCATAATGCCAACTGATCAAACATCCAGGATCAAATGTCCCCTGGCCAGCCCTCAGAGGGAGTAAGAGCCCACGGTTATTGGTCATGTCTCTACACATCCTAGGCCTCTGTGGGTGGGAAACTGGGATTTGAGGGCCACTGGATTTCCCCCAAACATGTCCCCTCCCTCTCTTTTCCCTCTATTTCCCCTTCTTCCTAAATTCCCTCAGACCTGTAACCAGCTTTCTCTGTCTTTTTTCCTTTCAAACCACGCATTATAACTTTGAAATTTTAAAAAAAAGTCCTTAATCCTTTCTCCCTCCAAAAATTGGAAGTTTGCTCAAGGTAATAAGGATAATAATTCAATAAATCTTATAGATAGTTAAGTTTCTGTGTTTCTAAATCTGTTCCCTAGGTCATCATAATTACACAGGCCAACTGCCAGACAGATCTGTGGAGCCAGAGAACGCGGGGAGCCCGGGAGCCCACTCCAGGGGATGAGCCCAGGGCCGGCCGTGGGGTTGGAGCAGGAACAGAGGCCCAGGAAGTCTAGACAGCTGGGGCCTCAAACAGCCTGGCAGTTTCTCTTTTTGATAGGGGACAGAAAGGAAGTGGACAAATCGGACCTATGTCAGAAGTGACCTGGATGGTGAAGACCAGGGGTGTGGACAGCTCTTCTCAGCAGACCAGAGTATAAGCAAAGACTAAGGCTCAGATCTGACCTCTCCGGCGCCCCCACCAAAACCCCATCACTCAAACATTCCCAGAACATACACTCAATCCTTGGATGGAAGGAAGGAGGACACTCCAAATTGACTGAGTGCATCTGCTCAGGAAAAAGAACTGGCTCAAAGTATATGCAACTTCTGTTCAATAGAAAAATAAAAACCCATATTACATGTATTGAGTTATGAATTAATCCTCAGAACAAGCTATTGTTTTTATTGCCAATTTACCATGTGTAAACAGAGACATTTTACAGAATAGGAACCAAAGTCAAATAACATGCCTAAAATCACACAGCAAATAAGTGGCAAAGTTAGGATTTGACTCAGATAGAGTTATTATTATTATTATTATTATTATTATTATTATTATTATTATTATTATTCATTAGCATCACGAACAACATCAACTACTTAACTGCCATCTTTTGGAAGTATTAATTTATAGTGCTGTTTACCAAACATTGACAATATATTCCTCGTTCATAAAACTAAAAAAAAAAAAAATCTATAATAAGAAGTAAGGTCATGGAAACACTAAAACAATTGGCTGATGAGGTCTGTTTCCCCCCAAATAAAGTAATTTAATTAGAAGCACATTCATGTGTCATGGAGCATTTGCTAGAAAATTTGGCAGCCAATAAAAATGCGTAATACTGATATATTCAGTAGTATTTCATAGTAACTACAATCTGTCGGTTTTACTTTTTTAATAAATATAAAAAGAAAGTAATGTACTAATCTTTATTACAACCTCTCAACCATCCACATAAGACTATATTTAAAAATATTCTTTTAGGACAAGAAACTGACATTCTTTAACTAAAGCTCTATTTTTCAGATCAAGATAATTTTACTCTTGTCATTGACCATCTCTTTTTCAGAAAGAAAAGAAGTAAGGTCCAGCTTTAGAAAGTCCTGCATTTGCTTTCAAATTTATACTAAAGAAACTGCCTACATCCAAATGGAAATGAAATTTTTTTCTGAATCATTGGTATCGTTAGCAAGATTAGAACTAACCAGAATGAAAAAAAAAAATCTGCACCTCAAAACCACAGCTAAGACAAATCCAAAGCATGTTTTGTTGTCACCAAATTGAGCTGGAATTGCCTTAATTGCAGAAGAACCTGAAATTTCAATTAACCTTATATATTTTTAACCTCTCACTTTCCATTTTCTCTTCCTTAACCTTTCCATGGTTAATGATGCAAAAGAATCCTATTTCTGACACAAACTAAAATATAAATCTGCAAGAATTTCATTAAAAACCAATTGGTTGAGCTGTGGATTTGGTCATCATTTAAGTCATATGCATCAAACAGGATGGGTACTGCACCTCAGTAACTATAAACCCAGTCCCCTATTACGGGGCCTTGATTTCCTGATGAAGAGAAGGAGGGAGGAAAAGAGAACCAGAAGGAGAAACCTAGCTAACAAAAAACCAGCCACAAGCTAATAAAAAAATCTGTTTGAACTATTATACAAATGGAATATTGAAGGTTTGCAACATACATTCTAAAAAATATTCAATCATCACAAAATAAAGCAAAGAGAAAATACACTAAGCTCTTAAACACACAGGACTTTTCCGAAATGGAATTTGAATGAGTTTAGATGGTCTTTCTCCTGTTTTAACTGAACACTTAGAAAATGTTCACCACGTGTGAGGTTCTTTACTAGGTGTCATGATAATACTAGTCCTTAAGTAGTTCACAGTCTTCCTTAATAAGCATTCCTTTTTTTTCCAGAATAATACCAAAAAGAATTTATTTTTTGAATTAGCTAACAAAATATCAAAAAGGTAACTTGGTTGTTCCAAATCCTTTTGTTCATAAGTCCATAAAGGATTTCAGCTGTCATTGCATTTCTGTCAGTAATCCTCTGAAATGACCTTCTTTTGAATGCGTGCTATTTTACTTCTAGTTTCTCTTTTGTAACTTTTCCCTCAAATAAACAAATATTATCTGAATTCAAAGTGTGTTGATTGATGAAAAGCCATTAACACTGGTTAACAGAATTAGAGAAATTGCATGGGTGTATTAGTCAACTTTTTCTCTCTACACGTTTCTGTGGCTTGATTTGCTATTGTGTGTATATTACTTTTGTAATTTAAGGGGGAAAAAGCATCTAACGGAGGAAAAACAGAGAATCTGGGGAGGCGGGTAATCATTTTTTTGTTCATTGTTGTTCATGTGTCACAGAATTCACATTTTGTGTTTCAGAATCATTCTCATTGAAAAAGGATTCTGCCCACATACGCTTAGGACATCTTTGATTTTTTTTCTCACCATTTTTCAATTTAAAAAGAAAAATGATTGTTCCCACTGTTTTGTCATCATATCGTCTACGTTCTTACTAGCACTTATTTCCCTCTAGTAAATCCCTTTCTGCTTAAAATAGCCAGATGGGTGTCTGTTCACTAACCCAAAGCAAAATTTCTCACTCTGCTTTTCATTCTTTCTACGTCTTGGTTTTAGAGTTTCTCCTAGGTTCGGTCAGCCCTCTCACTCTCTTAGCAGATTCTCTCCAAGCCTTAGAAGAGTAGCATAAAATATGGAGTGCTCAGTTCTTGCCATCGAATGACAAGTTCAGACTTCAGCTCTTCTCACAGGCTGTGCAACCCTAAGCGCTCTCATTCAAGTTCTAATGCAGGAGGAAGATTTGCAGCATTTGCCGTGGAGCTGGGATGTAGCCATCATGGACCACTTAGTGAGTGACCGGAACTTCAGACCCAAATCAGGGGGATGTAGATGGGCAGAAGGTTAAGTCCACTGTAAGCAAATGCCTCCCACTGGATCCGGAAGGGAGAGGAGCAATGCTTTCACATCAGAAGATGAAAAGGAGACACATGAATGAAGAGAAAGAATGTGACTGGCTTTCAGCATATAGCACAGGGATTACCCCCAGTACCTTCCTCCTAAGAGACGTGGTGGATCCCACCCCTTCAACAGAGAGACATGTAGCACAGAATCCTTACCATGGAGTCAGCCAACTCACTTGCAAGTCCAACCAGATGGTCTGTATCTCAGGCAGGAAGTAAAACAGAAGAACATAGCAACACAGTTAAGCAAATAAAAGCAACAGTCTCCATGACTATTTCCAGTAGGAAAGTCCAAGGCTGCAAATAGAACAACAAAAGCCTTCCGAATAAAGAATTCCATAAGCCACAAGGACCTAGTGTAGCAATTCTTGATTCCAGAATCTTGATTTATCCTTTTATTCACCCAAAATACACAAATCAGAGAAATAGTACCCAGCATTTTAGTGAATGGGACAGACACAGCGTCCATCTTCATGAAGCTGCCAGTCTTGTGAGGAAGACCAACAACAAACAGGAAAGAAAGAAAATAATTCCACATAAATGCTACAAATGTATCAGGTAAAGAAACAGGGAGTGGTTAACTAGGTTGGCCAAGGAAAATGTTTTAGTGAAGTTAACATTTTGAACAGAGATTTAAATGTGTGGAAGACTAGATCCTTCAAAGAGCTGAGGGAAGAGTGAACCATGTTTGGAGACAGAAATGATCTTTGGATGTTCAGAAAATATCAAGAAGGCAATGTGGGGGTGGGGCGTGGCAGGAGGAGGGAACCTGGAGAAGGAGTTTTCAATCTCAGGTGAACACTGGAACTTTCCAGGGAACTGTAAAATGCCACGTGCCCAGGTAAGTTAGTATTTTCACAATTTCCAGGTGATTCTCACTGTGCAATCAAGATTGAGAATCTAGAGCTTTCTTGACCAAAAAAGATTTTGGTCTAAGTGTAAAGGGAAGTTTTATTATGTTTTCTTTTTTTCTTCTTTTAACAGTGGAATGTCATTATCTAGTTTATATTTGCAGAAAACCAATTCTATTTGCAACAGGGACAGTAGACTATAGAAACAGGTCAAAAGCAGGAACGCCTGTGTGGACTCAGAAATGCCCATGGGTGGGCTGCTCCAGATAAGAGAGAATGGTGTGGAACAGAGGGGCAAGGGAAGTGGTTAAGTGCTTGCATTTGGAAGATTTTATTAAGAGCCAGTAGGACTTGCTGATGACGGACTGGAGATGAGTTTGAGGAAAGAAAACCAAGGATAAACCCCAGGTGTCGTGTCTGAGCAACGGGAGGGAGACATCGCTCACTGAGTCGGGTTTCAGGGTCTTCTAAACTTTGGGCTAGATTAATTTTGAGCCCGAGACCAAACAAAATAAGTTTCCAACTCATTATGCTTCATCAAAGGCAACACCTAAGCATGTGTAGACATGATTCACACTGTCTTTCCCCCCTCTGCCTGCAGGAAAAGGTCCTGAGACCCATGGCAGAACTGGTATCTCTCTCTCAGCGATCAGAGCTGCAGTGACAAAGCAGTTTTGCATACTTCTTAGGTTTTTTTTTTTTGGTAGGGAAGGGTTGGAAATTGCTGCAGGTAATTTTGGAGATATTCTGAACTGTTTGTATTACATTTTCTGAGGCAGACAATTTGGGCTGAGAGGGTGGCCTTATGGTAAGTTATTTTTTTTACAGTCTCTGCCAATGGCATAATCCTGGTAAATCCTCATTCTTAAGTCTTATTGGAGACCAACTCATGGGGTATCTCTACAACTTGGTTTTGCTCTCTTGGTAAGATGGAGACTTCATTGGGGCGATAAAGTACCATATCCAATGAGTAAGGAAACAGAATTCCCAAACAAAGAGACTTTAAGCGGATGATTTTCTAATGCTAGTTAATCTCCCTTTAGGGAGATGTGCAGATATCTGTGATAAGGAGAAAGGTACCTTATTTGGCATACTTTGCTTAACAGCAAGGAGTCACATGATAGAAATAAGTGCTCAAGTCTACCAGAGAACATATACAGGCATGTATGTAGCAGCTAGCCCCAAGCTGGGCACAATGCAATCATTTTATACTACAACAAGTAAATAAATAGTAGAACAGTGCATTACCAATGAAAAAGAAATAACTATGGCTCCATGCAATGATGTAGCTGAATCTCACAGACACAGTGTTGAGGAAAAAAAAAAAAAGCCAGATGCAAAAGGATACAAACTGTATGGTTTCATTTTTATAAAGTTCAAGAACAGGCAAACTATTCTACAGGGATAGAGGTTACCGTAGGGCTTATGTTTGGAAGGAGATGAAAATGGACCAAGGACAGCTGTTGGAAATGTTCTCTACCTTGACCTAGGTGGTGGTGCATGGGTGTATTTCCATATGTAAAATTTCACTTATACATATATATTTGTGCACTTCTACGTATATACATGATATATGTAAATATCATCTATAGAATATAGTTATACAGATACAGTATAAATAAATTGAAAACAATAATAGTGGTCATGAGAAACAAAGTTCTCATTAGAAGAAAAACTACTTACAAAGCAAGAGCTGGAAGTTCTGGTGCCACAAACAGATTTTTCTGACAATATCTCATCATGGACAAACATGAACAATGAAATCCAAATATCCCATGCAACAACATTTAGGCCCAGGAGTGATATTCCGGTTATTTTGCTTGATGCATCAGCACTAGTTCATCAGAATGGATCCATGGACTATCTGGAAGCCTTCAGCTCCAGTGCTCGGACTGTGTACCCTGCCCATCTGCTCTGCCTTTTATGACCATAACAAAAGACTCCATCGAAGAAGATGCAATTCACACCCAGAAACGAAAACTTCCTACACTTAGCAATATGTAGTTCTGCATAACAAACCATGAAGTTTGTATAGTGGGTTCACATGCGAGTAGACAGACTCCAGGGTATGCAGTCTGAGCCACCCTGCCGTGCTCCTGGCGCACCAAGACACCGGGAATAAGCATCTGAGTCGCCTCGTTAATAACCGTGGCCTTTGCTTGCACTTACTCAAAATGTATTTGTTAGGCGTGAATCTGCATCAACGAACATGCATGAAAGGTTTGCTCTTCTAATTAAGTTCTGGCTTCGCTGATAGCGTTCTTCAGCTCTGCAGGTCCAGCCTGAGTCCTGCATGTCTGTAATTTCTCAAAGGGACTGCGTTATTCTGGGTAGAATGATGGGAGGGTTGGGCTTTTACAATCACTCTGATAGGAAGGGTCACCTACAGCTCTTCCACTGGGCAGACTCAAGGGCACGACACTTCCTGTTTGTCACATCAGACAATCTCTTCCACTCTGGGAACGGATACCATTTAATTACTTCATGCCCAATACCGTATATGTCTTACCCGTATTCATGGAATGAGTTTTTAAGGTCATCTATTCCATCCCTAAGTCTTCCGAAATTACTACATTTACTTCCCGTCTGATAAATGAGAATGTTTATAACCATCAGCCCAAAGAGGATCATTTCTATTCTAAAATCTAATATCTAATAACCCTCATTGTCAAGAAACGTCTCACGTTTAAATAACCTAATCCTTTAGGCTTCATCTTAACCAGTTTCCTTCCATTTATCCTCAATAGTCATTGACCTCGAAATGTCACCAAACCTGTAAAAACAGATGAAGAACCTTGGAAGATGGGATAAAACTTTATAGTGTTCTAGAATAAATTGTTGAACTGATGGGAACTTTTTTTAAAAGTTTGTTAAGATCAAACAAATTATATAGATATGAGATTATAACTTGACAGAACATAGGTCACAGTGTTGCAAATCCACACCTTTGTGTTTTTAAAAAATAAGCAAGAATGATGAAGAAATGACTCTTTATGCTCCTCAGAGCCCTACTTTACCTGTAGTGTAGGTCTCACAACTAAGAATGGCCTAGAAAATGTGGTGAGTTTAGATAATAGTACTATGATGGTTAGAAGGTTAGTAATTACATAGATCAGCACTTCAAAGATGAATGAATGAAAGGAATTTTAGTGACCCTGTTAACACTTAAAAGGTGCTGTGATGAGCAGGACTGAGTGAGTCTGTGTGGCTTAAGTTGATTTCATATAATTCTGGAAAGATTTACTTATGTCTAAACCAGTTCTGCCTTTCTGTGAGCAAAATCCATTTCCTCTTGTCCCATCTCCAGGGTATATAAGGTCGTGGAAACTGCCCTTTGTTGTTCAGGAATTGTTTTTAAAGTACTTGAGTACCATTTAGGTAACCTTCCTCAAATCAAAGCCACTTCTCTGACCTCCAGTACCCACGTTAGTAGCTAAGTGGTTCTGCTGCCTTTTGCTCGAGCCTTTGCTCGATCATCTTCCAAAGGACCCTCCGCAGATTCTTTGCAAAATATAAAAGGCTTTGACTTAAGGGAAAGTAACTGGGGAATTATTAATCTAGCATATTTAATATATTCTAAGCATAATCACTTCTTTGGTTGGTTGTTTAAGGGGAAAAGAGTACACACATGTGTACATTACGTGTTTGTGCATTTTGAATCCTGCTTGTTTATCAGATATTGTTATATAATATGTTATAACGCAATATGATACTTTGGAAGCAGTATCATTTACCATAGAAGGATGTGGTTTCTGTAATCAGGCATTATGAGTTTGTATCCTGGCTGTGTCCCTTATTAGCGATAAGAATTTGAGCAAGTTATTAATTTGACCTCTCTGGGTCTCATTTCCTCATCCATACAGTGTGGATAATGATAGTACTGAGAGGATTGAATAAATTAACACAGGAAATGTTTAGAACAGTGCTGGGCTCACAGGAAGTACACAACAAATGGTAGCTGTTCATCATCACGGTCATTTTTGTGTGAATATCGGAACCTACTGACATATTTAGGCACCACTGGGTATCACAGCTCCCGGTACATTCCCTAACTGGAAACCAAACTCGCACCCCAGGCAGGACAAACTAAAAACACCACAAATTCCTTCCCTGTTGTAGAAGGTCTGACTCCACAACCTGTCCCTTCACAGAAACACCAGATTCACTTGGGTAATTTCACCATTCCCCACTTTCCTGATATTTCACAATATAACACAGGGATTACATCAATATCCATTATCATTTCAAGTATTTTTAAACATTCACTAATTCAGGAGATTCCCCACGCATCTCCCATTTTTCAAAAGAAATAATTCTCACAAAAGTGAACAGCCGAGGTCACAGAAAATTCATTTCCCTTACACTCTTCCCACCCAGTCTATCACATCTTGTTGTAAAGAAGAGATACTTGCCGTCCCTGAAGGGTTTTGGGGCAACCTGGTGACATCAGTAAAATTAATTTTCTAAGTCACATCGTGAAACCTCTAACACCAAGTGGTAGCAACTTTCAGTTTTTCATTTGTCTACACTTCATGGTATAAAAGCATGTACTAAAATTACTTTTTTTAAAGAATGCAAAATTGAAAATAACAAAAAGGGAATTAGTCTAAAATTAAACAACCGTGCACAGTTCAAGTCTGAAAATAAAATAAGAGGTGCAGTGTGAGTTTCAAATCCTTATAAATTTAGAATTTTTGTAAACTTTGTTTTCTCCTGCTGTTTCTCGTCTCATGATTTCTATGACCTCAAGGCCCGCCTTTCATGCTCCAGGGAGGTACTTCAATTGCTACTATCAGCCCCATTCAGTCCTGGGATTGGGATATAGGGTGTGGGCACCTGTAAAATTTAAGGGATGGATTTCTTTATTTTGTATTCAAAGTATTAGTGTGGTTTTTAAAGTATATTTTCCTAAGAAATTACTAATAAATATATAATCCCAATACCAAGTCTAAAAAATCCTTCCTCTGTAAATTCTCTTACCCCAACAAACATATGCAAAAGGATTATAAATGAATTATAACCATATACTCATTGGTTTATTTGCAACCTCTCAGATACTTGGAAACAAGCTCTGAACTTAAACCCCTATTATTAAAATTAAAAGTATTTCTTAAGGATGTCTGCATTTAGAATCAAAAGGAAAATAAACCACCAAACCTGAACATACTCTGTGGCGGTTAATTTTAGGTGTCAACTTGACTGGACCCCGGGATGCCCAGATGCTGGTCAAACATTTCTGGATGTGTTGGGGAGGGTGTGTCTCGAAAAGATTAGCACCTGAAGAGAAGAGACCAAGAGATCGACCCTCACCTTAACATCCAATCCCTTGAGGGTCCAATGGAACTCTGTCTTCTGGAGCTAGGAAGTCCATCCTCTTCTGCCCTCTGACCTCAGAGCTCCTGGTTATTAGGCCTTCAGGCTAGGACTGCATTACACCACTGACTTTTCTGGTTCTCCAGCCTGTGGGCAGATTGTGGGACTTCTCAGCCTCATGAGCCAATGAGCCAATTTCTATAATAAATCTCTCCTATCTACCTATTTATCTATATCCTACTGGTTATGTTTCTCTGGAGAACTCTGACCAGGACATCTACATTGGAAGTTTTCATGACTGTGCTTATCTGTGTTTTTTGGTTTCCCACATACTCCCCCAAGATTTTCTCTAAACACACTTTGAAAAGATAATCATGAAAACCATCTTTACTGAATAATTTCTCTACACATACATTCACTTTTTGTGTGTTAAAATTAGAAAATGCAGCTCCCAGAAGGAAGTTCCATCTAGAGATAAAAGGTTAATTTTTCCAGTCAGGAGCCACAGAAGAGAATAAAGCAAATTTATTTTAAAGAAAAAGGAAGCTATTTTATTTCAACGTTAATCAAATTATCTGACAGCTAACATCCATTAATATATACCATAACTCCATTCTTCTCAGTAATGAATATATCCCAGTGTTATTTGCTTAAGAAAAAGTAATCTATAGAACATACACTAAGACACTGCAATAAGTTAGAATAAAAGTCTGTTCCTCTGAAGATGTTAAAAATTAAGTTCATACTTTCAGATAGTTATACATGGAAATGCCTGAAGACACTGAAGTAGCCTAATTTTTCGAGGTCGTTTTCTTCCTGAGGACTCTGTGATTAACCACACATATAAAAAGTCAAGGCAGCATTTTAAGATCCCTCTCTTTAAAACATTTTTTATTGAGGAAGGGGTGTACTTGAGTACAGCAATGACTATTGTGAAGAATTGTGTTGCTTTGTAATATTTCACATACACACAGACAGAATGAGTCTGGAAACAGGCTAATTACCACCTCCACCGTCCTAGCCTTCACAGAGCACCTGATTTTCCTTCTCATTGTTCAGACAGACGAGTGACGCCAGGCAGCTAGACTGCAGATGGCCCCTGTACACAGATAATGTGAAGGAGACTGAAAAGCCTCATTCTCTTTAGCTAGTTTGTTTTATTTCAAAGAAAATGAAATGGCCCAACAATTTTCTGTTTGGTTTTATTTTGGCCAATGCTATAATTGAAAGTATAGAACCGATCAATGACACCTCTGGTTGAAATTTATTTCTGAGGACTTTCCCCAAGGAGTGATTTCTGAGGAATAATATGCAGCCTTCAATTTACTTTCTCACAACTGGATATGAAGTTAAATCCCCGGCTGGAATTTAACCACCCAGAACCAAGCACCAGATGGCTGATCTGCACCTCAGCCCGACAGCTGTGTCCTGATATGCACAGCTGGTCTTCACATTTGAATGACAATATTTAAATGATAACATTATGTAATGTAGAAAAATGTGTGTGCATAGCACAGATCTTGGAAACTAGATTGCACAGTCGCTCCTAATAGCAAACGCACAGCCTCAATGGCTAATTCTCATTCCTTCCATTTGTGTTGATGGGTCTTGGCTGGAGATAAGAGTTTACTGCCACAGGGAAGTGTTCCAGCGCCATTCATATTATGCTACTATCTGCCCGTAATGACTCTCCTGGGTCCTCACCATTTTAAATTTTTCCTTCGCATAAAAATAAACACAACATAGTTTCCATTGTGAAGCTGGAGGCTTTTAGAATTTTGTGATAATTAATAGATATTGCATTCTGCCAAGACAACGGAATTCAATGGTACTTGGTAGAAAGCAGCTGCTATAGAAATTCTTCAACAATTTGGGGATTTATTATTTTATTGGGGGCAGGGAATGTTATTATGCATTTTCTAGTTGAGTCACAAATATCAGATCAACAAACATAACAAAGTGAATACCAAAATTCAGCACTTAAAAAAGACACATGAAGGACAACTCTCAAAGAAAATATATTTGAATACATTTCAGACACAAGAGAAAAATTTGACATATTTCAAATGAGAGATGGATGAATGAATGTGCTAGACTTTAAGTAATAAAATATATAGTGGCAAGTTTACTATTTTCATGATTTGACAGAGGTTCCCTGTGCTGTGGCTCAAACTTTGATGAATGTGTACACTACCCCAAGGACTCAAAGAAAACTTACCCTCAGTATACATCCAAAGTCACTGTGGCTCTAAGGGAAAAAAATTATGTTTAGTAGTAAGGAGACCTGGATATATTATCTCACTGCTACTTTTTTTTTAACATTTTTTATTGATTTATAATCATTTTACAATGTTGTGTCAAATTCCAGTGTTCAGCACAATTTTTCAGTCATTCATCGACATATACACACTCATTGTCACATTTTTTTCTCTGTGAGTTATCATAACATTTTGTGTATATTTCCCTGTGCTATACAGTGTAATCTTGTTTATCTATTCTACAATTTTGAAATCCCAGTCTATCCCTTCCCACCCTCCACCCCCCTGGTAACCACAAGTCTGTATTCTCTGTCTCTGAGTCTATTTCTGTCCTGTATTTACGCTTTGTTTTTGTTTTTGTTTTTTAGATTCCACATATGAGCGATCTCATATGGTATTTTTCTTTCTCTTTCTGGATTACTTCACTTAGAATGACATTCTCCAGGAGCATCCATGTTGCTGCAAATGGCATTATGTTGTCGGTTTTTATGGCTGAGTAGTATTCCATTGTAAAAAATACACCCTCTTCTTTATCCAGTCACCTGTTGATGGACATTTAGGCTGTTTCCATGTTTTGGCTATTGTAAATAGTGCTGCTATGAACATTGGGGTGCAGGTGTCATCCTGAAGTAGATTTCCTTCTGGATACAAGCCCAGGAGTGGGATTCCTGGGTCATATGGTAAGTCTATTCCTAGTCTTTTGAGGAATCTCCACACTGTTTTCCATAGTGGCTGCACCAGACTGCATTCCCACCAGCAGTGTAGGAGGGTTCCCCTTTCTCCACAGCCTCTCCAGCATTTGTCATTTGTAGATTTTTGAATGACAGCCATTCTGACTGGTGTGAGGTGATACCTCATTATAGTTTTGATTTGCATTTCTCTGACAATTAGTGATATTGAGCATTTTTTCATGTGCTTTTTGATCATTTGTATGTCTTCCTTGGAGAATTGCTTGTTTAGGTCTTCTGCCCATTTTTGGATTGGGTTGTTTATTTTTTTCTTATTGAGTCGTATGAGCTGCTTATATATTCTGGAGATCAATCCTTTGTCGATTTCACTTGCAAAAATTTTCTTCCATTCCGTAGGTTTTCTTCTTGTTTTACTTCTGGTTTCCTTTGCTGTGCAGAAGCTTGTAAGTTTCATTAGGTCCCATTTGTTTATTCTTGCTTTTATTTCTTCTAGGAGAAAATTTTTGAAATGTATGTCAGATAATGTTTCGCCTATGTTTTCCTCTAGGAGGTTTATTGTATCTTGTCTTATGTTTAAGTCTGTAATCCATTTTGAGTTGATTTTTGTATATGGTGTAAGGGAGTGTTCTAGCTTCATTGTTTTACATGCTGCAGTCCATTTTTCCCAACACCATTTGCTGAAGAGACTGTCTTTATTCCATTGTATATTCTTGCCTCCTTTGTCGAAGATTAGTTGACCAAAAGTTTGTGAGTTCATTTCTGGGCTCTCTATTCTGTTCCATTGGTCTATATGTCTGTTTTGGTACCAATACCATGCTGTCTTGATGACTGTAGCTCTATAGTATTGTCTGAAGTCTGGGAGAGTTATTCCTCCAGCCTCTTTCTTTCTCTTCAGTAATGCTTTGGCAATTCTAGGTCTTTGATGGTTCCATATAAATTTTATTATGATTTGTTCTAGTTCTGTGAAATATGTCCTGGGTAATTGGATAGGGATTGCATTAAATCTGTAGATTGCCTTGGGCAGTGTGACCATTTTAACAATATTGATTCTTCCAATCCAAGAGCATGGAATATCTTTCCATTTTTAAAAGTCTTCTTTAATTTCCTTCATCAATGGTTTATAGTTTTCTGTGTATAATTCTTTCACCTCCTTGGTTAGATTTATTCCCAGATATTTTATTACTTTGGGTGCTATTTTAAAGGGGATTGTTTCTTTACTTTCTTCTTCTGTTGATTTATCGTTAGTGTAAAGAAATGCAACTGATTTTTGAACGTTAATTTTGTAACCTGCTACCTTGCTGAATTCTTCAATCAGCTCTAGTAGTTTTTGTGTGGACCTTTTAGGGTTTTCTATATATAGTAACATGTCATCAGCATATAATGACACTTTTACCTCTTCTTTTCCAATTTGGATCCCTTTTATTTCTTTCTCTTGCCTGACTGCTGTGGCTAGGACTTCTAGGACTATGTTGAATAGGAGTGGTGATAGTGGGCATCCTTGTCTTGTCCCAGATTTTAGTGGGAAGCTTTTGAGTTTTTCACCATTGAGTACTATGCTGGCTGTAGGTTTGTCATATATAGCTTTTATTATGTTGAAATATGTTCCCTCTATACCCACTTTGGCGAGAGTTTTTATCATAAATGGGTGTTGAATTTTATCAAATGCTTTTTCTGCATCGATTGAGATGATCATGTGGTTTTTGTCCTTTCTCTTGTTGATGTGATGTATTACATTGATTGATTTGCGTATGTTGAACCAGCCTTGTGTCCCTGGGATGAACCCCACTTGGTCATGATGTATAATCTTTTTTATGTGTTGTTGGATTCTATTTGCTAAAATTTTGGTGAGGATTTTGGCGTCTATGTTCATCAGTGATATTGGCCTATAATTCTCTTTTTTTGTAGTGTCTTTGCCTGGTTTTAGTATCAGGGTGATGGTGGCTTCATAGAATGAGTTTGGGAGTATTCCCTCCTTTTCAATTGTTTGGAAGAGTTTGAGAAGGACTGGTATGAGTTCTTCTTTGTATGCTTGGTAGAATTCCCCGGTGAAGCCGTCCGGTCCTGGACTTTTATTTGTAGGGAGGTTTTTAATTGCTATTTCTATTTCCTTTCTAGTGATCAGATTGTTCAAGTGTTCAGATTCTTCTTGATTTAGCCTTGGTGGACAGTATGTTTCCAGAAACTTGTCCATCTCCTCTAGGTTATCCAGTTTGGTTCCATATAGTTTTTCATAATATTCTCGTATGATATTCTGTATTTCTATTTTGTTTGTTGTAATTTCTCCATTTTCCTTTCTTATTTTGCTAATTTGTGCTCTCTTTTTTCTTCTTTGTGAGTTTGGCCAGAGGTTTGTCAATTTTATTTAGTTTTTCAAAAAACCAGCTTTTGGTTTGGTTGATTTTTTCTGTGGTCTTGTTAATCTCTACTGTATTTAATTCCTCTCTGATCTTTATTATTTCCTTCCTTCTGCTGCTTTTTGGGTTTTTTTGTTCTTCTTTTTCTAATTCATTCAGGTGGTGGGTTAAATTGTTTATTTAAGATTGTTCTTCTTTTTTGAGGAAGGCCTGTATTGCTATAAACTTCCCTCTTATCACGGCCTTTGCTGTGTCCCATAGGTTTTAAGTGGTTGTGCTTTCATTATCATTTGTCTCAAGGTATTTTTTAATTTCTGCTTTGATTTACTCATTGATCCATTGTTTTTTCAATAACATATTGTTTAATCTCCATGCTTTCCTTTTTTTCTCCTTTGTTTCTCTGTTGTTGATTTCCAGTTTCATGGCATTGTGGTCAGTAAAGATGCTTGAGATAATTTCTATCTTCTTAAAATTGTTGAGGTTTCTTTTGTGCCCAAGTACATGATCGATCCTGGAAAATGTTCCATGTGCACTTGAAAAGAATGTATATCCTATTTTTGGGGGGTGTAATGCTCTGAAAATATCCACCAAATCTAGTTTTTCTATTGTAGTATTTAATTTCTCTGTTGCCTTGTTTATTTTCTGTCTGGAAGATCTGTCTAGTGATGTTAATGCAGTGTTAAAATCTCCAACTATGATTGTATTCCCACCAATATCCCCCTTTATCTCTGTTAGTAATTCTTGTATGTACTTAGGTGCTCCTATATTGGGTGCATATATATTAACGAGTGTAATATCCTCATCTTGTATCACTCCTTTAATCATTATAAAATGTCCTTCTTTATCTTTCTTTATGGCCTTTGTTTTAAAGTCTATTTTGTCTGAGATCAGTACTGCAACACCTGCTTTTTTGGCTTTTCCATTTGCATGGAATATCCTTTTCCATCCTTTCACTCTCAATCTATATGTGTCCTTCTCCCTAAAGTGGGTCTCTTGTATGCAGCATATTGAAGGTTCTTGCTTTATTATCTATCCAGTCTGCCACTCTATGTCTTTTGACTGGAGCATTTAGTCCATTAACATTTACAGTAATTAATGATAGATGTGTGTTTATTGCCATTTTGAACTTATCTTTGCAGTTGAATTGGTATATCCTCTTTGTTCCTTTCTTCTTCCTTTTGTGGTTTGGTAATTTTCCTTTGTATTATCATGGATTTTATTTAATTTTTGTGACTCCTTTGTAAATTTTTGGCTTGTGGTTACCCTTTTTTGTAAATCTATTAACCCATTACTATAACTGTTTTTATTAAACTGATAGTAACATGATCTCAAACCCATCCTACTGTTAAAAAAATTTAAAAAAGAAAGAAAAAAAATTCTATATTTCCCTGCCTCCCTCTCCCACTCTCAGTGATTTGTATGTCTTCTTTTATAATTTCATGTTTACTTTATTTGTAATTCATGAGTTATCACCTTTCCAGTTGTGTGTTTCTCATTTCTGTAGCATCCTGCTGCTTTTCTATTTAGAATAGCCCTTTCAATATTTCTTTTAGCATGGGTTTAGTGTTGCTAAACTCCTGCAGCTGTTTTTTGTCTGTGAAACTCTTTATTTCTCCTTCTATCCTAAAGGATAGCCTTGCTGGATAAAGGATCCTAGGCTGCATCTTTTTTTCATTCAGGGCTTTGAATATATCTTGCCACTCCCTTCTGGCCTGTAGTGTTTGTGTAGAGAAATCAGCTGAGAGCCTTATGGGGGTTCCCTTGTAACTTACTCTTTGCTTTTCTCTTGCTGCCTTTAGAATCATTTCTTTATCCTTGACTCTGGCCATCTTGATTATGATGTGTCTTGGTGTGGGTCTATTTGGATTCTTCCTGTTTGGGACCCTCTGAGCTTCCTGTACTTGGATATCTGATTCCTTCTTTAAGTTTGGGGAGTTTTCAGTCATGATTTCTTCAAAAACCTTTTCAATCCCCTTTGATCTTTCTTCTTCTTCTGGGACCCCTATTATGCGAAGATTGGGACGCTTTATATTATCCCATAGGTCCCTTATGTTATTTTTATTATTTTTTATTTGCTTATCTTGTAGTTCTTCTGAATGGGTGCTTTCTATTGCCCTGTCTTCTAGATCACTAATTCGTTCCTCTGCATTATCTAGTCGGCTTTGCACAGCTATTAGATCATTCCTCATCTCTGTCAATGAGTTTACCCATTCTACTTGGCTCTTCTTTATAGCTTCAATTTCATTTTTGACATATTTTATATCTCTAAACACTATCTCTTTTAATTCCTTCAGCAATTTGATCACTCCTTTTTTGAAATCTTGATCTTGTAGGCTATCGATGTCTATTTCGTTGATCTTTCTTTCAGGGGATTTCTCTTGTTCTTTTAATTGGGAAAGGTTTTTCTGCTTCTTCATCTTGCTCATACCTCTTTGGCACTGTGGTTTATGGAGTATCAGTTGTTTATTTTGGTCCTTAAGTATTTTATCTATCTAATGCCTATTTAGGAATAGAACTTAGGGAAAAAAGAAAAAAAAATAAGAGAGAGAAAGAAAGAATTTTAAAAGAAGGGAGAAAGAGGGTTTGAAAACAGTGTATAATGAATAATACAAGAGCGAGTTGAAGCAGAGTATTAATCGGGTTGAGACGTCCTTCTAAAACCTTTACAAAAAAAGGGGGGGAGATGAATAGATGTATTTGAAACCTGTGTCTAATCAATAACAGGACATCAAAACCCAAGAGAAATAGAAATGAATTAAGAAGTAAAAATTAAGAGAGTAATAGAAAATAGAACAGGTAAAAACAGATTTAAAAAAAAAACGGGGGGGGGGGTGTCGGTGTTCTCCTGGAGTCTGTGTGCTTTTAATGTGAAGTCTTTCTGTCTTCGTCCTGTTTTGGAAGCTCAGCTTGCTGTTTTCAGAGGCCCTCCGTTGGCGCCCTCTTCTGTGCTGCTCCCAGCACCTGTCGGCAAACAGATCGCGCTTCCTCCTAACACTGGGTCAGGTGTAGCTCTCCTCTGCTGTGGGCGGGCGGGTCGCTGCCCCTCCGGATGCCGCAGTCAGATGTTGCAGACTGGCCAGGTAGGAGGGCGGGTCGTGCCCCCTCCCAGCACCTCGGTCAGGGGCTGTGTTCCTGCCCGAAAGGCGGGGGGGGGGGGGGGGGGGGGGGGGCGCTCTCCCTCTACCTGCGCCGCCGGTAGCTCCGCTGCTCTGGTCGGCGCTCCGCCCTGGCCGGCGCTCCGCCCTGGCCAGCGCTCCGCAGGTGGGCTCGGGGAAAACCGAGGGACAGCCTTGTCCCTGCTCCGAGCCAGAACCCAGCTCCTTGTTTGTCTTTGTGGCGCAAGTTCTCTGAGGGACCAGGATGGAAGGATCCTATCTGACCCGGGCTGCAGGCCAGTCTCAGTCTGGCCTTTGAGGCTGCTAAGCCCTTCGGTGCGGATGCAGGTTTCGCCCCCGCCCCCGCCTGGGTGCTCAGCGCCGGAGGATATGGTGGCTGTGCCTGAGCCCCGCCTCTCTTCCCCCGAAAACTTTCCGCGGGTTTTCAGAGATGGGGGTGTGCACCCTTCCCCCGAGAGCACATCAACCTTGCTGCTTTATGGAGGGCCCAGGTTGTTCTGCCCTGTGCACCCACAGCCACAGCGCGCAGCCCCTTGCGTTCCCCCGGGGCTGCCTCCGTGCAGCCGCCCCCGTCCTCCGCCCGGCTTGTGCAGCCTGGCCCTGCCCGCCGCTGCTGGCCGCATCTCAGGCTGGGTGTTGGGGGGACGCTCTGTGCCCGTTTAACTTAGTTCTGTCAGTCAAGGGCTGCTCTGTACAGATCTGAGCCTCGGAGGCTCCCCCTCCGTCCCGCTGGCCTCTCAGTTGGAGAGGGGAGACCCAGCGAGCGAGCGCCAGTCCTCCTTTGCCGCTCCCTCCCCGCGGGACCCGTCCCACGCTGCTTTGCCTTTTGTTATTTCTTTTTTCCTTTTCTCCTACCAGATTTTTGGCGTCTTTATCTTTTGAAGAGGGCGATGTTCTGTCGGAGTTCCACAGGTGCTCTGGTTGGCTGAGTGGGTCTGTAGATGTGGGTCTTGGTGTATTTGTGGGAGAGGGTGACCTGCGAGCGTCCTTCTACTCCACCATCTTCTCTGTCTCTCTCACTGCTACTTTTAATAATGATGAGTTTGGTCATGTCAGCTAACTTCCATAAACTTCAATCTCTTCATCTACAAAATGGGAGCCATAGATGAGATCAGACATGTGAATATGTTCTGGAAACTGCTATGAAACAGAAGAAGGCGGTATGACCATGATGCTGTGTGGTTCTCCAGTGGTACTCCCCCCCTCACCAGGGTGCTGAGGAAACCGGAATATGAAACCCAGGAGTAGCAGCCAGAGGCCTGAAGATCACTGTCATGATAAATCAAGGTGGAGTCAGAGGATATCCCCTCACTGTGAGTCCAGTAGTTTTCCTCGCAGGAAACCCAGAAGAAGCCGACCTTCCCGGGCAGACACAACCAGGCACAGAGCAAGGTAGGGAGTCCAACCTCGTGAGCAGCTCAGGCTCCAGAGAGATAGGTGAGTCTGTCCAGTCTAGTCTTCCCTAGCTCATCACTCAGATAAGTCACTCAGAGCAGAGGTGTGGAGAAGTCAAGGGTTCAATGAATAGTCTAAACGTGAGAAGGAACAGAAGCACTCAGGAGAAAGGATCTCCCCCTAACTTCCTCCTCTGACTCTCCTCCTTGGAGGAAGGTGCACTTAGAAGGAGTGACCTCTGATGAAGGACTTCGATGAAGCCATGCCCTCAACCCCAGCAACCACTCCGGTGAATATGAGACCATGGCGAGTGATTAGATCCTGTCTCCTAAGGCACAGAGATGTGTCCAGGCAGCACACTAATTAAATCAGCCCCAGGTCACTCTGTGCCCAAAGCCAGAAAGGGAGCTCTTATCCCACTTCCCACCCTGAGTTGTGTCTGGTCACGCCAGCCAACGCAGCTGGCCACACCTGGGTACCAAACCTACCTCCTTCTCTCCCTTACACCACGTATCCACACCACAAGCAAGTCTACAGGATTTTCCTTAGAAACCCATCTAGAATCTCACCCTTTCTCATCACCTTCGCCAGGCACGTCCCACCCAGGCAACCCCACCACACTGCTTTATTTCTCTCCAGGGCTTCCCTGCTCTTTAACATTCTACATATTTGGGTGGTAGTTTAGATAAATTCCATCAGAGTAGGAACCTCTCTGTTTGGTTCATCACTGTATCTACACCACATAAAAACATTCCCAAGACATATAAGCAACCAGTAAATACTTTGGAAAAGAAGAAAGGGAAGGAGAGGAGAGGGAAGAAGAGGGAAGGAGGAAGGAAGGAAGGAAGGCAGGAAACAGAAGTGGGGGAGTAGGAGGTAAGGAAAGAAGAAAAGAAAAAGGGAAGCGTTGTTGGGGTTTCTAAGGCTAAGTCCACTGCAGATTGTAAGTTTCTTCCTCAACTGGAGGACTGAACCTGACTTCGAAGCCTAGAATGTAACAGTCAGCATTTGTGAAAAGATCTGTGGCTGTTGATTACCATTTCCTTACCTTCCCACTCTCTGTCCCACCCTGGCATCCACCCAAATGGGAACTCTACCTTCACGAGAACTTCCAGTTACTCAAAACCCTCCTCTCACCCAACCTGTTGACTCTCCATTAAACACACACACACACACACCCATTCACCAAGGTACAAACTGACATGATTGTCACAGTGATGAATTGGTACATTTGTTCATATGAGAATATTTTCCCACTTAAATCATGATCAACAAAAAAGTATTATTTTAAGTGGTAAGAGTACTTGCTGTGAGTCATTTTTTTTAGAATTGTGCTTTTATTGTTAAATTCTTCATTAAAACCATCTGTGACATTAGCCAACGATGTCAAAGTGATGTTTAAAGTGGTAGGAAGACACCATGAAGTTTGTTCTGTTGTCCCCAGCCTTTATTATTGTAATGGATCACACTCATGAAGACATCATAACATTATAAACAACTGTCATAGAAGCAGATTCCACCAGGTAGAATGGTCTCCTATATTCTTGTTACGATGACTGTATTATGGCAGTGGCCCAGGATTAAAATGAACTGAAGCTATGTTGTTCATAATTTATTTTGAGAAGAAATCACTTAACAGGACAATAGTCTACTACGGAATCTTGGTCCTGGAAGTCACCAAGATGACTTTTAAAGGTTAACAAGCTAAAAAAAAAAAAAGTTTGTAACGGCATCTCCTATGATTTGACAAACCGGTTTACAGGCTTGAACCCCCAAAATACATTTCAGAAAGGAAGAATACTTTCTTATTTCGAGAATAATAAGATGACACTTATTTCTGCATAATGAGTCTATGTCCAGAATGCACAATCAGGTAGTATCATCCAGTGTCCCAGGATCAATGTAAAAATGGACGTAAATGAGAAACGCCATACCACAAACCTCTACCGTTAGCAACAATCATTCCTTGCGAAACTGACAAGAGCATACGCCAATCAAAGAAATAACCGGTATTTAGACAAGCCAGGTAGTAGTTCAGCGGGGCGTTTTTGAACAAGAAATTATTATTTCAATGCCAAGTCACGCTCACAGCTTTGAACGAGCAGCAAAACATGGAAATGTTTCTCCAATGGATTTCACAGCATCAGTGCAAAAGCCGGAGGGGATGGCTTAGTTTTTTAAGCCTCAGATTTGAAATACCTAGACTCCCTGCAACTACAGCCTTAAATCCTCTGTGGAACCACAGCTTCAAATGCTATCAGGAGACTCAACTCTTCATCCTTCTGAGACTGATACATTGAAAGCCATGAAGTTTAGAGGAAATGGAGGGGAGCTTGCACCCCCCACACACACAACCCCACACAGGAAGGCTCTATTTGTAACATCATTTAAGGTTCCATCTGAGGCTGGCTCCTCGGTAAGGCTTGAGGATGCTGTTTTTAAGACATGCCAGAAATCTCACAACCCCTGCCATGGATCCTTTTTATAAATGCTTAAACCAAATTTTAGTAGATGGAAACATTCTTTTTAATTCCCATTTAAGACAGTCAAGAAAATTCTAAGTGCTGTCTTTAAAATGCATTATAGGTATCCAGCCAACTCTTTATTATTCCCGTGGAAAATTCTGAATGTCAAATTGATTTCTTTGCACTGCTTTGTATGTTTCTGGACTGCCTCCTCCCTGACATCAATTGCTTGGTAAATGCCAACTGAACAATAGAATTTTATTCATTTTTTTGTAGTACTCTACCATTCTCTCACATATCCTAACTCACTACCCTAACTTCACAAGGAAGAACACTATTATTTTCTCCATCTCACCAGAGGAGGAAAATTCGGCCAGAGAAGATTACACGAATTGCCCTACATTTTAAAATCCAGACCTTGAGAATCCTCCTGAAGTATTGCTAGTTATAAGTAAGTTCCACTTAGAAACATTAGCATTTTACCAAAGAAAGTTCTGTAATGCATTCTAAACTTAAATAAAAATAATGTATAATGAATTATTTGGATTGCTCAGTGATGCTACATATTTCTACTGTTATATATACTTAATGATTTAAAAGAATAAAGAATTGGAGAGGATGCTGGGAAAACTGTGGACCCTTTGTTCAAGGTCTTCTACCTAATTGACTGACAGGTGTCCCTTCATTTAGATTTACCTCAAAATAAAACATAAGGATCCAGTGATATGCAAACCCAAAAGAAAACCTGAGAGTAATAGGAGGTGACTTCTAGGACTAAAACTCAAACTATTCTCCAAGTGTTAGTCAAAGAAGTTTTCGTAAACCTCATAGTTCCTACCAAGTTAATACTTTACAAGTCCAGATAGATTTACAGATGCTCTTGAAAACTATCTGATGATGTGGCTTCCCTTGAAAATGTAGGCAAATATCCCAGGGCCCCAAAGGTTCATGCTTGGCCATCTGCCCAAGCAACCGAGCTATCAAAATGAGCAAAGCTCCACTTCACCACACTAAGGGTTGACTTAATTACAGTTTCGGCTCTCCCAGAAATGGAATCTTAAACCAGTCAATCAGGAATCGCCTGATCAGTACTAGCTGGGTTATCTGCTTGATGGACCCCAGAGGTCCCCTAAGGGAAAGCAACCTTGAAACAACCTACCTGCTTTTTTGCCGGCGTAACCACCTCGTTCCTACTCCGTTCCGCCTATAAGTTTTCATTTTGTGCAGCCCCTCGGAGCTGCTTTCTACCTGCTAGATTAGTTGCTGCCTGATTTGAATTGATTTTTGCTCAAATAAATTTTAAAAAATTTAATATGCATCAGGTTATCTTTTAACAGTTCTGGTGCCAGGAGAGTTCAGAACCGACGGACACGCCTGACCGCACCCCCCCCCCCCCCCCGCCACCAGCCCCCGTGCCCAGGAGCAAAAAGCAAGGAAACATGGTACCTTCTGAGCCCCCGAGCTTGGGCTGTCTCACTGGCTCTGGAGGTCGTGGGCAAGTCCCCCTCAGATCGGATCCTGAGCTTTCAGACTTCATTTGAGCATTTCTTTTGTCCGGACTGGGTCCCGAAACTGGTTGGAGTCAGGCTGGGTCTGACTTAGAAACTGGACTGGGTCTGGGGTCAGATTCTGAGTCTGACTCAAGCTGGACCTGCACCAGTACGGAGCATCAGGTGAATTAAATTTAGACATCAGGCTGATCAAGCAGATTCAACTCACCAAAGATAATCTCCAATTATAGTGGCCACTTTTAACCTAGACAAGCTAATCCATGTAGGGGTGCCCTAGAGGAAAGGGGGTCTCAGCCAGGCATCACCAGAAACAGTGGAGGAAACGTTATGTTTCCTCCTCTACAGTTTCTGGGGACCAGGGGGAAACCCCCTGGGACACCCCCACTTGTTCCAGAGCCTGCAGATGGGATCCTGGGGAAACTGGCAAAGTCAGCTGGCAAAGAGAGGGTTTCTACCAAAGTCAGTTTTCCCCCACCTCTACTGTGGTCCTGGTAGACAGAAAGGTCAAATTTCACATTGTCCCTTCCTTTCCAAATCTAGACTGGCAGGAAAAAGACATTTGTGAGAATTAGATCTTTGAATTGTGACTTGTGACTTAGCTATCAGGCGTGTTTGTTGGGCCTTTCTCTGCCAGGGACAACTGTGCTGCTTGTTTGTCTTGTTTGTGTCCTGAGAACTTGGCTTTGCAGCCATCAGGTTGGGGAGCCTCAAATATGGCCTGGCAGAGACATGGCTTGCACCCCTTTGAAGCCTGAGTCCACAGATTGTTGCCAGCTCTCGGGGGAATGTCTGAGCCTTCATTTGATTATCTTTGGGGGTGGCTCTGGAGCTTGGGAGGGTAGTAAGTTTTGTACTTTTGGGGGATGCCTCTTGCATCCAAAGAGTTGTTCAGTATTGCCAGGAACATTTACTGTTTGCCCCAGGTAAAACCAGACAAGATATTCGACAGGATTTTTAAAAATTATTATTAAAGCAGCTCTGTGGTGAGAAGCTGACCAAATTGGAAGATGGTGTTTAGAGCCTGTTAGCAACTTTTTCTAGGTCTTCTCCTCTAAACTGAAACTATGTCCCCAGAGGGAAAGAAAAATATTCTGAAGCCTTTGTGGAAGGATTTACTTAAACATTCCAAAGACCCACAGCTCTAAATCTAAAATGTAGGACTCTGTGATTTCCATTTTAGTTGAAGATATTCTCCCTGATAGAGAAGCACATTGGGGGTAAGTAGTTGGACGGGTGGGTCGGCCTCTTGGAATCTTTCAGATTGCAACCCAATTACTTGAGGAATTAAAAACATCTGTACTTGTGTTTCAACTCCAGTTTCCACAAAAACAGAAATATGACTCTAGAAACAATTTAAAGCACATTCATCCTTTTTTTTTTTTTTTAAGCCAATCCCTAAACCTCTCCAATTTAGCTCAAAACACCTGGAGATTTTGTAAATGACCTGGACATAGGGAACAAAAGTGCTTCTCGGTGGAACTTGCATTCTCTGTGCCTTTTGAGATGTAACTGGTCTTCTCTAGAAACCAAGTTAATTCTTAATAGAAGGAGAGAAAAAAAAGCAATGTCTATTTTGAAAACCAGGCCTATGAAAAATCTTAAAAAAGTTTCACAAATATTAGTAAAAAGCTATCTGAACAGGTCACCTTAACTTATTCCATCTGCCAGAAACACAATTTGGATCCAATGTTCTTTTATAAACTAGTGAGTTTGGCGTTATCATACCTGTCTCATGTCTAAAATTATCAAACGAAAGCTCTAAGATCTCTGTTTGCATCTGCTTGTATGTTTATGTCTATGTTTGGATGTTACACAGATGCGTGGATTTTTTTCAACCTCCAGTTAGTATTGCCAAATTTAATTTGTAAGGAGTTCTATTTAATTGCCTGAAAGACAAACATTATGTAAATCAAGTAGCCTGACAGAAATAGAGAAACTAACGCAAATGTTTTTCAAGTTCACATGATCTAGGATAATCTTTGCTAAATAAAAGCTAATTCAAGTTGCTTGATTTAATTAAAACGGGCATGTCTTCAGAGTTACCAGCATTAATTACTCTTCTACCTCAGTTTACTAAAAGTCAGGCTCGTTTTCTCTATTACAGAATTTGTCAGCGAGAACGATAACTTAAAAGCATGATTAGCTGTTTAATGTCTCATAAAATTTCCAAGAGTAAATTTAAACCTAATTGTTAGGAACATGTAAATTAAAAAGACACAAGTAAAAGGTTATAAACTAACTTTCCAACAATAATTATGCTTTCTTTATATGTCTACTTAAAAAGCTTCCAAAATCTTTAACATGCCTCAGTTCACCTTTCAACAAGGTAACGTCTCCATTCCGCCTTTTTTCAACATTTATTAAGCACCTAATGGTGCCAGGCACGAGATAAAACACACTCAGAAAGGCACGGAGGCAGCTTCCCGCCCTGGAGGTGCGGGAAGGTGCCCTTCAGTGAGCTGCGCAGAGGGCTGGTCCCCGCTTCCCGCGTTTCTCCTCTACCCTCACCTCAGGGATTTATAACGAGAGGACGTCCTACCAAGAGCTGCTGTGGAGGGACAACCGAAGGCGCGGCTGGGAGAAACCTAAACACACCCGGTGGCAAGCGGGCCGCTTCACCTCACTCGGCAAGCACCCCCGGCCTCCAGGCCGGGCCCCCACAGAGCACGGGGTGGGTTCGCCAAACTTACCAACTTCAACTTTTAATATGTGAAAACTCCTAAGTGAAAGTCAAACTTAAAAGTTCCTAGGGTCGTGCAACCCACGGCTGCGTAATTTCACACTAATTTTCAGCCCAATATTAAACAAGAAACCCGGCGTAGAGCCTAAGGAGCGCCTCAGCACGGACGCCGGGGATTAAACCTCCCGTGGGCCCCCAGGAAACCACGTCTCGCGAGAGTTGAGGGGAGTGGGACCACGCCCCAAGGGGTGGGCGTGGCGCCGCAGACCCTAAGTTCCGGGTGCGGGGCGGCCGCGGCGACGCTGACCCTAGGCGGCGGCCGCGACCTTTCCGCGCTCCTCCGCTCGGCGCACAGCCATGGCGCCGAAGCCGAGCCTCCCTGCCGTGCTTGTGCTGCAGCTGCAGCTGCTGCTGCTGCCCGGCCCAGCCCCCGTGCGCAGCTCCAGCCCGCTGCCCCTGGTCCTCAACACTTGGCCTTTTAGGAACGCAACCGAAGCAGGTGCGGGGACCCGGGCTGCGCCGGGAGAGCCTGCGGGTGGGAAGGACGAGTGCCGACCTCACCCGGGGGGCTGGGGCCGGGGCCGGGCCTCGGCGGGCTCCCTCCAGCCCTTCCTGCGCCTCCTGCGTCGCAGCGGCGTCCCCTGCAGTGGATCTTCGTCCCCGCCGCTACTCCCTAGGTCCTCAGCGGCTGGGTAACTCCGTCTGCTCAGCCTCCAGTCGCTGTGTTTTCCAAGCTGCTGACGACCTGGAGCAGTTGTGGCCTTTCTGCTGAGACCCTTCCAGTGGCGTCTAGGCTGTCTTTCGCCTGACATCCAGTCTTTTCCCGGGTTGTGTGTCCACCTCCGCTTCCTAACCTGTCGCGTCTCCCCGGGACCCCTCTCCCTGTAAGCTTTGCCAGTGAGTGATACTTAACAAAGCGTACTCTTTTTACATTTACTTTTTTCTGCCACATGCATACGCGCTGTGTTTGCCGCCTGGAATACAGGGTTCCAGTCTTGGTTATACATTAAAATCATCCTTGGAGCTTCTCAGAAATACTCGCGCCTGGGCCTCAGATATCCTGAGATTTTGATTTCACTGCTGGAACCAAAGCCTCTGTCTGTTTTGTTTTGTTTTTTTTTTTTTTAAGCTGCCTAAGTGATGTTGGTTTGCAGGCAATTATACTTTCAAGCCTGTTCTTACAGTAGTAATACTTTAAATTACTTACCAGTAGTAACACCACCCTTCAAGGAATTCTGTTTTTATCAGTGAAGAAATTGACCATTGAAGACCTTTTTTCCCCTCTCGTTTTTGACGTGTGGGGCTCCGCAGGACAGTGTTTAGTGCTAAAAGCATGGCCACTGGAGCCAAACTGGCTACTGTTGAATCCTGGCTCTGCCACCTACTAGCTGTGTAACCTCGAGCAAATTACTTAACCTCTCTGGGTCTGTTTCCTCCTGTTCAAAATGAGGATAGTAATTGTACAATACCCGAAAGACTAAATGAATCAATCCGTGTGAAGCCAACGTTGTAATTCATTGCTGTTACGGTTTGTTGCTGAGTCTGCTGTGATAGGTGTTACCTTAATAATAGAAACATTATTTATGTATAATTTTAATAATCTGATGATGCAGAAGGAATTTATGAGGCTATGATTTAATGAATCTTCAACTTGTCTTTTATTTCAGCTGTAACTTCAGTTACAACTTCAATTCTAACTTTTGAAACTGAAGAATAGACTACTTTTCCCACACACAGTAGAATTAGGTACTAATAAGTGGGGGAAAAAAAACCTCTCACTTTACATCAATACACCAAAGTCTTTGAATTCTTCACTGTAAACAGTTGTGTTCGATAATTTTGTCTCTATCATTCTGGCTTCTTCGTAGCACTTGATAAATTAACATTTCAGTTTAACTTAGAGTAAACGTGAAAACTTTTTCTTTTTTTAAATATGAGTTTTCAGGACATTTTTCGTTTGTTGCATTTGACATTGGGGAAAAAAAAATCAGTATATAAACAAGCACTCTCGGGATGTGATTACCAGCATGGAAGACCTTAGCTCTCGGAGGCTCCAGCCTGGATGCGGTGGAGGGCGGCTGTGCCTCGTGTGAGGTGGAGCAGTGTGACGGCACTGTGGGCTTCGGCGGGAGCCCTGACGAGTCCGGAGAAACCACGCTGGATGCCATGCTCATGGAGGGGTAAGATGCTCCTCAGAACCTCGTTTATCTCTGCACCTGGGCTCCACGTTGAGTTACATTTATGGTTGCTGAGTCTTTACTAAGAGCAAGATGGACAAATCCGGATGTTTTGTCCCAGGCCACAACCTGCAGCTTATTGTCCCTGGCTTTCCAAACACAAGGAGTTTCCCCCTCAATGAAAAGATCAGATAAACAACAAGGTCCTACTGGATAGCACAGGGGACTATATTCGTATCTTGTAATAACCTATATTGAAAAAGAATCTGAAATATATATATAACTGAATCACTGTGCTGTACACCAGAAACTAACACAACATTGTGAATCAACTATACTTCAATTAAAAAAAATCATCATCATAATAGAAATATCACATGGAGGTACGTGTCTCTTGAGAAGAGGGAGAGCCCCCAAGGTACAAAAATATGTCTCTGACCTGGTAAACTGTCGTTTATCTGCCAACCACAGATGCTGTGGTTTGCCCGACCTAAAGCCTTAAAACCCCTTTCAAAAGCCATATTTCAAACGAGCCAGGAGAACCTGAGAGTTTCAGTGCTTTGGGAGTACATGGTAAATCAATTTTGCTTGTTCCTTAGTATGTCTGATTGTGAGAATTTGGGTGAACTTCATGGCTGTGCGGTCACTTCTGTGTTAAGATGGTGGAGTTTATCCTACAAAACACTATAGCTTAAAATAATTTTTTTAAAATCTACGGACCTATAAAAATACCATAGTAAATCTTACTGCATTTTTTCCCTGTAGCACTACTATGAATGTAGGAGCAGTGGGTGATCTTAGACGAATTAAAAACGCCATTGGTGTGGCACGGAAAGTGCTGGAACACACAACACACACACTTTTAGTGGGAGAGTCAGGTATGTTGTAACTGTTTTCAATTTTTATGTCGTCTTTTGTCTGTAGTCTTCACTATGGAAAAAGGACTCAGTATAGAATAGTGGATAAAAGCAGACCTCAGCTGAAATTCATTCAAGCTGTTTTACTTAGTATCCATTTAACTTCTAATAAGCTGCTTCACTTCTAAATCTTACTTTATTCATTTTTAAAATAGGATTTTCAATAAATCAGTTTATCATCAGTAGATGAATCATTGCTGGAGCGAAACAGGATTTGGCATTTCTCTTCTTATGTTAAGTTTTTGTGGGTGTGAGACCCAAGGACATAAGAAGAGAATGTAAGGGGTTTCACTCTGATGATGGCACTGACTTGAATACCTTCCAGGATAAAAACCAAAAATCGTACAGTGATTTGTCATTTTTTTTTTTTTTTGATAAAGTTACTAGGGCTTGAACCCAGGGCCTCATTCATATTAAGCACATGCTCTACCACTGAGCTATACCCCATCTGTCGTTGTGATTTAATGATTTTAATGATGTGTTAGCAGACAACTCTAGTAGGCGTCCTTCCGTTTTGTTGAAGTACAGAATGGAAAACTGGCTGACAAACAAAGGATGTTACTCTTTTGTGGAATCCATTTGTCCCCTTGTTTGGTGTCTCAACATTTTTTTGACACCCTGGGCGTCACACCCCAGGTCAGTCCATAAGATTCACTGTTCAGAGGTGTGCTTTTCCTTTTGTGAAGTAGAAGGGAGATGCTGGAGGGAGAGGGTGGCGGGGAAGGAGAACTGTCATCAAACACCCGCCGGGGGTCTCAGCAGATTGGTGTTAGGAGGGAAGGACAGATGGAAGCTAAGATCTAGAAACCGATGCCGGTAAAACTTCACATCTGAACACGCCTGAGAAAGTCTCTGTTCACCCCCAGGATGGTTGTGCTCCACTTCGGAGACAGCGGATCCAGCACACTTCCTGTGCATCTGTTTTGTTTGAGAGAGGACACCTAACTCATTTACATTTTTCTTCCCCATCTCCAGCCACCAAATTTGCCCAGAGCATGGGGTTTGTGGACGAGGATTTATCTACCAAGGACTCTCGGGCTCTCCATTCAGATTGGCTTGCTCAGAACTGTCAGCCAAATTACTGGAGGGTACGTATGCATGATTTGTAAAGGTAAGTGATTTGAAATGTTACCTGACATCCCTTCTGCTCTAGTCGTCTCCCTGTTGCCTGCAGTGCTAGGTGAGCATCCTGGTTGCATTTTAGAACCAATGACTTAAACTGCCTCCGGGTGTGGATGTTCTTGAAAGCTCCCTGGCTGCATCCAGTCCACATCCAGAGTGGGGAACTTCTGGTCCCTGGCAGTACTTTCAGACTGTGAAGGTTCTGCCGTGGGGAGACGGGCTGCCTCACTCAGAACTGCTCTGCTATGTATCCTTGTAATAAAAGTTCCATATGTTAAAGACAAAACAAAACAAAAAAATACCCTCACAGAATTTGGAAACCATGAGTCTGAAATATTTCATATATTTTATCTATGTGAGATGTATCCAGTATCTTGCCCTTAACTTGCAGATTTGTACTGTTAGGTGTCTAGTATGTTACTAGGAAGGTAATTTGTCTTTAAATCAACGGGACTTTCAGCATAAATCAGTTTGTCTTTGCCATCCAGAGTCCTTCTGTGGAGTAGCTCAGTCTCTCATTTGTTTCTCCACCAAATTCTAATTTCCTTTGAGTAACCAAGGAGTCACTTGAAAGAGATTACTGCATGGAACCAGGGCACGGGAGGAGGCACCCAGTGCACTAGGGAGTGAGACATGAATGGTGGGCTTCTTGCTTTGATACTAACCCATATGCACAACCTGAATTCATGAATCTGGATTATTTTCTTGAGTCTTTAAGATTCATAAAAGAATCTGAGAGTATAATTTAGAATATGTTCACATGAACCTAGATTTGAAAATTTTGTGGTTTTAAAATAGAGTTTGCTCTAAATCTCAGAATAACTCTCTTTGGTCAGGGAATAAACTTTAAAATTTAAAGGTCAGGTAGTAATTTCTTTGAGGAATCTAAAAAATCTAATCTAATCTAAAAAATTATTTATATTTGCCATTGTGCTGAGAATTTTTGACATATAAAGAGAAAACCTGAGGATCTTTTCCCAGATAATATAGATGTCTACTCCATATTATGTAATTCTGAGGCTAGACTAGGTATTTAGTAAAATTATATGTCTGTTCACAAAAACTTAGCTAATCTTTGGCTTTTAATTCTTATCTTTCAGTTACCCGATGTCCTTTCGGTTTCTTGCTAATGTTTAGTGATTGTGCGTAACTACTTGCTGATTTCTAAAATCACCCTTTCTGAAAAATCTTAAATCTCGTTTACAGAACGTGATACCAGATTCTTCAAAATACTGTGGACCCTACAAACCACGCAGTGTCTTTAAGCAAGATGGTTCTATCCACAAAGAAACAGGATATGGTTACGGTCATGATACTATTGGTAACTTGCCTTCTATACAGTTTTTGTGTTTAAAGTTCAGCCATTTTAAACTGCCTTCCTGTAGTTCTTTACTTCTTTATCCTTATTCATGTGCCAGAAGGTGATTTTGATTAACTGCCAGTTAAAGAAAAAAAAATCTCTCTATATACACATGCATACACACACACATTCTTTTCAGAACATCTATGCATAGTACAGCATAGCAGACACCTAGCGCAGTGTACATCTTGGTAGATTACCTTATACATAAGTCTAATCACTGTTCACTTGGGGATTTTTAAAAATTTGTTTGACATTTAGTTCTTTAGTAATTTTGTGTTGTTTGCCACATTCAAGTGATCTTTCCAAGCTGTAGTACTGAAAATTTCTATTAGGCCATAGCAGTGATTTCCTTTGGTATTACCTTTGAAAAGGCATGGAAAAGTGAGCAATTTGAAGAGTGAGGATATGGGATGTCTACAAAATGATGCTATGAAACCAGGTCATTAAAAAGCACAAATTGGGGATTAACATATACTACTGTACATAAAATAGGTAAACAACAAGGACCTAATGTGTAGCAGAGAGAACTATATTAAATACCTTGTAATAACCTGTGATGGGAAAAAGGAAAAGAATATATGTATGTATGTAACTGAATCACCTGCTGTATACCCGAAACTAACACAACATTGTAAATCAGCTATACTTCAAGCAAAAACAAAGCATAAATTATACCATTGCTATAGTTTTTAGTATTCCTGTTTCCTATTGTCTTCTACGTGATACTGATGAAAGAGGATATTTATATTACCAACTGCTCAGTTATTTGGTTATATTTGAGTTACACTTCAGAGTTGATACCTACAATGATACATATATTTTTAACTTCTAGGCATGGTTGTCCTTGATAAGATGGGACACACTGCTGCTGGTACATCTACAAATGGTATAAAATTCAAAATACCTGGGTTAGTGTTTCTAAAAGAACAGATCTTGAAAGTATGTGTTGTGTGTCAACCAATATGTCCTGAGTGCTACAGGGGGTGCACAGTGCAAAGCACAGCTGAGATGAACAAGTGGGAAAGAAAACAAATGATAGCTGCTAAGTGCAAAGGAGAGGGGGTCTCGGCCAGAGCTGCAGAGTTCAGGGATGGCAGCGGTGATCAGATGAAGCCAGAGCAGTTGGGGAGGCCGGGAGAGAGATGCTGGGAGCTGACCCTGAGCCTCAGAGAGGGACAGGGGACATGCCAGCCAAGGCTCTAGCAGATTCAAAGTAGTCCACACCTGCGTTCAGGGCTTCTGAGGGCTGGAAGCAAAACTGCACCTCTGTCGGGTGCGGGAGGGGAAGACCAGAGCCAGATTTCAGGGGGTCTCTAGGTATTTCTGGGTTTTATGTCAAAGGAGTAGAAAAGCAGGGAAGGTTAAATGCAAGGAGAAACCTTGGTAAAATTTTGGCACATTAGCTAGAAAGCAGGAATAGACTGTAAGTGGGGACAATCCAGAAGTGAGGTCGTAAGGGTGGGGATGGGAGGCCGGTCCCTGAGAGCCTGCAGCCTCCGGCTGCACGAGGCTGGCACTATCTGGTTCTCACGTAGTTTGTGCCCTTTGCCAAAAACCTAAGGTGAAAAACTGAGGGCAGTCTTTTTTCTGTGTATTTTGATGAATTGACTTAAAACAGTGAACAGTGGCTAAGTAGGAACATCTCATAAAACGTTTTCGCACTTGATTTCCTGTCCTGAATCCCTGTGCTGCACCCTTACAAAGCCGAGTCGGAGACTCACCCATACCTGGGTCAGGGGCCTACGCCGACGACACCGCGGGAGCCGCCGCCGCCACTGGGGACGGTGACATACTGATGCGCTTCCTCCCAAGGTGACCTCTTAGATCTGTGACTTTCAGAGCTCTTTAGACAAGATGCCACCTGGCAAGACAGAAAATAATCGTCTGTGCCATGTAACCCGAATTTCTGTGTGCTAGCGCTTTCTAGAAACCCCGCTTACCCACTCTTCACACTCTCCTTTCGATAATACTAATCATGCAAATTAAGTAATCGTGGTCCTCGGAAACAGAAGAATCCTGCTCGCGCTGCTTCACAGATGAGTATCCTCCTGAACCATTTAAATAACAGCTGTCAGGCCACTGAGTAAAGGAACTGTGGTAACCGATGATCAAAATAGAGAAGGCAGTCTGTGTACAATTAATTACTGAAACCCAGCCATTACAACTAGAGGTTTTGCTCATTGATTGTTACTTTCCCCACTGATTGTAGCTCCATTTCGTATTTAAATATAACCTCTAGACTTTTTGACTTCTGGCTGTTACCCCTAAGTAACAGGTACTCGGCCAGAGTCAAAAATAATCGTCCTAAGCTGAAAGGAGTGGGTGGATTCATTGAAAAGACAGACATGGTATCACGGTTCACCTGCTTTCCTGTTGATACTCCCACAGGAGTTTCTGACTTTTGTTCATTTATGTGCACTGTATTCTATCAAACACGACAATTTTGATGGTTTTAGATTTCTAACTTCAAGGAACCAAATTTGGAGTGAGTTTATGCTGATACTGAAGTTTCACCTTTTGTCTACATCAGCTACCAAGCTGTAGAATATATGAGGAGAGGGAAAGATCCAACCACAGCATGCCAGAAAGTGATTGCAAGAATCCAGAAGTATTTCCCAAACTTCTTCGGGGCGGTAATATGTGCCAACGTGACTGGAGGTTATGGTAGGTTTTACTTGGAATCCATGTATGTGCAAATCTGCAAATGTTGATGAGAACACTTTAAAATATTGTCGTGTATTTTATTCTTGTGGAAAAGAAACAGACTGTTGAGTAGGCACTGGATAAACGTTAAGTGTTGATGTGTGAGGACCCCCAAAGTGTTAAAAATACACCTGAACCCCTCCTTTAGTTGATTGGCAGTAGGTGCAATCCAGTGTTTGGCTCTTAGCTCTGACCACTGACATCTGTCCTATGTAAAGTTTACCTTCAGCTCAGGTACATGCTGAGATGGGCTGACCTAGTCAAATGCTTTTATTAATTAGAAGTAGGCAGGAATAAATTACCTTCCCCACTTCTTTTCCGTTCATTAGTTAAATGTCTCGGTCATTTTGATCTTGGGGCTCCAAGGTACAAAATGTATTACTAATTAGTAAACCAAAGGCGTTGGCACAATTATTTTTGCACTGTATTTGAGGCATGTCCTTTGTTTCATTTACGTTCTGTACGAGCCCATCACAGTTTCAGTGCGTTTCAAGATCAACCATGCGGCTCCTCATTAGTGAGATTTCAGACGGGAGGCTACACAGCCCACTGATCAATAGCACTTACTAGGTTAGACTGCTTATTACTGTGCTTTGATCTTTTGCTTCCCACAGTCTGGTATTTGAAAAACTTGTTTGAGGAATTCCTTACTCTTTTTTTTTAAGTACTGAAACACGAAAGTCAATATAAGTTATGGCAGGGAAAGGCTTTATGTGTAAAATAAGTCAGTTTCATTGATTGCCTCTTAGGAAATAGACCTTAGAAGGCTCAAAGTTGGATTTAATAGGATGTAAAATGATAATTATGTAATTGTAGATGAATTTAAAATTGACCAGTTCCTTATATTTAAAGTAATGGCATTTGAAGGGGCCTGTCCAGATGCTTGAGCAGGGGAAGAAATCACTGTTGTCTGACAGCATCTTGATAAATGAGTGTCCTCACTTTCTGCCAGAGCAGAGGAGTGAAAAGAACAGGAAGCCTGGGGAGGGGAGGATTACGGATGCATGAAGGGAATGTTCTAGTGACTGTTTTTAGCATCTGCCTGAAATTTTTTGTTTTGGCCATGAAAAGGATATGAAAACAGTAAAATAATAGTATCAATGACAGCACCCATATAGGAGCAAAAACTCAGCCTATGTTCTGAGGTTCAAAGAGATGGACTGTCAGCTAATCGGTGCTAAGGAGGACGCACGTCCAGGTCTGTGTGTCTTGACTGGACATCAGGTACCAGCAGCCAGTGTCCAGGTGGAGCAGCTGAGTCCATACTGGATGTAAATATGTCCATTCTAGATGTCACCAAACAACCTTCTCTTTTTTGGCCCCAGGTGCTGCTTGCAATAAACTGCCAGCGTTTACTCAATTTAGCTTCATGGTGTATAATTCTCTAAAAAGTCAGCCAACTGAGGAGAAAGTGGACTGCATCTAACCCGTCCTTTCTGTCAGCATCTGCATTTAAAGAAGAAAAGAGGCTGAAAAGGCTCCTCAACCACCACTGTATAACGTGCCTCGTCTAGTCTGACTCCTTTGTGTGAAATAAGCCCTGAAATAAATTTTATGCTGAAACAGCATTTTCACTTTCTATATCTGCCTTTTTAAAAATTATCTGTTTCTATTTAAGCTTTGTATCTCCCCTGAAAATGAATATGTAGTATGTATTTATTTTGTATATATTTAAATCTTGAATATATTTAAATTTTAAGTGATATTTGGATTTCCGTTTCAGTGTTTCAAGAAATTGCTACTATTTAATAATAGTGTTTTGGGAGCTTATGAGTCAAGATGATAAACACACGTTCCTGTTTCCTCTCCCTCTGCTGCTCTAAAATGATTTTTAAAAGGAAGAAGACTAAAAAATAAGCCCACTATATCAAAGGAAATGCAAGGGGCCCAGTGGAAGACTTCAAAAAATTTGGGAGATGGAAGAAGAGAGATGTCACAGAAAACAGAGTGAAGGAGGCTATGCCCAGAACTCATGAGGAAGAGCTGATTTGCTTATCAAACTCTGGAAAGATTACATGGTCAAAGTAAGTAAGAATACAGGAAACTAGTGAAGTGTAGAGTTAAAGACAAGAAAAAATACATAGAAATCCCCCCCTACTCTCTGACACACACACACACACACACACACACACCCTTGAGAAGGTAGTGGTAGGGTTGGAATCCTCATTTCAACATTTGTGTTAGAATCCAACACAAAACTTAATCTGGTTACAGACTAGACTGTAACTCTACCTGTAGACATGTGTAACAGTAAGACAATATAAATAATAGAAGATGGGAGATGGAAATGGGAAGAAAGATCCAATAAAGGATAGGGAGATTACTATTTTCACCTTATAAAGTGGAAAATCAGAAAATGAAACAAACAAAGGCATAAATGTTTATAGGTAATTAAGAAACTACAGAATAGGGAAGAAAAATCTGACTCCATGGTGAATCGGTTTCTTTTACTTCAACCTTTGTATTCTGTTGCTTTTGCTACAGGTTAAGAATGTTGCCTATAGCCTGAAATGTGTAGGGGTAGCCTATTCTCAAGGCTCTGACCTTTAAAGGTATAACACTTTTCCATTCATATTGAGATAAAAGGTTACAGAACAGAGAATAAATAACATTTGTCTTGTTGGAGGTTTACGGGAACGTCATGACCTGACGTAGGAGGACAGCTGCAAGAACAAAGGATTCTGACACTAAGAAGTTTGCAACAACCAGCCACACACCCTCCCCTTTTAGTATAAAAGAAGCCTGAACTCTAATTCGGGTAAGATGGTTCTCTGGGGCACTAGTCCACCATCTTCTCAGTCTGCTGGCTTTCCAAATAAAGTCACTATTCCTTGTCCCCACACCTTGTCTCCCAGTGTACTAGCCTGTTGTGTGGCGAGCTGTGCGAGCCTGGCCTCCGTCACAGCTGTATCACTGTATACAGTGGGAGATGTAAGCAGAATCTCCATCATCTAAACTTGATTAATCAGAGAAGTAGCATAAGCATCCGTCCCTCTTAATGTTACGGAGGTTCCACCAGGAGAAGCCACTAAGGGTGATTCCTTAGGAGGAGTGGAGACGGGAGATGAGATTACTGATGGATGCTTCCATCGTAAGTCTTTCTCTACCAGAATTAAAAAAATTATACACACGCATGTAGATACACATTATATATCAAAGCTTGTTAAAACTCACTCAATTAATATAAAACATGCTTCACAGGATCAGAGTTTTATAAGTGAAATCCACATTGGAGATCCCTGAGTCTACCTCCTGTATTTTGTAGCTGAGCAAGCTGAGACTAATAAACGAGAGGCGATCCATAACCTAGAAGGCCAAATAACTAGTTAGTGTCGAGAACATGTCACTTGTGTCTGCCTCTGTCAACCAGGCTTATCCTTTGAAGGGGGAAACCACTAGTTAATTCTGTCCTTCAAGAAGCTGGTGTTTCATTTTCTTTTTCCTTCAGCAATACCAGTCTATAAGGTTCTCAAATTCTAGATCAGATACAATGCTCAATAACCTCCATTATGTTCATATAATTCTAAAGAAATTAGATCATATATAAATGATAACCCCAGGTGCCTATCTTCTTTAACAAAATAGGTTTTGTTTAATATTCCATGTTCTTGCTAAGTTACTAGGTGCTTAGTCTGGGCTGCTACAACACATAACCTTAGACTGGTTGGCTTAAACAACAAACATTTGTTTCTCACAGTTCTGGAGGCTGGAAGTCCAAAATCAAGATGCCAACGGCTCCGGTAACTGGTGAGGGTCTCTTCCTGGTTTGCAGATGGCTGTCCTCTTGTTGCGTCCTCACCTGGCAGCAGAATGGGAGCAATCTCCCTTGTCACTCTTAAAAGGGCATCTAACTCTTACAAGGGCTCCACCTTTATGTTAAGTGGATGTGGCTCACCCAGTTGCCTCATTCACCCAGATGTTGGTATTGGATGAGAACCACTAGTTGATATCATTCAATAAGATTCTCTCACAGTCTATTGCCAACAAGATAATCCCCTATTCAGTGGAGCATCTTGAAGCCAAATTACACAAGTCAATTAGAATTCCTGTGGCAGACTTACAACGCGGAGGGAAAGGAAGCCCCTGGTAGCACTGTGGGTATAAAGAGCAGAAATGCATAATTGTCTGATTATCCACAGTTGCACGGAGAGGCCCCCGCCCACCACTCCCAGCTCCCTGGAGGAGGGTCGATGTTCTAGGAGGAAAGAATCATTGAAAGAAGGTGCAAATAGGATTGCGTAGTGAGATCCTAACTCCCTGATAGAAGAGTGCAGGCTGAACTAAGCCTTTCTGAATTCATTAGAATATCTCTATTGTTTGGCTTGGAGATGGACCTACTCTGCCAAGGCCACCCAGGCTTCAGAGGTCTCCAAGGGCTGGCTGAGGTCTTTGCAGAGTCTGCGTCACCGCCAGTCCTGATTCCTTCCTCGTGCTCCCTGAGAGCTGCGTCTGGGCTGCCTCTTGGGAGGCTCCCATTTGCTGGCACCCTGCCAGGCCCACGGAGTCCTTTCCTGTACTTGCCTGGCCATGGACACTTGAGATTCTGACGCTTGTAGAAGAATTGTAGGGACGTCTTTCCATGACTTGTTTGTGCATCACACTTTGTCGACCTAAAAAAAAAAACAAAAAACAAAAAAACACACAGCATAAATGCTGTAAGCTGAGTTTATTCCTTGTCTCACTGAGGACAGTAGCCCAGGAGACAGCCTCTCAGAGAGCTCTGAAGAACTGCTCCAAAGACGGGAAGTCAGTGCATATGTGATTTTGGCAACAAGCGTGCAACCAAGCACACACCTTGGTAGAACACTGCTGCTCATCACAGGGAATGGATATCTTAGTTTACGGTTTTAGTGCTTTTCTAAGTATGGGAAGAATCCAGGTTCATAAAAAATTTCTTCTGAAAGTATCTGTCTGAAGCCTGTTCTACCAGTTTTCCCGGAGCACAGAGTGCCACATTCTTGACTTCTCCCCTGAGCTCCTGACTTCTGCCCTGAGGGTGTGTTGAAGGTCAGACCTGCAGCGGCGAATTTGGGAAGCCAGCAAACTGAGATGGCAGACTGATGTCCTGGAGAACCATCTTACCCAAGTCAGAATTCAGGCTCCTTTTATACTAAAAAGGGGAGGGGGCGTGACTGGTGGTGCAAACCTCCTGGTGTCGGAATCCTTTGTTCTTGCAGCTGTGATGTAGGTCAGGTCATGATGTTCCTATAAACTTCCAACAAGACAAATATTATTTTCTAATCTGCAACGTTTTACCTTTAAATGAATGGGAAAGTGTTCTACCCTTAAAGGTCAGAGCCTTCAGACTCTCCTGCACATTTCAGGTTCTAGGCAACATTCTTTTACAAAAGGTGCAGAACCAGCAGGACTCAGCACTGGAAATAGAGCCCAGGGCTGGAGCCAAAGGAACAGATCTAATATGGAGTCAGCTTTGTTCTTCCCTATCACGCTGCGTTCTTAGGGTCTTCATCTCTGAACCACAGATTTCCACAACAGAATCCAAAAGGGTAAACCAGAGACTGGCTACTCAAAGTGTAGTCCCCAAACCTACATCGGCAGCAGGATTTGGGAGCTAATTTTAAAATGCAGGTTCTCAGGCCCCACCCCAGACCCACTGAATCAGCAACTGCGTTTTCACAAGACTCTCCTCTGATGCATATGAATTTAGAATTTTGCAGCACCGAACTAGACGATGCCAAATTTCTTCCCTGGGGATTCAGCCTCGTGAATTCTGAAGAACATAACACTGGAATTTGATAGCCCTAAATTGGAATGCTTTTTCTGCCACCGCGTTATCTATGTGCCACTGGAGAAAGTCCTTGACTTCTCTGAGCCTTTTTCACATCTGTCAAATTAGGTCTATTAGTACATGCTTTATAAGACTGTGGTGTTTATAAATTATGAAGCACCTACCACAGTGCCTGGCATACAACGGGAATTTAATAGCTCTTAATTCCCCTCCCTTGCCTGTTCTCTCCTGCAGAACCAACATTCTATGATTCTACAGATCTCATTTCCTGCCACAGACCTCATTTCCTACTGCCATTGCCCCCAACTTGAGAAGAAAATAAACATAAATTATCAAATCTTGCAAAAGCAGCATCATGTTCTAAAAACCAATACTTACAAGTGGCAGCAAATGGAATTAACCCAGGCTTTGATATGCAATATCCCTTAGAAATAAATAAACTGGAATCTTCCTCTACCAGCATCAGTTCGGCTAGAAAAAAATCAAGCTAACGTTTCTGTTTTTCAGATTATCAAAATGAAGCTGTTGCTGGAGTGTTGTCTCAAAACAGGGTGACTGTCAACCCAATTACCTATTCAGTGCTTTTAGTCGTTCAGAGTAACCCTGAAGAAATCTGTTTATTCTAAAGAGTTGTTAGGGGAGAGCAATGTCTCCCAAGATATCTTTTAAAATGCTGTTTCATTGTATTTTGAGGTGATATGTTTTGTCTTTTCCTGAATATGTTATTATTCAGAAATGCTCACTTACCTTTCCACTCTTCATTTTGAATTCAACTACACTGTGACTTTTCTGTAAATCTTTTATGAGCAAGATCTCTTGTGGGTCCTCTTTAATTGGTTAAGGATTATCAGCTGAGAACACTGTCAAAACTCTTAGATGGTATTTCTTTAAAAAAAAAAAAAAACTCATGCACAAAACTTTTCCTGGGGTAACTTGTCTAGATGCAGATAAAAACAAACCCTGCTCTTGTGCCCACAAATACTGTGTGAACCTGGCTTGTCAAAACGAGAAGGGCTTTCAAGTGTTCCATTAGCAGTCCTATTCATGAACAGCTTTGCTGTTTAAAACTGAATAATTTGTGTTGTGATTCTGACAAAACTGGTGGAAAGAAGAAAAGGGATTGGAGGTCTTCACTAAGAAAATATTCACATAGCTATTCTTTCTCGGAAGACTGACAGAAGGTATCAGATGCAAAAGCCTCTGAGGGGTTTCTTTCTGTCATCTCGCAAATCTAGACGACAATTTCATTATCCCTTGTAAAGGAAAAAACAGAAACACACACATACACACACCTGCCACATGGACACCATTTCCTCCTTGTTCTCCCTGTTGGGTTGTTACCTACCTGCAGAGAATCTGTGCTTGAGTATGTATTGGCCCAATTCAGAATCTTCCCTCACCTTCCTCCTTCCTTTCTTACCCTAGACTTGTGAATATCTTCCCATCCTTTCCCTGTTTGTATCACAACACGCACAGACCTTTCTGTGTACGTCTCTGGACGGCCCCGCTGCTAAGATGACTATGACTACATTTGTAATTAAAGGTGTCTCTAAATACTGAATTAAACTTAGAGGTGGCACTGTAGTCGGCATTAGTATGTTTAATTCTCAGTCTTCTACGTTATCCTACGTAGGCATTAACAGAGCTATTTTACACCACTTTTTAAATCATTTTAAAATAAAACTGGCACTCCAAATCAAGATTAAACTAAAAATTAAAACAGGGGAAATATTCTGCCTGACACTCTAAGTTGAATTCAAGGAAAACAAGTTGATTCTAATATTATTGTAAGTTGAGTATCATTAAGAAGACACATTTCCTGCCAAGGTCTTCATATCAGGCATTCAAAACCTAATACTACATCAGCAAACTTTTCTCATCTATTATTTGGGCTGACATTCTGTTTCTCTTCACCATTCTGTGGGTGTAACATCCCTCTCCTGTTAGGGTACATGTCAAATTTTTGCCAGCTTTGGGAGGTTGGTTTGGATTGGCACCACTGATAATGAGAACGAAACTTAATTATATTACTCTTTATGCCTTAGGATAACTTATTTTGGATTTGCCAGGCATTTCAAGATGTCCTTACTCACGTCTATTGTTCTTAGATTTTAGAAAAGTTCTTCACAGCCATTTGTACATTCAGGAAATTCATTCATCCCAGCACACCCAGGGTTGGGTTTTCCCCAAACCTGCTTTCGTTCGGTCAACTCTTGGCCAGCAGTTAATAGGAAGGGCTTTCCCACCACTCACGCCGCATCAGAGACATTTTCTGCGGGGAAGCGGACCAGAGCCGTCCACTCCAAACACACATGCCTTCCCAGGGGTCCCTTTCCCTTCTTTTGAGATTCTGATCCGCTTTGGGAGAAGGGCTCAGTGGGTCAGGGAGCGTTGAAAGAACTTGCATAGGAGACAATTTCTATATTATGTCTTTCACCTGAGAGATTTTTTTTCATAAGCCTGCTCCGAACCTCTCCGCTTGGTATGCAATACAGAAATCATGGGGTAAGTCTCTCACAAATTGAATTGAACTGACCATGGATTTGAAGTTCCTGCCTTTCCCGCTGAGTTAAAGCCAAACAGAGTTGCCTCCCCTGGCTAAGCTTTGATCAGCAGTTCGGAACTTTCCTCTCCCGGACTGAAATGCAGCCAGTCCCCAGCCCTGGTTTTATTCAATGTTCTTGTTCACTTCACTGGAAATACTTTAACTCTGGCACCTGCTGGCTGCGACAGTGATTATGATTTCATGGGACCAGATCATTTCATTTCTAGGAAGCCACACCACGGCCCATAAATTAATATGGGACTGTGCTTCAGCATGTACTCGGCAGGCTTATTCTGAACTGAAAAGAAAAGGCAATTGAAGGATGAAGGAAAAAAAGCAAATGATCAGATGAAAACTGAACAGCTATACAAGACCTGACCGTGTGCATTAGCATAAGCACTCTCCTGTGAGGATGCTCGGGAAAGCACACTGTGGTACTTCCTCTGTCACTGCTGATGAGCAGCATTCCGTCCTCTCCACACCCGACTCATATTACACGTGGGAAGTGGCCTGCCCTCCGCCCAAAGGTGCACGGGTCCTCTTAAACCTCTCTGAAAGCCATTTCAGCAATTGCAGTCACAGTCGTGGCTGAGACTGACTGCCTAGGCTGTCCCACCCAGGGGGCAGGTGTCTGAATCAAGCCGTCTTGGACCCTCCCGGCCAGCATGTCCAAAACCAGGCACCACCCAGTAGCCTTCGTCAACATCAGGAGGAACAGGAGAATCACCCCATCAATCTCGGCCTTAATTCTTAACCCCTGTGGGAGGTAAATTACAAAGGAGCCAGTGTCACTAAAAGCACTGTAAGACGGAGCTGGGAGGTCACCGAGGAAGTGACTTACACACGTCTCACCTGGATAAACATCGGACCTTTGACCACTCATTATCCTAATGAAGGCATCTAGAACATCTGCCAGAACCTCGAAATAGTTCTCGGACTCGCTTCCAAAAATCACTTATGACAGCCTGTCTATTTATCCGACCCCCACCCTCCAGCAACTCCTGATGCCTCTAGGACAAATATTTCCAGACCTGTCAGAGTCGATCACAGGACTCCGCTGGCAACTTTAAAAACCTTGTGGCTTTTTGTCTTTATAAGCCCCTGACTCTTTTCCTTCCCTTGCACCCCCTTTTGGTTTTATCTGAATCTATGTCTCTCAAATTGTAATTCTTAAGGCCCCAAATAAAGCTCTTTGAAATTGACTACTGCTCAACATCTCCCCAAACAGTGAAAGATAATAAAAAGGTTGTTGTTGGCCCATGAGCCAAATCCAGCCCACCGCCTGTTTTTGTATGGTCTGTGAGCTAGGAATGGATCTTACATTATTAAATGGTGGAAGAAACTCAAAATAACAATCATATTTTTTGACACAAGAAAATTCTATGAAGTTCAAAATGTTGGTGCCTGTCAATAATGGAATTGGAGCACAGCCATGCTCCTGTGTGTTGTCGACAGCTGCCTTTGTACTACAAGGGCAGAGTGGAGTGATTGTAATAATTTAGAAATCTCTAAATTATTAACCCTATGACCCTTTACAGAAAAAGTTTCATTTCTGTTTTAAACCACTAAGTTTTGTGTTGACTTCTTACACAGTAGCAGATAAGCAACTGTCATCTCAGTTAAAAAAACAAAAGAGCTCTCTTGGAGCTTGCTGTCAAATGGAGAAGGCACAGCGATCAAATAATTCCCCAACAGAACCTGCGGTGGGGTTACCGAAGTCACCACATACAATGCTCTCCAAACAATGCCAGGGAGATCTGACCTAGCCAATGGCAGCTAAGCTTCCTCCAAAGACGTGATACCTAAGTCAGCATCAAATGGTGAGTTGGGGTTAATTAGGCAAAGTGGGGTGGGGGTGCTGGGGAGCAGAGACTTTTCCAGACTTGGGGTGTATGGTGCACTTGAGGAACCGGAAGATCAGTACGGCTGGGGACAGAGACCATGGAGCAAGGTGATGTCCAAGGTTGCGGACCTTTGTTTGCTGTCTTACTGCTTTTAACTTTTATCTTAAGAGTCACTGAAGTATTTTAAGCAAGTGGCAAGGGGACAGAGAAGACCTTGGCTTTAATGTCATCCGAGTCACAAGTTGGAAACTCACATGTTGGAAAATCATTTTGCAGTGAGGAATATGTAATTGCCGGAAAGCAGGATGGCCTTGCACAGAATGGCAGAAGAGGAGGGTCCATGATAACCAACACTAGGGAAATGAGAACAAAATCTTCCCCCAACCCAGAAATCTTCACCAGAAAGATAGCAGAGAAAGAAAATCCTTCTTTTGCAGAATTAGCGTTAGGACAGAATGTGATTGGCATCCCAGGCAATCTGCTAAGAGGCTGCAAAGACACAGAGCACACCCTGGCGCACAGCTGTTGAGCAGAGGGCACCAGCCATCAACCCCAGGACAGCAGGATGCCCTGCACAGTTCACCAAGCCCAGGGAGAGATGCCACAATATGGAAGCGAGCAGAGATGGTCACAAGGCTGGCCACGAGGAACAGAAGGCCTGGCACTCTGCCTGCTGCATCTTTGGTGGTGCCGACACAGGGCAGTTCACCTATGGGCACCCCTCTCCTGATGCACTGCAGGAGCCCAGCCCCTCCCTGAGGAGGACGGATGTCCCAGGGGGGCTGGCCACATGGCACGTGGGGTTGGCCACAGGTTCCATAAAGTGCTCTTCTGTCTTTATTCGAAGTTGTCTCAATATTGTTGACAATTCTGTAAAGTTCCCTTTCATGAATATTTCTGTTTAAGCTATTTCACCTTTGTTTTAAGGAGAAAATGTGACACGTGGAAAAGCTTGTAAGAAAGCCCCTCCTACACTAGCCCCCCTTTTCCTTTAAACCTCCTTTAAATGACAGATTTAGGCAATTAAGGTTGTGAATTTTAATTTTTGCTTTGTTTTTAATGGACATTTATCTTTCAGAATAGGACTGTGTAGTAATGTTTAAGTGGCAAAAACAAAACATGATTTTGTTCAATTAACAAAAAGCTACTAGTGCAAGCCAAATAAAACGTTTCTTGGTAACACACACACACACACACACACACAAGTGGTTCAAGTAAAGACAAAAGAGCACTTACGGAACCTGAAACAAGGGAAGTATTTCCACACAAGGAGATAAGCCCACCAGGGGCGCCTGCACTCCTGGTCTCTTGGGAAGGAGGTGCTCCAGGCCCAGGGCCGCCCCCCTGGTGGTGAGCGGAGGCTGCGAGACCGTGCAGGAGACCAGCCTTTCCGACAACAGCCAGGCGGAGACAACACGTCTCGCGTGTGCTCTCAAGATGAACAAGCAGACCTCACCATTGGTCACAGAGAGTTCATCCCAAACTTACCTTTGTCATGAGGGTGACCGTTTGCGCTAGCAAACTGGCTTTATCCAGAGGAAAAACAAACTTATACCTTTTTGACAGGAGGTGCTTTTTCAACTTGGAGCAAGACGCCCACAAACGCTGGGCTCCCACCGTCCTACACGGCCCTGGAGACGGGGCGCTGTGTCGCTCGACGTTCCATTTCCAAGAGATGGTTGCCAGGTCCTTCCTGAAGACATTTCTGGGTCATTAAACTGACCAAAGTTCTATCGAGCGTTCAGAAAGATTTATATACATTTCAAAGGAAGGAGGAAGCGCTTACAAGTTTTCTAAAGTAAATGCTCTGACAAAAAGGAGGGAGGAAACGTTTAGTTTCAACAGGGACAATGAAGCCTCTTACTTTGTTTTTCTCCTTACACTTGTCCAAAGGAAAGCAGACTGTGTTTCAAAAAGAGTGTTGGGAAAGCAGTTCTATCCACTGAATTCAGGGTCACAGAAATCCCCCCTGACTTCCATGGAGACAGATACTAAGAGGCACTTGGAGCAGAAGCCAGATGGACTGAGCGAAAGATGACCGGAGGCTAGGGAAGAGGAAGATGAAGAAAAATAAACTTCAGTTGTTTAATAAAGGTGCCTGTGGAGAGAGGGCAGCAATACCTGGAGGGGAGAGGGAAGGGCCCGGGGTCGGCTCCTCTCCCCTCAGATGGGAAGGACCTGGGCACGTTCAAAGCCAACGAGGAAGATCTAGTAGAAAGGGCAAAGTGAGAAATGCAGGGTAGAGAAGCAATAAATCCTGGGGAAGTAAGGGAGGATGGAATTCACATCTTTAGGTAGGATGGAAGCCTTGACAATGCAGAGAGGTTGGGGACCTGGAGACGGCTCTAAATCTTAGAAGGCATTCAGAATTTTGACACACAACTTTTAAGAGATATAAATTTTGTTATATTTTTAATTTGAAGGCCGTATTAGTCTGGATCCCAGGAAGATACTGCATTTAACCCCATGTTAGTGCAGTGGAGAGGCGTTAATGAAGGAACTACTTACAGAAGGGAGAGCAGGCCAAGAGCATCCACGGCTGGTATCTTAGGGAAGAAATCGCATTTCCAGAGCCCAAAAGGTTAGGGCTCAGATCTGACACTGGATGCTAAGACAGAAAATTATTTCTGTGTTAGGTATTGACTCCCCTGTTTCAAGTGTAATGCTTAAACTTAGTAGGAAATCAACAGATATTTTCATATAAAAGAAAAAAAGAAGCAATAAAACTCTTACATGGAACAATGTTGGACCTGGTCATAAAGGAATTCTGCAGGAGTACAGGATTCTACAGTAGCTAAGGAGGTCCATAAGGGTGATTTTTTAAATTATTACTATTCTTTTGCTTGTGGGGGACGTGATTAGGTTTGCTTGTTTGTTTTTAATGGAGGGACTGGGGATTGAACCTGGGACCTTATGCATGCTAAGCATGCACTCTACCACTGAGCTGAACCCTTCCCCTAGGGAGGTTTCAAGTTTAAAGGGCAGAGGAAAAGTAGGTTTATTACTCCTCATGGTGGTACCTGTAGGCACATGGATCTTGCTCTCTTAAGCTTGAAGTTAGAGGCAGAATTAATTACATTAAAATTTTCACAATAAACATATTTATTAGTGACCGAGAAGTGGTTTCTGTTGCTATCGGTACACGACAATTAAGTAGTAAGATGTGACAGGCGGTGGAGCAGTCCGCAGTAACTCGCGCTCGGGTGTTCTGCACAGGTCGGAGGCGGCCGTGGTGGGATGGAGGGAAAGTGAGGGGTCTCTGCTGCCCGGCAGCTGGCTGTCGGTCTTGCCCCACTGCCACCTTCCGCCACCTTCCAGGAAAGGAACTTCTTTATCCAGGGGCTGCTAGCCCAGGGGATAGTTAGATATTTTCTCTCCCATGAGAGAATGCCCTCCAACTTTTGAAACAGCATGTCCCTTGGTAAGGCAGGTAGATGTCCCTAAGTCAGGGAATTCCTTTCCAGAGAGACAGACAGACGGATGGAGGAAGAAAAAACATCTTCTGGGAATTGTCCTTGGCAAAATAATTATACCTTCAAAGATTTACTTCTTGATATGACATAAATAGGAATAAAACAGTCATCAGGTCAGATTTTTTGTTTGTCTTCCTCGCAGGGAAGTTTCTGAAATCAGCGTGCTTGTTTTGGTCTAACGTGCGGGAATCTTTGCTTACGGCATAAGGGATGGGCGGGGAGTGCGTGAATACCATGGTGTTAAGATCTTGCCTGGGTCCGTTTTGCTCCCTGATGAACTTTGTGGCCAAGTGACATTGGTTTCTACAAGATTTGGAAATCATCGTCCTTTCTTACACTGGAAATCACTTTCCTGAAACTTCTGCTCTATTAGACCAAAGTACTAGATTTATGCTTTAACTCGGCGGAATTTATTGAACAGTGTACGTACATGCGGTGCGTCACAGCCTTACTTGGAGGGTGGGGCGAGGGGTTTATCACATCTGTCCTTCCTACAACTGCCATTCAAGTTAGCCATGAAAGCACATTATGCCACCGAATACCAGATGTGGCAAGTTCTACGGCTTTGTGAATAGATTTGCCGTTTTTGTTTCTGTTGCTGAGTCAGGAAATTGACATTCCACTGTTGTGCTTTTAAAAGTATTTGCTGTGACTTCATTTTTTTCCTCCCCCTCTGACAGTTGAAGCAGAAAGGTGGATTAGCTTTCTTGATTCCAATTATCTTCCCTGTAGTATATTGCTGATATGCTACTGTGTCAGGTAAGTTATGTGAAGTAGAAGAAAATGTCACCTGGTAAATGTGACAGTGTTTGAGGGAGGGCTTGAAAAATATTTCTTGTCATTGATGGGTCTCCAAGAACTTCCTTTTTTTTAAAACAGGTAGAATTCCTTTGAAATAACTGAATTGGATTTTTTTTTCCTGCCAAATTTGCTAAGATGATGATGCAAAAGTCAACTTTTGTTTTTAGAAAAGACATAAATGGAGAAAGTCAACGAAATGTTCTCCTTGATTTGATTCTACATTTGAGAGTTATATTGGAAGGTCTTCTTCATGGCCCTTGAATCCTTCACCGTTTTTTCTTATTGTCAGACAGTAGATCATATCCCAGAAAGACCAGGTTCTCACTGCCGCAGGGAGAGAGATTTGAGACAGTGATTGGATAAATCTAGTGAAAATGTATGTCCTCACATTTATATTTTTTAGTGTTGTGAATTAGTGAAAGAAGGCCTAGGTACCTGTGATTCATTCGAAACCTTTCAATACAAGGAACAGTTTCTGGTCATCTGGTAAAGCTGACTTCTGTTTTCTTTTAGTTCTGCATTTGTTTCGTAATAGCTTCTCCTTATTATTTTTTTATAATTAACATATAACGTAACATTTACTAGTTTCGGATGTGTTATTATTATTTTAATTGAAGTATAGTTGATTTCACAGTGGTGTGTTAGTTTTAGGTGTATGGCAAAGTCACTCAGTTATATATATGAATACATATATTCTTTCCAGATTCTTTTCCATCATAGGTTGTTACAAGATACTGAATGCACTTCCCTGTGTTATAAGCTGATTATTGCTTTTCAAATGTACAACTTTTCCTGTCTTTCCTGCGGTATCACCTTTATCTTTTTACCACACTGAGGGAATCTGAATCATACTTAAAATACAAGAAGCTATCCGTATTTCTGAGGCCAGGACGCATCACTCAAAACTTTGTAAGATGAAGGAACTGCTCACAGAGGTAAGATTAAAAAGGGAACTCGGTGGCTATTCATGCGGACTCGGCAGAAAGTGGCGGCTGGGTGTTCAATGTGAGTTTTTGCCCTGTAGGTTGTATCGCTGTGTCTGTGTGTGATATCAGGGTGCGTGATATGAAACCCTTACACGAGGCTTTGTGGTTTAAGCTGGGCTCTTTCAGTTCTTCACAGAACGGAAACTAGAGACAGTAAATGTGTCTGAACTGCTACAGTGGGTCACAGCTTCTACCAGACAGGGGTGCTGATTTTTGGACTTATTCATCTTTTTCCATCAAAAACAGAAACCTGTGAATCATTTTCAGCAACATGTTGAGTATATTTTTTCCTTTAGTGACAGAATTCCTGCACACATAAATAGCCTTAGGTCCTAACTCTCATTTAGTTGATTACTGGCATTTCCATGAAAAATGCAACACTCTCAGTTGAGAGTTCCTGTCTTGACTTCCTCTTAGTACTTACTTGGTCAGAAACAATTACCTCTGGTCCTCAGTTTTCTTCAACTCAACATGTCGGCATTGCCAGACACAGAAAACTGCCCTAATCATTCTCAAGAGGTCTCCCTTATTTGCAACCCAGTCTTTTCAAACTAATGAGCAATCAACACGGCCTTTACTGGAGCCAAAAGACCATACAGTAATGTTGTTGCTTTACGTTTAGTGAACAGAAATGGGAGATGGAACTGGATAAGAAGGAAAAGGAAAACAGAGTAAGAAAACTGGTTCGTCTTTTAACAGAAACAGACCTGAGAAAAACTGCAACATAGATAAACAGGGAAAAGAATTGAAGCTCGCAGAGCAATGAAGACTTACCAACGCCAAGTAGCCTTTCCTGTAGCCGACATTTCCCCCTAAATACACCCTTCTCTGTCCTTCACAGCACACATCAGGCTCTGAGTAACCGGGCTGGATCTGCAAGAGGAATTAGGAGAACCCTAGGGACACAGAAGGTAACAGACCATTACCTATGGGGAGAATCACACCCTGCAACTTGCAAATGTGTGGCTCCGTCCTTGGTCACCTCCTGTGCTTAACAGCACTTGCTAGTGCCCTGATTTTTCCTTGAGGAGATCTGCTTCTGCAGAAAATTTGAAAAGAGCAGAAATTCAGGAACAGCTGAGGGAGTTGCGTGAATGGGAGTATGATCTGTGTTAGAAATGATACCAGAAACAAAAATACAGAATTCTTCTGGAGCTAATGATGAGAGGGATGTGTGTGTATTTTTCCCTGGAACATTTACTAGAATTCTGCCCCAGTTCAGAAAGCTTGACTGATTTAAAACTTGATGTGGCTCAAATAATCCAAAATTTGATATAACTCAGATTCCATGGGTCCTAGTCCAATCACTAAATAGAGAAGTTTGGTTTGTTTTTCTGGAATTGTCCTTATAAAATTAATATTTGCTTTTAAAGAGTGAGATTCCATAGTTCTGTGTTCTCTCTGTGCCCTGATCATTACTTTCTATGTATTTATGAGACCAAAATAAAGGCAACACATGTTACACACACAACATGTGCGTCCATTTGTGTAACAAGGTCGTCAGCAGACATGACACACAAGTTGCTGGAGGCTGTGTGATGCAGTGGAAGGGGAGGCTGAGAGGAAGATGGTTTAGGAACTGGGTGAACTGCTCAGGTATCCAAGAGTGGTCAGGAATGCCTTTCTCTCTCTCTCTCCTCAGGAAAAGAATTAAAACCAAGTATCAACTCAAGAGAAGCAATATCACAAGAAAGAGGAAAGCACTGTAACTCTGAACGGAAATATGAAGGGGCCTTCTTCCTGTTTAGCCAAGTCACGATTTTACTTGTGATCCATGAGTTTCAAGAAAACTTAATTTTGCCAGTGCACTGCTGGGAACAGTCACAACGACCAAGAACCCTGTGGGTGGTAAAAAATCTGAAAGCACAGCACCCAGCTGGGGCCTCAAAACAGTATAACAATGACCCATTTATTCTTTGATTACTTCTTGGATTTTCTGTCTCAGACACTGTTCCATGCCCAGGAGGCAGAGCTATGAAGAAACAGACAAGGTTCCTCCCCAGTAATCTCTGTAGGTAGGGGTGGGGGGAGGGGATGGAGAATTTATCAATAAACAAACACAACAATGAGATCTTCTCAGACTGACGGTAGGGTCTGGATGCAGATTTAGGCTGGTTGATCAGAAAGATTCTCTCGGAGGTGATGACTTAGAAACCAGATCTGAATGTTGGGTGGAGCCAGGCGTGGAAAACAGGGGGTTTGATACTTTTCAGTGAATAGTAATTACCAAAACTGGCCCATAATGATCACAATCATCTCTATACATACAGAGTTTCAAAATGATGTACAACTAAAAGCATTTCTGTGAGTTCTGGCAACCTCCATGCAAATGTTGCAGTAAATATAATGCAGCATATGCCCTAGGCATTTTTTGAATTAAAAAAAAAAAAAAAGCCATCCAGTTACCACTCATACTCAGGCATATTTCTCCTGTTAAGATAATCGTCTTTCCTTTCGGTCTTCCAGTAATAATTATGGTTCCTTTCAAACTCTCTTGGCACTCTCAATATTTATCTGAAAAAGATAAAAACATGTTTTGGGCTATGTAGAAAGTTTTCTTTAGCAAAAGTTTATTCTAAATGTTTGTCTTGGCAGGAACAAGAAAGAAGTATTTTTTCCTTGTCTGTAATTCAAAAGTACTTTGTGCTATTTTGTTCCTGCTTTCAAATAGCAAAGCTGTATCTTAGGTGACAGCCAAGACGCTACTCTTGACTACTTACGTATGCACTAAAGGATGACTTTGTTATTTTCTTTATTGTTTTCAGAAAGAGGAGGCATGCTCACCGGCATCTGCGGTACAGACTCACTGCGCCGTCAGCACGTACGTGAGTGTAAGCTAGGTGGTATCACTGGAATGATGGAAGATCAGGGCATCTCTGCTTGGTCCTGTGTAACCTGTGACTCTAGAAAATGGTAAATACCGGTCACCTGTTGAGACAGAGAAGCACAATGTTCCATTTGAAGCAGCCTTTCAGACCCCTGAGGCTCATTCAGGGGGCAGCTCAGTTTCTTTGTACAGCAAGTCTCCTCTTGGTGCAGCAAAGGAAGTCTAGCTAATACATGGAGAAGTCCCAGAAATACAGTCTGAAGCAGGCAGCCTTCATCTCTCGAAAGGCCTTACTTAGTAAATGTCAGTGATTTGAAAGTACACTCCGATGCCCATCCACAACCATGCTCACCAGAAACAGCTCACTTACGCTCGGAGGGAAAAATTGTCAGAAATAAAATGTGGGAGTGCAGCTTTTCAGACATCGTAGCAGTTGATTCTTGATAGGATTGATGTTAAGGAGTTCTAGCCTTGATGATAATTTATCACAACAGTACAACGTGACAGCATCAAGGTCGCTCCCCCCACGTTCTTTCACTACGTTGTCTTCCAGAAGTGCAAATATGACAGTGTCGAGAAGCTGCCTGACAGTGGTTTTATCATAACTTCTGAATGATAAATGACTTTCAGACAGTCCTAAGCATCCCACAACAGGCCCTAATAATCCTGAAGGAAATTTTTATGATGAGAACAAATCACCCCTAAAGCCCATAATACATCACGCTGAGGAGTATCACAATAAGAAGGGAAAGAAAACGAAACTCTAAATGGGCATGTGCTTTTATGGACTTTGTCTTCCTTTACTCCTTCAGTCCAGCAATGAAGATTATTATGGAAAATAAGAAAATACCTTAAAAATCTCTTTGAAAATTTGATTTGTAGGAGAAACTAATGGAACATCTCTATTATAAGTTATTGGCATTATAATTTTTACTTATTGGTTAAGAGTCTAGTATATGAGGAGAACGCTTTACATGTGCTCCCTTCCGAAATGGCTTTTACATGTATTCTCATTTGAACTTTATAATAACTCTAAGAGATACTCTCATTTTATAGACAAAGGCACCAAGGCATTAAAGTGACACTTGCATAATGAATGATAAAACCAGCAGGAGGAACTTGGGTTGTTTGAAATTGTACATTAGCCTTACCAACTACCCAAGAGTCACATAAATTAATTTGGGCGCTATTGTTCTAGTTAACAAGGCTGAGTGGAAAATGATCCCCAAACCTGGAGGTGTTTTATTTTATTTTGCTCACGACTTTGTGGGTCAGGGGTTTGGGAAGGGCTGGGCTGGGCAGGTGTGACCGAGGGACTCTGAGGCCGGCATGGTTCAGATGTCAGCTGGGGCTGCAGTCCCCTGGGGCAAGGTGTCCCCGAGGGTCACTCACGTGTCTGCACCGGAGACTGGCCATTGGCCAGGAGCTGAGCTGGGGCTGTCTCTCTGGATCTCCTCAAAGATGCCTCTCCAATATGTGTTGTCTCCGTGCAACAGGACCTCTTCCATGACGTCCGACTTCCCTCAAAGAAGGCATCTCAAAGAACGTGGCAGAAGGCACGACCGTTTACGATCTGGCCTGGGAAACCATGGCCCCTCTTCCATGACACTGTTCGTTAGAGCCGTCCCAAGCTCCTTTCTATGTCAGAAGTGACAAATGACTTGTGGCTTTTCATTTTTAACCACCACAGTCTCTAAGGGCACTTTCCCCCTCTGATTTCATGAAAGAAAATATTTTTTAAAATTTTATTGAAATATAGCTGGCATATAATCCTTTGACTTAATGTGAGCCAAATATCTCTCACATAAGTTTATGATAAATTTTCTAATAAAACTGAAAAAAAAAACCCTGCTAAACCAATTCATTCCCTTAGAGGTAAAATAAATTCTAAGTGATTCCATCAAGTAATTTTAAGATAAGAGAACTGCTCAATTTACTTTTATGTTCAAAATAAAAATTTTGATTAAGAAGAGGCCATTCTAAAACCAGTCAGGTCCACGCAGAGTAACAACAGAAGGAAACGATAATTCCAAAGAGAGAAAACAGGACCACAAAGCTTGCTCTTTGTAACTCCTGTTGCTCCGTGGTCAGTCCTGTGCTTTTCTGTGAGTGAAACGTGACTTCTGCATAAATGATAAAAAAGATAATGGAGTAAACATCTATGAAGTTTATACTAAGGTTTTTCTCAATGACAGTTCAGTACCTTTTTCTAAGACTGAGTAGAAAGACAGCTCACCTAGTTGGATTTAAAGTATTCCCTTTAACTGACGGTGCTAAGCTGTAAATTGTAATATTGCCTCTTGCAAGATGCTCTGTAGTTGATACGCCATTTTCCAGACAATGGGACCCACACACGACAGGTCACTCCATGTATCAATCATTTCTTAAATCCAGTTTAGCTGCTTAGAAATGATAGTTGGCAAAAGCCAATGCAACTACATTTAAGATATGTAACTTGGTCATATGCAACAGTTGACATTTGTGTCCTGTGTTGAATTTTTTGAAGTGTTCCCACAGATTTGGATAATTTGATCCTCACAACGACCTTGTAAGGTAGATAGGGTTGGTATTTTTAAAATTAATATTTAAAATGGTTGTCACATTTTAATGCAAACTATATAAGGTTGGTCAATTTACCCACAAATTCCTAAAAGCAGGTGAAGAGAGGATTCCAACCTGGTCCTCTTTTCATCCAGTTACTAACAAACAGAGGAGGAGCAACCGTGACAATGCCGAAGGGGAATCTGCTGGTTTGGTTATTTGATCAGAGTAAGTCTGAGCTATTTCAAAAGCCCAGGTTATTTGGAGAAGCCAAGGTATTTCAGGAAAGAAAACATATGGCAGTGACAGAAAGGGGCAAAAAGTTATCAGTCTAAGAACTGAAGAGCATGCAAATCATATTTTTCTCAGGTATTCTCAAGTTTAGAAGATACTTTGCTGAATTAACATTCATGGGCTTTGAGAAAGAGATGGGACAGTCTACAAGATACGGCTGTAAATATGTAAAATTATGCGAGTGAAAGATGATATGTAAAAATAGATACCGTCATGGGAGTTAGTTCCCTGGGGAGACACACGGTTGCTTTTTAATGTTGTTAACATATGGCACTTTCAATTTAAAAATAAACCTGGTTGGGTTGATTCCTCAAAGTCTAGCTTTGAGGACAGTGATGATGTAGAGACGCTGGGAACTGTGGACGTATGACACGTGTGCTGCCTCCTAGGGAACTATTGGTGATTTTTGCTCCGCTTTATAGTTTTGGGGATCTTTTACAAGCAGGTGGTGGAAAAGTGGGTTGTATGTGGCTCTAAAGTTGATTCCACTCAAGTGAGTGAAAGTTTGAATCCACAAACCCCTGTGTGCTAAGGAGCGTTGTTTACTTGAAGACAAACTTAAATTAGTCTCTGAGCCCCATTCTGGCTGCCTGGTGACGAATTCCCTTTCAATAACTCTTAGTGTCCTTTGATTCCCAGGTCGTCAAAGCTCCCCTGGGTACACGGAGACACCTCAAGATGACCCTATGGGGATGCTCTGTGAATCACCAGTTCGGGATGCCTCAAATGTGTGTATGTCACAGACCCACGTGGTCCCCTGAGGGTCAGCCTTCTTGCTTCTGGGCCACTCAGAGCCTCTGACCAGGTTGCGGACGCTGTGCCTGGAGTCGGATCTCCCTGCACTCACCCTGCAGCTGTCTCCTTACTACTCAGTGGTGCTGGTGTTCCTGCCCTGGGATAAACCTCTCCAGGATTCTTGCAAACAAATGCCGGGCTTCAAAATCTTGCTTCTAAAGCTTTGCTTGGAAAAGTTATTTCACCTCTCTGGGCTTCAGTTTCTTCATCTGGAAAACAGGGATAATAAAACAGGGTTCCTGTGCGGATCAAAGGAGTCAACATTTTGGAACTATTTAGAATGGCCCCTGGGACACAGTAAGTGCTGTATGAGTGTTAACTATTATCACATTCCAAATAAGATCAGTGTTCAAAGGTAGTGAAACAGATCCACAAGTTTCGAAATCTCCCTGTATAGCACATTTATATGTAGCATTTTCAATACCTAAACGCAGACTTTGTTCAATTAAGCTTAGAAGAGTAAATGGAAAGAAGAAGCAGGTTTTAAGGCAGCTCTGCACTCGAGAATGATTTTGGGAGAGTCAGAACAGAAGCACTGTTTGTAGTGCTGCCCTTACTGTTGGTCAAGATGGTAGCAATGGATCTAGGGATATAATTATGTTTCCTGCCTATACTTACATTGACATGAAATAATAAGACAGCAAGCAGGTGGCTATTAAGCCCTCTTACCCAGTGAAGTATCAGATAAATGAGTGACTGAAAAGTATTTTAGAGGAAAAAAAATTGTTTTCTAAGGAAATCCAGTCTTTCAGGCAACAAAATAATTCCTCTTCAAGCCTGGGCTCTACCTAAAACCAGTTCTCCCCTCCAGGAGCAGCAGTCATAGAGGTCCTTGTTAGAAAGTCGATCACAGGAAATGTTCTGAAAGAGGGGATGACATGCTGTGTTCTAACACTAGAAGAAAAAAACTGGAAAACAGGGACTTTGCCCTAAACGAATGCAGCAAAGGCAAAATAGAACACTGCTTCTGCTTTTCATTGAAATGAAAAACATTTGATGGAACTAATGAACTAGCGCTAATGACATTTTGAAATCCCACTTGTTAAAGTTTATTGTGTTTTGGCTTTAATATATAAGTCAGAAAAAAATGCTAGTCAATACACAAGCAAACAGGATCATAGATCAAGTTTTACAAGTGAGATCTTGAGTCACAGAATCACAACAGATCCATGCCTTAAAACTATTGACTCTTCAGTCCTATTCTGTTCCCCAGGAGGATCCAGTGTAATTTTTTTTCATTTCAGTTTTACCCCAACTGTAAAACTTATATTGAGAATTAAGGAGGAAAAACAATGCATTAAACATGATATTGGGGATTGTTTATTTCCTTAGCATTATCTCTTTCCAAACTTCTTGGCTCCAGAGCAGACACCCAGTGTACTTGACTTTTCCCTTGTAGTGCGCCTCACCCTCTTTATTTTTATTCCCAGAGTAGCTGCTCGAGCCTAGACCCATATTATCAACCTCATGACCAATTTACTGCAAATGCTCTCATTTTTTCCTGTTTCAACCTATATAGTACATTGCTTATAGACTATCCTTTATAAGACACATCTCTACTAAAATGCTTCAGTAATTTTCTATAGGGTTAGATCTAGTTCCTCAAATGATTGGATCTCATCTCAATATCTCATTTCACGCTCAACATCTTATATCAATCTGCCCTTCCACTATATAATTTCTTACGGTCCTCAAATTATGGCCTCCATCCAATCAAGTGGGTTTTCTTCCAGCCCTCTGCACACACACCATGGAAGCCCGATCTCTGTGCCTCTGCTTGAGGGGTCCCTCTTGCCTAGAACCACCACCTTATCAAACTCACCACCTTACCAAACACATTTCTTTATGTCTCACCAGCATCCTAACTGTTGTATGAAAAGTACTTGGAAAATTCTAACTCATACCAATGTCTTCTTTTTCTGAAAGAAACCTGCTAATATTAAATAATTCTTTACATTGGTTACCAGTTGTTTCATTAAAATAAAATATTCCGTATATTGTGAAATATGAGTAATTCCTCCCAGGATGTATCTATACAGTGATGATTAGTTCAAATACCCAATGAACTGTAACATGGCCCCACAGCCAGTCCAGACCTTTCAGAACAAATCCTCCAAATAGATCAGAGGAGAGTCCGGAGAGTAAGGAAGAAGCAAACTGAGAAGTACATCCTTGTGTCTCCCTACCTGTACTTAACTGAATCCTTGCAGGCAGCGCCTTGTGTGTGCAGCTTTGGTGGACTTCTGTCTCTCAGAGGTCTTCTGCTGCTGCTCCCCTCTTTTTTTTCTCCATTTTCAACAATCACGAATGTTCATCAAAAGTACGTTTACCCTGATAATAGCCAAAATAGGTCAGTTATAAAAATCAAGCTTTATGATGGTTATGGTCTAAGGTCTTAAACTTGGGAATACCTGAACAGTTTTTCATTATGGGACATTGTCTGTTTGTCTCAGAATGACATGGCATGCTTTTTACTCTGAGATTGACTGAGAGAATCAGAAGCACATGCACTCTCTCGGGGTTGCCGGCGTAACAGGAGAGGGAGGTGGACCTCCAGATGACAAGGAAGAACACAGGTATTTTCGATATGACTTACCTTCTAGCTGTTGCTTCAATGTTAATTAAGGAAGGGAATTCTGAAATAGTTATGTAATAGGAAGAACTGTAGAATTACAAACAATTAGAATTACAATAATGGTGAAAACTGAAGGATGTGATTTCCCTACCAGATGCAGATGTGTCAGACGACAACGGCGGTGACACAGGGAACAGGGGCCATTTGACCAAAGGATTTTGGTGGCCCAGAGAAGGTACCGTGCCACTGGAGAGGCTGATGGCCAATTCTGGTTAACAGACTGAAGAACTAAACCCAAGACTTCTGAATGCTGTTTCTTAAGACACCACTTAATAAACGCAATCCAAAATAAATGCAACCCAAAGTTTTACTGCATATATCTTCAGGGAATCTATGTGCTCACTATACTAATTAAAGAAAGGTGAACTTCATCTGAAACAAGATTCAATTTAGCTTCTGATAAAATCAATTAAATATAGGGAAATGATTCTTGAATTAAAAATTCTGGGAATCCTCAACTTTTAAAAAAAATTTAATATTTTAAGATTCCAAGGCTCAGTTACAAATAATGAGGACATTTTGTAGCGTATTTAAGGAAAACAGGAAGGATGAAATTGCTTATTATATTGGTCCATTGAACTGTGGGAGGAAACAGAAAAGCCAAGTCAGGCAGCATCAATTCCTCAAAACACGTGTTAAAAGCCCTAATGAAAGCACACTGAAGGATGTTTCACGAGCAAGGGAAAGCCTAGATGTAATTTGAATGTCAGATGCTTGGAAGATAAAAAGGATGCAGAGCATTGCAGGTTACAAAATCTATAGGAAGAACACAGAGAGACGGAGAGGAACAGCATCATACAGGGAAAAGCAGAAAGCATCTGGTGTTGAAATCTTACTGTGGAAAGTATGTACTTGGTGTTAGTCTATCTAACATATATATTTTTAAATGGCAATGAAATATATTACAGAAATTCAACAAGGATAGATTATTCTAAGCTAGACATATGAGTAGTGATAGGGAGAAATGGAAATTTTAAAACACAGCGATTGTTTATAATGTAGACTTTACCCTGCTGCTCTATTGGTAAAATCTCTCCTTTGGGCAAGAATAATTTAGGGAAGGATAAAGAGTGAGAGCCTTGAACCTGAGACGTGAACAGAAATCCTCGCTGGAAGCACCTGTGAATTAAGCCATAATATACTAGCAATCAATGAATTCTTGGACAGCGAACACTTTTTAAAAAAAGATCTATCACTTGATTTCTCAACTTTAGGAAACAAACTAGGATAAAATGCAGGTATTGTAAAGCAGAATCAATAATCAGCAGGAAATCTGTACACTAGTTGAAAACCCCATGGAGTAAACCGAAGAAAAGGGTAAGCTATGAATAAAAAAACCATCTTCCACCTTCCACCCCCATCTCTCCTCCTCCTACCTCTGCCCAGCTTGGAACTTTTTGTTTTTGTTTTTTTTTCTCTGCCAGTCACTGTCCCTCTTCCCCAGCTTCTTACACAGAGAAGCTCACAGCACAAGTTATCTGACAAATAATACTCCAGTATTATCAAAACTCTGTCTTTTCAAAGATGGTTAATTTTTCCAAATGAGAATCCAAGTCCCGTACAGTGTGGCAGGTTAGGGACAAACTAGAAACCTAGAAGTCCTGAAATCATTCATGGTGTGTTAATAACGACCCCAGTCTCTCCGGCTAAACATCTCGTTCTTTTTCATTCTCGTCTGCTTCATTCCCTGTATCTCCCTTTTTAACCAAACTGCCCAAATCTAGATTGTCATAATGACAACTTTTAAAGTACTTCCTATAAATCTAAATGAATATATTTCCTCTAACGCTCAAAACAACAGGTTAGGCAGATATGATAGCTCTCCTCCCTCAAGTAAAAGGATTAAGCCCCAAGACCTTCAGTGATTAGCTCAAGGCCATATAGGGGGCAAATGCTAAGAGTTGTGTCTTAACTTAAGTTCCTTTCATTAACTTACATTCCTCGCATAACAGCCAGTTTTCTCCCCCAGCACGACCTCATCACCTCTTAGGTATTAGCAGAGCTTTGAGACTTTCGGATTCGTGTCCTTTCTTCAATCCATCCTTCACAGTAGTTCCCAAACAAAGCTTTCAGATCAGAAATAATTTGTGAAATCCATTTGATCTCTTCTTTCAGAAGAACACAGTCGATGGGAAAAGGATCCAAAGGAGGGCAATTAAAGATATCAAGGAGGAGGGTCAGCAGTGCAGTAACAGACTAACAATTACAACCCTGAGAATTCAAGGCTGAGACGAGAGATGACGAAGGCCGGTGCTGTAAGAGGAGGAGAGGGAGTGAACCCAGATGCAGGCAGCAAGTCCGTGGAATGCCAGAGAAGAGGGATGAGTGGAGAACCCCTGAAGGTCTAAAAGGAGGAGCAGTCTAACAGGATGAATGATAAACGTCTGAAAATTCTACTCTGTGAAATGCTGAGTATAAAAAACATAAATGACTTCAAGATGGCTTTGGATAAAAATATAGATAATAGCCCTGGAAGGGGCCATTAAGGGAAGCTTGTGCTATTTGGAATACAGTTCAATTCTTTTGAGGTTAATATCATTTATATGAGTTAAAAAAAAAACCTAATATTAACTTCCTTTTTAAAGGAAGGACACTCTGGGGCTCTGGTTAGAGGCAGGCTCACAGACAGAGGGTTGGGAATCTCATTTCACAGGGAGAGAGGCACTGCAGGTTGGTTCCATCTACAACTCTGCCACCTACTAACCTGGTCAATTCACGTGTTCTTTCTAAGCTTGAGGTACCACACCTGCAAACTGGGGGAAATGATAATCTACTTCAGGGTATGATTGTGAAAATGAAGAAGAAATGTATGTACATCCAAGCCTGGGACACGGTAAGCACGGAAGGAAGGTCAGAAATCTACAACCCTTCCCTGTGATTCTGAAATAAGGATGAGAACTAGCGAGCAGGGGTGGGGTGGGGGGGGCGGGGAAGGGAGGAAGGGGCCAGGAGGGGAAAAAGGGCTTGTAAAAATGGAAATAAGCCAGGATGCTTCGAATAAGAAATCTGTAGAGTAATGTCACACTTGCTCAGTTAACACGAAGAATGGAGGTGAAAAATTAAATAGAAATGACTGAAACAGATAGTAACCAAATAATCTGACAGGTTAATGAATCGTAAGGTAACCCTCTGCAAGGAAGAAAAGGCAACAAAATACAAACTTATATGCAGATGTAACTTTTTCCCCCAAGATATTCCCAAAGTGGCACGAGGCCCTGTCACAGATAAAAGTGTCCTGAGCTCAAATTCACTCTGCTGAGAAGCTGCATGTCGGTGGCCCAGTAGGAACACAATCAGGACTGCAGTTCCAGATAAGCCTGGTCTCTGAAGGGAGCACTGCGACTGGACTTGTTTACCAGTAGTTCCCTGTTTCATAGAAGTTTGATGTACTGATAATTTAAGTAAATACTTTATTTGAAACAATGATCATTTAAAAGAGAAGAGAGTGAAAAGAATAACTATCGTTAAGCCAGTGAGACCTCAAGGCCTGACCTTGTGCTATTTGTCCAAAAGCATCCAGAGAGTCAATTTAGCAAATTTTCATGGAGATTGTAACTGCTTCACGGGCAATAAGGCTGCGAAGCTGTTCCCTGTGGCGGCTCTGAAGGACAAGGGCAGAAGACCAGCAAAGCCTGAGACGGTTATTTCCAGCCGTTTCTTTTGCTTGCCTGAACTTTCTCTTCATGTCATCAGTCTCTTGATAGATTCTTAAAAAATCATTATCCTCTTCTTCTGACCTGCAGGAATTCTCTCCTTCTCTTTCAGACTCTGAGCATCACTCGGTCTTTGGTGTTATGTCAGACAGCTTGATAACAGTTCAGAACGACAGTCCACGTAAAGGAAGAGAAATACTTTTTTCCCTCCAATTCCCATCTTAAGTTCCATCTAGTAAAGTGTTCAAACGATATTCTGGAAGGAGTTTTATCAACCACGCTAGAGGGCTAGTGCCCCGTGGCCCACAAGCTGGATTCATGGATTTTTGCCCTTAGCTTCTTGGTGCCATTGGTTATCTGAAACTCTCAACCTCGTTTATTGTTTTAAGGAAAGGAAAAAAGAGTGTGGTCCAAGGTGGAAGGGTTAGCATAAAAAACAATAGGTTATCTTAAAAGTTTTACATTTTTCATTAAGAAAACATGTCACAAGCAGAAAACTTATTTTTATAACACTGTTAACTTTTGCTTTATGGCCTAATATTTATTAGGAAATTCTGTCACTAGAGAGACCTGTCGTGTAATTTCTGCCAGCAAGCTTAACTCTGTCCACTGATGCCAGAGTAGTCTGTCCAGAGAAATTCAAAATCAGGCTAAGTACTATAAGTGCATAAGATGGAAGTTAATAAATTGCAATATGATTTTCTTTGTTGCTTATTAGCAAATACAAAAAAAAAAAAAAATGGTGGATTCTTTCCCAAGAAAAAGTTCACGGAGTGATCAATAATCATTTTAAAACCCAAAGGAAAGAGTAGAATAAATCTCCAATAAACCAAATGGCTTCAATATAAAGTATTATAGTGATCTAAGAAGAAAACATTTAAAAATTTAACCACTGTTAGATATATTTTAAAATTGTGCTAGTACTTCTCTGGGTACAGCACAGAGGGCAATGTGTTATCTTCTGTGTGATTCAGATACTCTTCCTCTGAGAGAATAGTTTTTTGAACATCATTCCCATTATGTAAGTAACTACAAGAGAATGAGTTAAATCTATACTTTGACTCCAACCTAGTCCCCTGATTTTTTTTAAGAAAAAAAAATGGAGGAGAGCTTTTTATTTTGATGTTTTTTAATAAAAAAATTTAACAAAATGAGTACAGTAAAAAACAATCATCAATTAATTGCACAAGTCAGGTGATAGTTCCTGAATGCTTTATGTAAAAATTTTTTTGGGGGGGGTAAGGTATTTAATTTTAGAGGAAGTACTGGGGGTTGAACCCAGGACCCCCTGCATGCTGAGCACGCACTCTACCATTTGAGCTATACCCTCTCCCTGAATGCTTTATCTTGATCACCGTTTTAATTTAAAGTTTGAAAAGCTTTCTTCCAGAATATAAGATTTGAATGATCGAGAAGAGTGATAGGTAAGTATCGTAGCACATCAAATAACTTGGGCAAAGTCAGAATCATAAAACAAAAAAGAAGGAACACAGATTTGAAAACAAGTTCAAATACCATTGAGACCAGATTCAATTTTCTCAGTGTGGCTGATAGTAGACACGCCGAGGAAGCTTTTAAAAAACACTGATGCCTGCTCCCGCGCTCCCTGGTTCTGATTGCGCTGGTCTGGCTTGGGATCTGAGCATAGGTATTTTTCAAAAGCTCTCCACATTCTTTGAGTATGCAACCAGCACCAGGCAGCCCTTGCATTAGGCCAGCGCTTCAGGTGTGGTGCCTGGGTCCTGAGGGTTCCTGAGACGTTTCCACCTGTCACAGTAACGCTGAGGCATCACTCGCCGTTTTCACTGCGTCGACACTGGCAATGATGGTGTAAAAGCAATGACAGGTAGATGGCTAGCATGTTAGCATGAATCGAGGCAGCGGCATCAGCCTGTGCCAGTTGTCCTCCTGTTTTTCACCATCACACACTTGCAGTGAAAAGAAAATGCCGGTTTCTTTTAAGAATGTCCTTGACGAGGCAGAAAATTGATTGTATTGTCAGCTCATGAATATAGGCCTTTTTAATAGTCTGTGTGACAAAACGGGAATTACACATAACGTGTGCCAGCTCCATCCTGAAGTATGATGTGGTCTTGAGGAACACACGTGTGATGGGTTGAGCTGTGAGCTAAAATTAGCCAGTGTTCGTGGAGAACACCAGTTTTATCTGAAAGAATGACAAACAGGCAAACTACGATTACGCAGACTTGGGTATTTGGAGGACAATGTACTGAAAATAAAGCGTGATGAGTCAGCGGAAAACAACTGTCAGTAAGTATTACCAGTGACACAACTTGAGTTTCTACGTGAAAATTAAATTTTGGCATACTAACACGCACAACTGTGAGAGGTAACAGCTTCTCGCTGCTCAAAGACTTTTCTTTTGAGATCAATAGTTACAATAATAAGTATATTTAATACTGTGTAATGAAATGGTCAATATTTGTAAGAGCTGCATAAATCAGTCACTCAATATTTTCCAAATGACCAGTGCGTGTTACGATGTCATCATGGGTCAAAGATTCATTCAAGTACAAAGCAGGTGCGTGGATTCCAGTGTAACAGAGTACAAGCAGCTCACTGATATGGTTTCAGTTTCTATGTTGCACAGCACTGAAGAAATTACTTTTTGTCAAGATTTAGCATTGTGTCAAGGAAGAAAATCCAAAATTAGCTAAAAAGGCAGTTAAAATCCTCTTCCCTTTTCCAAGGCCACAGCTACGTGAGGCCGCAGTCTCTTTTGGAACTTCAAGTAAAAGACCACATTGCAACGCTGAATTCAGAGGCAGAAACGAAAATCTAGCGTGCTCTCCCTAAGCCAGCCAGTGCAAAAATGTAATGTGATAGATCACTCTTCTCACTAAGTGTGTCTTTGAGAAATATAGCTAATTTTCACCAAAATTTTTTATGTTGACATGTAATCAGTTTATTATTTTTAAAGGTTTTAAATATTTTGTAGATTTTCATAATGTCTCCATTTTGGGTTTTAGTATGGTAATACTGATCCTTGTCACGCACATCAACACTGAGGTTCTCGGAAATTTTTAAGAGTGTAGAAGGGGTCCTGAGGACACAATATTTGAGAACTGCTGCCCTAACCAAAGATGCAGGAACAAAACCTGGTTAGATGACTGCTCTAATGCAGCTGTGACTGAACGGGGAAAACTGAGGGAGGGAGACCTCAATGACTTACGGGGAGAAACTAGATGACATCTACACAGGAGACGCCATACGATAATAATGAGGCAAGACAGGGACAAGCTGTCGTAAAGGAGCTGGAAGTATTCAAAGAAGATAGAGGAGAAATACTTCAGATGTGGCAACAGAGAGCAAGGAAGTCGAATCCTTTATCTTGAGCTAATTGGGATGTGAAAGAGAAAGGTTTTCATTTGAAATGGCTGCCAGAAAGCAGTTTCAAGTTTCCTCAAAGTTCCAGCTAAGACCAAAGAAGGTAAATGAGATGTTTAGAGGGGAAGTGGGCGATGAAGCAGGCTTTGCTGATTACAGCTGGGCGATTCCATGTGTTTTAAAGAGGGAGGGGAAGAGGGGAAGAGAGAGGGGAAGGGAGGGTGTCTGGTTAGAAAGTGAGAGAGGTATGAGAAAATTTCCAGGTAAGAAGCTCTGTTACCTTCTCTTAGAGACAAGCCCTCGACTTCAGGCTCACAGCAATGACACATTTTAGAAAAGAAAAAAAAAAAATAAGGTCTCACTGAGCTCAACACAAAACCATCATTTTATGGATCAGATATGAAACAAAAAGACAAATGGGAGTTGGAGCTGAACCCAGTGGCAGTGGTAGGCAAGTACTCCTGAGATCTTTATCTCCCTCTTCAGGGGATCATACAATGAAAGATGCCCCTTCCCATCAAAGCAGGAACCAAACCCAGTGCACTGCTTGAAATTAGGCGCTTATGTCAGATAGCCCTGCCTGTAAGAGGAATGTTAGAAAAAACTACCATTGACTGTTGCTTCTAAGGAAGGTCAGAGAAACAAACAGCCTTGCAGCCAGAGTGTAGGCTCTTTGTGTCAATGACCAGAGCTGAGATAATCCCAATGACATTTGAACAGGAGCCCTAAACTATTATAACGAGAATTCATTTCAGATCTGTGAGTCAGTGTGGGGAGAGAACTAAGTGAAAGCACTCGGAAACTGTTAACTGGAGAAGGAGTAAATGTTGTGAACGGGAGGAGGGGATGGGGGTGGAGGGAGGAGGAGGGGGGAGGGAGACAGCAAGAAAACAAGAGAACACACTAACAGGCAGGAACAACACGCAAATCGAAGTTCCAAACATATGAGGAAAAGAATAAGCTAGGAAAGACAACCAAGAAGAGAAAACAAAACCATCAGGAGATGAATTCATTCCAGAAAAAATGAAAAACAACAGAACACTGTGAAAATTACATTAAAATAAATATGTTTAGGACCCTCCATGAGGGATTAAAACGAGCAAGAAATCATGATACAGAGCACACAGACGTTACATAGCAAATAGTTAGGGAAAAGAAACACTTGAAAATGTTGAAAAGAAAAATACAGACTTTGAAATAAAATCTAAACATATGTGATAACCTCCAGACTAAGAAAATTCAAGAGAGAATGAATGCATTAAAATGTGAATCTAGCGGGGAGGGTATAGCTCAGTGGTAGAATGCATAGTTAGCATGCGTGAGGTCCTGGGTTCAATCCCCAGTATCTCCATTAAAAATTAAATTAATTAAATAACTTAAATAAATAAATTAAAATAAACCTAATTGCATCCCTCCTTCCCCCAAAACATAAATCTAAAAGGAATCTAGTCTAGTGCAGAACATAAAGATATTAAACACGTGAAACCACACGCTAACTGAAAGGCTGCTGAAAGAAAGTAAATCCAGCTTAGATACATCCCAGCGGACATCCATAGTGGAAAAACAGAGAGAAGGTCTCTGCCGTTACCCCAAGCACTAAGGGATGACTTTTTGGCTGGGACTTCAGGACTTGACTGAGGGACCAGAAATATGGCGGCACAGGCTTGGTCCTCTAGGACCTGAGAGTGAGCTTCAGACACTGATGTGTCGTCAGGCAGGTGACGTAAATGGGTGTAGGCCGGTGCGATGTTTCAGAACAACTGGCACTCTCTCCGTGTTGGAGAGACAGTAAGAATTTGAGCTGAGACGATGTGAGGAAGTACCCTATGCAAAGAGGCAGGGAATGCGGATCCCTAGTTACAAGGTCTGGTTTTAAAGAGAATCTACGAATCTGGACTTGCAGGTGACATCTTCCACTTTTAAATGCTGGAAAATGCAGAGCAGAACCAAACTGGGCAGGTCAAGGAGCGCTGGCCTGCAGGCTGACTCTTTGCAGTGTTCACTTCAGAGAAACGTGCACAGTGAATTGAAACTTCACAGTCCCGAGCAGGCTTGACTTCATCCATTCCTTTGACCTATCTGTTCTGTGGTCAGTTCCACGCTATTTAAATCACACCATATGGAAAATGCACCTCACACTGTGACTCTCCCAAGACTTTCTTTCTATGTATAGAGGTGGGGTGGTTACCTTTCCCTCTGTAGTCAAGAAATGTGCTGGGTAAAATTAAGTCGTTAAATTCCAGTGCACTTTGATTATAACCTCCCGCAAAATTATGCCTGGCTACGTTATTTTCTTTTAACTAGAGAAGAATGACCAGATCAGCTATATCTCCTTTCAAAAACGAAGACAAAATATATATGAATTTTGAAATAGTCTATGCTTTCTTGTGTTATCATCCTTTTCCATTCGAGACAGTTAATTGAACACCACAAAGTTCTGAATGTCTTGCAAGTTACATGTAATTGAATAGCATCTTTTTGGAGGAAAAAGTCATATTTTAAAATGTTCATCTTACTACTCAATTGCTCATTTTTGTTTCTTAGGACAATATTCTACACACAGGCATCATTTAATAACATACTTAGGCATCATAAAAGGACAGAGTTATGGTGAAAAAATGTACCAAGTCTGTTTCTTATAAGGGCTGTAAGTAATCCAGTGAGCAACCAGTTTTTGTTTTCTCCTGGTCTTATTAAATCCATAGCATTATACAAAGTTGTGCTACTTACATAATGGAATATGGTAAAGGGTTAATTTGATGATACTTGTGTGAGGAAGTGAAGAAGAATCTACCCTCCTCAACTTGGTTTTCTTTAGTTTAAAGACATCTTCATTTCTTTAAATATTTCACTTGAAATATTTCAGGTTTTCAGTTACTAGGAATGTCTCAAGCATTATGCTGTGGTAATAAATCACTTGAATTACCAGATTATATTTTACAGCTTTGGTTGCTTGAATATTTATCGTAAAGCACCAGGTACAATGATTTCCGTGTTTATAATTAATGAGAAGATCTGGAAAAATAATTCTTATCAGTAAAGCAAGAGTGATTGCAATGTATTCTCCAAATTTTGTCAGAGTTCTTAAGTATCCTTCCCTTTTGTGAACACATTTTAATTAGAAGAGCAAAGAGAGGGAACTTACCAGAAGCTGAGTCACCAAGAACAAGGTGCTGCTTAGGCCACTTTATGAATGTCCTTCTCTATGCACAGCACCCTTTTTTGGGTGCATTTTTCCATAATTTTCAAAATATTTCTCAGTCTTAACTCATTAAGTACTTCCTTCACTGGCGCAATTAAGCCTGAGCTTGGATTTCCTGGTGTAATTCTGATGACAGTATTTAACAATTCTGCTGGTTTCAAACCTAGACTATCTTCTTCTTCAGTTCTTCAGCTTGAATCTGTTACTCTTTTATGTCAATTCATTCTTCATTCTTTAAAGAATGCAGTCTACTTTCTAGTTATGCTAAACGGCAGTTTGGGTTTGCTCTTTTTCCTCCGAAAGTTCTCATTTTATATGGCTCCCAAGGCCCCCGATAGTTAAGTTCTCCTGGACTTGCACCTACTCTCTCCTCCTCTGCCTTCTCATCTGTCATGCACCCTCGAACACGTCTAATATACGCCCTTACCAGTGTCTTGCCTGCGCTGAGATTCTTATTTATGTCTTAATCATTTTCTATATCAAATACTACCTCTACCTCATTTACAGCCTTCTTAAATCTTTAATCTGTGAGTTTCAGAAGATCCAGGATTTCTGCTGCTACATTATGTTACCTCTGCATTTTTCAAAGCTCTATATTCTCGACCTTTTCCTATAATCTTTAATGGCTTTTTCATCCTTTTTTTTAACTCTCAGTTACCAGCTCACTTGCTTTATTCTTGATGTCTTTTAAACTTTCTTATAGCCTTCTCTTGAAATGGTCCCATAAAAAAAAAAAATCACAATACAATGTACTTAATTTCCGTTGTCTTTCTGCGAAGTTTATTTTCACAGTATTATTCAACATATAAGAGTTGAAATCCTATAGTCTGTGCCCGAAAATGTGCTGGGCTGAATATAAACTGTGATGCTGAATACAGGGCATCTATCAGTGTATGTTCACTGCACTGATTACTCAGTGTTATCATTAGGAACCTGGATTACTATTCCACGCTATAGTACAGGGAAGACTTTAAAACAGAATGATAAAAAAACAAACAAAAACAAACAAGTAACAAAACGGAATGAGGTAGGAAGGCCCCTTCCATTTAAAATTCTTGATCTCTGCTCTTTGCAGTTTCCTGCACTTCTCTGTGCTGTCTTGCCTCTTATCAGTGTGGACACCAAAAAGCAACCTCTCCCCCTACCTCCTGTTTCTGCTTTTGTCTCCTGAAGTCTGGAATCACAGACAATTATTAAGAAAATAATGCTCAAAGAAGTAAATAGGCTCAGAATATGATCCTTATTTTTAAGGTGGTAGGAGTTTACCCCAAAAATAAGTTTTGGAAGTTTAGTGCCTGTACTTGGGGAGCTGTATTTTCCCTCCTGAAAAGAATGTTTTGCTTGCCCCATGGTGTTCTAATTCCATGGGATTGTTGGATCCATGGGTTAGGTGGGTAGATGAGTGGGGGCACCAGGCAGATGGATGGAGGAGAGGGAGGGTGGTCTGGAAGGTGGCATTGTGCCCGCCTCCAGCGTAAAAGGACTCAACTTCTAAATGACACCAGCAAGGAACCAGTTAGAACCCGACAGCCATGACTGTGTGGCAGCAGAAAGAACTTAACCAGTCCCGACCCAATGCTCAGTGTATTATAATTAACGTTGCAGTTTAGCCCGCCTCCACGGGCTTTTGTGTGTGCGTCATGGGTAAGGACATATGCAAAGGGGCCAAACATGACTAAGCACTTCAGGGACGAGAGCTGTCGATCAGTCAAAAGACCACCTCTAAGTGAGGGCATCAGAGAAAGGGGAGACAGAAACCATCACTCTCCCTCCCTCGGACCAGCCCACCTCCTGTTCTTGGGGGTGTACCTTTCCTGTTTCAAATAAACCTTTTAAAATATTTCATTACACAACACACTGTCTCTGACTGTAAACTTCTCTTTCAGGTATGACGAGATCTGGGTTCTTTACCTTGTGGGGTAACAGGTTCAAAATACAGATGTTGTTAAATCTGTTAGTGAGGGTTCTCAGACTCTGCCAAAAATGGGTTCACCCCTCAGGTGCACATGACGTGGCCACTCATTTAGGTGAAGAGGAGAACGGGAAGTCTTTTGGGAATGACGATGTTACAGATCAAAAAAGTTATTTTTGAATTAAAAAAATGTAGAGTTATTTCCCTTTTCAAGTAAAGTTCTTTAGGTTATGTGCCAAGAGATTATATTTGAATCTCTAAGTTAGTGAAACATGACGAAAAAAAACAAAAATGCATTTTGTACATATTTAACTTTGCAAACTGGCAACTCTCTTTCGTCTTTGGAAGCAATTAGGCGTGGAGACAGAGCATGGAGCTGGACCTGACTGTACAGATGAAGAGATAAAGAAGTGCTGAAAAACAAGGATTCCTGTGCTAGAAGACAACGTACCAGCATGCACGCAAGCCCAACACAACCATCCTTCACAGACTAAAACATTTCTAGTATTTACCAGGAGATCCTTCATACTCCATTGACTCTTTCGGGAAAAAATTTAATTTTTTTTTAGACAACGCCTCACTAGACTATATAAAATTTTTCTGGGGGAGCTACAGTCTCTGACATTTAGTTTCTCTGAATACCAAGAGAAGTCTCTCTAGTGCTCATCCAAAGGACAAGTTTCCATGAAGTCAAATATACGAATGGTTGCAACCTACTCCATCATCTGTTGACCTCCTGAAAGGCCAAGTGTGGTGGGCGAAATGGCCAGCTGGCCTCCAGCTGTCACTTTGCTGAGCCTCCCTGCCTTATTATTTTTAATAAACTCTGCCCTGTCTGCCCTGCTCATCTAATACATGCAAGACACCGACAGCAAGTTAGATCCCAGGCCCGGGATGAAAAATTCACAAAAAGCCCTCAGACACTTTGTTGGGAGTCATATGCGAGCAAGCCTCTGCCACCACTCCTCGGAGACAAGGAACAGACAGTAGGAAAGGAAAAGAAAGAGGAGATACAGTTTATGCCTCGACAAGCAGTCATTTCCCAGATGTGGTTCCTATGGGAGAGGCGGGGAGTCACCAGGGGACTTGGAGATAAAGTTGTCCTCCAAGAATAAAATCAGGAAGATCCAAAATGCAATGGATGAGATTAGTTATCCGTAGAAATGACATACCCTGAGGAATAGCCAAAAAGATTATGTGGAGAAACTGAGAAATACCCTGAGGAATTTGACAAAAGGAAAAAAAAAAACCAAAACAGCAGAAGCTTGACGGTATCCATCTATTTCCTGCAACAATCTAATCAAAGTAAGTGGATGAAGTTGTGCCACAATCAAGCAGTAACTTCATCAGTTGGAGCACACAGATTAAGTGCTCCAATCACAATCAAGTGTCCTGAAGAAAGAATGGATTAAGTGAGGCTGGGGGTGTCTGAGAGGAAGTAGGGGGCCCAGAAAGCCAGGGTTTGTCTGTGACTGCAGCCCCTCCAGCTTGAGAATTGCAGCCTCAGCTGCTTCTGAATCACACTGCACCAGGGGCTGTTTCCATAGTAACTTGTGTTTCAAATGTTTTATTCACGTGTAGATTCGCCTACAAGTAACATGTGCTCTTATCAGCAAAGCAGCAGTCCTTATCAGTTTTGAGGCCAAAGGACTTCATCCTTAGAATTATAATAACAGCCAAAAAGCAGTCAATAAAATTAATAAAGTAATAGGATAATGTTAATTCAACAACCATTTATGGAACGCCTAGTACATTCAAGCTGATGGCGGGACCTGGGGATTCGGTGTTGAATAAGGGAAGACCCTTGCCTACATAGGGTGTTCATTTTAAAAAAAAAGGAGACAAATATTAAACAACTGATTATCCAATTCATTATTTTGTTACAGTCGTGACTATTTCTAGGAAGAAAATACACAGGATTTACTTGAACAGGAAAAAAAAAAAAAGACAGAAACAAAACCGCAGAGGTCCCTGACCAATCTGAGGTCTAGAGACAGCTTTTATGAGACTCCCTTCGGTTGATTTATGCACGTCTTATAAAAGGGAGGGGGATGGAGGAAGACATGAATAAATACAAGATGGAGTAAAATTAGATTAACACCGTGTATAGAACACTGACAGTAAGTAGCTCAAAACTGATCTGTGACAAAACAATTATCCACGTAGACTATTAAGAAAGGCTATTGCTAATATTTCCTTAAGAGTAGCTCCCAGAGAGGTTCACACAGCGATTCACATTCCAGAGATGATGCACTCTTTAGCGATGAACGCCTTCTGAGGTTTTTAGAACAGGTAAGAGCTTTGCAGGTTGCACACCCCTGGAGTTGACCAGGGATCAGAATTTCCTGTGCTCTTCCAGAAACAAAATGAGAGTTCTGCAGACGCGTTAGGGGTGCAGCCCCGCTGTGAAGCACCGGACAATCAGCTACAGCAGACAAGACCAATCTGGGGGTGCAAGACCTTAAGGCGTAAAGGCAGAATGATTGCAAAGCGGTGCTGAGATCGAGCATTCTCCTGCAACTTCCTATCCGAGGCGGAGAAGAGTTACTGAGAAGTGTTAGGTCGACCAAGCACACGCTCTAAGTGGGTCTCGAGTGCACTCAAGCAGAAACTGCGCTACCCAGGAACGTGTTAGGAGCGGAGTGTCAGGACACAGACAGGGAGCGCCGAGACTCTGCACACACCGCGTACGAGAGAAGGGACGTGCCGCCGTATGTGAGCGCCCCAGTCACAGATCATAACAGAAAGGCAGCAGGAGAAGGAGAAGCTGCAAAGAGGGGGCTCGAAAACCTGAACCTCCCTGCAAAAATACAGAGAAAATATTTCAGAGGGATGCTCCCATGACTGCAAAGAAAACCGATTTACTGACTGGGGCTCAGATGATAAGGCATTAAGCATTGATTCTTGAAGTCTGCATTCCTTAAGCTTTTATTGAGAAATTATTTATTTGGGGTGTTATGCTAAATGTTATGGGGGGTTTACCAAATCTTGCCTTTTGGAAGTTTACAGTTTTGAGACAGGAAGGAAAGGGGAAATAACACAGCAATTACCATCAAGGTGGTGGAAAATTCAACTCCCAACGGGCCTTGAGGCCCAAGATGGCGGGAGATTTGACTTCCAGTAGACCTGGAGTTTCATACGCTCATTGTAATATACGAGCATGTTAAATGACACACCCACAAGCACAATGGCAGTTCCGAGGCTGACCACAGAAGAACAAAAAGTGAGTGGTGGCCCAGTTCCTGAGAATCCCAGCCCCTTCCCCCAAAGTAATTGGAATAGTCCTCCCACTTATTAGCATATGAAGCTACTGAGCCCATAAAAGCTAACAACCCCCATATCTCGTGGCTTGCACTCTGTCTATGGAGTATGGATCTCTCTGAATAAATCTACCCTCACTCAACTGTGGCTCACTCTTGAATCCTTTCCTTCGCGAACCCAAGGACCCACACTTGGTGGGGTGCATCCTAGGGACTCAACTGAGACCTGGGACGTGGCCACCTCCTTGCCCCACATTCACTTTCCTGTATCAGTTTTGTACAAGATTTAGTGACAAAGCAGCACAACAGAAAAAAAATCAGTACAAAAGATGGATGGATGGAAGGAAGGATGGGAGGGAGGGAAGAAGGGAGGAAGAAAAGCAGAAAAGAAGGAAGGAAGTTTGGTTCTAATTCTAAAGGGAAGGGTTAAATTCTTTCCCTGAAATCTTTTTTTTTTTAACATTTTTTATTGATTTATAATCATTTTACAATGTTGTGTCAAATTCCAGTGTTCAGCACAATTTTTCAGTCATTCATCGACATATACACACCCATTGGCACATTTTTTCTCTGTGAGTTATCATAACATTTTGTGTATATTTCCCTGTGCTATACAGTGTAATCTTGTTTATCTGTTCTACAATTTTGAAATCCCAGTCTATCCCTTCCCACCCTGAAATCTCAACTTCAGTGAAACATTGCTTTCCACTTAGTTCTCATCCCCTGTGAACTGTTCTATTGACATTCAAGACAGAATGTTTCACACTTCGAGATGAGCACTATTTTTTTTTCCATCTAAAAGTCTACTAGGGAATTTTCATCAAGGAGTCTTTGTGGGAGTTTTAATACGTATAAAAGCAAGAGGATCTTATATTAAATAATTGTGTAATGAACCAACCACTGACCCAAAAGCAGAAAGGCAGAAAGAAGAGAAGGTTTAAAAATGATGGACAGGAAAGAGCAGAGAACAAGGGTGGGAGAGCTTTCAAAAGACACAAGAGGTGAAAACCGTCGGAGTGATCTGCAAAGAGACTGGCATGATTAAATTATTTATTTATGCATATAATTAATGCTAAAACCCTTTCAGAACCACAATATTTTATACTTGGAAAGGGGTTTTAGAAATATTTCAATGCAACCTCCTTGTTTTATGGCTGAGGACTCTGAGGTCTGAGAGGAGCTTAGTCTCCTGGCGGAATTAGTTATCATTCAGTGGTAATTACGATCAGATCACTTTGTGGCAGGGCTGGACTTAGAAGCCAGGTGGCCTGACTTCCAGGCCATTCACTGTTTTTTTTCTCAACCTCACATTTCCAGTCCACTTCAAATTAATTTACCTAATTATCACAACACACTTTGTTTCATGTTTATTCTAATACAGTAAATTAAGTGTTTTCTAAACCATACTCAAGACTCTGCTCCAGAGCAGAGGTTCACAAGCTTGAGCTTGTAGAAAGGTTACCTGGAGAGCTCGTCACAGCAAACCAGCCTGCGCCTCCATCCGGGAGGGTTCACCAGGCCCCAGGGTGAGACTGACATTGCTGGTCCTCATTTTTCTTAGCACTTTTCCTAGCACTGGCCCTAGGGGACAGAAAGCAGTTACAGTGAGCCGTTCTTGGGTATTTGGGTGACAGCAATGAACAGTTCACGATGAGAGACCCACACAGGAATAATTACCACCAGCAGCACTGGTTGATTTTAGCTCGAGTTGTCTTTCAGAGGTATAATCTGCAGCCTCCATCCACGCCAAACAGCCTCTTACAAACTCTTCTCTCTGCCTCCTAAACTCCCCCTGGCACAGTTGTTCCCAGCCTTACCTCCTGGTGTCTTTCAGGCTGTCAGGGGAGTTCCTTCCCCCGCTTTCTCTTTGCACCCTGTATCACCAAACTGGGTCTGTGATGGTTGCTTTAAATGCTTCCTCCTCCCTCCCAAAGACGTCAAACTCCTCGAGGGACTATTCACGATACTTTCAGCCTAGCACAGACAAGGCGCATACATATTTGTTGAACGAATGCTTTTAAAAATGAGGATATCTGGGGGAAGGGTATAGCTCAGTGGTAGAGCACATGGCTTTGAATCCCACTACCTCCACCAAGTAAGTAAGGGAATAAACTCAATGCCCCCCACCCCATAAATAAATAAACAAACAGAAACTGCTTTTTAAAAAAATGAGGATATCTAGAGAGAAAACAAATATAAAATACATATAGAACTAATTCTTTGTGACTGAAATTCACGATTCTTAGTTATGTGTTTATTGTCTTTTATCTATCATCCTCCTAGCCATCATCTACCTGACTATCTATCTATCCATCCATCTATTATCCATCCATTTTATCTTTGGTAGGCTTAAAAATAAAATGAAAACTGTTCTGTCAAAAAACAATAAGCATATATAAATATAATTTCACATGATATAAAATTTTTGATGCAAGTATTCAGAAAATACCACCCAAAAGTTTAGCACCACCAATGATAACATATTCACTAATTGCTGAACCATCTCCCTTAGAGGTTTAGTTCCTAGGATTTTACCACAGAGGGGAAAAAAAAAAAAACCACCTTTGATGGAACCTGAGGTCCTTCTAACCACATCCAGGAAGTCAGTCACTGAATTTTTTTGATGACATTCCTGGCAGGACCTAAGCACTTTGCAGTCTACCCATTTCTATTTTAAGAACTCTAATTTTTGGAATTTTGTCTTTTTATTAAACCTCTGTCTCTTAGTGACGTTTTTCTTCTGGACTTGTACGGAATAAACAGAATTCTTTTTCATATCAGTCCCTCAGATTTTTACAGATGGTTATCATGGTCCATCCAGCACGTTTCCTTCAGTGAAAAAGGGACAGAAAAAAAGGAAAGTGTGGTTCCTGCATTTGTAAAGAAAGAAATACACATCAAGTACATTTATTAATTCAAATGTAACTATATACTCACTGTTTATATCATCATTCAGATATATATCTGAATATAATCTCATTCAGAAGAGATATATGGGATTGCGCAAATCAGATTTGAACCAAAAATAGCAAGTACGAATAATACACTCATTAAAATAATCGAGAAATTGATTTGTGTTATCCTACTTCAATTTCCAATTTTACAAGAGCTTTTTGGTCATTGGTAGTATCCTTGTTTCCATATTTTTCACTTATGGAATTATTTCCAGGTGAACATTTGGAGTATTATCAGAAGAAAACTCAAAGTGGTTATCTGCCATCCAGCATTAGAATCCATCCTCAATTTTGTTTCATGGTGACCCTCCCACCCTGTTCAAGACATAGCTGACAAACCTCCCTTCCACTTGAAGTCTCCATGTCTGATAAAAAGTGGGACACTTGAGTTTATGCAGCTGTTCACGAGCTAATTATGTGCAATCATTTCTGATTACTTAATAGGCCATGGCAGGACGTGTGTTTGCTGCTTTGTGGAGTTTACACATTAGGTTTTAATGTGCTGATATGGTTAATTGTTGTGCTCACTGCCGCCTGCTAATAGACCATTCCTGTAAATGAGACCATATCTCAATGGAATTTGCTTGTTTATTTTAAATAAGTAATAACTACAAACTCAGATCTTAGATCCAGTGTTTACCATTTTAAGAGCACACTTTTTTTTAAATGCTGCATCATTCCTAATGCATTCAAAGTATTCAAGTTTGCAGAAAACGAGTTAATAAACTAATGAGTCCATAACCAATTCAAACACTTAGATTTAACATTTTTCCTACTCTGTTCTGTTTCCTAAATTGTTTTCTGCCATTGATAGCAAAATAAATGCCTTTTAAATAGTGCCAAACAAGCTGAGTGTAATAATATAATGATGAGAGAGATATATGCATATTAAAAGCAGAAGAGTATTTATTAATATGTAAACCAAGATGCCAAGGCTAGAGATTGGCAGTGACACACTCGGAGGGTAGGTGTGGAAGGGTTGTAATGAGTCTGCTAATTTGCTTTGCAGTTTTGCATTTTATGATAGCATTTAGTCCAAAAAGCTAGTGTGTAGTTTAAAAAATTTACAAGGCTGTTCTTCGGTTGACTATCCATGTATTTGTGTTTCTGATTGCTAAAAAAGGATGCACTGCGTCAGTGTAAGTGCTGTAGGGATTTCTCTTTGTCTTTGCCTTTCCGTTCTGTTCAAGATCTATTCTTTCTTTCTAGAATCACTTTTTCATTTCTTTATCTCTTTTAACTTCTTGTTTTTTCCCTCCTTCATGACTCTGTTATTAGAGAAGTCAATAGGAGTCAAGCAATACATAGAAAGTATTTCAACCCCTAAACCCTTGGCTTTTATTCTGCAACTTCCAAAAACAACAGGGTTCATCCACTCTGGCGAGCCTTGCTCTGCCTTGTTGAGCATTGGATTCACCCCTTTAAAAACAGATTTCAATGAGTGAGACCCTGTGTACTGCTTGGGTCCACCACTCTGGGTGTAACTGTGCGATCTGACCACCTGCCTTCCCAGAAACACTGTATATGCAGTGTCTCCATGCACTCACAGCCAGACCTCTTCTACAGAAATAGGGAGAGGATGGGACGTGAGTGACTGGAGTTGTTAATGGTTCAAACTCACCGTTGGGATTTGTGATTTCTGTCTACAATAACGGATGTCTGGGTTACTCTGACTTGTGGGCCTCTCAATTCTTCATGAATGAAGGCTTTTTGCAGTTCTTTCATGTTTTCTGTTTCTAAATTGCTGATGTGTCGCTGGAAACATAAAACCTAACCCAGCCTCTTCTTCCTAATACGTTCTTTTTAAAGTTCCAGCCTGTCTCCCCAAACACAACTGTACTTCCGCACGCTCTGGCGCTCTCCTCGTGCAGTTCCACCCTGTCCCTCAGTCCTTCTCTGCCTGGTGAAGTCCAAGCCCTTCTTTAAGGCTACTGCGATTGCTAGTTCTTCTCTGAAACCTCCCATGATAACAGCTGTGAGGGGAGGAGGCGGAGCAGGAATAACAAAGTTAATAACATGAACCCCATTGTTTTGACGGCTGGGGACACTCACTGCTCAGCCCTTCAGCTAGGTCTCACACTTGACCCTCAAAACAGCGCTGTGAGATGGTACCACTGTGGTCACCATCTAACAGATGTGGTAACTGAGACTTAGCACAGGGGATCCAAAACTTAACAAAATACCGTGTTCAAGGTCACAGGGTCAAGGTCAAGGTAAGGGGTGGGGCAGGTCTTTGAACCAGCAGTCTGACTCCAGAACTCAATTGTTCTCTAGAATCTAAGCAATTAAACACTATACCTACCATCCCCAGCCACACTGCAGAATGGATTCCTTTCTTCATTCGTTCAGAAGACTTGTTGTTGGCGTCACTAATCCAGCACAGGTCCCTGGGGGCACCGGCTTGCTTCTCTGCCCACGGGCTCCCTAAAGGGAGAGAGTGACTTACTCATTTTTATCTCCTCAGAACAAAGAACTGGACCATCTTGGGAATTTCATTTGTAGCCATGAGATGGAATCAATTCTTCCCTTACAGATATCCCCCCCCCACCGCCTCTATTTTCCTCCCTATCCCCTATGATCTAGCCACACAGGACTCTGCCACTCCCCACACACTCCCCGTGCTCTGATTCCTGCGTAGGCCGCACCCACTGCCTGGAACGCCCTTGTCCACCGACGTGAAACTCCAACTGCTGTCTCTCCAGACGCTCCTCCAGCTCCTGAATCGGGGTGAGCCCTCCCTCCGCACTTGGCTTACAGTGGCACCCTGCAGTATCATCTCGACCTCATTTATGCACTGGCGAGCTCTTCTTTAAAAACACCCATCACTCAATCTTTCACATAATACGTGTTCAACAGAGATGAACTGAATTAAAAGCAAAGAAATAATTTAAACCAGTTGATTTGGTTTCCCGTAAAATGAAGAAGAGGTTCAAACTCACGGGCATTGTGAGGCATACTCAAAATTTTTTCATCTCTGTATCTTAAACACAGTGTAGAGCTAAGGTAGCCTTATTTTTATGTCTTCTTTCCTTGTCAGTGAATGCATATCCTTTGATCTGATTAGTTTTGGCCTGTCCATGTGTAAGCAAATTTCTATAAAAAGCCAAAAAAAGACTTTCATTTAATCACTAGGAAGACTTAACAACTTTTAGACACTGGGGAATTTCTTTCTCTTTTATAATACACCAGCGACACTCTTTTCAATGACATTTAAGTACATTCATGTTTGAATAGTGGTAACAAGGTTAAAAATGTTCAGTCGACTGACATGATATTAAACCTTCATCTAGTAAATTCAACAAATGTTTACCAAGTTTCTACTGTGTACAAAGCACAATCCTTGGTAAGATTCTGTGAAGAACAAAGAAGTTACATGCGATCCCTTAAGGAGGCGAACTTTGGGAAATGCAGATAGGATAAATAATATGACACCAGGCAGACACTAGTATAAGCTGCAGAAGAGATATAAAGTGCTGGAAAAATATATAAAGAAAAAGGAGGTTATGCTTTTTGGGAAACTCATTAGAACGTTTGTTTTTTTTTCATTTCACGTGCCAACTTGCCAATAATGGTGGTGTAGAACATGCCACAACAAGTACCTTTAGAAAGTACATGAAAATAACAAAATTTTAATGGAAATTAAATAAAGAAAAGCAATGGAAAGCAATGGAAATTTAAAATAAATTTATAGTAATTTTAACAAATTTTAGAGAAAAAAGTGACCATAATCTTACCATCATCCCACAATTACTTACACTTGTGTACGTTAGGTATTTGTACATGTCAATGACATGCAATTCTGGGTACAGCCACTTTTCTTTAATAAATGGGGAGGAGAGAAGCTTATTTAAAGTGTGGGTCTTAGCGCCATGCAAACCTCACCCAAACTTCAGCCTGTATGACATGGACACATTTTGACCTAAGCTACAGCAAGCCAGCTGTCTTAAACTGGAAAATTAGAAATAACAATAATAAAGTCAAGAGGATTAAACAAAATAATCTATGGAAAACGACAGCAGCCGTCACAAAATAATGGTTCAAAAATAGTGGCTCTTAAAATCATCTTCTTCATTTTTATCTTCTGTCTCATTCTCAGTTTTCCCCCAAACATGAAAAGCCTTTATATTCATATGCTATTAGTTTGAAATATTAAGAAATAGGCAGATAAACTCCAAAGAGATGAATATCAACAGACCACGCGGCATCTTCCCAAGGTTCAGCACAGCCGTGAGCAGATGTAGGCCCTGAAGGCCAGCAGCCTTGTCCTGGTTCTGCTGCTGTGGGAACCAAAGCTGTTGATGGGACAGTGACAACACCCGCTTCCCTCTACCGGGTGGCATAAGGAGACACAGCACAGGGGCTTCTGCCACACCCTCTGCAGAAGATGTCCTAGAAGCACCGGGCAGCCCAGGGATTCACCTTCTGTTCCTGCAGTCAGCACCAGAGGGCCTGATGAGGACCCGCAGGAAGACGAGAATAAAGCAGCCCAGAACTGCATGCAAGGGCTCTGAAAACCATACCGTCCTTGGGAATCAAGCCCATGATGGAAGTCAGAACCTACACACTCAACTAAACAGGATGACTGCATGCTAAAATAGAAGATTTAATAGGATCTACAGTCTCCTAACATAATAACCAAACCACCAGGATACAATAAAAACAATCATCTCTCCTGCCCCAAACTGGAACGACCACAATCTGCAGGAGAAAAGACACTCAACTGATAACAGTACTGAGATAAATCAGATACTAGAATTATTTGGCAAGGATTTTAAAGCAGATACCGTAAGACAACTTCTGGAATCAATTATAAATTACCTTGAAGCCAATGAAAAAAATGGAAACTCTCAATAAAGAAATAGAAGTTATAAAAAAGAACCCAGTGGAAATTATGGGACTGAAAAATGCAATTATTGAAATAAAAAATTGGCTGAATGATCTCAATAGTAGAGTGAAAATGACAGAGAACAGAGTCAGTGAACTTGAAGACAGATTGATAGAATTTACTCAGTTTGAATAAGAAAGAGGCAAAAATAGACTGGGAAAAATAAATAGAGCCCAGGGATCTGTGGTGTAATAACAACCTAAATGATCTTTTGTATCATTGGAACCTCAGAAAGAGACAAGGGAGAGTGTGGGACTAAAAAAGCATTCAAAGAAATAGTAGTTGAAAACTTCTCAAATCTGGTAATAGATGTTACATATAAATACACTCACCTTTTCACAATCGGAGGTAATGCAGAATCACTTCACATAAAATGCAGAAAACGTGTAATCATACAGCTCCTTGACCTCTCCTTATGTTCTAGTTGTCACATTATGTCTACACACATTATAAATCTCACAAGATGTTATAATTTTTTGCCCTTTAAACAGTCCCATATATTATAATGAAACTAAGAGGCAAAAAATAGTATTTTATATTTATTGAGATATTTTCCATTTCAGAGTTTCTGTATCACTTCTTGAATATCTGAATTTCCATTTGGTATCGTCCCTCTTTGGTGTTTACTTCAATGAGCATAGTTATAAAGGCTGCTTTAAGATCCTTGGTTGATAATTCCAACATCTTGGTCACCTTGGCATCAGTCTTGGGTGTTTGTTTTTTTCTCTGAAACTGGATCACATTATTCTGTTCTTCTTACGTTGCATAATTCAGATCGAATCCTGAATATGTGACTATGATGTGGTGGAGACTCTGGATTTGGTATATTCCTCTAAAGAGTGTTGATCCTTTGTCTCAGCAGGTAATTGGTTTGGTTGGATTCAAACTGCAAATTCTCTTGGGTGACTGATTAACTCTTGGTTCAGTTCTTTTCTCTTTAGCTGCTCTGTGCTGTCTGACCCACACATGTGTTCAGGGGTCAGTCAAGGACACGGGCAGTTTAAACACAGAACTTGAGGCTCTCCCTTGCGGAGTCTCTTCTGAGATTTCTCCCTTCAGGTGGCTGTGCTCGCCCAGACTGTCTGCTGGCTCTTTAGGCCAGAAAGACTGGGTTGGAACTGACTTTGTTCTGCCCTCAGGATAAAAATTGTAAAAAAAATGGGAAATAACTTCCAGCTGGTCTCTCCTTCCAAACTTTACCCACCTCCAGAATCTGCCTGCTTTTGTTCACTCTCCAGTATTGTTTTTAATTTTTGCCCAGAATCTAGAGTTGCATTCAGGTGAAGCTTACTCCATAATGGAAGCAGAAACCTCCTTGAGACTTTGACGGGAAATTTTATTAAAACTCCAAATTAATTTTGGAAGAATCGCATTTGTAAAACATCCATGTTTTCCAAACAAGATGCTGTTTCGTCTATCCATCTGGTTCTTTAATGCTTCTCAGTAAAATTTTCTTCACATCAATCCTGCATATTTTGTAGATGTCTCTAAATTTATTATATTGATATCTATTATTTCATTTGCCTATATTTTCTTATAATTCATTTGCTAATTTTTGAAGACTGGAATTTATGGAAGCCTGCTTTGCAATAGGCCTTTTCCCTTGTTGTTGCATAAGTAATACACCTCCTTCCAAATGCACACCCTGTGTACTTCACATCAGGTCACTAAGACCGTGACTGGTCCTGTCTAGTTCTTGGTCTGCTCTGTAGTGTTATTATTACCCTGTTGGGTGAAGATCACTGACCTTAAGTTGGTTTTAATTCTCTCTCTTCAGTGTAGAGTTCAAACACAGATGGCACGATGGAATATTTTCTGCCCTGGTAATTTCACATGCTGTTAACTTCTAGAGCTCTGCACGGGCCCTTTCGTGATGGAAGAGAAAGGGATTTCCGCCATCCTCTACACTGTCCTTTTATTAATAGATTGAACCAGCTCTGAATGGAATTTTCCACAAACATGCAGAAATGCCTTAAGATTACTGTTTCGCTTTTCTTTCAGGAAGTAGTCATACCTGAACTAAATTTAAAAAGAAAAAGGAGAGGAGTTAAGATAAAACTAGAACCATAATAGCACATTAAGCTTTTGCAATAAACTTATTTTAAAAAAATTAACAGATCAGAAAAGTTTAAACCAACTTCTCTTTTAAAGATATATAGCCAACTTCTTCTGTTCTTATATATTACTTTTATATTCTGAATTCCCAGAGCTCTCCATGAAAATGCATTTGAAGTTATACAAGTGTTTGGCATGTCCCTAGCATCTAGAACTTGATGTTTGTTGAACAGAATAAAAAAGAGAAAGCATTAATTTCTATAAAGAAGATCCCATTTCTTACATTTCATTTAAAAAACAAGAAGTTTCTTTAATCATATATTATGAATAGTGGTGATATCTAAGAAATTACTCATTACAGACAGAATACATTATTTTATTGTACTGCATACCTCTCCCCCCACAAAAAGAAATTCACTGCTTCCCTGAAGAAGTTACAAGAGACTAAGAACGTACTAAAAATACTTTATCATAACTAAATGCATTAAATATACATTCTAAATGGATTATATTATATATTTGATAAAAGACATATGGCATTCATTAAAGCAAAAAAAAAAGCCATATAATGGAAAGATAGTACACTTAAATGAACAGTTCTCAAATATTGCAATAACTTTACACTTATACACATTTTGAAGAGATTAAATGCTATATATTCTACACAAGGAGATAATATTAGCATCCCGGAATAATGTTGATTCCTGCCCACTGGAAAAAATTGCACTGTTTTTCCTTCCCAAGAGGGCACAGAAAAAAGTTCCTTCCGTTGTTAGGTCCAATCTTCAGCACTGTTCTCATGATGCAGCGTTTGCCATGGTTGCAGAATGGGAAGGACAGATCTGCCCACTGCGGGGAGAAACAGAGATGGCGAAGTTTAGACAGAGGTTAGAATGGGGCACAGGCTGAGCCTGGACATGTATGACTAGCGCCAGTGTCTTCGCTGATGTTGCTGGTCTTTGACACTGTAAAACACACATCATCATTTGCTGATGCCCTTTAAAAACCTTATATCCTGTTGGAAGCATCTAACAAATCTGCTTGAATCACACAGAAAGTTGTCATAATTCCGAGTTTCTGTCTAAAGGCATATTTACAGAAGTTCCTCCACTTTATTGAAAATAGTTGAAAACTACCAGGATCTTGCTGTAAAGCAAATCAACAGTCTTCCTGCTAGAGGTCTGGTTGAGCTAAAGCTATTAAGTAAGACCAAAGATTTGTTACGATTTTAAAACTAAACTTCCTTAGTCTCCTGGGAAAATAAAGAATCCAAAACAGAATTACCTGGACAGATTCCAGGCAGATTCCATTGTATTATTCTTATCCTTATTAATTTTGGCCTCATGAGAGCTACCAAGAAGGCTGTGATACCATGAATACTGCTAATGTTTTCTCCATGACATCTATACAAGCTTCTGGGGGTGGGGTGCGGGGAATCAGTAAGTTGAGAAGGATGGGGCCCCCTCCTGGGCAGGGGTTAAGCTCTAAAATCATTACCAAACTTTCCCTGGGAAATTCCTCGGGAAGATGCCACACTGAAGACACGTAACTTCTCTCTCAATAAACCCAGCCAGAAAACTTCTGCTCCAGCACTGAAACAAATCAATATTTTCTTTTTCCAATTACACACCAAATGAAGTGGTTGGGAAGATGTGTTATCTTGGAACCTCAGGATCACAGTCAGCAGTGAGAGGCTCACACTGAGGACGCGGTCAGTGAGATCTGACTGAAAGGGCTTCAGACTCCTGTCTCTGGTCACACGTTCATTGCTAGGGACACACGCATAAACTGAAAGGTGTGGAGAACGACCCAGCGCTAAATCGTTACCGTGCATCACTTTTTTAGGTTAAGCTTGCACAGTAGGATTCGCTAAGCTTATTGTAAATCCAAGGCATGTAGGGGATTTTTCCCAGGTACCTCCATCAAATGTATAAACTCAAGGTTCTGATGTAATGCTGAAGTTGGGGAGAGTCAGTCTGGATTATCAGCCACCTGGGTAAGTGGCTCAACACCTCTCTGTCTTTGTAAATCAAGGGGCAACACTTCCATGCTTGTGGTTACACATATGACATACTCGAATAATCAAATAGCTATCATTTGATTTATTTTTCTTTTTGTGATGAAACTCTTTCAAGTTATTCAACATTCAGGGTTTAGACTGCATGTCAATATGGCTTTTAAATTTAAAGGTAAAACCGGAAACAGATGGCTATTCGTTACATTTTAATAACAGAAGTATTCAGGGACACTAGCGTTAAGCTTGGTAAAGGATACACGTACTTCAAAAAATCCACACTGCGCTTCTCTAGGTAGAGGACACGCATAGAAGTGCCTGCCCTTGTTTTCTCCATCCTTCCTCACCACTCGGAGGATGCAGGGGCGGCCGTGCCCACGGCAGCGAGGTTGGCCAGCATTGGATGTACTTGGACCATCTGTCACGTGAACTTGAAGTTCGCTGTAATGACAAGTTACAAGATAACTGCAGCATGGCAGTGCCAAAAGGGGTCATCTCCACCACCTCACCCCACGTGGGAATCCTGCCTGACCAAAGAAAGCAGACCACGAAGTGGACCACGGCCAACTTTACACAATTACACCCACTCCTGCTTCTTTCAAATGCTCGGTTTTCCCAGGTAATTCTAACTCACTCCCAATGCTACCTAGGTACCTAAGTTAAATTTAATCTACATTAGGCAAGGAATTTAAATGCCTCGAGAATAAAAACAGCTGACTGGCACATCCAGTCCGTCCAGTTTTCATTTGTGATATTTAGTTCTTTTCTTACTCAGTAGCCTGACAGTGTGGCCATTTTATTTCCCCTAAAATACTCTCAAGTCCCAGTACCCCTTGACCCCCAAAGTAACTAGAGTCACAATCTTCTCTAATTATTTTCTCATCGGTAGCGAACTCTCATCAATGGCTCTGACAAGGCCAAAAGGATCACTCTTCTCTCCTGACCACCTTAAAGACAACTTTCTACGCTTTTCTTTGATCAAGGCTACTGCAAAAGCTGCAATCATATTTCAGCTGCCTGGCAGGGCAGAAACGTGTATTTTGTCAAGCAAGCGAGGAAGCTTCATCCTCCCCCACCGTGAGGATCACGAGTGTCTGGGGGTTTAGTCCTGCACACTGTGCATGAGGCCCAGAGGCCGGCCTTCCCCTGTAACTGCACATGTGGAGTTTCCTCTTTGAAAAGGAACTTCATGATTATTTTAAATTTGTTTTTATATTTTGCATATTTTCAATGCCTGTATAATAGTTTTTTAAAAAATAAACTAACTGAAGAGGAAAAGAGCTCTTATTAATTACAAGAAGTCCTTCCACTTAAGAGCCCTAGTTTTACACTTTTAACGATAAAAAATTTCTTACTTTCTTTTTTTGGGGTTAATTTCTAAAGAACAAAGTATGATTCTTAAGTGATTTTTAAAAGATACTTGTAAATTCCTTCCTTCCTAAATGACATTCTTCACATACTTGTTTCTATAGTGATGCCTCGGGGCACCCTATCTAATTGAAACGTTCAGAGTGTGAGATCTTTTTTCCCTGGTTTTACTGAGATGTAATTGACATACATGAGCTCTTTCGTGATGAAACTGTTTTACACTCATTTATAAAGCAGAAGCTTAAATATGTTGCTTTAAATGGACCCAAACACCCTGATGTCTGGGGTGGACTCACTCACGCCGAGGACAGTTTCTAAAGCTGTTTGTGCCGCAGGTGTATGTGGATGAAAGCAGCTGGGGGCATTACTGAGGAAATCATTACAATTAAATACTTCTCCAGCAGGTATTCTGTGGGTACCTTTTTCATGGTGGAGGTGGTGGCTTACATTTTAGCATCACGGGGAAGGTGAGGGGCAGCAGATTTCTCTTTTCCATACCCCCTTCATCTCACCAGCACACCCTCCGCCCCCAAAGAGGCAGTATTAAAACTTTAACTTCAAGAGGTCATGAGAACCAAGAGCAGTGCTTAATGGATAATGGGCTCTCAATAAATGCTAATAAACACTGAACATGTTCAATAAACATTGTTCAAATAACACTGAACAAAGGTGAGATAAAATTATCAAGGCGATTACTAAGCACAGGTTTGTCATTTTAAAACGGATATTATTTTTTCACTGATCAATTTATCATGGGTTAACTTATTTTACAGATGGGGTGATTCATTATAATAAAAAAACACTGTCTATAAATTTTTTGGAACTAATCAGTCTCAACGAATGCAGATTTTGTAGTTCAGCAGTTATTTCAAGGATTCCAACAAACAGAGGTTAAATGACTCATCCTGGATGGTCCCAGGTGGTTCTGACATCCTTGGGGACTGAAAACTCCAAAAGGTGACCCAAAAGCATGTATGAGGTGTCAGTGCCTGACTGGTGATTAGAAGGGGAATTTGGCAACCCTGACGGCAGCAGACCCGAGAAAATGTTAGTGATTTTGCTCTTTTCATTTCACTCATCTACATAAGCCTTCACGTCAGCTCAGAAAAACTTCAACCTAAAAACACACGTTGCATTCTTTGAAAAGGTGTCGCTGTGTTTTGCTCTGTATTTACAATAATTGGATCAAAGATTTAGTACTGTGTCTAACAGGCATTCTTAACTGCTTAAAAATGGGTTCGACTATAGAATTTATAATCCAGTAGCTGGGTAAAATTCAAGTATATCTAAAGACCAATCTGAAAATACGCCTCATCAGCATGGCACGTATCATGCAGTGATGAGATCAGTAATTAAGAGAACAAAAGGCAAATTAATTACCATATAATTATTAAAGAAAAAAATGAACTAGCTCTAAATTCTCTGAGTGGACCACCTGCTTTAATCGTATTATGTTGTGAGCTTCTGCGTGGCATCCTGTCCACAAGATGAACGCTGTAGCTGCCAGACAAGGAGAAAAATGAAATAAATGACAGTAATTTGCAATTTATTCCTTGTAAAGTAGCTGGGTGCAGAAGGGCTGCTGGGTGAATGTATTTCATCACTTGACATTTATTCTGCTAGTTGATCTTGATTGATTTTAGAGTCTCAGTCCTGGGGTTCTTATATTCAACACATACACACACGGCAGCGTTCCTAAGTAATGCTGTGTGCTGTGATTAATCATATGACCCTATTACTAATGGCTTATGAAGAAATCATTTAAATTTAAGGTTACGTTAATGTTTTTTTAAATCCCTAATTCATTAGTTAAATTGCCTGAGATTTTCTACAAAGCACTAAGGAAATAAAAATATGCCAAGATACTTCATCGGAGCACAACGAAAGCCACAATATTTTTAACTGATCACATCTGTGTCTTTCCACTTAAGCTACACAACAGAAAAGGCTGTTCAAAAATGATTTTCCTACAGGATGGCCTTCCCACTCAGACACTCTCAACTAGCTCCTTCATGAACTTGCATCATGAGACATTAATTTGGGTTAAAGTGAAAGGCAGTATACTGACCCAGGCAGTTAAAAGTTTACCCCACCCCCCATAGCTTACATTCAGATACCCATCATTTATAAGTATTGTGAACAAAAGTCAAACCAGTTATTATAAATGATTATGAACACATTTTTTTAAAAAATCAATCAAGGATAAATCATTAAGATTAATTAATGGTAAATTTAAATTTCGGATGGGAAACGTGAGATGAAAACATCCACTGACCAAAAACTATCTCCGAACTGTTATGAAATAAGCTTTGAGGATTCTCAGAAGCTGGTCCAGGCATGTACACCAGTGGTCCCTCACCTCGCTGCCCAAAGAAGACTCTTTCCATCAGCAAAGACACAGCTCATCAGAGGCGAAGCCAGAAATCAGAATCCCTAGTGAGATTACTTCAGATCCCACCCCAGTAAGTCTTCCTCTGTGTCCCACCGGCAAGAAAAGACACAGGGGAAGACGACTCCTCAACCTTCCCTTCATTCAGAGATGCTGGATATACAGCGCCTGCTTCCTGAAGGACAAGACAATTGCGGAGTGAAGTCTCTCCCTGGTGGAGGCATGCTGTCAGGTGTGAGAGGACCAAGGGACTGAACAAGGTTGGGGAGAATTACCGACAGAGTTCCAGGAGCTGCTAGTAACCATTAAGGAACAAGGATGACATTGCTTATTACAATGTCTGTATCCCTAGCGACAGTAATTAAGGGTCTTCGCCTGAACGTGTAGCTGGTAATCTCATAAAACATATGTGGTCTGGTAGTATTCAGCAATTGGAATTATAATTTTAAAATTTCAGATCTGAAAGATGTACACATGCTCTTTTCCTTTTTGGTTTGAAACAATGGCCACCATCCCCCTTAGCTGTCTGAAATAGAGCCACTTTCTTTAGCAGAAATGTCACTACAAGGATCTCAGATCCCTTTCTGTAGAACAGAAGACATTTACTAAACTGCTATGAATGACAGTTTCCCTTTCAGAAGAAATATCTTTCATAGAAGAACTAACTTAAAACTGCTAGCAGTGGAGACTGATAACCAGTAAGGTTATGGGGGATTTAATCATTTTTCTTTATACTTTTCAGTATGTTCCCAACATTATGTATTAAGCGTGTATATGGTTACAGTCAGAAAAAACCCCAACTTTTTACAGGTGTAGGAAATTCTTTTTCACTCCCTTTCCTTCTCTAACACTAAAAGCTGGAGGAGGCAAGGGACGCAAATTACTGTAGTAGCCCTTCCGGGTTTGATTTACATTTCCAAAATCAATTCAGCTTCTTTAGCAAGGGATGATTTTTCTGCATTCTTAAAACTTAAATGCAAGTATCTTCCCAAAATCAAGGTTGGAAGCCTCATACCTGATAGAAAACCCAGGGTTGCACCTTTTGTGGTCTGGTGATGAGGACTGGGTTGTTTTCAATTTTTTATTTGCTGGACTAAATAACTGAGACCGAGAGCAGACCGTCGGTGACAGGTTGACTTTGTTAGACAATTGAGTTTTATGGTTCGTTCTCTCCTTGGAGGGGGGCGGTGTGTCACTGAAACAAACGGCAGGAGGAGATTCTGGAAATTCCCCAGCTGGTGTCTGGTTTTGGCTTTCTTCTCTTCCCAAAGCTCTGGACATATTGCTGAAATCAGTCAAGACAAGGGTTGTGGTTCCAAATGCAGTTCTCCTGTTGATCTTCACTTCTGTACTCGGTTTTCCAAAACGATTACAAGGGTATTTGACTAAGTAGTTCAAGGCCGTAGGATTCTCTTCATTCTTGAGTACTGAATCTGGAAAGAGACCAGTAATTCTGCAGTATTTCCTTACACATAATGTATTGACGATTTGAAACATCTTTTCATTTGATTAAAACATTTAGTTCATAGATTACAGTGGCCTAATGTACGGAACTAATAATGCAAAGTAAGCTGGGGCAATTCAGAATTAACCATCTTCTGATTAGGAAATAAAGTATTCTATAAAGTGCAAATTTTCAACAACTTACTGGGACTCAGAGGTGGGTTTAACAAAGATTTGTATTTGCTTTGTATTACGTTCAAGCATTTAAAGATCATTCAGCTGTCAGTTTTGTAATAGGCCAAATATTAAGGCAGTGGTAATTATGAAGTGACACAGATCAGCAGTTAAGAGCCTGTGCCTAGATGATCAGGAATGGTTCTGTGAATGACAAGAACCGATGAAAGGCTTATCAGAAATAAGTAAAGATGAATCACAGAGACTTAACATTTATTACATGTGTTTCAACAAAGCATCCTAGGGTTTTGGAATCTGTACTGTGACTTTCTCTAAATTGCAGCTAATATATATGCCTTTCATACTCAGAGAAAATAACGAGAAAATAATTAAGGAGATGTGTAAAGGCATTTCACAATGTCTAAATAAATGTGGACATCTAAGATTGCAGCTTTCTGAGGGCTCTCTGTTGAATGAGACTGAAGAGGGAGGGACAGAAATAGGAGACACAGTCCCTTCTGCTACCAGCAAAGCTGTACCACGGGTGATGCCCACCCTTCTGGCCCAGAGAACAAAACACAATATGACAGCTCACACAATGCAGGGTCCAGAAGTCAAGGAGGAACTTTCTCCTCTCTAATTGAAGAAAGAAGGAACACTTTGCGAACACAATGGAAGCCACATCAATGAGACGGTTCTTAATCACAGGTTTCCTCTGAGGTTTTGCATTCTCTGAACGCGTGAAATTGTGAGCTATAAAGAGTTATTTTGAAGGATTTCAATGAAATCAGTACAATTGTCTGGGTAAAGATTTTAATAACAAGGGGTAGGAGGGATAAAGAAGAGAAAGAATTCAGCATTTTTCTATTCCACCTGCAGAGATATTCTTACAGAAATCCTCCCTTTCAATTTATGAAACACTTGGACTGAATAACAAACTCAAAAGTTGCTGAAATCTGCATAAAACAAAGCTTTATTGAATAATTCATTAGAAACAGTAGAGAACAGATGTGATCATCTCAGTTTTTTGAGATACAAAGGCACACACTCTTTTAGTACAAGCATGTTTTCCCTCCCTGTTTAAAAAAAAAGTGCTCAACAGAATTATTAGCATGGTTAACATGCAAAGGCTGGCAATTCATTTAAACCTTTCAGAAAGCAAGCATTTCATTTAGGTATGAAATATCAAAACGGAACAAGATAGATACCTGACTATACGATTAACCCTCTTTGAAATGAAAGGAACTCAAAATCAATAGTCTTACCAGCAGGCCTCGAAGCCAGGCAAGCATCACATGCCTCAGAAGACGGCTTATTTATTAGTGTACAGACCTCACATGTCCATTGTTCTTCAGACTTCCGAGCCACACAGTCCATGAGGGGATCCCCCCTGCTAAATGTCCAACTGACTGTAGTGTTTCTAAATGGCAGTGTGCTATAAAAGAATTTTTAAAGGTAATCATTAACACTTTTATTCTTGTCTTGTTCTTATACATTCTGGGTTTATTTTAGAAACAATTTCAGAACCATTAATACCCAAACACTACATGTTTCCTATGGCTTAGAAGTTCTATCTAACTTGGAATAAAATGTTTTCACTCTGCTGATTGCTGTTAAAGACAGAAATAACAAAAGATTTAACTGAGAGTCAAAGAATTGTGGTTTTTTTCTTTTTTAAACCAACTAAAAATATTGGACATAGCTGCTAGGAAACATTTTCTTAACTAATGTTTTCAGTAAGTGGGACTCTTCCCAATCAAATCTAAAATATCTTTATTCAACCAAATTAGGGAGGAAAAAAGTTATACAGAAATTAGAGCACTGAAAGTAAACATGAGGAAAGTTTTACATTGACTTCGTGTGCTTCTAGAATTTCTACACAATACCTACTAGGCACTGTATTAATTAGTTGATCTATAATCTGTAATGATGAAAAAAGATACCTACACTTGTGTTACTTCCCTCCGGATAAAACTGCTTCATGCTGGATGTCTAATTAATAGGTTAGTAAGCAAACCATAAAACGGACCGATTTTTGGCCACAACCATAAATCAGGAGTCTCTACCTGGAATTCTTAATTGGCTCTTTGTTGTTACACGAAATGCCTTTCTAAAGCCCTGATTTGGTCCCGCTCCTCAATACGCGGCTTTGGGTCTGCAGAGCACATCGCGTGGTTAAGCCCCGACGACAGTGTCGTGGGTTCCTTTCATGATTCCAAACACTGACACTGAAGAAAGCTCCTTCGGTAAAGGCTTTTGTATCTTACATTTCAGAACATGAGTTCTTCGACTTTCAAAGGTAGCCTTGTTGTAACATTTTGCTCCTTACATATAATTATACCAGGTTTTAAATTCAGCCTTGTCTGGTAAAATCATCAACAGCGTAAGACACTGTGAAAGTAAGACATCTCATTATGGTTCTTTCATCTTTACTTACCTTGACTTCTAATGCCACTCGTGACTTCTTATTCCCATGGAGCCCCAGACCCCGTGTAGAATTTGTTTACTTGACTTAATCCTTGCCCTCCACTCACTTACTCTGAGAGCCAGCATCATGCATTTATTCATAATTAAGTAAATGCAATTTAAATCACCTTCGGATTTTCAGTGTGCTCCAACCTTCACCACTCTCGTCTTCTATCCTATAAACTTCGTTAACCACAAGGGGATGTTGATTGTTACATACAACAGCTTTGGAAGCATTTTTTTTTTCCCCTACTGCTCCATGTCTTCACCACCTACTAACAAATTCTTTCCAATTTCTTCTTGGATGTGTAGCAGGTGTCTCAAACTTAACAAGTCTTTAGAAGGCAGGATAACAGCATCCTAAAGACAGCAGGTCACAATACCAGGAAACTGTAAATGACACTTTATAAAAAAAGAGGATCTCTGTAGACTGAATTAGGGATCTCGACATGGGGCGATGATTCTGGGTTATCTGGGTGATCTCTTAATCCAAATACAAGTGTGCTTGTAAGAGAGAGGCAGAGGGAGATCTGACACACACAGAAGGTGAGAAAGCAGTGTAACCAGAGGCAGAGACTGGAGTCACGCGGCCACAAATGGAGGACTGGCTCTTTTATATTGTTAATGTTTTGCTCAGCCTTCCCCAAAGGGACCTATGGCCTCTTACCAGGGTAAGTGCACACTGGGGACAAGGAGATCATCAAACCTTTGGGGACTACTGGACACTGGTTATTAACTGACACTAATTCCAGGAGATTCAGTCTCTATCAGTCAGACTTCGGCTTGTGGAGGTCTGGTGATCGGTGGGGGTTTCAGCTCAAGTTCATCTCCCAGTGGGTCCAGTGGGTCCAGTGGGTCCCTGAACCCATTCTGTGGTTACTTCCCCAGCTCTGGAATGCACAGTGGGAATAGATTTACTCAGCCACTGGCTCAGTCACCACGTACAGATTTAATAAGTAGTCGGTTGTTTCCCCAACACGGCATGAATTCTGTAAAGAGAGCTTGCTTACGTTTTATAATATTATTTCTAAATAAAGCAATCAGTTTTGAAGTTGGTTGCATTTTTCCAATTATTGACTAAACTACCCCTCCTGGTAATCACTTTACAAATGAGATTAAAGTGAAAGCCTGGATATTAACCTTAAAGAGATTTTCTACTGAATTTAGGAGAGGTCCATCAATCATCTTCAGCTCATTCTGGTTTTGGGGCGATACCATTTACTATTTCCTTCCAAGGGTTCAAAGACTTGTGAGTGATGTTCTGCTCTGAACAGCCTGATAGTTATTCAGTTATGTTCTCTTATTAATAGCTTTTTATTTAGAGAAGTGGGGCAAACAGTATACTTTAGATTTCTCACCGTATGTCAACGTGTTGAGGATCTTCTTTCTGACAGTGAGGACAGAAATATGTCATTCTGTTATTCTCCCCTAAGCGACACACAGTTATTCTACTGTAGCACTGAGCACAATTAGGACGCTTGTAAACCTTATAGTGTTTGGAGATAGCAGATCCAGCTTTACAGCACTGAAAACAAACAAACAACATTATAATGTTATCTACAAAACACTGTTCACGAGCCAAAGTTATATTCCTGAAAGTCATTTCTGAAAATGATTTGTTAAAAATTTACATATGTTTGTACATATGTTTGCATAATCTTTTCTTTCATCTGAGAAAATGGTATTGACAAGATTTAGCAATATTTGTCAAATAAGATATGGGTGAAATAATTAAGTCATTATTTTATAACTTATTAGTATTCAAAATTGTTCTTTCCATGACTTTACCCTCTTATCTAAATGGGATATAAACGTTCTATAATTTAAAATGTCTTTCATGCTTTTAAGGTTTTTATAATTAGACATAATTATGTGGTTATGAGGAAAAGACTAGATTAGCTTTAAATCTGATTATTTTTAGAACACTGAAGCTGCTCACTTTGTTTCAAGAGCCAAAAAATTTATTCCTAGGGGGAAAACTTAACAAGATTGTCTTCTTTGTTGAACTGAAAAGGGATGGTGTTTAGTTTTTAATCTTTACAGATTCACTGAAAAAGGAAAATTCGAATGCCATTCTAGCAGAGAGCATGCTCCATTCTGGTATAAGTTCTGTTTCAAAAGACATGGATATCCTCTGTCACAGCTCCACTCTGCTCACCTACATGTAAAGCTCCTACAAAGAGAATGTTTGGGATTTATATCAGCAGTGTGAAAATTTAAAAGCCCAGAAATACGGCTCGCCATATATAAGCTGAAAATTACATAAAAAACTGATATTGATTTAAGCAAAGTATTGAAATGGCTAACAACCTGGACAGAAAATGAGCAGCAGTCTGGGAGAACAGGTGCGCACGTGTAACACCGGAACAGCCACAGATACTCAGGGCTGCTATGTAAACCAAGAGGCTCATTAACAGTTTAGGCCAATTAATGAAGAGTCTTACAATGCCAGACTTTCTGACAGTAAAAATAAACATTTTGATAAAGAAAATGGACTGTAAAGAAAAAAAGACATTTATGATACTTGGTTTAAAGATAAACTGTGTCTATTGCACATATATGTATGTATATATGCATATATACAACGTTCAAAATTTACAGTTTAGTAAGGACATATTCTCAAAACAGCCTCTGTTGTAGGTAGAGAAATATTATCATCCCATTTCACAGATGAAGAAACTAAACTTACATTAAGTTACCTAAGTAACATTAACAACAGAGGTGGTACGTGGCAAATTCTGATTGAAGTGAAGTCTATTTACTCCAAATTCATCTATTAAGTCTCTACCTCTAGGCTTCCTGTATTTTACTTCCACATGTCCAAAAATAGAACAAGAGTCTAAGTAACAGTTAATATAGCTGCTCCCCAACTTGATATAGATAATCTAATATAATTATAGTTAGACAAGTTTGGACTGACCTATGACCCCAAATTTCAAGATGTTAATTATGCCCGCGTCACTCTCCCTTCTTGTACCTCTACGCTCTTACCACTAGATGGCTACATACAGCCTTCACATTTTTGGTGCAATCAAAGGGAAATAATTGACATTTCACATAGTTGAAAAAAATTTTTTTTGCTCTTACCCTGTAAAAAAGAATGCTGAAATCACGAATCATTCTCACAAAGTGATGGGTCTGTTCATCTGTTAACTGACAAACCTTAAAATAGAAAAATGACTCAGGATAGTTTCGTAATTTGCTCATTACTGTAGAACATAATACCACAGGCCAGTTCTATCAAGAGAACTGGAACCAGATTTGAAATAGACGCATCTCTTTTAGAACTTGTATAATCTATTTAGTGTCATTAATAGTGTTTTCATTTTTAAGTGATTGTACTACAGACAAAAAATACCATTCTTATTTATAAATTTAAATTCTAAAGTCAAGTATTTATTGGATATCTATTCTGTACCAGACATCTTCAAAGTCCCAGCATTGCCCGTCATTGACCCTGAAAAGTCTTGCTGGATTTTCAGAAAAAGAAAAAAAAAAAAAAGGAAAGGAAAAAGAAGGAAAAAAAACAACAGGAAGGGAGGGAAATAGGCACAAGAGTAGATGGCCAGCAAGGTCACTCTCAAGCTTTAAAAAGACATGAATTTATATACATGCATTAATGCTAAAGTACTTGTGAACACATGGGAGAATTCAGAAACAGACCTTACTGAAGAATTTTGTGACACAGCCTAACACAAATCCCAGGGTTACCCTTGCAGAATCAAGTATCATTTGGCACATGGAGCAATGGTAATTCCAGAAGAAATTCTACCTGATGACATACCTTTATTGTGTGTGTATGAGCACGTATGTGTATCTATATTACAATAAAACAAGTTTATCAGGGACTATAAAATCTAAAACCATCCAGTCGACAAAATCTTTCTAAAAGTATTACATATTTTTTGATTTATTTAAAGCTTAGAACATATATACTTCTTAAACTCATTTATTTCTTACCACTTTTTATATACTATATTCAATCACACCTTGACATACTAAACTGTACTTTTTCAATAATTGTGCATGTGCTTTTAGGGGGCTAATAGCTAAACTTCAAAAATGTCATTAATTTTTAAACCGCCAAGCATCATGGACAATGATCTTTTACTAGATGAACAGCTGGATGGATGTTAAAAAGTAAATTGTCAGTTTATCAAAGATATTAACAATGCTCTGGGTGACAGTACTCTGGGTTTGTTTTTTCAAAAATACTCTCCACAGAAGTCCAGGTGATTTTAAAAAGCTCTAAGCTCATCCTTCTTAAAATTCTGTTTCATTTCCCCCATATTACAGAAATCTGACTAGCTTGTTCCAAGCATGAAAAAACAGAACCTGATCTAGAGCAATTATTAACTGGTTTCTTTTAAAACTTATTTCCTACTGATTTGGATTTTGCAAAAACTATCTCGGAAGTAATTCCACAAAATAAATAGGTACCTTTGGAGTCATGTAAGAAATGATGTTGTTAGTAGAGACTAGTTGGGTCTAGATAAAAGCCCTAAGGTAGCCTTCTTCCCTGGAAACTAAAAAATCCTTTTACCTGGGTTTGGGTTCTAACCTCTCTGACCTTCTTACAATTTGCTCCTATTAATGACCATTCTTTTTTTTTTTTTTTATAACAATTTTAACCTCTCCATCTCTGTCAGTTTTTTCTTCGTCAGCATATAAAGAAGGTAACGTTTCTCCAGTTGAAGAACAAGGGGAAAAAAACACCAAAAATCCAGCTCTTGTCCTGACTTCTCTCTCCAGCAGTCTAACATTTTCCCTTTGCTCCAATCTAAGCTATTTTAACAATTACTCTACGTTGTGTTTCCATTTCCTCACTGGATCACTTACTCCTTAGTCCCTGCTACCTGACTTCCATTGTCACCGTTCCACCAAAACAGCATTTTCCCATGTCACGAACAGCTATAAACAGGAATACAAGAGTGTGTGTAGAGTGTGAATTTAACATGCTGGATACAGAAAGAAAGCTTCGAGCTTAGTTCATACGTTGAACAAGTATTTCTTTAATGCCTTCCATGCGCCAGACACTGTATTCTAGATGCCTGGATACATCAGTGAACCAGACACCTCCCTTATAAGAGACTGCATTCTAGCAGGGGAAGACATATTTCAACAACATACATCACAAATAAATGTTAGGTTATATTTGAAAATGATCAATGGTATGGAGAAAATAAAAAGCAAAGCAAGTTATGGAAGACTGGGAGGATGACGTGGGCGGCGGGGCTGCCCACAGCAATTTTAAATGGAGTGGTCAGGGTTGGCCTCACTGAGTTGACGTGAGCCAAGACACCCGAAGTCTGTTTGGGGAGAATGTGTTACTGCAACGCTGATTTCAGTGTTCCATGTCAGTCCCTTCACACTGTTTAAAAATACAGAAATCATTTAAAAAATTACTTAAAACTTACCTTAACAGCTGGGTGGAGACCACTGTCAAAGAGAGCTTCATTTTTGATGATGTTTCCTACCCCGGGCAACACTTTCTGATCCATTAACACATCACAGAGCATCCGTCCTTTCTGCTTTTTAACTTCACTTTCTGCTCTTGAGAAACTAAATTTAGGTGAGCATACATCTAATTCTTCCATCATTCTTATCCTCTGTTGGCTTTCTGTTGAGCTTCTATAGAAAGGAATACAGAACACATTAATCATGTGCCTGGTTACAGTCCACAAAGTGTCAGTGAAAATGAGCTTTGATACAAATATAAACACTTTATGTTAATCAGCATATGAGTTATACAGCCAAACAACAAACACCCTAACAAACTACGTTATTCGAAGGCTCTTAAAATGAGGTTTTAGCAATTCTAAACCAGTTTTGAAAACGTTATGGATTTCCACATGGGACATCCCAAACTTAACTGCAGAACCAACAACTTCGCAGTTTTCCAGCTGAAGTACTTTTTCCTTTAATTTTTTACCTGATTTCTACCGATGAGTCAAAGAAACAAATCAGATCTGTGGTGAGCTGCACTTCGAAAACAGGAGAAACTCCATTTTTACTTTTAGATTCAAGTGGGTTAATCACAAGGAAGCCTTTCATTCCAAAATGAATCCTGGAACAAAAGCAAGCCCATTTTTGAGTGGCAGAAAGTATATCACGCATCAAATTTCTGTTCCTTCACCACACTTTTTGGATTAGAAGCAAAGAAAAGTTAGTTACAACAGACACGTCAAGGGCACAGAATGGCAGCTAATGTTCTGTATTTTTTCATATTTTATATATATATATATAAATGGCTTTGTAGTCTTGTAAAACTAGATGTGGTAATCAATTTTTCAACCCACAAATAAAATTCCTAGGGAAATAATAAAGCCCTGCCAACAAGCCCAAGAAAACACACCCGTGTTCTCTTTTCTTGTCAGATGAAGTGTCTTTTATTCAGGGAACAGCCTACTGTCTCTCAGCTTTTTCTCAGACTCAAAGGCTTGGGGTCAGATAAGGCTAAATGTAAATTGCCTATAGTTGGTGTTTTGATGAAATCCACAAAGCCACCAACATTCACATCCTTTTTTCTAGCCCCAGTGGACTGGAAATGTTTACCTCTTCCAAAATGAGATCCACAGGGTAAGACACTTACTCTTTTCCACCCCCTTGCTTTGGGGTAACAAGATGAAATTTTTTTTTTTTTTTTTTGCAAAATCTTTTGTATCAAAAGACAACTCTTAAGTCAAAACGCTATTGTCTTCAATTTTCTTAGTTTCTTGCTACCTTTATATGTATTAGGAAGTGGGGATTTATAAATATTTACAGTTAACTTGAAAGCCACAATGCAGTGATGAAAAATTCATAGCCTTTCAGTTTTTATAGGGTTGATTAGCATGTCCAGTTTAAAAAAAAAAGTGGTTTTGTGAGACCGCTGATGATGAAGATCAGAAACGATTCTCAGGATGAAATACCGCATTCTCCCTTTCAAATCCTTCTCCTTATAGCTTTGTTGAGTTAATAAATATGGCTCTTTTGGCAGCAAATGTTACTGCTCTGTGCTTCTAATTCTGAAGCACCGTGTTATAGTATTGTACAAGGTTAACCAGTCTAACTTTAAAAATGTGCGTTTTAAACTCTGTGTGCCCTACTATCAATCACGAATGCATTTACATGCCCCATCGTTCTTGACAGGAAAAATGTGTGCCTGTAAGTACTTCATAATTTAGCTTATGGAACCTCAGCCCTAGTGAAAGGTGTACAACTGTCACGCCCAGAAGCCATCACACCTGAAATCTTTTCAGCTGCATGGCCCATAAAGCAGATTCTAAATCACCTTCTATAATGAAAGTGCATCCACATAAAAAAATCTCAAAGGTTAAGACCCAATTCAAATTCAGGACTAGCCCCAGTAAGAACCCTGAACCAAGTAGGTATGCCTTTTTCGGTCTTAAAAATATTTCTAGGGGGAAATATGTATACAAATAATTATTTTATAGCAAATATTCTTTTTACTTATTTTATTTTTATGAAATAGCAAAATATTACGATAACCAAGCCCCAATAAACCAGTAAGTTTTGTGTTTATTTTTTGTTAAGTACCCTTTATCTTAAATTAAGAAAAACATATCAGTATCATGAAAAATTTTGAGGCACAGTAAATACCTGTACTGTTATAATTATTGGCATACTGGTCTTTTATAAACCAGGACATACGTCCATATTACACTTGCATTCAAGAGTTCAATTTGCTTTTCAAGATTCCTCATTATAATCAATCTAGTTTCGGAAAATTTTCTTAGGTCCTTATTTCTATCTCTTGATCCTCTCAAGCTCCCTCCACCCCAATCCCACTGGCTACCTGAGCTCACTCACTCTGCATGTGACTCTGCCTGCCAGCCGAGGGGCATCAGGCCCACCCTTGGGTGGTCACTGTCCCCTCCTCATCCCCATGCCTTTCACACAGTTGATTCAGGAATGGACACCGAGTCAAGCTGGAGTCATCAGAGTTCTCCTGACAAATTTATTTGGGACACAGAGAGATCAGCTTTTCGTCAGGACTGGGAGGTCTATTATGGGCGTTCTCCATGGTAACACTTCCCGACATGGGCACCAGGAAAGCCAAGAGAGGCCCATCTGCAGAGGCAGACCACGCAGACTCCAGTGGGGAACAGAATTAAGAAATACAGAGCGTCCTCATAGTGTTTAGTCTTTGCTTCCAGTTCTACCTGAAGCCTGACTGCACTATCTTTAGGTCATAAGACACCCATATTCTTACAAGAAATAATCACTGAACTTGTTTGAGTTGGGCTTCTGCCACTCGCAACAGAAGTTCTCATGTGAAAGTTACGTCCAAGCTAAAAAGTGAAGTGACAGTAAGAAAATTCCTCCACGTAGAAATAACTGCCTATAACAGATCAATAAATAAGACCTGATACTGTTCGAAACATCCACCACACTCTTCCCAGCTTCCACTATCAGAATAATCTGAACATCCTTGAGCAAAATGAACAGCACCAACAATGGTGCTGTCACAGGTTCAGATTAATGACAATGGCACATTGCAAATAAGGCAGTGGCTTATGAAAATTGTCAAATGCCCTCCCAGAAGTGCCACATGAGCAGCAGACTGTAAAACAGTTTAATATAAACACTGTAAAACGGACACGGGGAATTCAAAGAAAGAGGTTAGAAAAACAGATAGGGACTCAACCGTGTTGAAAAAGGAAAAAGGAGTTCTGCTTCTGCTTAGGATGTAGACGCTAAAAGTAAATATGGATCCTGCCCTAACAAGGACAGAAAAATTACAATATTTACAAAATCATAAATTTCCTTGAGCCCACGAGAGACATGAGGTTGCGGGCAGCCAGGTGAAGTACACTCCAAAGAGTGGCAAGCCCCTGCCCCTCCGCGGAAAGACAGACAAATTGTTCCATCTGTGGCAGAGTATAGGCGAAAGAGACAGCTACCATAAATATGGATAAGAAGAAAACAGTTAATATTTTCAACAAACGTTTAAATACTGATTGTGGCTGGGTTGACAGTTGAGAATCCCTGGAGCTCCAGACATGAAAGTACACCCTCCTTGGTAAGCTCCTTTCCACGGGCATCCACAAGTTAGCTGCACTCAAGAAAGATGTAAGTCATGGCAGGGGACCTGAACGAGCCACCTTTGGTGGCTTGGCACCTGTCTGCATGAAACCCTATCTCTTTGTTTCTTGAACGTGTCTCTTAAATGAAGCATAAGTCTTAGAAAGTCTTAAGCCCCTATAGCTGAGGGAGAGGTACAAACAAAAAGCTTGAAGGAGTCACAGGAAACTTCCTTCTGCAAAGGAGGTCTTGCCCTGAGTCACGAGCATAAGCAGCCTGCCACTGGGGAGGGCAGGAAGCCCTTCTGCTCTCAGGCCCAGGCCAAGTGCACTGCTGTTAAAGACCAGCAGAAGCCAAAGCCACCTGTCTCCAGGGGCGAGGTAGGGAGTCAGCTTTGCCACAGAATCCTGCAGTGACGGGAAGTGACATCAGCTCCCACTGGCAGAGGAAGGAAACTCACTGTGACCTGAGACCACCCACACACGGAGGAGCTTGGCTGCCTTAGGGAGGAGAGGGGCAGGAGCCCTGGGAAAACTGCAGCCCTGGGTCCACGTGCTCATGGCCTGCTCAAGATGAAGGCTGGCCCAGAAGAAACCAGAAGCTCCATCTTCCCCATCATGAATCTCTCACTGAGTAACAGGCCGTTATGGTGGTGCCCATACAGGAAATAAAGGAAAGGCGATAAAGAAATTTTTCCATATAAAGACTTCTGATCTACATCATTTTTCTTCCAAAAATATAAAGCTTTAATCTTAAAAGCAAAGAGAAAAACAGCAAAGAAAACAATAAAACAAAAGACCAGGGGGAGGGTATAGCTCAGTGGTAGAGTGCGTGCTTAGTATGCAAGGGGTCCCAGGTTAAATCCCCAGTACTTCCATTGAAAATAAACAAACAAATAAATAAATAAGCCTGATTACCTCCTCCCACCAGAAAAAAAAAAAGAGCTTAAAAAAAAAGAAAAGAAAATGTTAAAATAAATAAATAAAACAGAGGACCAAGGATAAGGAATTGCTCTATGCAGATGCTTGGCTTATGCAGTATATATGTATGGGCTGAATGTGAGTTATAAGCAGCGGTCTACCACTGGGGGAGGTGGGGGACAAGAGTGTAGAGAGATTCCCTTGTGTCAGGAGCATGCAGGGTCTGCTAAAAGCTGAGAGTGGAATAGAAACACAGGGAAGCCAGCCCCAGCCACACCACATCACGCGTGAGGCACGCAGGAGCAACAGCAGCTGATGCTTTTGAAGTTGCTGGTGCATCAAAGGTGCCAAGACATAGCAAAACCTAACCAAGCTCAACTACCTACTAGGCTCGCTCAATCCCCCACACGAATGACCTGGCAGTAGAGGCATCACTATTTCCAGGCTTAGATATTTAACTTAGTCTCTGTTGTTCTTTGAAATGTGATATCTGGGATTCAAAACAATATTATGACAAATAAAAAAATAAGATAAAAAAAAAAAAAAACCCATGTCAAGAGACAAAGCCCTCATCAGAATCAGACGTGAAGATGTCCTAGATGTTAAAACTGTGAGGCAACTAATTTAAAATCAATTTAAAAATTCAATTATTAATTGAGAAAACCATGCCAGGTGAGTGTGCTGAAATGAGACCTCGAACCTCGCACAAGCATTACAGTGCGGCACTTGGATTTTATGTTAACGTGCGTCCGGGGTTTTATAACCTTGCAGGTGTGTGCACAAACACCCCATAACCAGAGCCAAGGCAGGCCACACGCGGGTCATTCCCCGTTGTGCGAGCAGTTGCAGATGCCTCTGCTTTCTGTTCATGGTAGATTTCCCTATGCCTTCAAAATAGATGTAAAAAAAAGCACCAGCAACCAAGTTTCAGCAGATCCTCATCTAGGAATTTATCCTAAGACAACATCAAAATGGTAAAAGACTGTGCTCAAGGATGTTAACAGCAAGTTATTTATTAGTGTGAGAAATGAGGCAGAATGCTAATCAGTAGGTAGCTGACTGAAAAATGATACATCCATATAGCAGAACCCTCTGCATACATTAAAATAAATGTACACATATATTTTGACATTGACCAATGCAACATGCATATTATAGAAAAAAGACAACTATAGACAAAAAAAACTATTTATGTTAAAAAATTATTACATGTAATACCATAATTCACGCATATGTATTATAAACTATATATGAATATATGATATATGTACAATGTATAGTCTACGATTTACAAAACCTGTTGAGTGTTTTTCTCCAATGGTAGTAATTATGGGTGGCGGTTACTTTTTCCTTTAGACCGTTTGGCACTATCTTAATGTTTCACAACTGGCTTATATAGTACTTTAAAATATTGGGAAAACTGTAATAAAATGATGTGTATTGTGAAAAGACACAAGAAAAAGAAAGTGGCAGAACTAGTGACCTCATAGGCTGTCGGGTGCAGAAGAGAAGGAAGGGAAAGACAGGAAAAGAAGCAAAGAAGGGAAAATTGAGGTAAAGACTCCCATATTTTCTCTAGTTATGCATGAAAACATGTAATTGAAACAGAAAAAAAGTTACCCTTTCAAAAATTCAAACTATGTATTTTCTACCTGTAGATTATTTTTTTAAAGGCTAACAGACTTAGCCATTTAAATTTTATTTCAATTAAAAAAATTTTATGTAATTAATTTTTATAGAGGTTCTGGGGGTTGAGCTCAGGACCTCGTGCATGCTATACCCCCACCCTCGCCCCCACCTGTAGATGACTCTAATGGTCAGTTTGCTTAAATTGCAAGTGACAAAAATCTGACTCAAAAAGGTTTAGGCATTAAGAGATATTTGGTAGCTCATGGACTCTTAGGAAGGGCTGAAGAATCGACCAGCAGGATCTTAGGCAGAAAGGCAGGAATGCAGCTGAATCTTAGGAACAGAGGAAATAGGGACTGGAATGTCTCTGGGATGCTCGCTCTGCTTTTGGAGGCTGGCTGTATTTTCCATGGCCTCGCACCATCTTTCCTGACCAGCCAGCGGTCACCTCAAGTTCTAAGGCGTCATGTCCCCAGCTTCCATCCATCACAGAGAGCTTAACCCTCCTCAGCTCCAGATGAGAAAGTTCACAAAGGAACTCAGATTCTCCCGATTGACTGTGTTTGAGGGAAATTTAAGTAAGATTACGTTAAATTCAACTTGAATGTTGTGGTTATTGTGGCCAGATGACCAGTTTCCAGATGAAATGCTGTCCCCAAAAGATAAAGTGAGCATTTTGGAAAGACAAACAGTAGGTATTCACTACTCTAAAGAATGTAATTTAGTTCAGAATCCTTACCACACTCCAAACTTTTCTAATATGTCATGTGACAGATTATAAAAAATATTTTTAAGCTGTAAAACCCAGTTGTAAGTAGCATATGATGGAGTCCTCAAAGACTTTTTAGCAAACTAAGAAGAATTGTAACATTATCTCTTGCATTTCTGTTTAGAAGATCATATCACTCAAACCTTGATAAATTACAAATTATGAAACTTATAGTATACAATGCTTCTTTAAAATGACAAAGCCTCCAAAATATTTCAGAAACGGTTTCTGGTCTCCAAGTACGTATGACAATTGCAAACAATCAGATCATATAAATCACAAATTGGACAGAGCAAAGTGTTTTGGAAAGAGATATTCATTTTGAAAAATATATATCTTTTAAACATTAGTCAAGATATAAGCCATGTTGATTTCCATTGAAAACAGCAGCTTGCAGGGTGGGTGTGTCTGGATGACCAGATGTACAGATGTACGCACACACAGTACTGGCAAGCCATGTATCCACAGTTAACAGAGATGATATTCAGCAGTGGGATTGTGAATGTATAAATTTATTCTTGTTTGTTAATTATTTCTTGGTTTGCTCTAATGAGTATTTGATACATATTTAACAAGAATTAGAAATGACTTTTTTCTTTTGTTGCAGATGAAGAGCTTCTGTAAAGTGTTCAGAAAGAGCACAGGTATTAACTGCATCTAATATCACAACTGCACTCCTAAAATAAATGTGCATCAGATCATTTTATTATTTTCTGGCACTATTCTGAGTGCTTGAGCCCTCTGATACATCTTTTAGCAAAAGAATTTGTCATGTTCTAATTTGTATCTTTCTGAAATGTGGATTTTTCCATGGCAGATTCTCTTCCCGAGGACTAGGCCTATATCTCACTTTCATGACAAATGAATCCCAGGAAGATGCATGGCCTGGCCTAAAAGATGCGCTAAAATCCACAGGCAATTTTAATTGTGGAAAGCTGCCTACTTAGGGAAAACCATAAGCAATCAGTAAGCACGTTTCCCGGTATCAGTTCTCTAAAGTGCAGGTCAGCCTGGTGGGTAGAAAACAGAAGTCAAAAATGAAGACCGCACTTCTGTCTCACGCTCACAGACTCGTAGTCTCACACAGGGACCCCATTTTTCTGACACAGTCATCCATCCTCCTAAGTTGCTAGGTTCATTTTCAAACAGCTGATCTGCCAATGACCTTGAACCGCAAATTGTAGTCAAGGCTGCGGGAAATTGCAAGGAAGGAAGCACTGCCCTGCTCCGCATTCATATACTGAGACCGGAACCCGCCAGGGATGGCACTCGTGTACTTAGTTTGAAGAAGAAACAATTGTCCTTGGTTAGAACTTCATGCAACACTCACTGACAGCCCTGCTCTGAGAAATGATCCCCGCTTATCAGTCTGGTGGAGAACACTTGATAAAAACCTCCCTTCCATCCTACAGAAATAAATCTGCACCTCACACGAGAGCATCAATAACATATCAATGTTTTCCACTATCTGACATGGATCCCACTGCATCCCACTCCGTTCAGAGCAAAGAATTTTCAATCACATCAATCTACCTCAACAATAATGCACCCTGTGGTAGATCGCCACAGCGCGAACCAGTGAACACATGCTGATGTTATCAATCCCAGATTAAGAAAAACCACGAAGGGCCAATGTCACCCAAGGACGGCAGCTGCTGACAATGAAGAGAGAAGGCTTCAAAGGAAAAGCAGTGACATCACCTCTGAAGTACTGTGAACATGCAATAGACGAGATGGGATAAATGATAATCCTATGGTCAGATTATCTCTTTGTGACCATTATTCACCTTCAGTTAGAAGCACGGGGTCCAGTAACAGGACTTGTCTTTTAAGAAGGTGAAAATGGTTCAACATCTTATTAAAAAAAAAAAATTCAAACCTTACAATTTGCCATATCTTAGGCTACATTCCGAGAAGACAGAGAACTGACAAAGTCATCCATGGGCCTTTTTTGTGTTTTTTTGCAAAAATTAGAAAGGTGATTACATACACTGTGACATTTTTATTAAGTCAACCATTGCATTAGCAAGGGATTTCCATAAGCTCCGTGAAACAACGGAGAACCGCTTACTTCTGTGGAAAGTTTTTGAGTTCTAGAATTAAGTTTCCATGTCTGTACAAGGCTTCAGAGAAAGAAGACTGAAAAATGTAAAAATCTAGAGAGACATTTAAACCAAACTAGAAGCTGTCATAAAGAAACTGACGTCATTAAACGCAGTAAACATTTGGCGGAAAGAGCAGCGTAGGGAGTTTGGGGAAGAGAAAGCAGAGCTGTGTTGCCCTACGATCCCTGGGGAGGCCCTGCCGGCCTGTCATTTATTTTTTTAAGAAATAAATTGAACTGCCCTCCAAGGAACGATGACATCACAATTGATTCTCCTTCCGCTCACTGCCTTCCGTGATAGACTCTCACCCTCCTTTATTAGCGCTCTCTTAAAAATGGAGTACTTTCTACCTGGTTACATGTGCCGTGCAACAAACTGCAAGAAAAGCCTTCTACACACCTTTAAACGCAGAGACATAGGATGTATTGAACAGGTTTATCTTACCGTAAAGCTTTTGGTCCAAAGTACATAAACAGCTCCTTCCCCAGAGTTTCCACGCCACTGTAAACGAGTCCGTCAAACAGTCTCAAGAAACCCTGGCTGGAATCTTTATTACCATTCAGTGCAGCAGCCTAGTAGAAAATACATACACACGTAAACACACACGCTTGAAACAAAATCGGAATTTAATTCTTAATGTTTTTCCATTACTTCAAGCCCAGGTGTGTCCCAATGAGATGAAGAATCTCCAAGTCAAGTAATGTAAACAGCCGTTTACATACTTTTTGTCAGATGACTACGCAGGCGCTGAAAGAGAGGCCAAAAAAATTAAGTGGGGAAAAAAAAAGGTAATTGGCACACAATCAAAATGAGTTTCTTCCAGGACCATATAGCTCTGCGCCTGTGAAAAGAAAGCACAGAAAAATGATGTGAATGTTTTAAAGCTAAAAGTGAGGGCACAGTTCAGTGATTCTCAGACTGGGTTTACAGACACCTGTCATTCTATGCATTTAACATGGTAGGTCCATTCTATTCTTTATTTTACTAAATTGGTCCTTGTTAAAAAAAAAAAGCACACAACTGTAGTGTTTAGCTCAAAGGGATAAAAGGATAATACATATAAAAAAAAAAAAAAGATTGAGGACTAAATTGTATCCCTTCCAACATTCATATGTTGAAGTTCTAACCCCCAATGTAACTGTATTAGAAAATAGGGCCTTTAAGATTTAATCAGGTCATAAGGGTGGGGCCCAGATGCAATAGGATTAGTATCCTTACGAGAAGAGACACCAGAGAACACCCTGTCCTTCCTGCTGGGAGGAAAGGCCATGCGAGGAAAGTGGTATCAGCGAGCCAGGAAGAGAGCTTCACCGGAAACCAACCATCTGGAGCCTTGACTTTGGACTTCCAGCCTGCAGACCTGTGAGAAAATAAACTCCTCTTGCTTAAGCCCCCCGGTCTGTGGCATTTTGTTACAGCAGCCAGAGCAAGGGGGTGGGGGTTGGGGGTGGGAGGTGCTTTCTATCCAGGATTAATTCCTTAAGACATCAAAGGGTGTCCTGGGACATACATCTGCATGCTCTCCAAATTACTGTCAAACATCAGACCTTAGAATGCCTAACAGATCTAATCATGGGAGATTTCACTATTTGGCAAAAGAAAGTCTCAGTGGATGGTCCTCCAAAGGTTTATGTTTACTGAACCTCTTATTAACAAGACAAAGAGGAGTACGTGCCCTTGGAAATAAGTTCTGTTGTACATAAGAGGATGACTAAAAAATAAAAAGGCCAATATACTTAAAATGCATGAGCCCATTAAGTCTCTTCACACAGCTGCCAATGAAAAGTGAGCTCGGCTGTCCTGACAGAGCCCCAAAGAGAGCCACAAATCAAATCTTTAAAGGTGTGATAATTCTGTTCCACTTGTTTTGAGAGCTACTGTGTACAAACTGGGCAAGGCTTTTGCAATAAACCTAAGATTTACAGGATATCCACTTGTCCTGCTGTACGGCCTGGGGTTATCACCTCTTCGTGTAAGCTTCAGCTGCCCAGACAAATTCAAAAATTAATTTCCACAAGCCTCTTATCTTTGCTGTAACTATACACAAGTGCCCAATATATACTTGACTTTCTCATGTTGACCCTTATAATCCTGTTACTGTATTATTTGAACATTTCATCCTCTTCCCCCACCCCGAAACAGAGATGAAAATCTCCTTTGCCACAATTTTAAGTATGATTGAGAAGGGTTCACCTTCCCACTTTCAAGTGGCTTAATCATATGAAATCCTCAAAACATATATCTTCAGAGACAGGATGTGATTTATTGTGCTGATTACCATTTATCCTGACTATCCATGGACGAACAAGGAAGATGAACTTTTCAGAACAGAATAAGACTTTTCCATAGATAAGTGTTTCAACTCTAGTGCAGATATATGCTTTCCCCAGAGAGAAAAAAATAATACCGTATTTACAATCATAGTCTCTCCTCATACAACACTTTCAGTAATCAGAAGTCACTTATCAAACAATTTAAACGATCAAAGAACCTGATTTGAAATGATCTCCGAGCCCCCAGATAGAGGTCTTTAGGTCCTTACATCAAAATATATTCTAAATTTTGTAAGAGCAGAGGCTTTCAGTGCTTACTCAGAGGCTAAATGCTTTGTACACAATTTGAGGGCACAAAAGACTACAAACCCTTCATAAGGGAACAGGGCATGCCTCAGATAAATGGGTCTAGTGAGAAAGCCCTGATCTGGAAGAAAAAAGAACAATTACCAGGACGTTTACTTTGCTAAGCCCTAAGCGAAGAGTTTTATATACATTCCAATCTAATCCTGACCAAATAAGCAACGATATGAGTAGAGGCACTTCCAGCTGAGGATTAACAAAGGAACTGCAATTCAAAGATGATCAGATGCTCTTTTGTCTACAACACACCAAATACTGCAGTGTTGGGGTAAAAGCTCCGATGGCCAAGGAAAATCATCTGAGTTTCCTCATCTGTAAGACTGTTACCCGTCTTCTGTTCCTCTTGTTCCATGACTCCATACAACGCTGAATGCTGACAGTAAAGATTCTGAGTTGTTAGGGTGAAACCGTCATCAGTATCCATTTAGGAAGACAAGCAAGTACTAGAATGCACGTTCCATACAATTTTAAAACCTCTTTTTGAATTTAAACAAAGCTTCATTTAGCTAGAAAATGAATCTCTGTGGACTAGCTCATTCCTTCATATAATGGCAATTTTGGCAAAATATATAACGGCAAAAATCACCATAAAATGAGTTATGATCCACCCCCCCCACCACTATGAAGAAGGGAAAAGAGGGAGGAAAACGTTTACTACGTGGCTTCATTATTTTCCTGCAATAGGAATTTCCATTTAACATACATAAAACATACACATCTTCGTAAAGACCGATTCCTATGTAAATTTATTTTTAAATCCTTCATCAAAACTATTTTTGCACAACTCAAAACTCTGCTCTTCTCCACCCAAACATTTCTTAAACGTCTACTGTGTTCAAGACCCTGTAAGGGGCACATCGTGATGAACAGAGTAGGTAGCATGTTAAATATATGTATCAGATGTTAAGGAGCCAGAAGGTCATGTTTCAAAGGAAAGGAATGCCTGTAAGTAAGCTCTGTTTCATACCCTGTTTCGTGGAAGGAGATTAGAAAGATATGCGGGTTACACATCGATTTCACTAAAATACCATATCCACCCAACAATTAAAATCGGAGGATTGACTCTTCACAGTTCATTAACCAGACATGTTCACTTATATTCCAACGTTGTTTTTCACCATAAGGTTCCACAAGCTCCAGCAGAGATGAATGCAGTGTGCTTACAGAGTTGCATAATTTTATGCTGATCCAAGACAGTGGATCAAAACTCAGAGAAATAATCTAGTGCATGTACAACTAGCATATGCTGGACCTTCTACGGCTTGGCTTTCTTCTTCAACATGAGGATCACTTATTGCAAGGAGTCATGCCTTAAAATGTGTTCCCTATGAACTTCAAACTGGAGCAAAGAGGGAGGCTAGATACCAGAAGAACTGGTTCATTACAGCAGGAGCTATGTAGGTGGGGGTTGGGGGGGTTGGTTTTCATTACAATGATGATCTGAAGTTTAAATTATTCATTTTAAATGCTCAGTTAATATTTCTATAACTCTCTTTTGCATTCATATTCCCTGTCATATTTCCTTCCAAAGAATATCATATACAGGTATTAACTTATTTTTAAACTGCTGCCTTGTGAAAACGAATAATTTCAAGCCAGTAGCAGAAACCTTTAAATAGCTTTAAGTCTCTGGCATAAAGGTCTAGGGAACATGGGATCACCTGTTACAGTAAGGATCATGCCAGAGGTCTGCAACAACCTACCACGTTTTGATGGAATTTACTATGGATCCAACTACCCTCTAAAATGCAGAAGACCCTTCATGTTTACAAAGTTTTTTTGTTTGTTTGTTTGTTTTTAAGATCAAAGGCCCAGAAAGTGGAGCCATGGCAAAATATTTGGAATATTCCAATAACTACACAGGGATTATTCATTCCATACTGATTTTCAAATCCTAAAGGCTTACCTCTCTGGCTAATAAGTAATCACCACTGCATATTGAGCAATATGGCATTCCTGCCAGTGAATTAGCCATTGGCCTACTAAATCTTTTATAACTTCGAGAACGTCGGTTAAGAGTGTAGGCTTTGGAGTCTGAAAGAAGGGAGACCAAACCCCTTCCTCGTCATGTGATCTTGGGCAAGTAAATTATTTAAACCCACATTCCTCATCTGTAGAATCAGGTTAATCCTTTATCACAGGGTTATTGTTTCTCATAACTAAATGAAATGGAATAGTTCTTCAAAAGCACTTTATGCCTTGCCACTCGAGATAATCAAAAACTAAAAGGAAATGTTCATGCTATTTTGGCCTAAATACCAATGAGGTGATGTCAATTTAGAATATTAAGTGGGATTCTCACAGAAGGCAGTTTCTCTTGTTCATCTTTGTATTCCCCAGGAGCAAGCATAAAACCTAACACAAAATACATTATTGTTGAGTGATGTAAGTTATATCTGTACATATATCATGTCATACGCATTACCAAGTCCTACTGCCTTTTTTTCCAAAATGGTGCTTCTGTACGTTTCTCTCCACCTCCACCACCAGCACTCTCCTCCCAGCTCCAGGCACACCTCCCAGGATTCCTGCAGTCCTCACCCAACTGAGGAAGCAGTATCTACTCTGGCTTCCCTCCAGTCTTTTATTTTTCCCTTTGCAAAGCAGAGTGATCTTTTCAAAGTGTAAATGGATGTCATCACCCTTCAAAGACCTGTATTACTCCTAAAATGAATACAAAGTCCCTAGCAAGGTCTGGCTCCTTCCCACCATTCCCAATCCTGTCTTATTTCAAACCACCTTCCTTTTCCAGCCACATCAGGTTTCTTTCAGCCCCTCATGCATTTGAAGCTCTCTTCCTTGGCCATCATTCTGCCTGAAGTGTTCTGTCTGAAGTGTTCTGCCTGCAACCTTCAGCTCAGGGGCTGCATATCTCATCACCCTTCATGCCTCAGTTTGTCACCTTCCCAGCAAAAGCCTTCCCTGATCTTCCTGTAAGTACTTATAGAACCACATTTCTCTTCTTCAGAGAACTTATCAATTTATATTTCTTTGTGTTCTTACTTAATGAATGTCTATGCATCTTCCCAACTAAAGAAGAGGTTCCACAAGGGGAAGTGTTAATTTTTGTTCCCCAGGTTCCTGGGGTAGTTGAAGTTTTGTTCAATGAGTGATTTTTATAAACACTACTATGCTTAACAGACCACTCAAGATCCATCTCTGTGGTACCTGGAAACGATTTTGAGGGAAACACTATAGGAAAAGAACAGGTGCAGAGTACTGACATATAAAGTCAAAATAAGTAAAATACAAGGGCAATTGGAAGGAGATGCAAAAGTTACTTTTTCCAAGTTTGAAAATGTATTTTCTCAGACTTAGGACCTCATTTCTTTCAAGTTGTAAGCATATGCTAATTTCATAGCAGGCAACTTTTCTTCCAGGGCCAAAGGCTATGATGAAGCTTTGCAGGAGAAATTGAAGTACAGCACAATATTGCATGCATGCATGAAATACAATCATCCGTACGTCTAAAGGGTTTTTAAGGCATGATGGCTTAATCGGAATATTTTTAGTACAAGTTCTAAATTTTTACCAAATGAACATCACACCATCTGCAATGCATGCCTGAGTGGCAAGAAGCTGTGCTACTACAATTTCCTTTAAAAAGAGATAAATTCACTTAAGGGAACCAGAATGGGTTTCACTGCCCCTTCATTAGATAGCAATATTAAGTTGAGTGGGAAGGTGAGGGCTAAATCTTCTGTGTGCAATTTTAGAATTATACATTAGTTGTGATACATTTTCAATTGCAAAATATTCAGCAAGAAGCTAGACTTTTATGCTAAAAGCTTATTGTCTTAAAAATGCGAAGAAAAAAGTCAGAGGTTGGAAGGATCTGGTAATATTAACAGCAGAAAATGCAGCTATAGATATAAGGAAACCATCTTTTGCTGGGTTGTAAAGCAGTTAAGCAGGGTGACACGGAATAAAGCACCTTCCGTCACTCCCACCTGGGCGTCTCGATGGCCGCCTTAGCCCCGCGGGCCAGCAGTTCTCAACTGCGCAGGCGCAGTAGCTCGGCCTTCTCCCTCAGGTGAAGTCAAGGTAAACTCTGAGAAATGCGGGGCCCCAGGGAGCCTGGACCAGAGTAAAGAGACCACACTCTGGCCCGTGGAAACCTGATGGGGCTTTTACCTCATTTTCCCCTGCTGGTTCCCTAGCAGGACACAGGAGCGGCTCACCTGTCTGGAGACCACAGCCCCCGAGGCTGCGGGAGGCGAGCCGGGAACCCCCAGGCTCTGCAGCGCGCTTCCCCGCAGGTCGGTCACCGCCTGGCCCCGGCGCACCCGCGCCCGGATTTTCTCCCCATTTAGAGTACAACCTGGTCCTTCCACCATGGCCCGGGCCCGCACCGAGGCCCACCAGTTGCAGGGCCCCGCTGAGGAAACTGCGGTGCTATTCAGCCTCTGCGCGGGTACTGAACTCGGCTGAAGTAAGTTCAAATCTCCCGCGCGCCCCGCCCCGCCCCGCCCCGCCCCGCGCGCCCGGGCCCGCCCCGCCCCCGAGCAGGATCGGGCCCGTCCCAAGCGGGCCCGCCCCGAGCGCAAGCGCAGTGGCTCACCTCTCGGGTGCGGAGGTGGGGTTGAAAAGGACTTAAGGCGAAGCCCACCCCGCTGGGCTAAGTTGTCCGAGCAGAGGAAACTGGGACCTCAGAAGCTCAAAGTGTATTTTCTTTGCTTTAATGTTTTTGTCCTTGTCCCTGAGCTACTCAACTCGTGCACGTTTTGTGACCTTATCCTCTTACTCTATCCTAAACTCCAAGGTTTTCGCGGACCGTCCGGCAGGCCTCTGGTTTGGATGCCCTCTTCGGACGTGAGTGGGAGGAGAGGGACTCAGAACTGCTTAGAACGAGCAGCTTTTATTTTTATCTCCTATATGTTGAGCATGTCTTAGAAAACGTGGCCATATATGCCAAATATCTTTTAGTATCTATATTAAAATCCCCTTCATTTTTTGATCCTGAACTAAAAGAATCCTATTCAAATTCATGCAGTCATTCTGTTATGGGATGCCCCAGATGCATGTTATTTGAAATTGCTTCGTAAAAGGCAGGGCTCTATATAAATTTGAGGGCAATGCATAGCTTTTCAAATTGACCCAAGGATGCATTCATGTAAATATATAAAGCTAATGACGCCATATAATTTTGTAAATAACGAAAAATCAATTCCTTTTTGAAAATTAAAATATAGCACATTAAAACAATGTCAGTTTATAAGTGATTTAATAAGCATATGTCTGCTGCCGTTAAACCAAAACTATATACATACATACACATACATGCTAGAGAATTGAAGTTAAAAATTTTGAGAAGTATTAAAAACTTTATGTGGGGAGAGATTAGTGGTCAAAAGTTAGCTGGATCAGGTTCAGGATTCTTTGTAAACCTTCTTGTTTCATTGTTGTTTACTTTTCTAGGTCAAGTTACTAAATAATCAAGGAGGAATCCTATTCCCTACAACCAAAATTCAGTCATAATCTCTGCCTTTTGATGGAAGACCGTCCTTATACACTTTACTCACTTTTACCTTTTGCTTGATTATTTTTTGCTACCTAAAAAAAATTATCCTGTTATTTTGCAGGTCAGGAATTTGGCAGGGGTCTGTGTGGGTGCTTCTGGCTCAGTGCTTCTCAAGTAGTTGCTGTGAAGACATTGGCCAGGGCTGCAGTCACCCAAAGGTTTGACTGTAGCCAGAAGATCACTTCTGAGTTGGCAAGAGGCTTCAGTTTCTCATTTGCTGGGTCTCTCCATAGGGCATAGGGTTGCTTGCCTGTTTTCAAGACATGGCAGCTGATCTCCCCAAGGTGTGTGATCCAAGCAAGAAGGCAAGGAGAAAGCTGTACTGGCCTTTATTGTCTAGTCTCTGGAGTGACACCCCCCCACCCCTGCACCTTCACTACTTCCATTCATTAGAAACCAGTCATTCAGTACAGCCCACAAGGGGGTCAGGGTGGGGAATTAAACTTTATCCTTTGAATGGAGGAGTATCAAAGAACTTGCGAACGTATTTTAAAACCATCACAATCTTCTTTCATCTGATTGATTCATTGTAGACTTGTTCTCTTTGGCTCTTGTGTACTGGTGCACATTTGGATCAAATAAAATGTTTAATTAGAATTAGATTTACCATTCTCCAGAGAGCTAAGAGCTGGGAGTAACCTTGAAGACATTAAGACAGGTCACTGATGTGCCCAGCAAGGTCAAGCTATGTGACTAGCCTCTGAGTCCTCTGATACTTCTCTTTGTTATCCTTCCTTACATCCTATTAAGAGCAAGATTGCATGCACTGGGCATCTGCAGTGTTTATCAAGAGCCATCTCACCATTGCAAGCAAATCTACCCTGGTATAGACTCCATTTCTTCTTAAGTATTATTTATTACTGGATGACTTTATAAAAGTCGTCCACTTTCTCTAAAACACACTTTCTTCTTATGCAAAATAAAATACACCTTTCCTATAAACCTCCCCATGATGCTTTAATTCTAAATAACATAACATAGATGAAAGCACTTTGAAAGCTATGAAACACTATAAATTCAAGGAAGTAAGATAAATTCTATTTTCTATTGCCAGAACATTCTCTATGCTTTTTGTTTCTTGGCTCGTGCTGTTATTCTCACCTTTCTTTAACCTCGTCTTCATCTCAGTTTACTGAAATTCTCCCAATTTTTAAGTTCTAATTGAATGTATATCCTCTACGAAGCCTTCCAGGTACATTTTACAAGTGAAGGAATTATGGCACAGAGAGGTTAAGTAACATGCTCAAAGTCACAGAGTTGGGACTCACCCAAGCATGCCATGGTCTTAGCCAAATATTTTCAACCACATCAATTATATTACACAAGCCCTCAACCAAGTATTTTTAGCAACAACTTATGAAATGGCAGATTAAAGGAAAAGCACCTTTTAGTTAGCCTTATATGGAAACTAAAAACAATCTAAAAACCTTCCTTAAGCATATTAAGTTCTGACATATTTTGGATAATGAAACTTTGTTTTTACCCTTCTTGCAAGGTCTGTGGGCAGATTTTCAGCTGGAACGAGAGAAATGTAGCATGGGGGAAATTTCTTTAATTTCTGTGTTTTACATAAATTACCTGAATACATTTAACAAGTACAGAGATAACATCCATCCTCCCTGAACATCCTCTTAATTTGAGCTCTGAATAGAGGAAGCAGTCATTAGTGTACATTACGTGCAGGTGTTTTCGGTGGTATTCACTAAAGAGTCTCCAGTTTCTACCCATTAGGAGAAACTTTTAACATTAGACTACCAGAAGAATAATAAAATGCACAGCATCAGGAACCATTTTTGACACTTTTATTGTTTGAAGCATATACCAAAATGATGCAACTTTGCAAAGCAGTGGATTGTGCTCCTTTGTGAAGGCTGCAAGTGCCAGCTGAGTTTTCTGCTTGCAAAGTCAAAATCTGAATTGCAGAATCAACCATGGACTCCAGGTGGTCCATGAAACCACTCTGACACACCTAGCCTTTCCACAGTCTTATGAAATCTAAGATTGGGTGCTTTAATTTTCCCAAATTCTCCATGGAAGGGATTTTTCTAATTTATTTTTTAATTTAAGCATATTTAGCAAGCAAAAGTAGCTTCTGATCCTGAACTTAATTTGGGGAACAATAATAACTAAATAGTAATTAAACACTCCCAAAAGGGCCCAAATAATCTCTTTGGGAGGGGTGCTCTCCATGAGGGAGAGGAGAATTGGTCTCTAGTCTGAAATAGAAACGCAGGTTACTTTTGGTTAATACCTTGGAGCAACATTCTTCATCAGTCTCAGCCCCTGGAGAGTGTACTCAAGTTGAGGCATGAAATCCACCATCTACTCACTCATTCAAAGAACCATTATTGGGCAAGTTATTTGTTGCAGGAGGAGTGCTGGGTCCGTGGATACAGGTATCAGTCAGAGATCTAAAGAGCTCACCAACTAGTGCAGTGAGGAGAGGGATTACACACCGGCACCCTGACAGAGGTACCCTCACAGTGCTACCTGCAGAGAAAGGGAGGAGACCTCGGGTCCCAGACATCTCAGCTAAATTTTGAGGAGTCATCAGCAGAAGTCATTGCATGAAGAATAGGAGAAAGGGGTTTTTAGGCAGATGGGGGGTGGGGGCTGATTCACAAAGCCAGGAGGTGCTAGAGAACTTCACACTTGGGGGAGTTACAAGACTATCTGGAGGACAAGAGGACCGGAAGTGAGGATGGGATGGGTCCAAGAGAAGGCAGCAAAGCCAGGTTATGGAAAATCTGAGATGGTATGTTAAGAACTATGAGTATAATGTTGAAAGGAATAGGGGAACGAATAAAGAATTCTATGCAGATTGACATGCTTAGATTCGCTTAATTAAGTGATCCCCAGAATATTGTGAAGCAGTGGGTCTCAACCAGTGACATTTGGTCACAACTAGGGGCAAGGGGTACTACTGAGATGTAAGGAGTCAGAGGCAGGGATGCTACTAAGTATCTTACAGTGTGCAGGACAAGCCACTACAACAAAAATTAATTATCCAGATGAAAGCATTAATAGTGCCAAGGTTGAGAAATCCTGGCTGAATAATGCCCCCCACCAACACGTTCGTGATCTAATCCGTGGGATTTGTGAGTGTTTTTCTTTAAATGGCAAAAGGGACTTGACAGATGTGATTAAAAATCAAGGATTGTGAAATGAGGACATGACTCAGGATTATCTGAGTGGACCCAGCGTAATCACAAAGGTCCTGATAAGGGAGAGGAGGAAGGTCAACGATGGAGAAGGTAATGTGAGGACAGACCCAGTCAGTGAAGGAGCTGGGATGATGCTACACTGATGCCTTTGAAGACGGAGAGGGAGTCAGGAGCTAAGGAACGAAGGCGACCTCCAGAAATTGGAGGTTGTAGGTCCCCACAGCCTTCAGAAGGAGCCAGCCCCACTGACACCTTGACTTCAGGCTAGTAAGACTGATTTTGGGCCTCTTGACCTCCAGAACGCTTGAAGAATAAATCTGTGTTGTTTTAAGCCGCTAAACATGTAATACTTTGTTATAGCAGCAATGGGAAATTAATATTTCTGTTTTGGAGAAAAGGACAGATGGGAAGGGAGTCTTGAGACAGAATAAACAGTAAGGAGGTATCAGTATTGCCAGGCACTTACCTGAGCACTGGAGATACAACAGTCATCAAGGCAGGGAAAAAAAAATTCTGCTTTCTTGAAACTTACTTTTTTTTTTTCGTACGTGTGAGTTCTTGTTACATTCCAGGAAACACTGCCTGGATAATGCTAACTTCCTTTTCCAATCCATCATACATAAGCTAACTTTTTCTATCCTGAGAGCTTTACTTTTGCTTTTTTCAAATTAACCAGTATTTTACAGTATAATTTGAACTCCCCGCTCCAGTTCATAAATTCTCTCTCAACAATTTTTCTTTAACTTTGTTTATAGTTTTATTATGATCGATGGATTATTATTCCCAACTACCCACAGTGCTATTATTAACCCTTCCTTGCCTCCTACCTCTAGGAAGGAACAGACTTCACCATACCACTGTCAGGACTGGCGATTGGACTACTTTGGGTCGACTGGATGCAGATTCTCTTATCTGACTAAAAACTTGTGAGTGAGAAATTAAAATGTCCACTGAGATTTTGGGATGGTGTGTTATGCAGGATACCCTAGGGAAATATGGCTAAAACATGTATGTTTATGTTTAAGCCTTTATGCCTGATGCCACATTGCTATATACACGTGTCCTTTATATATAAAGCTGTTTGGTCTCTCTGTTTTATTTCATTGGTCTATCTGTACAAATTCTATACTATTTTTAGTACTGTGGCACCATAATGCATCTTAATATCTCATGAGTTTCCACTTTTAGTCTTATTTCTCAAAATTATATTAACTTTGTATGACTGTGTAAACTTTCAAATTATATTTAGAATCAGTTTCATGTTCTTCTGCAAATTCTGCTGAGATATTGATCATATATAAACACTGAGTTTATAGATAAACTTGGGAAACCGTTAATAACTTTACAATGTTAACACACCTTCTTTATTAAGATCTCATTTGATTAGCTTTAGAAATCTTAAGTTTCTCTGTGAAGACCTTCTTTCTTCATCGGTCTAATTCCTAGGTATTTCATAGTTTGCATTGATATTTTGAGTGACAAATTATCTTCTCTTATATTTTTATTTGTTTTTTTCTATGTGAGGTCCTGGATTCCAAGGTAAAATGTGGACAGCCAATTGAGGAGGAGAAGAAAATATTAGCACTTCTATAAACACTTATTATTTATTTTATGTTAAGATTTTAATTTTTAGGCAAATAGTACCTAATATATTAATACATTTGTTCTATATAATAATAATAATAATGATAGCTAATTTTTATGAGGTGCCAACTTTGTGCTAGGTACTATTCAGATGCTTTCCAAGTATTTAATTACTTAATCCTCACAAAATCCTAAGTGGTAATTTTTTCCCCATCATTTTAAAGGCAAGAAAGAGGAGGCAGAGAGTGGTTATGTAATCTGCCTAAGTTCACACAGGTGTGAGTGACAGAACCAAGATTTGAACCCAAAGCAATCTGGCTTTTAGTCTCTACATTATGTTGTTTGTAAAGTACCTACTTGCAGTTTATAAATAAATATGGGGGTCATACAAGGCTCATAAAATGTGCTGGCTTGCTTTTTAAAGATAAGGATTATATGTTTTTTAAAGTTTTATTTATCAACTTTTAGAGGAACCAGTATTTTGAGACTAGTGGTGCAGAAAAATGCTATTAATCTTTAAAGTTTATCTTGTGTCTGGCAATTTCACTTAACTCTTATCAGATACACTAATTTGTTCATTCTCTTGGTTTTCTACATAACCTTATCATTTATAAATAATGAAAGTTTTATCTCTTCCTTTCCAATTCTTATCATTACCAATTATTTTCCTTGTCTTATTGTGTTGGCTAGGGCCTTCAGTACTACACTGAATAGTTGTGATAAAAGATATCCTTGCTTTGTTGAGTTCAAAATTTCTTCAATAAATGCTATTTAGCTGAGTCTTGTAAATGAATACTTTTATCAAGTTAAAGACATCATATTTGCTCCCAGTTTTCTTAGTTCCTTTTGTTTTATCATTAAATAAGTGTAAAATTTATTAAATGCTTTTTCTCTATCTACTGAGATAATAATTTTTATTTTAGTCCACTGTTGTGATGAATTACATGGATAGAGTTTTGGTCAGTAAGCCATTGTACCATTCCTCAGATCATTCCTACAAATTCACTTAGTATTAGTCTTAATAGCTTATAAATTTATTTGGCTAATATTTTATTTAGTATTTTCTCATTTATGTTCAGAAGTAGGCTATTTCCCTTTTCTTCTGTATTGTCTTTATCTAATTTTAAGATATTAAGCTCATAAAATGACTCATGCAGTCTTTGCTTTTTCTGGAAAAGCTTTCACAAGATAAAATTATCTGCCTTTTAAAGTTTCACTTAAGCTCCAAAGGACCTTATTTCAACTAACTCCAAGGTATTTAGTTACCGAAGAAGAAAAGGAGGGCTCCCAGTGCCTGTAATCTGGCATTTTCTAGAGAAATTTTATTTAGTCAGTTAAATATTTTCTGCAATCACTGTAAGTGAGCGTTAACACTTCAGAGCAGAATTTTGAAATATGGAGTTTTGGCAATTTTAGAAAGGATTACAAATATTAGTGCTTCATATGGTGTTATTTGGTTGCCAACCATTTCTGAAGACAATTTCCCCCCCCAATTCCTGCCAGATTACTACTGAAAAGAATTAAAATAAATATGTCAACATAAAACAAGTTTTATTTGGCACATTGAAAGACAAAAAGGAATCAGGTCTCGGAAGGCAATTACTATAAACATTAGATTTCTGGTGGGGACCACATTTGTTCCCATGAGAAGTTACATCAAAGATATCCTTTTCAAGAATGGAGCATTGCCACTTGAGGCAAAAGGGCAACTATGATCTGCCTTGATCGGGTCAGAATGTGGGGGAGGGGGTTAGTGAGGAGCCCGCCTTAGGAAACAGAAGCTCAGAACAGAAATCTTAATAGATTTCAGGTAGCAATGATCAAGTAGTGACTTGGTCATTTTAGACCAAGGACCAAGACTATAAAAGGTTTGAAATATTTTTACTTGCAGACTCAGTGATGTTATTATAAATGATTGCCAGAATTACATATTGAGCAACTGGAAAATTCTTAAGACATTAGCAGGTTGGGTGCTGTTTTTAGGAACAGCAAGGCATTTTGAGAAGTGGAAGCAAACCAGAGGGGAGGTGACAGCAGACAAGAAGAGAAGAGACTGAGCCAAGGTCTTCTCACCACAAAGAAGAGCCCAGGAAAGGTCTTGAGCCTGAGAATGGACCTGGAGTTTAAAGCAGAAATGCTTGGATTCTGTCATGTCATTATGCCATGGTATCTACCTTGTGGACATTCTGAGTTTGGCTGGATTGTGTTGGGGTGTGATTTGAAGTTAGGTGACATTGAAATTGATAGCTGTGAAATGACAGCACCAGATGGACCTCGCTAGCATGAAGCAATCAAAGGTATGCACAGGTTAAGGAAAAATACTCCATCCTGAGCTTGACAGACCGTATAGAAAGAGGTTATATCATTGACTAAAGGTCAGATGTAAATATAGTGAGCTTCTTTAAGACTCTTGGGCATGCTCCAGCCTCCTCAATGACATTCACACACCAGGAGATAACTTGTCAGCTGTTATGTGTGTCCGTCTCTATCTATGTAATGGAACAAACAAAAAGCTCAAGAGATGATTGTGTCCAATCTATTGTATTTGATGTCTCAGTGAGAACACAATGGTTATAATATAGTAAAAATAGAGTTACATTCCTAACAGAACAGAAGGGTCCATTTCCGCAGACAAATATAAGGTCACCTTTTGCCAAACTTTTAGCATATGTAATTTTAATCAGCTATCATAGTCAACAGAGAAACTCAGTCTTATAATATTTGTAGATATCTTGAAACCTGTTAAAAAATAAACAATATTTTGACATTGTTCATATTATGCAGACAGGGTTCAGAGTTTATCTGTTAAGTCTCAAGAAGGATTCTTTGGCATTTCTGATCTAATTATTATTGTTTTGGACCAGTTTGGACTAGTGATTAATTCACAATAGGGTCTATATTCCATTACTCAACTCTTGGACTTGAAAGGTTTATCAGACCCAAAGCTATTAGATGTTTAAAATTCTGCACTTTGTGCTTACTCGCTAAATATTGACTCCTACATTTTTGGGGTTTTTTTCTGTTCCACTATTTTCATTGGTGAAATGATAGGAAAATGCTAGGGTGTGTTTGTGTGTGTGTGCGTGCCTGCATGTGCACACACATATGTGTTTTACAGCCTTTCAGGGATTAAACACTCACCTTTACAAAGTGTTCTAATTTGGATTAGCAGAGCTGAGTAACACTGCATTCTATTCCTGTATTAACTCTCAGCCAGGGCATCTGGGGTCATATCCTAAATGCCAACTGGAATTGCTGTCTATTTTAGATGTGGACTGGAAGTTTGTATCAGTAGATATGCATGTGACAGCCTGATTGTAAATGGCTTGATTAATCCCTCAGCACATGCATGTTAGAACTTGCTTCTGAGGTTCAGTGCTCTGTGAAAAGGATTCACACTGAACGTTAGGAATTCAAAACTCCCCAAAAGAAAAGGGTTAAGCATGATGTTAACTCAGATCGAAAAGGCCAAGGCAGTTACAGAAACACACTTGCAGAGATTCCAGATAAGAAAATAATTTTGTACAAATTTCACCGTGTACTGTCTTTCAAACTGTGTGGGAAGTCGAACTGTTTTACAGAAGGGCAGTCAACAATCTTTCTTGGTATAGCCTGGGCTTAATGCTTCATTTTAGAAAAAGGAGGGATATTTCAAAGAGAGAAAACCACTGCCTGGAGGACTTCCAATTACCAAAATGATGCCAAATGGATGAAAGTCTGCACTGAGTTCTTTGCATGATAACATAAAAAGTTTTGAAGTCTATTTTTTATAGAAGTTATTCTAGAGGAGTAGAAAATGTGGAAGTGTTAACTCCCAGGCAGAAGTTTGCATTTGGCTTGTGACACAGTCATGAGTTTCTTACGACTTGCGCTTTGGGGATTAGTTAGGGATTACATTCAACTGCATAAAACAGAAGCACAATTATGGCAGCTTAACCAAATAAGGGCTTCTTTGTCTTATATATTAAATCTGGACATAGGTGGTGTGGTTGGTGTAGTGGCCTCGTAAGAGCATCAACATCCTGGATTTATTCTGTCTTTTCGTTCCTTCATCCTCATGGTTACTTCATGGCTGCAAGATAGTAATCCTTACCTCTAGAGTCCCTTCTGTGTTCCAAGCAGGAAGAATAGGGAAGCCTGACACCCATGTCAGGAGAGTAACACTACACAGGAACTCCTGGTAGGTTTCAGCTCATCTCATTGACAAAATCATGTCATGTGGTTAGCCTTTGCTTTAACAGAGTCTGAGTTTCTCAGGTAGGGCGTTTTGTTTGTTTTGTTTTTGTCTGTGTTTTGGCTGCATTGCCAATAAAAAAGGAAAACGAGGGTTCTCTTAGCAGAAATGAAGTAGAGAGTGGATATTGGGTAGGCAAGCACCATGTTCTGCCACATGTTCCTTCAAAATATTTACCAGTATCCATTCTGTTCTGCCACTACCCTGATATTCTGATTGCTCTTTGGCACACCATGACCTCTGTCCTTATTTTGCTTGATTAGAAGTAGATTTTGTTCAACATAACTTTGGTACATAGAGTTGAGGTTCTCAGGGAATAATGACATTCCCTGAGAGCTTGTTGTTCAAGAGTTCATTCCTCCACAGGGCTCCCCAACAACCACCCCCTCCCCAATTACTCACACGTGCAGAAATGCTAGGGAAGTATATTAGATTGTCAACCTGGATACGAAATCAAAAGCAAGTCTATTAACTCTAGTTACCATATGATCCAGCAACCCCATTCCTGGGCATATATCTGGAGAAAACTCTAACTCAAAAAGATACATGCAGTCCAGTGTTCATAGCAGCACTATTTACAATGACCAAGACATGGAAGCAAACTAAATGTCTATTAACAGTTAAATGGATAAAGATGTGGGATATATATACAATGGACTATTACTCAGCCACAAAAAAGAAGGAAATAATGCCATTTGCAGCAACATAGATGGACCTAGAGATTATCATATTAAGTGAAGTAAGTCAGACAGAGAAAGACAAATACCATATGATATCTTTCATACGTGGAATCTTAAAAAATGATACAAATAAACTTATTTACAAACCAGAAGTAGACTCAGACATAGAAAACAAACTATGGTTACCAAAGGGGAAAGAGGTGAGGAGGAAGGATAAATTAGGAGTTTGGGATTAACAGATATACACTACTATATATAAAATAGATAAACAACAAGGTCCTACTGTAGAGCACAGGAAACTATATTCAATATCTTGTAATAACTTATAATGGAAAAGAATCTGAAAAAGAATATGTATATGTATACGTGTAACTGAATCACTTTGCTGTATATCTGAAACTAACACATTATAAGTCAACTATACTTCAATTTAAAAAGTGAGTCTGACATCATTCTTCATATGTTGGCCCTGAGAGTTGAAACCTAAAGGCTAAACCATGTTGATACCAACAAAACAAAACAAAACAAAAACCCCAAAGCAAACAGTGGTCGAACTAACAGGGTAAGTAGACAAATCCAATGGTGATTTTAACATCCCTTATCAAGTGTATATAGTACAATCTCTAAGATAAACTATATGCTAGGAAAGAAACATACTCAATAAACTTAAAAGGCTTGACTTTTAAAGCATGTTAACTGATAATAACAGACTTAAATTAGAAATCAATAATATATCTAGATAAGCCTAGACATTTGGAAATTAAAGAACTCCCTTCTAAATATCAGAGAGGTCAAGGGAAGAACAATCACAAAGAAAATAAAAACTGTGTTTGAGTAAAATTGTAATAAAAATACGGCCTGTGAAAATTTGTGGGATGTTGCTAAAGCAGTGCTTAAAGGATAATTCTTAAATTAGGAAAGAAAAAAGATATAAGATCACTCTAAATTTCTACCTTAAGAATTTAGAAAAAGAAATACATGTACGTGATTGTATAACTGAATTGCTTTGCTGTACACCTGAAACTAACATTGTAAATTGACTACACTTCAATAAAAAATAAGAATTATAAAAGAGAATTTAGAGAAAGACAAGCAATTTAAGCCCAAATATATAAAAGGAAAAAAAATACTAAATATAAGAATGGAGATCAAGAAGTATAAAGCAAACAACGGAGGAAATCCACAAAACTGAAACCAAGTTCTCTGAAAAGATTAATAAAATGTTTCTTTTGATAAGGACAAAGAACTTAAAAAGAAAACCAAAACTAACTATTTTCAGGAATAAATGAAAGTTTGGCTTTTTTTTTTCATATATTCTAGATACTAAAGGAATAATAAGGGAATATTATGAACAACTTTGTGCCAACATATAAGACAATTTACATGAAGCAAACAAATTCCTTGAAAAACAACTTGCCAAAACTGACAAAATAGAAAATCTGAGTTGTCCCATAATAATGGATTGAATTTATCATCAGAACCTCCCCACAAGTAAAAACTTGAGTCTCAAATGGCTTTATGGGTGATTCTCTCAAAGTTTAAAAAAAATAATGTAAATCCCACAGGTGACTGCACATAACATTGAAAAGGCGTTAACAATTCCCAACTTTTACTATGAGGCTTATTATATCCAGCCTGGCATTTGATTTTATCTGACTTACAGGCTAATAAATTAACCTCTTACTGTTTCATAGATTCTGGCAGAAGACGCGAGACCCCTGGATCGGAGACAAATGACTATTACTCACCGACCACAGGCACCATGAGCATCATCATGTTGGTGGCTGTCCCCCAGGTTCTCCAGCCCCACAGAGTGACACAAAGTGACACAAAGGGCTGACACTTGCATGGAATGATCACAAGAGAGGGGTCCTCAGCCTGGAGACTCCACTGACACACCTGCCTTCTGACCCAGAGCCTGAGTGAAGATCAAGGAAAAGGGTTTGGGTTTCAGCTCAGCCACTGACATGTTCCCAGCGCAGGACAAATCACCTGTGTTTTAGGATCTCAGCTTCATTATCCATAAACTCAGAGGACATGAACAAGGTGATCTCCCAAGTCCCTTCCAGCTTTATCACTTTAAGTGTCTATGAATTAAAAAAGATTTGAAAAACAGAGCTTTAAATTATTTCATGTAATGGAATTAACAGCATGAAGTTAAAGACCTGGGGAACTCCTCTGGTCAACTTTTGACCTGAAAATATCCATCTCCCTCACCCTACGATTCTGTGCTTTGGAACTTCCTGACAATTACATTTATGGTTTCAGATGCGTACTGCTCATCAGATGCTATTCTTTTCATATCCGTTTAAAAATATCTCTTGATGGTGAGAACAAATCAAATAAACATACCTAGGTGTTTAAATGTGTATGCAAGTACCTGTCAAACATCCAGATATATGAATACATAACTATATGTATACTATGTACATGGGTATATATGTACATATAAAATACAAATATGTATGTGCATGTGTACACATTGGCTAATACAAGCAGACCTCAGAGATATCACGGGTTTGGTTCCAAACCACCATAATAAAATGAATATTGCAATAAAGCGAGTCACACAAAGTTTTTGGTTTCCCAGTGCACATAACAGTTATGTACTTAAAAATAACTCCACCAATAACACATGCTCTACATAACATCATGTTTGCTTAGAGCTATAGAAAACCTGAAAAACAGTGACTTAAACACAAAAAGGGCCGATTTTTCTCAAAACCTGAAAAACAATGACTTAACCACAGAAAGGGCTTATTTTTCTCATGCACAGGACACTGTGGAGATGGTAAGTCCAGGGCTGCTGCAGCTAAAACTCTTCAAGATCATCAACGGTTCAAACTCCTGTTCCCTATTCCCCCTTCATCAGCCTGTGGCCTCTGTACTCATGTTTGCAAAATAGCTGCTGCCCCTCCAGGCATCACATTCTGATCCCAGGCAGGAAGAAAGGGAAAGGTCCAGAAGCCTTTCCCATAAAGTTTTGCCTTGTCTTGAGAAGGGCTACTTCCCCCAGATATGTCTGCCTATATCCTATATCTGGCTGGAACCGGGTAACATAGCTTTCCCTTGCTGCAAAGTTATTTGGGGAAGTGAAGATATTTATGTATTAAGCTGGGATCATTGGTGATCCTTGAATATCCAATGAAACTGGAGTTCTGTTAGCAAGGGGGGAAGGAGAGAACAGATCGTGGCAAGTGACAAGCAGTTTCTGCCATTTGCCTCCTGTAGAAAAAGTAGAAAAACCAGAGTTGCGTTTCTCAGTTCTTTTGGTTCCATTTATTTAGTTTTTCTCCCTCTGTCTCCTGATCAATACCTCACTGAAAATAGAGACCTTCTTGGCCTTACCTCAAGATAGTTAAAGCAACTTTGAAGCTATATCCTTAATAGCTTTCTGAATCAAAGAACTTGCAGAATACACCCCCCACCCCACACCAGGAGAATTTAGTATCCCTAAGATAGAATCTTGAAGGAGAAAAAAATGTAAATAAGGTTTCAGGGCAGAAATTGAAAATGGTTTCATGAAAGACTGTCAGCATTTTATTTGGATCACAAAACAGGCCGTTTCCTGTCTTCTCAAAGCCCTACACTTCTTAAATCACTTCCCTGTAACCCAGCGTGTGGAAATGGACCCGGTGGAGGCCACAGAGGCGACCGCCTCCCCCTCCTAAGTGCACGGCTTTTTGCTAACAGCTCTAGGCGCTGACTGCAGGGCCTGGTCCTGTTCATCACTGTCATAATCACCATGGATTATATTTTTGAGTGCCCTGGAGGGGCACGGTAATGCACTGTGTAAAATGTTTACTGTCCTGTTTCTGCTTCCGGATTGTTAGATGTGTTCACACTGCGCTATCTCTGATTGCAAGCAATGCTGTCCGCTGCTGTCAGCCACCTAAAGTCAAAGCTTTTTAAACTGTGGCCGTTTACCGAAGGAATCTGATGAAACAGTGACACCAACACTTTTCAGCCAAGTTTTTTCATCATTAATGGATTTTCTCAACATGCCTATTAGCAGGTACTATTTTCTTGGCATCACGAACTTCGAGGTTGGCCAGAAACTTTGGAATCTGGAGGCGGAAAAAAAAGCTAATATTTATCAGTCCTGGGGACAGTGTTAAATGCTTTCTATTTCATTCCTGAGTTATTGTTCTGAAGGCATAATTAGTGCACACATTTTGAAATGAAGCAGCTGATGCTAAGGGAGTTTAGATTGGTCGTCCAAAGTCACATAAGCTGGTAGAAGGTCAAAAGTGAACTTGAACCCGGGTCCTAACTTTATTAACTTTCCACTACAGTATATTGTCCTTTAGGAAGTGGCATAGTATATAGACAAAAGTGTAACTGAATCACTTTGCTGTACACCTGAAATATTATAAATCAACTATACTTCAATAAGGAAAGAGACATGTTATAAGATTTCACCAAGAGGTCACAAAACCCAAACCTCATTAGTGAATTCAGTTTAAACTAATATGGAGGAAACTTAACTCTTACTGACATCAGTGGTTACCGCGCACAACGAGAAACAGGTGTTTTCACAGGTAGGCGAAGGGACTTAGGAAATCTAACAGAATTCAGGAACAAGGCATATTCTTTTCTTCAAGGTGTATTATGCACTATGCACGTTTAATGTAGTGGAACTAAAATGACACTCTGTTCTTGTTTACCGTGCTTTATTTCCCCTGTCCATACTTACATCTTTATTCCGCTTACTTTATGCGTCCTCCATCAGAGTGATGGTTTTTCTAATAGTTTATCTCTACTCTTAACTCTTCTTTCAGCAGCAGTTTCTAGGGCGACACTCCATTTGACTCGTGCCTCCTTAACGTTTGTTGCAGTGCTTTCAGAATTCTCCTCCTCGTTCACGTCGGCCTCATCCTCCTCTGGCACTACTTCTGAATGCTCCTAACTGCACATTTATTTCCTGGGTACGGTTTAGACTCCTGCCTCTCCCCTCGGTATTTTACAATTGCAGATGGCTTTTCTGTAGCCTTCTTCTTTTCTCAGAGTCCCGACTTGTTAAAGCTTGCGTGCCCGCTCGCTTAAATGGCAATGCGGTGAGGACGTGCGCGTCTGCAGACTGCGACTGCTCTTGATTCTAGCTGCGCCTTGTTTCACAGGGGCCTGGTTTTCATCGGTCTCCTTATTTCTAATAATTCCATCTGTAATGACTGTGCACCGTATCGTAACTTTAAAAAGGGAATCTTGAAGATCTTTTTTGCACATTCTTTTCTTTACAAAATTTGCTGTAAAGAGGCAGCTCTGTCCTTTAAATGTTCTCAGCATGCAAAGTGTTTTATATTAGAGACTAAAGCCCAAAGGGATAGCATTAATCTCTCCTGTTTCCTCTCCCAGGCTTTCTGGCTTTAAACTCGTATTTCCCACTTGGTAACATGAGATACACCACGTTTGCAGCGTTCCAAAGCATTTTTCATTAGCCTCATACTATCTTGATATTCCAACACTGAATTTGATGAGCATGATTATTTAATAATGTCATATTCCGGCCTATGCACTTCCCTTATATGGTTAGTAAAATAAAAAAAAAAAAGATCAGCCATCTAATATTATCTGATAGAGACTAAAATAAAATATAAAAGCAGATCTAAAAGCACTTTTGAAATAAATAGACCAAGTGAAGGAAAGAAGGCTTACATAAACACAAAGAACCTTGGGACTTAATATAAAGGAATAGTAAAATAGCAATGGCTGTCTATAAAATACATGGGAACTAAACGTCAGGTTCTTTCCATACTTTTAAATCACAGAATCATGATACAATTTTTCCCATTTGTAAGGAAACCAGCAAGCGTTAGAATTACCCGCAGTAAAGAACCAAGTAGGTACTAAACAAGGAGCCTAAGACGTTGGACCTGCCTGTGTCAACACAGCAGGTCAGACAAGACCCCAGGTGTGCCAGGCTGATTTGGGCACAAAAGAAGGGGGGCCCAGCCTGGTGCGGAAACCTGGTGAGTCAAGACAGACCACAAGAAGGGGCTCAGGCTGACTATGAGTATGTAAATCTGAGCATAAGTGTTGATGATATTCTGGGGTAAAGCAGACCAGCTCCGTTTACCACTGATTCTGATCATGGGAATGTAATTCACAGAGCATTTCGTTGGAAACTGCGTTATATCACATGCTATTATTATCAGTCCACAAGCATGTGGTTTGTACACTAAAGGAAGACTGCAGAGAAAACAGTTTATGAATCAGAAGGGGTAAGTGAAGACGGTCAATCTGTATGACTTTAAAAGTTTGGAAATTCTTGCTTTGACATTAGGAAAATTAATTTTTATACTGTATGATTAATTTTCTTGTGATTTAAGCTTATTTATTTTTGTGATTTAAGCTTATTTATTTTTGTACTATTTCTCCATTAGTAAGAATATCTAGTCATTTCTTTTCATTGTACCACATTTAAACACTTACTGACAATTAAACTTCCCACTCCTCTCACATTCTGATTCTTTAAGCCCCTGTTTAGTATCTTGTAAAATAGAAGTTTCTCCATAGACAAGGATGTTACACGTCACACAGTGGCTCTGTGAAGGGCTCCCCACACTCTGACTAAGCAGGAAACACTCAAGGGGGTGGAGATGCCGTTCAGAAATAGATTCCCTCACACAGGCTACCAATCAGACATCCATTTGTGCATAAATATTTCCCTTAAAAAATAACTCTAGGCAGATTAGTTTATTTTCGCAGATTAATTTACTATTAGGGTAAATGTCTTTACTCAGAAGATGACTGGGCCTCCCCTCTCCTGCAGTTTGCTTCCTGTCACTCGCCCAGCAGGACACCAGGGGACCGGAAGGGGTAACGATTCTCTGGAGCTAGCCTGAGTGGGAACATGTCAGGAGTCGGTCCGGGAGATATGGCCACAGTCCCCCCATCCTCCTGGGGCCCCCAGCACTGCCTCTCAGCAGCTTCCCTGGGCCATGGCCGTGGGGGCTGGGATGCGTCTTGTTGATCCTTTTCATAATCTTTGCCGTACACGTTGCCTCCATCCACAGCCTCCCCTCCTTGGACCGTAGGAGCTAGCTGTCCACAGCTCACCTGCTCATGAACAGTTGTTCCTTAGACTTGGAATAAAACATGGCACCATATTGATGGGTTCACTCACCCAGCCTGGGAGCTTCTGTGAGAGAGCAGAGCGATTAGGGGCAGACAGGACCTCACACCCTGGGGATCCAAAACCCTGCCTACCCAGAACGGTGAAGACTGAGGACAGCTCAGCACCCAAAAGTAAGATTTGTGAGAGTCAGGAAAAGAGAAGGGAAAATCTGGAGTCTGAGGAAAGGCTTTGGTGGGGAGGGGAGCGGTGGACAACGAGTGAGTGGCAGGAACACGGTGGGCGTCTGTAGAGGCGACATGGAGCAGGGGATGGAAGAGATGGGTCAGCAGGGTGAAACCTTTTTAGAAAAAGATAGAAAGCTCATCAACGGTGTTGTATACCCTGCAATTTTTACCTACAGCTTTTGGAAGCAAGTGAACTAGGAGTGGGAACTGCTGTCTAGTTAAAGAGAGCAGACAACTTAGAGAAATTATATGAAGTCAACGTTTGTTGGAATTAGCATAGGGGTCGGTAACCCTTTTCTGTAAAGGGTCCGATAGTAAATACTTCAGTCTTTGCCAACTATGAGGCGGTGTTGAGAACATTTCATAGGTACATGTATGACAGAAGAGAAGGCAAATTCGCACAAATTTTTATGGATGAAATTCAAAATATAATGATGATATAAGTAAGTTTGTTTTTAAAAATACATGACTACTAACGAGAAGAATGGAATTCTCTTTTGGGGGAGGTAGCATTTTACGTAACTGATGTTCAAACTTAGTTTTCACTATGGTCGGAATCAACTGCCGATGCATCTGTTAATGTTGACCCCAAATGAGATTTTTGAGTATTTTATCTTCGAAAATGTCTTTTCACACAGATAGGTATCACCAAGCACATGTCAACAGAGGGGCATATAATTTTAATTGAGCATATTTATCAGTTGGCAGGCATAAAGAATTCTATTATATTTTTCTCTTGATATCTGATTTTAGTGCACCATTATATTACATATTAGTAATTTTCAGAGGAAGATTAGGTGGGAGCTCCTCCATTGCACCGTTAATTGGATTTTGAAATATGGAGGGTTTTTTTTTTCCTTGTATTTTGATTAAGGTCTGAAAAAAGCCATTAGAACTATAGAGTTTGAACTTGGAAACTCTATCTACCACTGCAAATACGTGTGGGAACGGAGATCTCATTTGTTGTTTTAACTTTGAATAGTATACGGCAGGTGGAAGGGAGCTTTGTTTTGTTTCAAACAGCGTTAGTCATCATAGTGAGCACGGTTTTACCTTGTAATTTTATGTCAGATTCATTAAGAAATGTCATCCAGTCGGCACGAAAAGCTAATATGCAACCACTCGGTGTTTGACAATAGTAGGTGAGGGAGCGCTTCCAGCCACGGGGCCTTTGTTCACCAGCCTCTGAATCAGACTGGTGGCGTCAGAATCCCAGTACTCACTCACTGAGCCTTGTGACTTTGGGCAAATTGTCTAACCTAAGTCCTCTAAGAGAGGGTAAGAGTTCTCCCTTCTCCTAGGGTTGTGAGGATTAATGAAGAGAGGGTGCGGAATAATATAAACAATTGGTAAATAGTTTTTAGTAGTAAAATAAAACCCCACCATCATGCTATACATGGATCAAAAAATTCAGCCATGAAACATGAGGCCGCGGGGTGGAGGGCACAGGGGGCGAGGAATGGTTATCCTCATCGGAGGGAAGCTAGCGAGACGAACTTGGGGAAGCCTGCCACGGAGGATACGTTCCCATCGCCAGTCACCTTCTACCTGCATTCTTGGTGAGGGACTTCACTGCGTTAGAATCACTATAAGTATTTTATTAACGCTGCCATGGTGATGTCCCTCTATTTTATTCTTTATAACCACCCTATGAGATGGGTATTGATACCCTTTTATGGGCAAGGAAATCAAGGCTGCCATCCTGGAATTGACCCAGTTCACCTTTTCCTATCAGCCCAGGCTCAACTCATCCAACCTCACCAGTTCCGGGCAGCCGCTCCCCAGGAAATCCCAGTTCTTCCTTCTCCAGAGCGTCTGCAGGTAGAGAGCAGAGCACGGTTCATGGGTGGTGCTCCCGCTCGGACCCTGAAGCTGCCTTTAAAGGTACTGACGTCCTCATAGATGACCTTTTATATGACCTCACTGTGTGCCTAGCTCCTTCTACGGCAGGGGTGTGCCTCACCTACTCTTGTGTGTACAGAGATGGCTCCTGAGTAGTTATGCAGAGAAAAGTATTAAATCAAAGAATGGATGACTGAAGATTGTTACACAGATGAAGTAATATTTTACTATTATCCTTCACTAAAGACAATACTTTTCAGGCATTTATTTCATGTGTTCACTATTTTCATATTCTTTTTTATATTATGTTATTTATTTATAAACTAAAAGAAACCTTCCTTAGAAGGAATACATAGATTAACATGCATTCGTGCTCAGATCCCAAGTTTGCCATTAAAAAAGCTATGGGAACGTAAGCAAAAAAATTTCGCTTCTCTGTTCTTTCTTTTATTTCGTTATCCGAAAGTTATCTTTAGGATCAAATTCAATTCTGAAATTCTATGATACTTTTTAAAGCATAAGGTTTTGATAACAGAATTAGTTTTTATAATAGATGCATATTATTTATTTATTATTTATATTTTTTGAAAAATAATCTATAAGATTTAAATTAGGACTTTGGAATATCTCAGCTCTACATGGCTTTAAGAGATAAACAGTATCGTTTTATCGTTCGGTAGAATTATTTAAAAAAACATGTTTGGTGTAGGATTACTAAGTTTTGTTAAACTTTTTCCTGGAGTTTTTAAAAATATATCCCAAAAGCCATCTAATGTGATGCACACTTGAAATTCAGCATTGGGCTTTTTAATCCACATTGAAGTTTCACCGCCCAGATGACTCGTGTCTCACTGTGGCTTTACACCGGTGCAGTCAGGAGCCACGCTAAAAGGACTGATCAGACTCCGGCAGGAGGAACCAAATTAATTTCTCTGTCACCTCCTAGAAACATGCTTTATCTGAGGGACTTCGTATAGTGCAAGAAAACTCTAATCTAGAGTATGCATGTGTTTTTCTTTGGATCAGCCCGGTGTTGAGTCATGACCTTTGTTACCGATTACCAGAAAAGGAATCGGTTATTGCTACCCGCCTCTGACGCTTCGCATCTTTCTTTTTAGGAGCATCACCAGCATGTGCAGATGGATTTCAGTTTCCCAGAAGGCAGGGCAGTGGTCGTCTTCCTATGTGTTTTGGTCTCTAGTTTAGGGCCTGACACACAATTCCTGACTCAGTAAATAGAGAATGAATGCAAGCCTCGGAATCATCCCCATTAGGCAGATGAGGAGAGAGAGGATCAGGCAGGTTAATTAAGGACCAACCCATAAGGTCACAGAGGTGACAAGTGACAGCACTGAGCTTTAAACCAGACCTTCTGACTTGAAAGCCACCATCTTTCCAGTCACCCCAGGCTGCTTCCCTTGGCAAATCATTCCAGCCGTGCACGTTTTTAGAGCTGACCTACCAAGCCACGTTATTCTCAGCAGATTGTATGATGAACACCTGCAGCTTTTGTCCCTAGCCCTTTTATGGGGTCTACAATCACAAAACAGCCCCAAATGTCCTCAGCTCAAACGCACCAGGAAAGCAGAGCTGAGAAACTTGGCCACCAACTTCCAATGCGCGTCTGTAGAGGACTAGGGTCCCCCAAACATTCTGGGGCACCCCGCTGGGAGCTGGCGGGACGCTGCTTCCCAAAGCTGCTCAGAAGTTCCGCCAAGCCAGGGACATTTCCGTACCGCTCAGCTTAGCCGAGCGCAGCGTCCGCGGGCTCTAACTCCTGCGGTCTGAGGACAGAAAACGCTGGCAATGGAAACCTTCTCCGGGGGCCTCCTCCACAGAAAGCGAGTTCACTTATCACAAAGACGGATTTCTAAGACAGCAACGATTTTGTTGATGACATTTAAAGACAGAACACACAGTTCCCGAATACAATTTCAGCTGTCCAAAGGGCGGTTTTGTTCTTTTTCAGAAATGCCTGGGTGGTTATTTCTTGTTGTTTTGCTGAGAAGGGCTGCTCAGTGCGCCTCTTGGGGCAACATGAAAAAGAAGGAAAAGAACAAGCCACCAAATGGTCCTCTGGTGGCCTCCGTGGACTGAGGACGACTCTCAAATACAAACTAAGGTGCCTGGGTGACGCTGATAGACTTTTCACATCAGGCTAAAATACTCTTCCAAACACTGACCCATTCAGATTGATTCAGATGAAATGCTTTCTTTTTTTCCCTTGGGAATGTCTATTTCCCATCATGTTTTTTAATAAATCCCTTAAAAAAATACTGCGATCTCAGTAACAAGCTGTTAATCTCTTACATGAAGAACTGGATTACATTTACATACAGCAGTCCATCTTGGGTTTTATTATGTTCAGCATATGAATTTTTTTCTTTGACAACTACTGTTATTAAAATTACTGACTCTCTGGCTTTCTAAATTTGGGCTATTAGGCCTTAGTATAGGTACATATACATGTGTATTTATTTATCTTTTTAGACAAGAAATTAGTAAGAATTTGGCACCAGGACCAGCAATGGCATCAGTATTTTAGGACACTTGTTCACATGTTTTGGCTATGTCGGGGAGGCAAAATTATTTTTCCTTTACCCTTCTGAGTTCTTAGCCAAAACCCCTGTGACAAAAGACAAATTAACAAGAGAAAAACACACAGGCATCTGATTAACACGCAGACCTCCATGTGCACATGGAAGATGCCCAGGGTTAAACGAGCGCCTCCCTGAGGAGGCTTAGAACTCCCCAGGGCAGTGTGGGCCTCTTAGGGGAGAGGACGTGAGCTTAGGAGGATGAATGGGTCCTGAGAAGAATGGATGGAAGGTGTGCTCGTTTGTGACAGAGCGTGTCGGGGTGGGGGGCTGTTGACTCCTGGTCTCCTCGCCTGACCAGACCCAGTCCTCTGTGGTTGATGAGACCCCTTGGTGGGGGGAGGTTTATGACAACTGGCTCCTGTTGGAGGCTCTGTCTTCAGGCAAAGGGAGGGCAGAGAAGGCCTCTCCCTGCATTTGCTGTCCAACCGCCCACCGCTCCAGGCAGTCAGTACACCACGTGGCGTGTTAGGGGAGGCCTGCCCTGTGCCTCTGCGCCTGCTCTGACGCCCTACACTCCTCGTGGCTAAGACGTAAACACCTCACGTATGTGTGTGGTTTTCCCAGTTTACTGAAGAAGTTAACAAGTAACTTTTTTATCTGTAAAATTTATATTCTAAAGTTGCAAAAAAAATCATTTCAGGATATTCATTTTGGGAAAATGAAGGGCGGGCTTCAATTCGGTCTTTGTCTTGAGCAGTCTACTAGATTACGAGCTCTTCCAGGGGACACACCCTACACGGCTGGGTCCTCCAGGCTCCACTGGACGACTGATTGTATTAAACGTCCAAGAAAGTTTTGTTGACTCTCTGAATGAACGACAATGAAACCATACGCATCATGTGTCTAATCGGGGGTCAGCACACTAGGGTCCAATCTGGCCCTGGTCTGTTTTTGTATGCCTCGCACACGAAGAATGTTTTTCATGTTTTTAAAGGGTTTTAAATGTAATACGGAAGAACATGTGACAGAGATTATCGGGCCTGCAAAGCCTAAAATATTAACCACATGGCCTTTTACAGAAGAATGTTTGCAGACCCATATTTATTTTTAAATATACACCACACACACACACACACACACACACACACTTTAGCTGGAACTCAGACCAATTTGCAGAGTGAGGCTCTCCAGGGAGGAAGACCCTAGTCTATTCAAGGTCATTTCCCTTTCTTATTAACAGAACTCCTGCTGGATACCTGTCTTGGGATGAAATGCTGTACATTCATGCTGCTTCTTTTTGGACATCTGTCTGTCTAGCTATTTTAAAATGTATTAAGGACAATATGCCCTACAGTAATAGTTTTCATCTCCATAATGGATGTGAAAAGTTGTTCTTGTTTTATCCTCTCAGGGTGGCTAAGATGGAGTGGAATCCACTGTTGCTCACACACTGGCCTTGACAGAGAAAGGCCAGGATTACCTTCAGAATCAAAGCTTCATTACTGAGATAAAATGAAGGCGACTTTACCACTCTTTATGTAATTAAATGCAGTAATTTCATTATTATGGAAGATTTCGCCACACAGCTGTTGGGTTGAAGAAAATGTTTGCATTATCAGTAATCCTTTTATATTTCTGACGTGACTCATAGCTCCTCATGGATTCCCAGGTCTGAGAATCAAATAGAATTTGAAACCTTCCTTAGGTAAGTATTGCTTATTTGTTCCCTTAATGGCAACTCTACACTTTTTGTTTGTTTGTTTTTTTGACTTTGGTGAACCATTCAGATGGTTCAGATGCCATGTCCTTACAGTTTATCCACTCAGTCGGTGACTGGTAGATAAAGGGTCAAAAGGCCAAGCGGGTCCTAGAACAGTCAGTTCAGTTTAGTCCCAGACTTTATGACAACGGTGGTATTGGCCTCCAGGGGGGGTGCTAATTAGGCAACTGTCATAACACGTGTGCGAGCGGAGGTTCTGCTGAGCTCAGATGTAAGGATCTGGTCGGGTCCGGGGTGGGGGCCTAGGGTGACTGATCTCTTACCTAACGTGCTTGACCATGTCTGACAAAAAGTTTTCAACATATTTATTAGTAGAAAAATATATTTAAATCTCCTTTGTCAAAATCTCAAATGATTCTGAACTCAGGAAGGGAAGACAGAGGTGCAATACAACAGGACCCTTAAAACCCCCATGTTAATCCCAGCTCAGACCTGGAAGTTCTGGGCAGTTCCCATTCCAGTCCCTTGGAACTGGCCCTGTTCCTTTCGGGAAAGACTGGGGAGAAGATTTAGCCTCAGAAGGTCCCTCCTACAGGGAATCCGTCCTACCCTTTATTTCCTCTCACTCTCGGTCTTGAGAAGCGCTTGAGGTCTAAGAATGGGACGAGGTGCTCTTCTGCTCCTTTAGGATGTCAAAGCCAGGCTTTTGCTCACTTACAACACTAGGTTTTGTAAGTGTATTCAACCAAGTTGGACACTAGCTGTCTGTGCAACCATTTTAGTCTAAGAGATCCTATGGTAAATTAGCAGCTACTGAAAAAGGGGCAAATTATTCCAATTCCCCTTCTGTCCCTGCTGCCTGCTTCTGGTGTCGGGAGCGCCTTGTTTCTAGCAGCCAAGTGTTGCCACTTTGCCCTTCCTCTCTGAGACCCGGTCCTCCTCACTGAAACCAGTGGCCTATAGCAATGCGGCTTTCCACCTTCTTACCTGGCCTCCTGGGGACGAACCTTACAGCACCTTTCAAGGTGCTGTATGTATCTTTAAAATTTTAAAAATATTAAATTTTTTAAAATTTAGAAATAATTTCAAACTTACAGCAAAGGTGGAAAAATAAGCATATCCAAGGAACAACAAGGTTCCCTTTGCCCAGGTTCTTTGATTTTAATAGTTTGCTCCATTTGCTTTATCTTTGGACTCAGTGCCCCTCAACATCTGGGAGTAAGCTGCAGCCCTCTTGGTCCTTTGTCACTAAACACCTATTTCCTAAGGAAAAATACCCATTCTCATGTAACAACTGTGCCATTATCGTCTTCAGTAAATTTAACATAAAGTTCATACTTTTGTTTATCTGTCATCCACGTCCCATTTTGGTCCATTGACCCAATAATGTCTTGTACTGAACTAGCTTTTCCTCTAGCACAGAACGTCATCTAGGGGAAAGTATCGCACTTAGCCGTCAGGTTTTTTGAGACTCATTTAATTTGGAACATTTCTAAAGCCTTCCTTTGTCTTTTATACATTAGCATTTATGCAGGATACAATCCTCTCCCACCTTTCAGAAACCAGAAGAGAATGTGCCTCGCTTTGAGTTTGTTCAATATTTCTTCATGATTCAATTTAGGTTACGTATTCCAGTTCCTAGCCAGAACACTACGTAAGGGACATTGCGATCTGACATTCTTCTCAAGGTGTCAAATCAGGAGGCACACGATGTCTGTCTACATCTCTATCACCCTGTCAGCATGTTGATTTCTTCACCTGGCAGGTAATAAACATTCTAGGGGGACAACTTAGGATCATATAAATATTTTGCTCCTTATCAATATCTGTCCCCCTGGTTTTAGCATCAATTGATGATTCTTGCCTGTACCAATATTTACTATAACCAAGACTTATTATATTTACTGTAACTCCAGCACTCCCTCCCACTAGCCAATCAACACTCAGCATCCTTCTAAAGCAAGAGCCCCTGTCCTCTTTTCTTTCTTTCTTTCTTCCTTTTGTATATATAAGTACATGTTGTGTATATATATATATATATATATATATATAAAACTATATATATTTTATATAAAGTCTATACCAAAATATATAAGTATACACATATATGAAGGTGAATATATTTATGTGTATATACATATATTTACATTTAATATGTTTTGGTGTGGACTCATAGGTTCCCATTTTTCCCTTGGTGGTTTAGAAGCAATTTATTTCTAAGGGCCAGGTAAGCCCTAAGCCCCCCCCAGAGAAATTCTTGTAGATTGAGTGATTTACGGGCTCATCAGATAAATCCATTCCACTCTTACCTTTCTAGGTTTTAAATTTCCTCCTTCCATATTACACCCATAATTTTAGGCATCTCACCTTCATTTAGTGCAGGCCACCCACCGATTCCAGAGCCTACTCTACCAGCCAAGCAAGCATTTAACACCATGTCAGGAGGCTTGTGTGAGCGCTGTGAGCAGCTCATCTCTGGGAGGTGCACCCATGTTGATATATCTGGTCTGATCAATAGCTGCGTTTCTTTTTCCTTTGTCTAGCCCTCTTGGAACCCATTCTTACACATATTCCAGAGCTTTCTGCCAATAGATATTGGGTGAGTCATGGGTCTATCTTGATGTGTAATGTGCCTCCTTCCATGTCAGGCTGTATTTGTCCCCTGGGGACGAGCTGGGATCTAACTTTGTCCCAGGTGCAGTGTCTATGCGGTGCAGTAGAGGAGAGCTGAGGCAAGGCACTGTCATCCCTTTCCTTTGACAGGTGAAGGTATCAAAGGGTCTCCACACCAGTCAGGGCTTGTTTCATCAGAGAGGGAAGAACTGGTTCTGCCGGCAAAGGGATTTGCACTGCTCTGCAGGGATGCAGAGAGGTCAGGTCCATCTGAACCCACCAAAACATCCTGAGTCAGGATTCTGCCTTTTCTTAACAAATGCTCAGGCTTTGACATACCAGGCATAGCAAGGCTTTGCATTCAATTTATGCTGTGATTTAGCAAATTATAGGAACCGACTCTGTCTCTGATTTCTGGCTGTGTCAGTTTTGTGGCCACAAGGGGTCATGATAAATGGTCCTTAAATTTTCTAATCATGTCTTGGGCTGAGAATTTAAAACTCAGAGAGTGTGTCCTTTTTTCTTTTTTTTCTTTTCCTTCTTTAAACTCTCCAGAGTAATGATAAATAGCCAGAGCTCTGTATCCTTCATTTCCTTTCCAGCGGTCTACCCCTCGGTCATGTGGTCGGCCACGCCTCGCCCTCCAGCCTGCACTTCAAGTGACTAATGGGATATGTGATGAGTCACTGTGTGCTGTGAGCACACATGTGTTTTCCATTTTTCAATGGTTTGGGGAATCATCCTCGCTTCACACCCAAACAGCCCTCACAATCCCTCCCAAATCCCCATCACTGTGGACTTTCGTTCACAACTGCTTTTAGTGCGAGACGCTGTATCCGTCAGATCTCAAAGCAAAGACAGGCTCCACTTAAATATTTTAAAGAGGAAAAGATTAAATGTAGAGAATTATAGGCTGACCTTAAGGATGACTGGAAAGCAGATTAGCTGGGTCATCAGGAAAGTCTTCTACCATCCGGGGCAGATCCACAGGGGACCCATTCCCCTGGGACCACCACTGGTGCTGAGTGTGGCCCTGGTGCAGGGATCGGGGTCCAGTTCCAATAAGCTAACCGCATACGGCCTCTGATACCATGCCTATCAAAACAAAAGAAGCAGGAAAAAGGACAATTCATGAGGCAGGCACTCTCCACATTTCCATGGTCTTGTTTTGTTGGGAGAACATCAAAAGGCACAAGAAAATGGTTTCGACCTCCTTCTCACTTTTCAAATATCACTCAAGTGCATTTAATCCGAGGAACTTAATTTGCATCCAGAACCCTAGTTGCCATGGAGAAATGCTGTTTTCAGTTTTTCCAAATTTCAGGTAGAGATAGGGTAGGATCTTGGTTGAACAAGCCAATCACAGGGTTTAGTGTGACCCCTCAGTGAGAACTGCCTCACTTAGACTCACAATCAAACCCATTTATCTATTTGTAATGAGACTTGTAAGCAGCAAATACTTGACTCGATTCTCACAGTTTGTACATATAAACCACACGTCATGAAACTCCTAAGACGGGTGACTCCTCCAGACTGAAGTCGATGGCACCCAGCTCAAGGCAAAGGGGATTTTGAAATTTAGTTTTATACTTAATGGTAATGCATTTTTCTTTTCTGACAAAGCCTTGATATAGTAAAGTCAATCAACCAATCACTGCATATGACTCATTAATATATTTGCATTTCAGGCACAGCCAGACCCGGCTAACCTTTTGACAACATGGAATGGAAGATCCAGTCCCCCCACGGTAAGGACGAGCCTGTCTCCTCACCCAGGCAACCCGGCCAACCTGAGTCTGCTGACCACATGGCAACCCCTTGACTGTCAACTAACAGGTTGGCTAACTTGATGTATCTGTTGACATAGATCCAATGTACCCGTGTTTTTTAGGTCATTGTGGTTGTTGCTGTTTTTATCAGTAACTGCCTTTTTAACTGAAGTAGAAATTCATAGGGAAAAAAAGGAAAAATATAACTGGAGGCTAATTGACTTTTGAAGCTCTGGGGGATTCATTTTATTATGGAAGATTCAACGGAAAGATAAATGCACACACACAGCATGTAAAGTATCGATCGCACAGAAACCACAGGAGAAAGCTCAATTGGCTTGCGAAGCTGCCTGATTCAGAGGTGCAGACATTAACTTCCGTTGTGTTTGTTTTATTTATACTTGTTTATCTCTCCCAAGCAAGGACTTCCTCATTATTTGAAAAAGAACTCAGTGAAATGGAAAAAATAAGAGAAGGAACTTTCTAAAAAGTGTACTTTCTGATATCTTAGTTGAATGTTTTCCTTTTGTGGTAAATTATTCTGTTGCATTTTACATTTTAACTTCTGCTTGCAAACTTTTATTAGTTAATACATTGACCTTTGTAATTCTTGCCTAAGAGTATTTATTCCCCAAGCTCTGATGTGAGAACAATCTCCTTTATATAATAAAGAAAGTAAGGTGGTTACCTATTAAAGTCAGGTTTCGATTATTATCTGGCCTTTTGTGTAGGAGTAGTTGACACTTAAGAACACCTTTCTAAGGCAAAGCCCTCTGACTGCTTTTAAGTAGTCAGCCCATGCTGGGGTTGCAAATACCAACGGTGTCACCGGGGAAAAAAATTACATCTCACTTCTGATTGAGTGTCTAGCAAATTCACTCCATCCTCCAAAACCCTCTGAACAATGTAGATTGATCTTTGGAAGAAATATAACCTTAACAGATACATGGTACAACATTTTAAACATTATTTCACATGGCATTTTTAAATTCACTGAAAATAAGTATTTTTAATTATATCACACAAATCAAAATTATGACCCCAACTACAGATTCAGAATATGACACACATTCAAAATATTGTTATAATGAAACAGATGAGTTGGCTGATTTTTGTTCCTGTAGAATTTAGATCTACACAGAATGTGAGGATAAACTGCATTTCCAGTGCAACAGAGCTGGAGGACCCATAGAACCAAGCATCATATTTAACCCCTGAAATCAGCAATGAAAAGAAATGCGTCCACTAAGTTAGTGCATTGATTACATTGCACAAGCATCCAGCGGATATACACTCAGGTAAGGCTTTAACTAACGTAGAGTGCAGTAGATCAGGAGAAAGAAACCACAGGCAATCAGCAGTCACAGAGACGCCTGAATATTCCGGCACAGTCCTTCCTCAGTCACGCAGGACGGACGTCATCTTTGGATGTGAACCACCAAGATATGTACGAGGTTCCTCAGTGTCAGGGGACTTTTTAACCACACATCACACAGGTAAAGCCAGGCTGCAAACTACCACCCTGTGCCTGCTTTACCTATAACCCTATAGACACACATAACCAAATCCCACTTCTACACGTGTGAGTGTTTTACTTCTGTCTTGATTTCCAGCATATCTGTGTATCGAGATTCCTGATTCCTCATCTGACTTCTACCCTTGAATTCATTTGCTCCCTTGGCCTCTTTTTCCCATCCGCCTGGTGATCAGCCTTGCGTAATGATTTGGTAGAGAAAATAAGAAGACTGAAGGCATAAAACTGTACATCTTTTCTGTCTGCAAGATTGTTTTCTACATTGTGATATTCAGTGGTTCACTGGGAGGGTTAAGTGGACAGGGTGGGGATCTGGGGGTAAAGAATTTTAAATAATTTATTTGGGAGAGAGGCAAGAGAATGACATTGCCTTATATGACATTTAAAAGTAGGGCATTCATTGTAAACGTATCCGTTGTATATGGAAAACAACTTTTGGTTAGATGGCATTCACTGCAATAAGATTCTATCTGCATTTCCCATTTTTATAGTCACAATTTTTGGAGAAAACTTAAGAGATCTTATTAGTAATATTAGAGCTCTTAACTTTATTTTTTAATATTTAATTTTATTTGGGGGGTGGGAGGTTTATAAGATTTATTTATTTATAAATTAGGTTTACTTATTTATTTTCAGAGGAGGCGCTAGGGATAGAGGCTGGGACCTTGTGTGTGCTAAGCATGCGCTCTACCACTGAGCTGTCCCCTCCCTCTGAGCTCCTAACTTTAAATACAGCCAGGCTGTGCCATTTGCCACATGGAACATGAGCTTTACATTTTTTTTTTTTTTTTTTGTAATGTCACTGAGGCTGGCTGGGTTGGAACAGGATTTTCCTGCCCCAGGAGTGGCCCTCCAAGCTCCCCTGGAGTATGGATGGTTGGTTTTTATCTCCTTGCCTTTCTTACAAAGGCTGATCTGACTGTCTGGTGACCCAGGGCTTCTTCTAAAGTTGCCAGAATGAACTTAATTGGCACTTTCTACATGTTCAATGTCCTGACGAAGTTTAATATTTCCCAAGTGTATTCTATAAAAATCAATTCCTGGAACGAAGACTTTCTCGGTTCCGCAGGAGGTATATAAACAGAATCTCGATGACACAATTAACATTAATTGAGTGCTTGCCATGGGGCAGGTTCTGAAGTATACAGATTACATGTATTGACTCATTTAATCTTCAGGCGTTTTACAAGGCAATAACTCTCATAATAATAATAATGATAATATTATAATATTATTATATATTATTATGATTATTCCCATTTTACAGATGTGGAAACAGACACAATGAAAGGTTTAGTAATTTGCCCAAGTGTGCCCAGTAGGAAAGTTTGATCTGGTATTTAAACAGATACATTAGGGAGAAGGTCCCAGGGTCAACAGCAGGTGAAACAAAACAAAGCAAGTAAAGCCACAGGAGCAACAGTTTAAAAAGCTTTTTTCTTTTTTAAACGATTGTTCTTCATACACGTTTGTCCACAGATGGTGCATTTTCAGGAACAGCCGCTACCACAGCATACAATTCCAGAAGCACTTCGTTAATATAGTTAGATTTTCTATGGCTGTAGTTCCAGACCCCAGATCAGCTCTGGAGTCCCACAGTTGCTCAGGGCAGCTGGAGTAAATAGGTCTCGAATTTTGCAGGGTCGGGGGGGAAAAGCGGGTACAAGATATCTCATCACATTTACTTTAGGAATCCACAAAGATTGGAGATAAGCCAAAAGGTTTCCCACTGTGACTGAGTTTTTATTTGTGTGGTTCTCTCCTACAAGCCTGACAGTCAGAACAATGCCCAGGGAACAGCAGGTGCTCAAAAAGTGCTCGATGAGTAAGTGTATTAAGGAGCTGTCACAGAGCTTAGCCCTAATGTACACCAGACTTGTTCTAATCTCTGGAGTTTAGGGGAAGAGACTGATCACACAAAGTGGAAAGTGCGTTCAGGGTCTGCCATCTGTGTGCCCTGTGTCTCTTATTTCTCACCCCCATTTTTATTCCACAACACTCAAGAACAGCAAGAGCCATATCCCAGTGAGCTGGCAGGGTCCCTACACTTTTCTACGAGGACAAGGAAAAGACTGTCATTCACTAATTCAGATGGTGAGTACCTTTTGAGGGCTCAGTATTGGATATCTAGTAAAGAAGAAAATAACTGTATAAACACTTATATGGTAATTACGATGGGCCTTTTAGTTATTAAATCTTCACCGCATTTTACACTTGAGAAACACAGGCCACAAAGGCAGTCATTGGCAGAGCTGGGATTGTGACACAAAATCACACAAAATCTATCAAAAATGACAAATGTTCATCGATACAGAAAACAAGCTGGTTATCAGGGGAGAAAGGTGGGGGGAGGGACAGGTTAGGACTTTGGGATTAATAGATACACATTACTATATATAAAAAGATAAACAACAAGGACTTACTGTAGAGCACAGGGAGCTGTATTCAATCTCTTTATTTTTTTCTATTTATTTATTTTTATTGAAGTACAGTCAGTTACAATGTGTCAATTTCTGGTGTACAGCATAATGTCCCAGTCATGTGTGTGTGTGTGTATATGTATATTCAGACCCTGAACGCACTTTCCATATATATACATATACACACACATACATATATTCATTTTCTCATTCTTTTTTATTAAAAGGTTATTATAAGATACTGAGTATAGTTCCCTGTGCTGTGCAGAAGAAATTTTTTTAAATCTATTTTATATATAGTGGTTAACATATATTCAATTTCTTATAATAAGCTGTAATGGAAAAGAATCTGAAAAAAAATATATATGTATGTATACGTATAACCGAATTGCTTTGCTGTACACCTGAAACCAACTACACTTCAATAAAAAAAAATTAAAAAATAAATAAAATTTAAAAAATGACAAATGTCACAAGGGCCAGGAAGGAGCAGCAGAGGGTGTTATGGGAGAGTGCCAGGGAGGGAGAGGCAGGGGAGGACTCTGAGAAAATGACATTGAAGACGACCTTGGACAGGAGGGTGGCTGGGAGCTGGGGCGAGTCCAGGGAGGCACCTGGTGAAGGGGAGCTGTGTGAGGGCCAAGCAGGCAGGAAAGGCGGGTGCTGTTCAAGGAAGGAGCTTAGGGGAGGGCAGTGTGATGTGAGCTTGGGAGCTGGGAGCAGGGCTGGGGAGAGGGGAGCCGGACAAACGAAGGAGAGGCTGGAGAGGGAGGTGCCAGGTCACGCTGGGCCTTGCAGACCCTTTAACTTCCGCTTTCATGTCAACGGACGTCACCGTAAGAGTTTAGCAGGGCCGTGACATGATTCTCTTTATGTTTTATACTCTAATGGCAATAAATGGTCGTGATGATTAATGGCGCATTTTTGGCAGAGAACTCGCCCCTTTTAACAGATGTCCTCTTCCTCATCTCAGCCGGTTCACTTCCATCACTGATGCCGTGTGGAAAATGCTTTTGCATACACAAACCGTATTTAAAACTGCTCTTGAATTAAGATGCGTTTTAACATAAATAAATACAACGTATATAAAAAGCAAACTGAGAAGATCTGGACAGGTTACTATGAACTAAAAGAGATACTATTAAGTGCTTCACCTGTATTGTCAACAAAAGTTACAGCGAGCTATCTATGCTCGTTGTAGGTTAGGTACATGTTAAATGACATTAGTGTAGTCAGATATGTAGCCAATATTTGCTGTAAGGAGCACTGAGACAGCCATACACAATAGTAATGATAATTATGTGACTATAGTGTAAACTACTATGATTATTAATACAGAATAGAACTAACAAGCTGATTCAGGCTTACCACTTCACTCACAGATTAAGTCTAATGAGCTAAAAGGCAAGCAAATGCCAGTATTTTAATGGAATTCACTAAGAAGGATGCCTACACAGACCAGTATAACGAACTGCTAAGACTAACAGGTTTGCACTGACACTGCACGTTTTTTGCAAAGGCCGCCACCCAGAAAAAGAACTTAGCTACCTTTAAGGTGCTGGATGTTTGTATCTCATTCACAGAAGCAAGCTGTCTTTTGGAATCAGAAGTAGAAACCATGGCCTACAGCGCTGGTTAAAGGCGGGCACTATTGGTCTAACATCACAGAGTCTCTTCCTCGGCAGGGAGAGTGGCAAGAACTCAGCGCTAAACATCCGGAGCCGCTCACGGTCCAGCAGCGCCCCCTGGAGGACGATGGCAAAACAGCCTCCTGTCAGGCCGCAGGAGGCGGGCGAGGACCCAGCGGTCCTGCTGGGCATTTCTAAGAGGCGGTGAGGCAGGAAAGGACCGCGGCGAGCGCCAGGTGACAGGTTAGACAGCGAGAGAAACGGCGTAATGCAGAGGCAGTTAATGATTCCAGCAGCTTTCAGCCGCTGAGAGTGGTCCAGTTAGTAAGGGGAGGTGGCACCTGTGAATTATCTCTTGCTAACAGTCAGAAAAATCCTTCCAGGATTTGAATGTTCATGCCCATCGGGTCGTGTGGAAATATTTCGAATGTGATAATAAAGCACTAAGGCCGTTTTTTTTTTAAGGCTCCATTACTGAATCTGCCATCTGTCAGATTTGAAAATGCAAATGAAAAGAAACCTCTGAATACGGCCTAGAACGTATGCTCGTGCGTCTGTGGAATCACGGGTGAAAGGCTGTCGCGTTAGTTAATACACCATTGATAAATTTTTGATACAGCCCAATTATCACTGGGCTCCCACCAGATTGTACAGGAGATTGTTCATTCATATTTTAAGGTGACCTAAAAAACACATAATACTCAAAAGATAAGTGGGAAGTATTATTAGCCAGATCCCTCTTCTTTTTAATTATGCACAGATGCAATTATTCTGTTAAATGGAATTGGATAAGAGAGGCTCCTGGAGTCCTGGAAATTCTGCAAATGTAAATCAGGAGTGCTGGGGACAACTGTGTGTTCAGCAATAAGAGGCACTGAACAGCCACGAACATTTTCAGGCCATGGCAAGCAGGTGAAGGGAGGTATACTGGACTCCCTTTTGCCGCAGGGTTTCTGTGGGTTTTTGGGTCCCTGCCGATCCCCGCATCAGGGCAGTTGGCTTAGTGTGCCGTGAGAGCAACATGGTATGTCTTCCAGTTTTAGCTTAAAGCCTCCTGCTAAAAATGCGAGTTAATATCAGTTCTAATACTAGATTCATGTAAAAGCTGTTAATAAAACAATACCAGAGCAAGGCTGCCTTTTTCACTTTACCAATCAGAGCAGAAACTGGATTCACAGCTTCAGAACTGAATTGCTTTCACTTAGGCAGTTGTGTAACTGCACATAAGGTCATAACCTTTTAACAGCTCTAAGGGCTAGTATCTTACAAAGCACACGCCTCTGTGTCAGGCACTGTGTTAACCAAACAGATATGGACTCTGCCCTTCGTGGAACCTAGAGGGTAACTTATTAATCTTACAGCAGTCGTTGATTGGATTAATTTATTGCTTGAGTTTGAATCAAAAAAAAAAAAAAGAGTTCAGGATGTTCAAAAAGGATTGGCTTTGGGCAGAAAGTGAGATGGCCACAGGATGAGGCAATGGAAGGATGGGGAGCCTACTTATGGTCACAACCAGGATGGAGCCTTTCTAGGGCAGGGTGTGGTGAGGACCAGCTGGGTCACTGTCGCGGGCCAGGCACCGCGCTCAGCCCTGGCGAGGACTGTCCAGTTTGACCTGCACACTGACGATGAAGTTGATGTTCTTATTTTCCACACCTAACAGTCAGGGAGTCTGAGGCTGAGGTGCCATTCAACCAACTGCCCAATATCACACAACAAAATATACAGTGTCATTGTATATTTTGGTATTTTTTACCCAATAAAAAAGCTAGAAAATGGCCTATTTTGAGAAAGAAATAATTAAAATAATTAGGGTTTTAATACACAGAAACAGATATTAATAAAACCACAGAGGTGCCAGTGATAGGCATTATAATATATTACAATTATATGGACTTGATTGAGTTTTATCGCTGTTACAAACCACCAACTATTTCCTGCTAACGCACGTTCCAGGAAGAAGTCTCCAGGATATTATAATGACTAGATAGAGCCTGAAAGGTGGAACTGTCTGTCAAGAATAGTCTACTTGTTTTCCAAAAATAAGTTATAAAAAAAAAAGCTCTTTTAAACTGTCTACAAATCATTCAGCTGAGAGCAAGAAATCAGAAATTCTTCTTTGTGGGAGGCAAACGGGGGGTCAGAGCTGAGCACGGCAGCCAGTGGGCACTCCGCTCACGGAGGCTGCTTGACAAAATGAAAACAAAAACAAAAACAGAAAGGCTCTGCCTCCTTTTGTTCATAATAAAGTGCTGACACAACTTTAATTATAGTGTTATAAACAGTGCTGCTGGACCACGGCTTCACCATATGGGACTGAGTGCCATAAATATGTTATATATTGGTTCTTCAGAAAGGAAAATTTAGAATCCAGTCTTTGTAAGAATCATATTTTTATGAGCCTGCTGAAGAGGAGCTGAATGTTGAATCAAATCACGAATTCTCAAGGCCATCATAATCAGAGGAGGCAAAGTATATATTTGCTCAGGGAAACATCTGTTAGGGACCCTCTCCTGGGTCTCATCAGCGGCTGGCAAGCTTTACTGCTTCAACTGCGCTTCCATTATCAGCCTGTCGGCAGAGTGGTTTACACCGGCCGTCCTTCTATCATTAATTCACTGGTAAAGAAACAGCCTTTTTAATGGCTTTGGTTGATAAAGCTCACAACAAAATTTACATTAAAAATTCACTCACTGCCTTGTATTTTATTAAATTCTATATTCTCAAATTTTATATACATGCAAAAAGCTCTGAAAAGGATATAAATAGTGAGTGATGAAATGAATGTGCATCAACCATGGTGCTAAAATTTACAACTCAGCTATTTTTGGAATATGAAGAAGCTGTATCTTTACCTTATAATGCTTTGTTCCCGGTGCTCACGCTGTCATTTCTGATACTTAGTGAAATTACTGAACTTGCTACATTATATGAATAGAAAAATCTTCTTTGGTCCAAACAGAGGCACTTTCCAGCAAAATATATTTTCGTCAGACTATCAAATCAATAATAGGAAGAAAAGCATTTTTCTGGAAAAAAAGAAGAAAACCAAAAAATCATTTTCTTTGATTCATTTATCTCATAGATGTATATTGCTGGTGGCATAAATAAAAGCTACAGTGGACCTTTGGGGATAGGTTTGACATTAAATGCATATGTGACAAGGATCAAGTTATTTTATTTCTAGATTTCCATTTGGGGGTTCCCATGTGTCATATAGTCAGTAAAAGGCTGTCTTGATAAACCCATTTATATATTGTTGCATAATGTTTACAGCTGATTTGCAAGTGACTGATTTTAAAAATTCTGGTAAGAACACTTAACCTGAGATCTACCCGCTTACATTTTTAAGAGCACAAAACAGTATTGTTAATTGTGGGCACCATATTGCATGGCAGATCTCTGGAATTTATTTTGTAGAGATAAAACTGTATACTCGTAGAACAGCTAACTCCCCACTTCCACCACCCCAAGCCCCTAGTAACCACCATTCTACTCTCTGCTTCTCTGAGTCTGATTGTCTTAGATCTTGTAGGTCGTGGAATCATGCCATCTTTGTCCTTCTGTGACTGGCTCATTGCACTTGGCCTCATGTCCTACAGGCACATCCATGTTGCATATGGCAGGCTTTCCTTCTTTTTCAAGATTATATAACATTCCATTGTTTGTATATACATATTTTCTTTATTCATTCATCTGTTGATAGATATTTAGGTTGTTTCCATCTCTTGGCTGTTGTCAACAATGCTGCAGTGAACATGGAGATGCAGATACCTCTTTGAGATCCTGATTATCAGTTTGAGGATGTGGAGATATTGGAACCCTTGTGCACTTCTGGTAGGAATGTAAAATGACGTGGCCGCTATGGAAGACAATATTGCAGTTCCTCAAAAAAATTAAAAATAGAAGTACCACATGACTGGGCAAGCCCACTTCTGCTAGATAGTCAAGGGAATTATTTTTGATGTGGTACTTGTCCACACCATGTCAACAGGTCATACAATTACTGATACAGAACACGACTGCAGTTTTCTCTGACAAGTCCTCTGGTCCAAACATGGTTATAACTTGGCCAACCATAAGCATGGATGAGAGTGAAAGCAGTATTTCCCCTGCGTGTGTGTCAACCTGCAGGTGCCGATGCTGTGATCAAGTTCCAGCCATTGCTTAGGTCATCTGTCTCTGGCCAGCACCTTTCAGACTGCCTGATGACAGTGCAAGCATTGAGGTGTGCCACATTAAGAAATGATGAATCTCTGTCCAGGCAAAGCTCTGCCCTCTGGCTATTATAATGTATCACTGTTTTGTTTACAAATGGGTATTCGCTCTGCTAAATGGCAACGGGGTCCATGAGATTTTATAAATAGATGAAACGTTGGCACTGGGCTAATATCAGAACTTACGTACTTGAAAGTACAATGGGAAGCCTAGGGAAAATCATCACAGTTACCTGTGAAATAAATGCCTCTGGCAAATTAAAATCATTGCAACTGGCTACTTACGTCACTAGAGATTATTTATTTCAAGTATCATGCTCTTCATAGGATAACTCGATGTTAACTTTCAATTTTCACTCTTAAAAAATGAAGTCTCTGTTCCTACCCAAACACAACTTTACAACATCAGACCTAGTTTTCCTAATTCACACATTTCAGAGGAACCTCTAATCTTTGCTGTTAGATTCATTAAGCCGTTAGGACATTATGGCCATGCTATTTTAGTTCTGGACAAGGGGCTTTTATTTTTGACAGGAAACTTATTTCCT